>NC_073384.1:35694157-36294157 GCF_028641065.1 Leucoraja erinaceus | reverse complement strand
TGAATCGGCCCATTCGCGGCAAAGCTTCGCTCTACGATCTTTGGTTCGCGGGGCCTTTCATCAACCGGCGCGACGTAAAATCAGTCAAATTGCTGCGTCGAGGCGATCGAGGCTCCCAATGTTGAAGCCCCCGCCGGGCGATGAAATGCCCCGCGAACAGGCTGATTGAAGCCCCACGATTCGGGGCGGATGAAGCTGCTTTTGCTGGAGTTCGGAGTCGGTCACCAACCAGGTCGGCTCTAGATGTCACCGTTCACAGGGCCCATGGGTGAAGCCTCCAAAGTCTCGCGCGCGCGCATATGCACGGGATGCCAAGAAATTGTGTCCCCCCCCCCATGTTTTGACAACGATTTCCGCCCCTGCTGAAGTGTAACCTTCGAGGAGTTTACACTTTCTCTCTGCGACCGGTGGTTTCTCCCAGAAGGAGACACAAGGAATGGCGCAGTAGCAGTAGCAGTAGCAGTAGCCTCACAGTGCCAGTGACCCGGGTCCAATCTTCACCATGTATGCTGTCTTTACAGAGTTTGTATGTTCTCCCCGTGACCACTTGGGTTTCCCCAGTTGCTCCTGTTTCCTCCCACGCTCCAAAGACGTATAGGTTTGTAGGTTAATTGGCATCGGTAAAAATGGTAAATTGTCCCTGGTGTGTAATGTGCTAGTATAATGGAGATCGTCGGACAGCACGGACTCGGTGGGCTAGAGGGCCTGTTTCCAAGCTCCATCTCTAGACTAATCTGCAGTAGCTGGAATCTTGAGCAAAATACAAAGTGCTGGAGGAACTTGGCGGGTCAGGCAGCATCTATGGAGGTTTGTCACCTCCAACATGATGCCAGGTTTGATCTAATCTTCCTGTACAAGATCCATATTCCTCGATTCCCTGCAGTTTTTATAGGGGGACAGTCGAGAGCACATTAACCAACGGCATCACTTCCTGGTTCGGGAGCTGCAAGGCGTACGAACGGCACCAACTTGACAGGATTGTGAAGACCGCCAGCAGGATTATTGGTGCTCCACTCCCTTTCTTGCTGGACATATACAGGAAGAGATGTATCAACAGAGCCATCTCCATCATCAAAGACCCCTACCACCCATCGCATCACATATTCGCCATCCTGCCATCTGGGAAGAGGTACAGGAGCATTAGCTGCAAAACCAGCAGGATGCTCCTCAGCTTCTTCCCGCAGGCTATAAGACTGATAAACGGACTTAGCCCCCTGCCAAAGTATCGCGCACCAACCACCAACCTGGACACACTGCAGCAGCTGTCGATCGGAACGCCTGTTGATGTTTAGTAGAGAGTAGAGTGTTTAATTTAATTCGTTCATGATATATGTATTTTTTAATTTCTATTTACTTGTTGTTATTTGCACTGCACACTGAATGGACACTGGTTGAGCAACATTTTTTTGTTTCCTCTGGGTATGTGAGTACTCAGGAAATAACAATAAAGATATACTGATACTGATACTGATACTGACTGAGTTCCATATGCCTCTCTAAAAGCCTCTTAAAAGCCACTCTCAAATTTACCTCGACCACTTCCCCTGATAATTCATTCCAGGTCCCCAGCACTCAATGTGTAAAAACAAAATTGCCATGCACATCTCCATTAAACTTTTCCCCTCTCACCTTATACCTATGCCTCTAGTGTTGGACCTTTCCACTCTGGGGGAAAAAAGGTCCCGACTGTCTACCCTATCTATACCTCTCACACATCTCTCTTTTGTAATTTTTGATTGAAATAATATTTTTTAATGTATTAAAAACAGGAAGGAAATTGTTTTGTTTTGCAGTGGATATCCAATGAGACAAGCTGAGTGCAATGGCTGTAATGCAACTAAACAAACCACTTCCATTTCATGCCCTTGTGGTTGCACTCAGGGTGAAGGTGTGAATTTCCAGTGTTTTGTTCAATGAGTGAAACTATTAACTGAGCAGAGAAAAAACCTTTGGGGATTTCTTGCTTTTGTAACTTGGTTTACTCTAAATCGTAAAGGAAAACTGGACCGATTGTCATTGATTTATTATTGATCTGTTTACTGAGGTACAGTGAAAAGCTTTTTGTTTGCATGCTATCCAATTAAATCAGATAATAATGTACATAAGTACAATCAAGTGATACACAAGTACAGCCGGTAGAGCAAAGAGAAAATATACCAGTGTACAGAATATAGTTGTAGATACAAGGAATTGCAGATGCTGTTTTTAAAAGAAGACGCAAAGTGCTGGAGTAACTCAGTGGATCAGGCTGAGTTCTTCCAGCACTTTGTCTTTTTTTGCAGAATATAGTTTTCAGATTTAGAGCTCCAGAGAAAAAGTCCAATGTTCACAATGAGCAAGGTTGTAACAACTGGATTGCACACTAGCTTATGGGCAGCACTGTTCAGAAGTCAGATAACAGCAGGAGTCGAGCTGTTCCTGAGCACTTTCAGGTTTTGGGAAAAAGCAGGAATGACCTGGGAGGAAAAAGGTCCTTGATTTTGTTGGTTGCTTTCCTGAGACAGAATGAATTGTAGATGGAGTTGATGGTGGGGACTCTGGTCTGTGTGATGGCCTTGGCCATTCACAACTCTCTGCTGTTTCTTGCGGTCTTGGGCAGCTTGATGAGTATATCTCAAAGCCGACTAGCTCAGATAATGAAACAAGAGATTTATGCTTTTGAAACGAGGAACTGCAGGTGCTGGTTTACACAAAAGGACACACAGAGCTAGAGCAACTTAGTGGGTCAGGCAGCATGTCTGGAGAACATGAATAATTGGCATTTCAGATCTGGACCCTTCTTCGATCTGAAGAAGGGTCCCAACACGATACGTCACCAATCAATGTTCTCCAGAGATGCTGCCTGACTCACTAAGTTACTCCAGCACTTTATGTCCTAGAGGTTAATGCTGGATGGATTGGAGGAGGCTTGATTGGAGCTTGAACATGTGCTGGCTGGACTCGGTGGACTTTGCCTCAGCTGGATTTAATGATTTGGGGATGATTTAATGATTTGGGGTACTGACTGGGGATGATCAGCCATTCTATTCACTGTTGATATATTGATCAGTAAACAGATCAATATCTATTCAAAATGGCGGCGCACACAGTTGCAGCGGCTCGATGTCCTCCCGGTCAGTGCTTGGTGTTTTTTGTGTATGTGTGCGTGTTGTTTTGTGCCCTGTGTACTTACTGTCGGGTGAATAACATCTACGGCCGGCAGGATCTTCTTAGGATTGGAGCCGGTCGCGAACGGGGGGTTACCGCCGAGTTTGTCCGCTCATATAAGATCCCGGCGGACATTGCGAGGAGCCCCGGCTCTCTGTGGATCACCATCCCCGCGGGGAGGAGGCGAAGACGGCGCAGAGAGAGAAGGCAAAAGCGAGGCGGCAGGGCCGGCGCACTGGCCAGGCTACGGAGGCAGCCACTGAAACCACCGCTCCCCAGTCTGTTCCTAACGAACGCCAGATCCCTCGCTAACAAGATGGATGAACTGAGGCTACAGACTGCAGCTAACAACGCCGTGAAGGACAGCTGTATCCTGTTGATCACGGAGACCTGGCTTCATTCTTTCATTCCGGACTCTGCTATCGAGCTAGCAGGCTACACAGCACAGCGTCATGACAGGACAAGAGACTCTGGTAAGAGCAGAGGTGGAGGGCTCTTTGTGTACGTGAACAACACCTGGTGTACAAACACAGTGATTGTGGACAGTCACTGCTCCCCAAACCTGGAGTATGTGACTGTTAAATGCAGGCCCATTTATCTCCCTAGAGAGTTTACTGTTGTCATGATAACTGCTGTGTACATACCACCGGATGCTAATGCTAACTCGGCTATCGGACATTTGTATGGTAGCACTAGCAGTCAACAGAGCATATATCCTGACGGTGTTCACATCATAGCAGGGGACTTTAATCAAGCGGACTTGAAGAAAATGCTCCCCAAATTCTACCAGCATGTTAAATGTGCTACAAGAGGAGCTAACACACTGGACAAGGTCTACTCCAACATCAAGTGGGGCTACAGGGCTAGACCACTACCACACCTGGGTCAGTCGGACCATATGTCCCTGCTTTTAATTCCTGCATATGCCCCCCTCAGGAAAACCACTCCTACCATCACAAAGACCATCATAACCTGGCCTGATGGTGCATCTCAGCAGCTGCAGGACTGCTTCAACAGGACCAACTGGGATGTGTTTGAACACCGGGACCTGGGGGTGTTCACAGACAGTGTACTGTGTTACATTAAAAACTGCATGGACACGGTCACAGTGGACAAACGCATCCAGGTCTACCCCAACCAGAAGCCCTGGATGACCCGGGAGATCCAGCGGCTGTTAAAAGAGAGAAACACCGCTTTTAGGTCTGGCGATAGGGCTTTATACAGCACGGCCCAAGCTAACCTGAAGAGAGGCATCAGAGAGGCCAAATCAGACTACAGGAGGAAGATAGAGGACCACCTGGACAGTAACAACAGCAGGCAGGTGTGGCAGGGGATCCAGTATCTCACCAACTACGACCAACCTTGGAGCTGCTGAAGGTGACGCCTCGTTGGCAGAGGAGCTGAACCACTTCTTTGCTCGCTTTGAAGTGGAGCCACCCGAGACAGCCACATCACACCACATGGTCCACAGCAGCCTAACCCTCAAGATAGAGGAGCATGAGGTGAGGCGCACGCTGCGGGCCATCAATCTAGGAAGGCTACTGGACCTGACGGCGTCTCTGGACGCGTGTTGAAGGACTGCGCAGACCAGATGGCTGGAGTCTGTACGAGGATTTTCAACCAGTCTCTGGCCCAGTCCACTGTTCCACCCTGTCTGAAGTCCTCCACCATAGTCCCCTTGCCCAAAAAAACCCAACATCTCCAGCCTCAACGACTACCGGCCAGTCGCACTCACACCAGTGGTGATGAAGTGTTTTGAAAAACTGGTCTGGGGTCATATCACATCACTCCTGCCCCGAAGCTTTGACCCCCACCAGTTTGCGTACAAAGCGAATAGATCTACAGAGGACGCTGTAGCCACAGCTCTCCATGCTGCACTGTCCCACCTGGAGCAGCGGGGGAGCTACGTGCGGATGTTCTTTGTGGACTACAGCTCTGCTTTTAATACCATCCTTCCCCACAAACTGGTGGACAAACTGGGGAACTTGGGACTTCCACACTCCACCTGCATGTGGATAAATAGCTTCCTGTCGGGTCGCAGTCAGAGTGGGCCATCATACATCCACGGCCCTCAGCCTCAGTACCGGCTCTCCACAGGGCTGCGTACTGAGCCCCCTGCTCTACACCATCTACACACATGACTGCACCCCCGCCCACCACAGCAACACCATTGTCAAATTTGCGGATGACACTACGGTGGTGGGACTCATCTCCGGGGGGGGACGAGTACGCCTACCGGGATGAGGCGGAGCAGCTGACAGTGCGGTGTGGAGAAAATAACCTGCTCCTTAAACACCTTAAAGGCAAAGGAAATAATAAGACTTCAGGGAAGAATAAAACGGACATGGTACCATTAATTATCAGAGGGGACTGTGTGGAGAGGGTGGCGGATTTCCGCTTCCTGAGAATCCATATTGAGGAGGACCTGAAGTGGAGCATGAACACCTCTGCGCTGCTGAAAAAGGTCCAGCAGAGACTGCACTTCCTGAGGGTGCTCAGGAAGAATAACATCACTCGGAGACTGCTGCTGTCCTTTTATCGGTGCTCCATTGAGAGCATCCTAACATACTGTGTATGCTTATGGTACACCAGCTGCACAGCGGCTCAGAGGAAAGCGCTCCATAGGGCCATTGACAATGCCCAGAGGATTGTCGGCTGCCCTCTCCTTACCTTGGAGGACTTACACAGTTCCCGCTGCATCAAAAAATCCCAGAGTATTATAAAGGACATTTCCCACGCCGGACACTCCCTGTTTGAACTGTTGCCGTCGGGCAGACGGTACAGATCCACAAGGACAAGAACAAACAGACTTAAAAACAGTTTTTACCCCACTGCTATAAAGGCACTAAATGTAGCCGCCAAGGAACGCAGGGGCGATACATACTAAGGGACTGTGGTACACTGTGAAATCGACAGAAGGATGGAGGGTTGGGTGTTTATGCGTGCTATTTTCATGATATTTATTTTAGTTGTTTATCTTTTTAATATTTTACCTTGTATGTATCGTTAGCTTTTAGAAATGTTTGAATGTTGCACTGACTGGCTGACATTTTTAAATTTTGTTGTACATGGTTCATGTTACAATGACAATAAAGAAACTATTCTATTCTATTCTATTCTATCACATAGATTGGCGGTGCTGGCTCGAAGGGCCAAATGGCGTACTCCTGCACCTATTGTCTATTTGAAATTTTATCAGCACCAAAGCATGTAAGTCAGCAGCAGTGAATTGGAGAAGTGGTCTCATTCTTGAGAAAGAACCCACTTCCTTGATTCAGTGCTGCTAGGGGACTAAGTCAAAGAAGGACTTGGATGTTTGTGGCTATATTGGATTTATGGTTGTTGTTTAATACGGTTTGGGCCACAGCTAGTATTTGACTTTAATCGCATATCACTCAAGCTCTGAAATGTTGCACTGTTACAAAGGCTCAATCCACTTGGGTAGCTTACACCCCAATGGTATGAATGTTGAATTCTCCAATTCTGGGTGTCTTCTCTGGCAGAGCATCACCAGAGAAGACACCCAGCAACTGGTGATGTCCATGACTCGCAAACTTCAAGCAGTCATTGCATGCAAAGGATATGCAACAAAATACTGAACATGACTACTTTCATTTACATGACATTGTCCCAAATACTATGGTGCCCTGAAATGGGGGTCTATGTATAACCACAGCTGTAATTTCTACATGGTGAAACTAATATGTATAAAAATGGTCTTTATTAAAATCTGACAATGTGCACTTTAACCATATGTGATTTTTTTCTATTACAAATCTCAAATTGTGGAATACAGAGGCAAATAAATAAATGATGGGTCTTTGTCCCAAACATTATGGAGGGCACTGTATGTGTTTTCACACTTCTTTACAGACATTGTAGGCTGAAGGGCCTGTTCCTATGTTGTACTGCTCTGTGTTCTAAATTCTTAGGGTGCCACCTGAGGGAGGAAATAACTTGCTCTCTCCAATATTCATTCCTCATTTAGCATCACTCGGTGATTTGGTCATTTTCACATTGTTATATTTGTTTGTTGTGATCTTAGAAACATAGAAGATAGGTGTAAGAGGAGGCCATTCGGCCCTTCGAGCAAGCACCACCATTCATTGTGATCATGGCTGATCGTCCCCTATCAATAACCCATGCCTGCCTTCTCCCCATATCCCTTGACTCCACTAGCCCCTAGAACTATATCTAACTCTCTCTTAAATCCATCCAGTGACTTGGCCTCCACTGCCCTCTGTGGCAGGGAATTCCACAAATTCACAACTCTCTGGGTGAAAAAGATTTTTCTCACCTCAGTCTTCCCCTTTATTCTAAGACTGTTGCCCCTGGTTCTGGACTCGCCCAACACTGGGAACATTTTTCCTGCATCTAGCTTGTCCAGTCCCTTTATAATGTTATATGTTTCTATAAGATCCCTCCTCATCCTTCTAAACTCTAGTGAATACAAGCCTAGTCTTTTCAATCTTTCCTCATATGACAGTCCCGCCATCCAAAGGATAAATCTCGTGAATCTACGCTGCACTGCCTCAATCACAAGGATGTCCTCCCTCAAATTAGGAGACCAATACTGTACACAATACTCCAGATGTGGTCTCATCTTGCTGGGCACTACAGAACACCGTTTCGATAATATAGTAATAACGTGAAGAAAATTGACCAAATGCGGGCAAATGGGTGTAGCTTAGATGGGGCATCTTAGCATAGATTAGTTGGGCAGTCACGGTGGTAGTGGTAGAGTTTCTACCATACATCAAATGCAGCGCCGGAGACTCGGGTTTGATCCCGAATACGGGTGCTGTCTGTACGGAGTTTTACTTTCTCCCCGTGACTTGCGTGGGTTTTATATGAGATTTTCGGTTTCCTCCCACACTCCAAAGATGTATAGGCATGTAGGTTAATTGGCTTAGTAAATGTAAAAATTGTCCCTAGTGGGTGTAGGATAGTGTTAATGTGCGGGGATCGCTGGTCGGTGCGGACCCGGTGGGCTGAAAGGCCTGTTTCCGTGCTGTATCTCTAAACTAAACTAAACCTGTTCCCATGCTCTAGTCTACGATATCGTGCAGAGCATTTTGAGAAGTCCTGAATTTGTGGCAGGTGCTATAGAAATGCTAGGGGTAGCTACAGAGGATTAGTTGAAATTCCAGTGTAAATCTTTGCAAATCAAACGTAAACGTAATCTGAATCTAACTTAGGGTTATCAGAAAACTATTGAAGGAGTATAAAAAACAATCTGAGAAAAACATGCTGAGATTAAGCCCTCTGTGCATTAATACATGTAATCAAAAGAAAGACACAAAGCGCTGCAGGAAATCAACAGGTCAGGCAGCATCTCTGGAGAACATGGCTGGGCAACGTTTTTGGTCAGTACCCTTCTTCAGACTGGAGAAGGGTTCCGAACTGAAAAGTCACCTGTCCATGTTCTCCAGAGATGCTGCCTGACCCGGAGAGTTATTCCAGAGCTTTGTAAACCAGCATTTAAAGTTCCTTGTGTCTGCAATGTAACGTAATTAAATTTGCCAAAATTATTAAGAAACATCCCAAAACCCATTCATTTGTTATTCTGTTCCTGAAATTTGATCCCACTGTAGTCTCCAAATTGTGTGTTTGTTTTACAAACCAAGAATAAACTACTAGCTAAGACACAAATAAATCAGCGGGTCAAGCAGCATCTGTGGAGAACATGGATAGTTGACGTTTTGGGTCCAGACCCATCTCCAGTCTGAAGAAGGGTCCCGATTTGAAACGTCACCTATCCCTGTTCCCCAGGGATGCTGGCTGGTCTCTGACTTCCTCCAGCATTTTGCGTCCTTCCTTGCTAAACCAGCATTCACAGTTCCTTTTTGCTATGAGCTTCTAGCTGTTTGAGTATTTTTAATCGTTAAGGACAAGTTTATCTTTGTTACTTTGTAAATGATATAAAGAATGTGATTTGCTCAATCTGTAATTGTGAAATTAAATGAAGTTTCCAGTTTCTTTGATGTAAATTGGTTGGTCTTTCAGTGGTTAATGATAGTGAAGACTGGTGTAATGGCAAAATGTTTCATGCAAGTATTTTTATGATAAATCTATCTAAAAATGTACAATCGATCTTTAGTGATTCTTCTTCTTCTTCTTCTTCTTCTTCTCTCTTCTTCTTCTTCTTCTTCTTCTTCTTCTTCTTCTTCTTCTTCTTCTTCTTCTTCTTCTTCTTCTTTCTTCTTCTTCTTCTTCTTCTCTTCTTCTTCTTCTTCTTCTTCTTCTTCTTCTTCTTTTTCTTCTTCTTCTTCCTAAAGTTGTAGGACAACTTGTTCTATTTGATGTTATTTGATTGTGCACGCCGGGCTGACTGCATTCGTCAAAACAAGGCGGACCACCTGAAGGTTGCAATCTTCCACCCCAGTGATTAGTCACAAACACTTTACAGACAAATAAGACAAATGACTGGTACATTACAACTTGTGTGAGTTAGATCGCCTACCATGTACAATGCTTTTTTCAACCCTGGCTGCTGAAGATGTGGATGGAAAGTTCAGAAGCAGACATTTTTGTTTTCTGATTGTATAACTCACTGACTCCACAAATCATGCATGGTGGGACAGTGTCAGGAGACCCTATGTTGTACTGAATGGAAATTTAGCCTGTTGATTCCTAGCAACAAGATGATCCCATGCCTCTTAACAATCGGTGTGTAATGTCAGCCATGATCATATTGAATGGCGGTGCAGTCTCGAAGGGCCGAATGGCCTACTCCTGCACCTATTTTCTATGTTTCTCTGTCGTTCATATTCAATGAGTAAGTCACTTGTATTGTCAGTAAAAGTCCAAAATGGTAGCACAAGTAGATAGAGTGGTAAAAAAGGCATGTGGGATATTTGTCTTCATTGCTAGGGGCATTGAGTATAAGAGTCAGGACGTCATGATGCAGTTCTATAGGTCTTTGGATAGGGGAATATTGCACGCAGTTCTGGTCACCCCATTACAGGAAAGATATGGAGGCTTTGGAGGGGGCGCAGAAAAGGTTTACCAGAATGCTGCATGGATTAGAGGGCTTTAGCTACAAGGAGAGCTTCGATATGCTTGGATTGTTTTCTCTGGAATGTGCGGGGTAAGTTTTTCACGCAGAGAGTGGTGGGGGCCTGAAACATATATTAGTGTGGTGGTGGAGGCAGATACAAAAGTGGCAGTTAACAGGAGGCACATGGAAGTGCAGGGGAACAGAGGGATGTGGATCATGTACAGGCAGATGAGATCAGTTTAACTTGGTATCATATTCGGCACAAACATTGTGGGTTGAAGGGCCCCTCCCTTTGCTGTCCTATACTGTTCTATGTCTCTCCCATTTTCTCATTCTGCAGCAGAAAGGTTTCTCAACACATTCTCTCCATCTGAAATCACATATATGTGTGTGTGTGTGTGTGTGTATGTATATGTATGTATATATATATATGTGTGTGTATATGTATGTATATATGTATACATGTATATATATATGTGTATATGTATATGTATATATATGTGTGTATATATGTGTATATATGTATATATGTATATATATATATATATATACGTGTGTGTGTATATATATATATATATATATACGTGTGTGTGTGTATATATATATGTATGTATATATATGAGTTTGTGTGTATATATATATATATATATATATATTCTATTTATCTATCTATCTATCTATCTATCTCTATCTATCTATCTATCTATCTATCTCTAAAAGTCTGATCTTGACTGCTCTTGGCTCGCTGTGCTGCGATTTCCGAGAGAACGGCGCCACCTACAGCCGTCATTTTTGGCCACCTCACTCGGAGCCCCCCTCCCCCTGCTTCCCCTGCTGGAGGGAGGGGAGGGACTATAAAACCAGGGAGTAGTGTGCCTCACTCAGTCTCTGCAAGATGGAGGAAGCCAGAGGTTCACATCTTTCTGAGCTCTGAATAACACTGAACACGTGTTTACTCAACTGTGAGTGCCCTTAATGTGGTTTGAAAATGAAAATATGGTTGGGTTGAAGTAAAAATGCACTACCAATGGCTCTTTGGGTTGAAGTAGAAATGCACTGCTAATGACTCTTTGGGTTGAAGTAAAAATGCACTGCCAATGGCTCTTTGGGTTGAAGTAAAAATGCACTGCTAATGGCTCTTTGGGTTGTTGAACTAAAAATCCACTGCTAATGGCTCTATGGGTTGAATCGAAAATGCACTGCTAATGGCTGATATTTCTAAACAAAGTCTGAAGAAGGATCCTGACCCGAAATGTCGCCTATCCTTTTTCTCCAGAGATGCTGCCTGACCCGCTGAGTTACTCCAGCATTTTGTGCTTATCTTTCGTTTATTTCTAGCTTTGTTCAGCAGATCATGTTATAATTTTGGGCATGGACCTTGGCCAGTAAGTTTAAATGGTCACTTGGGTTTAGGTTTATTATTATCACATGTATCACATGTAAAAAGCTTTGTTTTGTATGTAATCTAATTCTTTTAGATATTACTATACATAATACAATTAAGTCAATCTCAAGTTCAATAGATAGAGCAAAGGGGGAAATACAGAATGTGGAAAATATTTCTCAGGATTGTAGCCCATCAGTTCAATAGAAAAAGTCCAATGTCCACAACTTTTTTTTAAACTGTGATTTTCAGATTAAATATCCTAGGCTAGTGTCAGTAAAGTTATGGCTAAACCTATTTTCTTGTTCCCAAGATTTGCTTCCCCTGTAGTTGACATTTTGCGTGTTATATTACAGACAAAGAATGAACTTCTAGCTGTTTGAGGTTTTTTAAATTAAATTAAGGACAAGTTCATTATTTTTGTTAATTTGCAAATTATACATAAAGATTGTGTTTGTAATATTATACATAGTAGGCATTCAAATTAACACACATCTTAATGTACTAGTCACCATAATGTACCAGTCATTTGCCTTATTTATTCCATTTTAATGTAGAAACCAGGAACTGCAGATGCTGGTTTATTTTTTTTTTAAAGTCTGAAGAAGGGTCGCGACCCAAAAGATCACTTATCCATATTCTCCAGAATGCTGCCTAATCCGCTGAGTTACTCCAGCACTCCATGTCTCATGTATAGATAGACATCTATACATCTAGACACAAAGTGCTGGAGCTACTCCGGAGGTTTAGGCAGCATCTCCGGAGAAAAAGGATGGGTGGCGTTTTGGGGTGGAACCCTTCTTCAGACTCGACAAAATGTGTAGAAAGGAACTGCAGATGCTGATTAAGACAAAATATGTAGAAAGGAAGTCTGAAGAAGGGTCCTGACCCGAAAAGTCACCCATCCTTTTACTCCAGAGATGCTGTCTGACCCGCTGGGTTACTCCAGCACTGTCTATCTGTGTGTCTTATTCTATCGTAAGTTCCATTTTATCTCTTTACTGAAGCCAGTGATGTTTTGTTAAAATTGAATGAACAAAGTGTCAGTTTCTGTAAATGCAGAGGACGGGTATCAATGTTATATTAGACGAATATAGGTCTTCTTGCTGATTAAAATTCACTCATTCTCACCAGAGTTGTCACTTCAGCTCTGAGTCTGATGGTGAAGTTCATGCTGCAATAAATTAGTCACAAAACCCCAAAACCTTGCTAAGGTTAACCACAAGGATAGCGTGAATTGCAAGCACCTATCTAAGCAAAGGTCTCATCTTGTGCATAGTGGCATGAATTAGAAAATTGCTTTTTCGGGCAACTGTTCATTATCGATACAGTGTAACAAGACTTGAGTTCAAAAATTGCCTCCCACCCCTTATTTCAATTATTTACAATTATTTTATTTTGTGGTCAAAATATCTTTGCTGGCCCCTGACTACCGAGTAAATACATTGCATTTGTTGTGACCTAGTTAACCTCAAACTTAGAGGGGAGCCAGTTCACAGTGAATGTAAGAAACTTCTTTACACAGATAGAAGAAATTCATTAGTGCAGAGAATCAATTTAATTGTTCAAAAGTCAGATGGATAATCAATCGATCAGGGAAGATATTAAGGAATATGGGAAGAGGGCAGAGAATGGGGACCAAACATACTTTCAGACTTTAACGGTACAACAACAGCTTTTAAAAGACATTTGGATAGGTAACAGAAACATAGAAAATAGGTGCAAGAGTAGGCCATTCGGCCCTTCGAGCCTGCACCGCTATTCAATATGATCATGGCTGATCATCCAACTCAGTATCCTGCACCTGCCCTCTCTCCATACCCCCTGATCCCTTTAGCTACAAGGACCACATCTAACTCCCTCTTAAATATAGCCAATGAACTGGCCTCAACTACCTTCTGTGGCAGGGCGTTCCAGAGATTCACCACTCTCTGTGTGAAAAATGTTTTTCTCATCTCGGTCCTAAAGGATTACCCCTTTATTCTTAAACTGTGACCCCTTGTCCTGGACTTCCCCAACATCGGGAACAATCTTCCTGCATCTAGCCTGTCCAACCCCTTAAGAATTTTGTAAGTTTCTATAAGATCCCCCCTCAATCTTCTACATTCTATCGAGTACAAGCCGAGTCTATCCAGTCTTTCTTCATATGAAAGTCCTGACATCCCAGGAATCGGTCTGGTGAACCTTCTCTGTACTCCCTCTATGGCAAGAATGTCTTTCCTCAGATTAGGAGACCAAACCAGTATGCAATACTCCAGGTGCGGTCTCACCAAGATCCTGAACAACTGCAGTACATGGATAGGAATGGATTAGATGGATAGGAATGGATTAGAGGAATATGGGCCAAACACTGGTGAATAGGAACAAGGAATTGCATGTACTGTTTTACCAAAGAAAATATGGACTAACTCAGCGGGTCAGGCAACATCCCTAGAGAACATGGGTAGGTGACACCGAAGATAGGCACGAAAGTGTTGGAGTAATTCAGCAGGAAAGGCAGCATCTCTGGAGAGAAGGAATAGGTGACTTTTTGGGTTGAGATTCTTCGACAGACTGAAATTCGGGAGAGATAAACTAGAGGTATGAAAGGCTTCAGAGAGCATGTAAGGTGTGAAAGGGACAGATCAAAGCAGACGATGATCAAGGAAATGTAGATTGGTTCATTGTTGGCTGAGGGGAAGAACCAGGCATACAAACAGTAAAATTAATCAGGAGGACAGTGAAATTAGCTGGAGAACCAGGGTGGGGGAGGGACGAAGAGAGGGAAAGTAAGGGTTACGTGAAGTTATAGAAATCAAAATTCAGGTGAAATATGAGGCACAGTTCCTCCAATTTGAGCTTGGCCTCACTCTAACAATGGGGAAGGCCCGAGACAGAAAGGCATAGGGTGAGAGGGCAAGTTAACGTGATTAGCAACCGAGAGATTGCATAGGCCCAGTGAACTGAACGAAAGAGTTCAGCAAAACGATCGGCGAGTCTGCCCTTGGTCTCGCTGATATATAGGAGTCCACACCTAGGGCAGTAGATACAGTTGATGAGGTTGGAGGAGATGCAAGTGAACCTCTGCCTCACCTGAAAGGACTGTTGGGGTCCTTGGACAGAGTCGAGGGAGGAGGTATAGGGACTGGTGTTATATCACCTGCAATTGCTGTTGGAATATCTGAAACGTCACCCATTCATGTTCTCCAGAAATGCAGCCTGACCCAGTGAGTTACTGCAGCATTTTGTGTCTTCAAATAGAACTAGTTTGGATGGGGCAATTTGGTCAGCATGGACGAGTTGGGCCGAACCGCCAGTTTTTGTGTTGTATGCCTCTAACTAATGCCAAAAGTACAAGGAATTAATTGGACAAAATCTGTGACTTTTTTTCATATGCCACATTACTTTGGGGAAAGAAAGATCTGATTTGAATTTTTTGCAGATGATGAGAAGTAGGAAATGAAGAATAATAAGTAGAAGATGCAGCCAGGTGGGACTAGTGTAGATGGGGCATCTTGGTTGGCATTGGCAAATTGGGCCGAAGGGCCTGTTTCTGTGCTGCATGACTGGCTGAGAAAAGTGTTAGGTGGGAAAAAATGAACAATCTTAATTAATAGCTGAAACATGATTAATGTCCAGTTTAAACAATTCAAATAAAGTTTAGTTTAGTGTATTGTCATGTGTACTGAGGTACTAGTTTTGTTGAATACAAATCGGAAAGCGGTAAGACAATACATGATGACAAGGACAAAGGACATTTATTGTCACATACACCAATTGGTGCAGTGAAATTTGAGTTACCATGCAGCACACAAATAAGATAAACACAACACTATAGAATTTAACATAAAATATAAAACATCCCCCACAGCGGAATCAACGTTTCCCACTGTGAGGGAAGGCAATAAAAGTTCAGTCCTCTTCCTCTTGTTCACCCGTGGTCGAGGCCTATTTGAGGCCTCCGCAGTTGCCATTACGGACGGCCCGATGTTTCAGGCCCTCTCGCCGGATGATGGTACTCTGGCATCAGAAGAACACTCTCAGCGGCATGGAGTGTCCGAATCGGCCGCTTCCTACCGGAGACCGCGGCTACCCAAGTCCACAAGCCGAGCTGGGCGGAGCTTCAACACTGATGACCTCGGCGAAAGATCCCAGGCCTCAGCGATGTTAAAGTCAGCGCCGCCCGCGGCTGGAGGCTCTGTAGACCACAGCTCCACAATGTCAAAGTCGGCAATCCCAGCACTCTGGAGCTTCCAACACGGCGACCCTAGTAAGTCATTGACCGCTCCGCAATGGTACCTCTGTGCTGCGCCGCCACTGAAGCTCTGGCCAGTCTCCGGCAGGAAAGGCTGCGCCAATCCAGATCGTAGGCTGCGAGGATGGGGCGAAGATGCGGCTCAGAGGAAAGACGCATCCTCGACCCAAGTAGCGACTGTGAAAAACAGTCACCCCCCCCCCCCCCTCATATAAAGAGACTAAAAGACCTCCACAACAAAACGTTTTGACGGACTAAAAATAATAAAAGGATGAAAGTACAAACTGCTGCAGGCGAGGCTGCCACACTCGATGGTGCCACCACTCGAACGGTTGATTACAATCAAACCGTCCACAGTGTACAGATACATGATAAAGGGAATAACGTGAATAATGTTCAGTGCAAGATAAAGACTAGAAATGTCTAATTAAAGATAGTCTGAGGGTCTCCAATGAGTCAGAGAGAAGCACAGGACTGCTCTCTAGTTGTTGTTAGGATGATTCAGTTGCCTGATAACAGCGGGAAATAAACTGTTCCTGAATCTGGCGGAGTGCGTTTTCATACTTCTGTACCTTATACCTGTACCCTGAAGGGAGAGGGAAGAAGAGGGAGTGGCCGGTGTGCGACACATCCTTGAATATGCTGGTGGCCTTTCCGGAACAACATGAGGTGTAAATGGAGTCAATGGAAGGGAGGTTGGTTTGTGTGATGATCTGGACTGTGTCCACAATTCACTGCAATTTCTAGTGGACTTGGAATTGGAAAATTCAGTGTTCCTACCAAAAAAGACACAGTGCTTGAGTAACTCAGTGGATCAGGCATAATCTTTGCAGAACATGGATAGGTGACGTTTCAGGTTGGAACTGTTGGGTTGTAAACTGCACAAGCTGGAACATAAGATGTATTTTTTCGGTCTGCATGTGGCCTCATTGTGGCAATGGTGGAGGTAATTTCCTGCTTCTATTTCTTATAAATTTTCAATCATTATCCATTGTGTCACCCTGTTGTAATGCTAAACTTATAATTACCTGTAAACCACTTCTCTTTAAACCACGCACTTCCTCTTGAGCAGAGAAATTGATTTGGAAATGTGCAGGTTTCAAGTTGTGCTCAGTTCCTCATAAGAAATTAAAAAAAAAAAAAAAAAAAAAAAAAAAAGATTTAGACCTTACTTTGGTAAGGATACTGCGCAGAAACAGGCCCTTCGGCCCACCAACTCCGCGGTGACAAGCGATCACCCCGTACACCAGCACTATCCTAGGCACTATGAATAATTTTACATTTTTTACCAAAGCTAATTAAGCTGCAAACCGCTATGTCTTTGGAGTGTGGGTGAAACCAGAGCACCCAGAGAAAACCCACGCAGTCACAGTGAGAACATACAATCTCCGTACAGACAGCATCCATAGTTAAGTACAAACACAGGTTCTCTGGCACCGTAAGGCAGCAACTCTACTGCTGCGCCACTGTACTGCAGATATCTTAAACAATCCTGATCCCATTCCTTTTCAAGTTGCTTGCTAATGAGCTCCACTGTTGATGAGTTATTTCTGCTCCCTATGTTCAATCTTACGTGGAGGCTTCACTTCATGTGACACTTTAAAACATACCAGCCAAAAACCCTCCTCCCAATGCTAAATAACCAATTCTCATGACAGGCCACAGCTTTACGATCCAGCACTCCCACCTCAACTGCACAGTGGCACATCTGGGCATGGATAGAACAATGTAAAGATGGCATGAGAGCTCAACGTTGCCTCAAAGTCTCTGAGTTTAGTTTAGAGATACAACAGGGAAATAGGCCCTTTGGCCCATCGAGTCCACACCGTCTCTGGGGTATGGGAGGAAACTGGAGCACCCAGAGGAAACCCACGCGGTTACAGGGAGAACGTGCAAACTTCACACAGATTGAACCCGTGGTCAGGATCGAACCTGGGTCTCTGGTTCTGTAAGGCAGCAACTCTACCATTGTGCCATCCATTTTTGGTGTTCCATCCAGTCAGCGATGACTACACATGAACATAATCAAGTCGTCCACAGTGCACAGATAAAGGATACATGGTGCAACCTTTAACTGAGCGGGTGAGGAAGAGACCTGTGTGCCGGGACTGCAGGGAGTGATCTGCGAGCCGGCACAGACACAGCCAGTGTAATAGCCTCCTTCATTGTCACACGGAAACACAAGGGTCACAAGAACGATCACTGGCATTTTAGGGTTTTCTGCAAATTTGTCACTTTTGAAATTGTTGCAGAATCTGGGTCACCTGCATTAACAGGAATCAACAACGACAGCATTGAACATTATGAAACTTTAGTCAAACTCTGGCAGAGACCTAGCACCACCACAGTTATTTCCTGAAGCCTGTCGTACAACCTACTGGTCTATTGGCACTGCACTCAATTCCCATGGTCAGGTTAGCTTAATTTAAACACACACACACTTTATCACTTATGGCCCATATCCCTCTAAACCTGTCCTACCCATGAACCTGTTTAAATGTTTCTTAAATGTTGTGATAGATCCTGCCTCAACTACCTCCTCCAGCATTTTGTTCCATACACCACTACCCTTTGTGTAAAATAGTTACCCCTTAGGTTCCAATTAAATACAACACCCTCCCCCACCCCCACCCCCCACCCCCACCCTCCTCACCTTAAACCTATGTCCTGTAGAAGTTGGTGAGGGTTGTTGGGGACATGCCGAACATCTGAGGAAGTAAAACATAGGACGTAGAAACATAGATAAATAGGCACAACTATTCAATATGATCGTGGCTGATCATATAAAATCAGTACCCCGTTCATGCTTTTTCCCCATATCCCTTGATTTTGTTAGCCCTGAGAGCTAAATCTAACTCTCTCTTGAATACATCTAGTGAATTGGCTTCCACTGCCTTCCGTGACAGAGAATTCCACAGATTCACAACTCTCTGGGTGAAAAGGTTTTTTCTCAGCTCAGTCCTAACTGGCCAACCTCCTATTCTTAAACTTTGACCACTGGTTCTGGACCCCCCCCAACATTGGGAATATTTTTCCTGCATCTAGCCTGTCCAATCCTTTAAGAATTATATATGTTTCTATAAATCCCCTCTCATCCTTTTAAATTCCAGTGAATACAAGCCCAGTCCACTCATTCTTTCATCATATGTCAGTCCCGCCATCCCAGGAATTAACCTGGTGAACCTACGCTACACTCTCTCAATAGCAATAATGTCCTTCCTCAAATTAGACCAAAATTGCAATAATCCAAGTGCGGTCTCACCAGGGCCCTGTACATCTGCAGTACGACCTCCTTGCTCCTAAACTCAAATCCTCTCGTAATGAAGGCCAACATGCCATTTGCTTTCTTTACTGCTTGCTGTAACTGCATGCTTACTTTCAGTGACTGATGTACAAGCACACCCAGGTCACGTTGCACCTCCCCTTCTCCTAACCTGACACAATTCTGATAATAATCTGCCTTCCTGTTCTTGCTACCAAAGTGGATAACCTCACATTTATCCACATTATATTGCATCTGCCCACTCACCCAACTTTTCCAAGTCACCTTGTAGCCTCATGGCATCCTCCTCTCAGCTCACACTGCCACCCAGCTTTGTGTCATCCGCAAACATTGAGTGTTACATTTAATTCCCTTGTCTAAATCGAATATATATTGTAAATAACAGGTCCCAGCACCGAGCCCTGCGGCACCCCACGAGTCACTGGCTGCCTGCCATTCTGAAAAGGACCCGTTAATTCCTACTCTTTGCTTCCTGACTGCCAACCAGTTCTCTATCCATGTGGAGGTGTTAGTGTGCCTTCTTGGCCATTGCTTCGATGTGGCTGGTCCAGGACAAAGGGTGGGGAAAGGAGAGCGGCAATTTGGGGATCGGAGATGTGTTCAAAGGAGCAAGGTGAGTGAAGGGGTGGGAGAAATAGAAGCGGACCAAGTAGGAGGCATGGGAAAGAAAGAGGATGTAGAGGGAATTATTGAAGTTGGAGAATTCAATGTTCATATTGTTGGGTTGCTCAAGATGACAGACTTCGCAGTTTAGAGTCAAAGAGTAATACAGTCTGGAAACAGGCCCTTCGGCCCAACTCGCCCACACTGGTCAACAATATCCCAGCTACCCTGGTCCCACTTTCCTGCACTTGGTCCATAACCCTCCAAGTCCTATCCATGTACCTGTCCATCTGTGTCTTAAACAATGGGATAGTCGCAGCTTCAACTACCTCCTCTGGCAGCTTGTTCCATACACCCACCACCCTTTGTGTGAAAAAGTTACCCCTCTGATTCCTATTAAATCTTTTCCCCTTCACCTTGGATCTACAGTGCATTCAGAAAGTATTCAGACCCCTTCACTTTTTCCAACATTTTGTTACGTTACTGCCTTATTTTAAAATGGATTAAATGATTTTATTTTTTATCATCAACCTACACACCATACCCCATAATAAAACAAGCAAAAACAGGCGTTTAGAAATTAAGTTGTACAGCATGGAAACTGCTCTTTGCCCCATCATGCTATCCGATTGCCCACAGACACTAATCCTATTTTTCTCGTATTAGGACCCTCTTTTTCCATCCTCGTGCACACAAAACTGATGATCAAAGAGGCGGGAGAGGCAGCATCTCTGGAGAGAAGGAATGGGTGACGTTTCGGGTCGAGACCCTTCTTTGAAGAAGGGTCATTTGTTTATCTCCCTCCGCAGATAGAGTCAGAGGGTCATACAGCATAAAAACAGGCCCTTCAGCCCAACCCGTCTTCATTTTTAACACGTTTATGCTTGCTTCTAGTTTTAGTCTTAAATCAAAGAGCTCTCTGCGAACACTTTGAACGATTTCATTCACCTTCTGAGCCCATTGTTTGTTTCCACAGGGGATACATCCCGCAATTTAATTGTCTGATTGTGTTAATATTTTGAAACCAAATTAATGCTAAAACAAAAAAAAGTCTCTCTCTCTGATATGCACTCTTTTGAATTATTGGAACTTCAATGCAATTAAACCTAGTTCTGGGCAGCAGGTCAATAGAAGGAGGAAAATAGATGTTAGATCTTTCACTGCAGATCCAGAACTTGAGCTCTCACTAACTCTTCCCAGCTCTGAGGAAAGATCGTCAACCCGAAACAAATACTTTGACTGCGTTCAAAAACCACGACACAGCATGCCATTGGAAAATCCCTTCAGCGGTTATTTGGCCGAGCAACTTCTGCTGACTTGATCTAGCGTTCATTGCTTAAATTTTACACTCAATGTTTTACAATTTATTTATATTTAATTATTTCATTTGCTACAGCTTTTCAGTGGGTTTTTTTATGTCTAGATCGAGAAGTTAAGAATTCTCTGAAGCTTAGAATTTTGAACCTAATAATTGAGAATTATGGTTATAAATTACAATTATCAGTAAATGGCAGTGATCTGAAACTTTGTGGCTTTGTAACCCTTTATCAATTTTACTGCCTGAAACACTGGAAATTAAAAAAGCCCCAAAGTGCTGGATTAACTCAGCAGATCAGGCAGCCTCTCTGGAGAACTTAGATAGATGAAGTTTTGGGTCAGTCTGAAGTCTGGTTCCGACCCAAAAAACGTCACCTATCCATGTTCTCCAGAGATGCTGCCTGACCACTTGAGTTTACTCATTGTTAACTCAATGGCCTGTTTCCTTTATCATCGTTACTTTTTTGCATATCTTTCATTCATTGTTCTTTATCTCACTACATCAACGTCTATATCTCTCGTTTCCCTAATCCCTAACCAGTCTGAAGAAGGGTCTCAACCCAAAATGTCACCCATTCCATCTCTCCAGGAACGCTGCATGTCCCGCTGATGTACTCCAGCTTTTTGTGTCTATCTTCAGTAAAAACAAGCATCTGCAGTTCTTTCCAACACAAGGTTTGGTTTACCCAAAAAGGCTGGAGTAACTCAGCAGGTTAGGCAGCAAGCATATTCTTCTGAAAAAATGTTCGTAGAAACATAGAAAATAGGTGCAGGAGTAGGCCATTCGGCCCTTCGAGCCTGCACCGCTTTTCGATATGATCATGGCTGATCATCCAACTCAGTATCCCATCCCTGCCTTCTCTCCATAACCCCTGATCCCTTTAGCACATCTAACTCCCTCATAAATATAGCCAATGAATTGGCCTCAACTACCTTCTGTGGCAGAGAATGCCACAGATTCACCACTCTCTGTGTAAAAAATGATTTCCTCATCTAGGTCCTAAAAGACTTCCCTCTTATCCTTAAACTGTGACCCCTAGTTCTGGACTTCCCCAACATCGGGAATAATCTTCATGCATCTAGCCTGTCCAACCCCTTAAGAATTTTGTAAGTTTCTATGAGATCCCCCCTCAATCTTCTGAATTCTAGCGTGTACTCAGATACTATAATGACATTTAAAAGACATATAAACATGTACATGGACAGTAAAGGTTTAGAGGGATGTGGACAGGTGGGACATGCGTAAAAGGGGCAGCTTTTGATCGGCATGGGCAAGTTGGGCCGAAGGTCCTATTTCCGTGCTGTATGACCTCCAAATTGTCTAAAGGCCCTGGAGAGTTCTCTAGCCAGCAATAAGTCTTGAGGATCAAACCACACACCAGTTCTAGGCAAACCTGACTGGCGGTGGTTTTGTTTCTAACACGTGGGCTGGGTGAGTTAATGAAACTGCCTGTTATGTTTCCTGTGGGTCTATCGGCATCTAACATTTCTGCGCTGTCTGCCAGCTAAACGGACCCTTCAGCTCATTGACAGCGAGGTTTGTGGAGTGCACGAGAGGTGAGTCGTTTTCATTCCCGTCTCATTCAGAATTAAAACCGGGATACAGGGAGAGCCCATGAAGGGATCGGTATGGATAATTGGAAATTACAGCAAATTCCCGCTCGTCTCTCTGAAGATGAAACGACACGCTGCCCCTTTTTAAGAAAGTTGAGGAAAAATAATAAAACAACTGTTTTATTAATTATAGCAGAAGGAGCCCTTCTTCACTTAAAATGTTGCCTTTGAAGGGGGGTCTGGACCCGAAACATCGCCTGTGGATTTCCCTCCACAGATGCTGTCTGACCGTCAGTTCCTCCAGCGCTCTATGTTTTACTGGATTCCAGCACCTGCCGTTCATTTCGTCTCCAAAAGAACAAGTAATATGGCAATTCAATTATATTTTACGATTCCTGACTTTTCCTTTGCTAAGTTTAAGAATGAAAATAATATTTGAAATAATATTCTGCACTGATGCTGTATCCTTTTGAAATACCACAGCATCTGCAGTTCCTCGTGTCTCTAAATCTTAGTCGATTTGTGTTCTGTGACTGAATCGTGCATTGCGTTTAACTTGGAGATACAGTTTAATGCAGATGCTGGAATCTTGAGCAAAACACAAAGTGCAGGTGTAACACATTTGTCTGAAGAAGATAGACACAAAAAGCTGGAGCAACTCAGCGGGACAGGCAGCATCTCTGGAGAGATGGAATGGGTGACGTTTCGGGTCGAGACCCTTCTTTGAAGAAGGGTCATTTGTTCAGAGGGTCGTACAGCATAAAAACAGGCCCTTCGGCCCAACCCGTCTTAATTTTTAACACGTTTATGCTTGCTTCTAGTTTTAGTCTTAAATCAAAGAGCTCTCTGCGTACACTTTGAACGATTTCATTCACCTTTTGAGCCCATTGTTATTTACCACAGGGGATACATCCCCCACAATTGTCTGATTGTGTTAATATTTTGAAACCAAAATTAATGCTAAAACAAAAAAAAAGACCCAAAGTCTCTCTCTCTCTCTGATATGCACTCTTTTGAATTATTGGAACTTCAATGCAATTAAACCTAGTTCAGGGCAGCAGGTCAATAGAAGGAGGAAAATAGATGTTAGATCTTTCACTGCAGATCCAGAACTTGAGCTCTCACTAACTCTTCCCAGCTCTGAGGAATGATCGTCAACCCGAAACAAATACTTTGACTGCGTTCAAAAACCACGACACAGCATGCCATTGGAAAATCCCTTCAGCGGTTATTTGACCGAGCAACTTCTGCTGATTTGATCTAGCCTTCATTGCTTAAATTTTACACTCAATGTTTTACATTTTATTTATATTTAATTATTTCATTTGCTACAGCTTTTCAGTGTTTTTTTATGTCTAGATCGAGAAGTTAAGAATTCTCTGAAGCTTAGAATTTTAAACCTAATAATTGAGAATTATGGTTATAAATTACAATTATCAGTAAATGGCAGTGATCTGAAACTTTGTGGCTTTGTAACCCTTTATCAATTTTACTGCCTGAAACACTGGAAATTAAAAAAGCCCCGAAGTGCTGGATTAACTCAGCAGATCAAGCAGCCTCTCTGGAGAACTTAGATAGGTGACGTTTTGGGTCAGTCTGAAGACCGGTTCCGACCCAAAAAACGTCACCTATCCATGTTCTCCAGAGATGCTGCCTGACCACTTGAGTTTACTCCAACGCTTGTGTCTTTTGTTGTAAACCTGCATCTGCAATTTCTTGTATCTACTGGAAACCCTTCCCAAGAGGGATGCTGATAACTATTATGCCTGGAAGTGTTATGATCTGGAACCTGCTATCCCAGAGGTGGTAGAGGACAATTCAGTTTCAAAAGTGAACTGGATAAATACATGAAAAAGAGAGTTATGGACATTGGGCTGACTGGCAGCATCACATGGATCATTCCAAGTAAGACTGCACTTGGAGTACAGTGTGCGGTTATGGTGCTGCCCAGCTACAAGAAGAGCAGGAAAGTGTACAGAAGAGATTCACCAGGATGTTACCTGGGATTGTGTGGTTGAGTTATAGAGAGAGGTTGGATAGTGGGAACTTTTTTCTTTGGAGCATAGGAGACTGAGGAGTGGCCTTATTGAGGAGTATAAGGGCTGTGGATAAAGTGAATGCTCATAGTCTTTTTCCCAGAGTAGATTCTACAACTATCCTGGGACAAGGTAAGAGGGGAGAGATTAAAGAAGGACCTCAGTGGTAACTTTTTTTATTTAGTTTTATCTGGAATGCCAGGGTAATCTATAGAAGTGGATTCAATTATGAATTTTAAAAGACATTTGCACAGAAACATGGATGGGAAGACTTTAGAGGGTTATCGGCCAAATGCAGGCAAATGGGACTAGCTCAATATACCAATTTGATCGGCATGGACAAGGTGGGCCGAAGGGACGGTTGCCATGTTGTGCAGCTCTATGACTTCCAATAGGTGTAAGAAACAGGTGATTACTATTAAACCTTCTTGACCCACCAAGACCTACTGGATTTACCAGTTGCCAACCATTTAAACTCCCCTTCCCATTCCCATACTAACCTTTTCATTTTGATTTGTTTAGCCGAACACCTCCGCTCGGTCCGCATTAACCAACCTGACCTCCCGGTGGCTCAGCACTTCAACTCCCCCTCCCTTTCCGTATCCGACCTCTCTGTCCTGGGTCTCCTCCATGGCCAGAGCGAGCACCACCGGAAATTGGAGGAACAGCACCTCATATTCCGCTTGGGGAGTCTGCATCCTGGGGGCATGAACACTGAATTCTCCCAATTTTGTTAGCCCTTGCTGTCTCCTCCCCTTCCTATCTCTCCCTCAGCCCTCGGGCTCCTCCTCCTCCTTTTGCCTTTCTTCTCCCTGCCCTCCCCCCCCCCCCCCCCCCCCCCCCCCCCCCCCGCATCAGTCTGAAGAAGAGTTGCCTATTTCCTTCGCTCCATAGATATTGCTGCACCCACTGAGTTTCTCCCAGCATTTTTGTCTACCTCCCATACTAACCTCTCTGTCCTGGGCCTCCTCTATTGCCAGAGTGAGGGCACATGCAAATTGGAGGAACAGCACCTCATATTTTGCTTGGGCAGCTTACAAACCAGTGTTATTAATGCTGAAATCTCTAATTTTAAGTAATTTCTACCACCACTCCCCCCTCCTTCATACACCCTAGTTGTTTAACCAGTTCCATAGTTCACCACATTGTATCCGTCTTGAAATCACACCTTCCCTAACCAACCTAACCACCAGGGCACCACCCTGCCTGAGGTTATTTGTTGCAGCCCTGATTTTTCCTGGTATTTTCTCGCCTTCAGCTCTTCACCCCCCATCCCCCCATCCCCCACTTTCAGTCTGAAGAAAAGTCCTGACCCAAAACATCACTTATCTTTTTATTCCAGAGATGCTGCCTGACCTGCTGAGTTACTCCAGCACTTTGTGTCTATCTGTCTCTCTCACTGTATGACTTGATTCAACTGTGAAAGTGAGTCTGTGACTGCAGAAACAAAGAATGTGGAAGACAATAGTTGGCAACAGTACTCAAATTTAAACTTTTAGTTTTAGTTCAGAGATAAAGTGCGGAAACAGGCTCTTTGGCCCACCGAGTCCACACCAACCAGCGATCTCCGTACACTAACACTATCCTATACATTAGGGACAATATATAATTTTTACCAAAGACAATTAGCCTACAAACCTGTATGTCTTTGGAATGTGTGGGGAAACCGAAGATCTCAGAGAAAATACATGCAGGTCACGGGAAGAACGTACAAACTCCATACAGACATGTAGTCAGGATCGAACCCGGGTCTCTGATGCTGTAAGGCAGCAACTCTACCGCTGCGCCACTGTGTGCCTCTAAAAACTTCTAAAGGCAACTGTAAAGACTGGAGAAAGTTGCAAATTGTGTGTCTTCGAGCTAAGTTTTGGAAAGGTGCAGAGCAGGTTTACCAGAATGATGCCTGCATTAAAGAACAGAAAATATAATGTTTTCTAAAATATTAGCTACAAGGAGAAATCGGATAGACCTGGTTTGTTTTCTCTGGATCACTGGAGGGGTTGTGGGGAGATCTGAGAGAGGTATATAAAATTATGGGAGGGTCGACTGTCAGAACCTTTTTCCCAAGATGGAAATGTCAGATGCTAGAGGGCATGGCTTTAAAGTGAGAATGGTAAAGTTTAAAGGAGTAAGGTTTTTTACATAGAGGATGTTGAGTGCCAGTGGTGGTGGTGGGATATGCATTGTGTGCAGGCAGATAAGAGTTGGTTTTGACACCGCGTTCGGCACAGACATTGTGGGCCAAAGGGCCTGCTTCTGTATTATACTGTTCTATGTTCCAATTAGAATCAAGCTAGGAACATGATTTTTCCACAAGATTTACATAAGCTGAATACTTACAACAAGAATGACATCACGTGAAAATTGCCCATAATTGTTGATGTTAAGATATGGCATAGCTGGATGATAAGAAGTTGATAAATTACCACATGCTTTATGTGGGGTAGATCTCTCATTTTGTGGCTATTTTGAAGGTTATCTTTTTGAAGCAGAAAATTAAAAAAAAACAAGTTTTTAAAATGATGAATGTTTGACAAATGCTATAAGATGCAATCTTTATTTCTAATATTTTGTGGATCATGTTGCTCTCCTGACAGCATTGTAATTATTTTAATAACTGAATTGAATTAAATTCATTTTTGAAAATTAAAACCTTCTTATTTTCAAAGTGAGATCCCGGGTAAACTGATAATCAGATTTTTGGTCAATGAGGTTCAAATGACAAATAAAATTGTATTGTATTGTAGCAGGAAACCTCATCTTTTTTAAATCAATTTAATCTTCAAACAAAAGGCAGGGTTCTGATTTTCAATTATTTTAGTATATACTTTATTTGCGGTATTTTCTGTGCTGGCAATACGTTGAGGCGGGTACTATCTATCTGTCTATCTATCTATACTATTACTCAAACTCTCATCTTGACCACTTCCGGTCTGCGTTGTATTTAAATTTGCGCAAAAACGCTACCCTGTATCACTAGGATTACTCTCCACCTTACTCACCATTCTCCTCTGGTCCAAGCCACCAAGTTTTGTTCCGATTGGTGGAAGATTACAAAAGTTATGAAGGTTTAAAAAATCGTGAGATCATTAGATTGATCTTCTCGCCTGTCAGTCACCATGAAGGTAACGACCCTTCTGGCACCCGCTGGAGAATAAAGCCCCAGAGGCCGGGCTGAGTTCGTGAGCATGTCCAGAAGCCGCCCGTCCAGGAGCCGCCGAGATTAAAGCTGAAGCAGCGGAGTATGTGCGGTGTTCACGGGCGGGGGCTGTGAGCACGACAGGCACTGGCGATGCTAGCAGCTGAGTGAGTCTGGAGCTGGAGCCAGGAGTGCGGTCGGAGTTGGGGCCAAGAACCGGTGAGCCCACACACCCCCCCCCCCCCCCCAAAACCCCCCCCTCCCCCCCAACCCCCCACCCAAACCCTGCCCCTGCCCCAACACCCCCTCGCCACACCCCCCCACTTCCCCCCTCAACCCCCCTCCCCCCACACAACCCCCCCTTGGCCCCCCCCCCCTCCCCCCCCCCTCTCCCTCACACCCCCCTCCCCCCTACCACCCCACCTCTCCCCCATACCACCCACACCTCTCCCCCATCCCCCACACCACTTCCCCCCCCTCAACCCCCCCCCACCTCTAAACCCCCACTACCCCCTCAACCCCTCCCTCCCTCCCCCCCCCCCTCCCCCCCCTCCCCCCCCCAACCCCCCCCCCCCCCCCCCCCAACCCCAACCCCTCCCCCCCCTCCCCCCCTCAACCCCCACCCTCCCACCCCTCCCCCACATACTCACCCCTGCCCCCCCCCCTTCCCCAACCCCCCCCCCCCGCACCAGCCCCTGACAGGCCCCACCTGAAGCCGCCCCCCTCCCCTGGCTGCAGGACGCTTCCCGCCCGAAACCGTCCCCGTCCCACGGCTACAGAACGCTCCCGCCGTTGCGTTGGGGGAACAGGTGAGTGGTGGAATATTGCATTGGGGAATGTGTTGCTTTGGGGGACCAGGCCTCCCGTGTGACTGGGACCCAACGGGTCTCACTTAGTCTAGAAACAGACATTAAAAAGACACGGATTGGTGCAGGGATGAGAAAGGTTTAGCGGTTTAGAGGGATATGGACTAAACATGGGAGAATGGGACTGGATTAGACGGGGCTTCTTGGTTGTCATAAACGAGGTGGCCTGAAAGACCTGTTTCTGTGCAGTATGACTATATGATTTTGATACAAAAACCATCACAATGCAGTGGCTAGTAGTTATATTTGAGTACCAGTTAAATAAGCATGTATACACTATCCCCAAATATCTATGCTGTTGAACTTGTAGATTCCTTTGGAAATTTGAAGAGTGTGACAAGCATATTCTATGCAATCCATGTGTGTTTGGGATGCATGACTTCCCTCATTTCTCAGAGCTGCTACTTTACAGTGCCAGAGACCCGGGTTCCATCCTGACTTTGGGTACTGCCTGTACGGAGTTTGCCCATTTTCCTGGTGACCGCATAAGCTTTCTGCAGGTGGTCCGGTTTCCTTCCACATCCTAAAGACGTGCAGGTCTGTAGGTTAATTAGCTTCTGTAAATTTTCCCCTAGTATATAGGATAGAACTAGAATACGGGTGATCACAGGTCGGATTGGACTCAGTGGGCTGAAGGGCCTGTTTCCACGCTGTATCTATAAATCTAAAACTAAATGCAATGTTCAAAGTAAATGAACTTGAAATTACAACACCACTGAGCACAGCCTGAATTTGCTGTGTTAATGAAGAGACGAGAGGTGGCTTTACCCACATCATACGTTCTAATGTAGGTTAGTACAATTAGGACAAGCAGCAACGGTGGAGAGGAAGACATTGCGCTTTGCATCACGGATTTGATGTTGAAATTGTTCGACCTTTTGATTAGCATACATTGGTTTCACTTACGGCACGATTCAGAACCTGAAACTCCAATTATTAGTCAGTGCAGTGGAAATCTCGATAGACATGCACACTTACACACCCTCATCTGCTACACCTCCTTCAAGAGCCACTTGACCTACAAAATGTCAATGACAGGTTTTGGTTCAATGGTGCTATATTGTCACATGTACCTAGATACAGGGCAGCACGGTGGCACAGCAATACAGTTACTGCCTTATAACGCTAGAGACCTGGGGATTGTCTGTGCAGAGTTTGTACATTCTCCCTGTGACTGCGTGGGTTTCCTCTGGGTGCTCTGGTTTTCTCCCACATTCCAAAGATGTGCATGTTTGTAGGTTAGTTGACCTTTTTAAATTGCCTCTAGTATGTAGAATAGAATGGGTGATCGCTGGTCAGAGCGGACTTGGCAGGCTGAAGGGCCTGTTTCCACATTGTATCTCTAAATTAAACTGAACTAAACAGTGAAGTTCTTTATTTTGCGTACAATGATCCATAAACTAGGGTATAAATCTTGCAGCAAAATTATGTTCCTAGCTTTATTCTAATTAGAATATAGAAAAATACAGTACAGGAATAGGCCATTTGGCCCGCAATGTCTGTGCTGAATATAATGCCAGGACCAACTCTGATCTGTCTGCACATAATCCATACCTTCCATTCCTTGCAAATCCATGTGTCTATCCAAAAGTCTTTTAAAAACCACTACCATATCTACATCCGCCATCACCCCTGGCAATGCATTTCAGGAACCCACCACTTTCTGTGTCAAAAACGTATCCAGCACATCCCCTATAAACTTTGTCCTTCTCACCTTAAAGTGATGCCCTCTAGTCTTTGACATGTCTACCCTGGAAAAAAAGATTCTGGCTCTCTAACCTATCTATGTCTCTTAAAATTGTACATACATTAGGTCTCTCTTCAACCTCCAATGTTTCAGAAAAATTCCTGAGACACCTTTAAGCCACACAAAAAATAAGGAAGTTAATATATTTTCCAATCATTTTCCACCCTTTGGCGTTTCCTTTTGGATGCCTTTTTGCAGTTGTACAAAATACTGATTCCATATCATGTGCCGATCTGGTCACCACACAACAGGAAGGGATGTGGTGGTGGCAATTGAGGGAACAGAAAAGATTCACCAGGATATTATCTGGAATGGATGGTTGTAGTTATGAGGAGGGATTGGATAGGCCGGGTTTATTTCCTATTTGAATGTAGGAGGCCGAGGGGAGATCTTTTGGGGATACAGCATAGAAACAGGCCCTTCGGCCCACTGAGTCCATGCCGCCAATCAATCGCCCATTCACACTAGTTCCATGTGATTCCACTTTTTCATCCACCCCCTTCACACTAGGGGCAATTTAATGAGGGCAATTCATTTACAAAGCCTCAAGTCTTTCGAAAGTGGGAGGAAAGCGGAGAACCTGACGGAAGACCACGTGGTCACAGTAAGTACGTGCAAACTCCACACAGACAGCAACCGGGGTCAGGATCAAAAACAAGTGTCTAGCGCTGTGAGGCAGCCACTCTACCAGCTGCACCATTGTCTATACTAAACCCATTTATGGAGCTCTGGCCTGAATTTCTCCCAGTAATAATGGTGAGGGTGCCTGCGCACATTGTATTGGAGGTAATCAGTCATCAATTTGTGCACAACTAAATCAAACTGGAGAAACAAGAAACTGCAGATGCTGGTTTGCAAAAGAAGACACAAAGTGCCAGAGTAACTAAGACAGACTACTTCTGAAGAAGAAGAAGAAGAAGGTTCCTGACCTGTTACTGTAATACTTTGTGTCCTATGCAAACTAATGCCTTCATAAGTTCTAGGAGCAGGATTAGGCCATTCGGCCCATAGAATCTACTCCACCATTCAATCATAGCTGATCTATCGTTCCCTCAACCCCATCCTCCTGCCTTCACCCTATGCCCACTGATACCCTTACTAATCAAGAATCTGTCAATCTCGTACTTAAAAATACCCAATGGCGGCCTCCACAGCCGTCTGTGGCAATGAATTTCACAGATTCACCAGCCTCTGACTAAAGACATTCCTCCTCATCACCTTTCTAAAGGTATATCCTTTTATTCTGTGGCAATGCCCTCTGGTCCAAGACTCTCCTACTAGTGGAAATATCCATTCCACATTCACTCTATCCAGGCCTTTCACTATTCGTTAATGCATTTTCCATGGCCTTCCATGCCATTGTCAGTACAAGTGCACATCTAAATACTGCTTACAAGTCTTCGCCTCCCTCACAACTCATTCATATAGTAGCGATGTTACAAATCTTACCTTCAGCGGCGCTGCAGTTCTGCTACTGACTGTGCGCGTGACTTTGGTGCCTTTGAGGGAGGGGGGCGGGATTAAAATCTAGTCTTCTACTGCCTGTCGGCGGCGGATTTTCTCGGGCTGCTAGCTGCTGAAGAAAAATCGATCGGATTTCCGTTCCCGATTATTATTATTATTTTTTAATCGCGAGACAATTTAATACTTAGATTAAAATAAAAAGCGTCTTCGAACGCCCTCAACGCCTACAACGTGACGGATCGCAAGAACGGGACAAAACAAAGGGTAAGTCGTGTATTTCACATCTAAACGTGCTTCTTGGGATGGCTTTAATCTAATTTTACATTGCGAAATTGTGATTTGGGCCCCATACAAACCGGCAGTGTTTTTCTTGCCAATATGGAGTTCAAATTCACCGCAAATGCAACGTTCCAATCGATCACGTTCCAGAAACACCCACTCGCAAGATGATTTAAATGCTTTTTTTTGGACAATAATGTCATAAGAGCATCTAAATCGATTATATTTTGTGTTATTGTCTATCCACAGTCAATATTTTTATACTAAATATCAGTTTTAGTTCCATGTATTGTGCAAATAAAAGTTTTTTTTATTATTTGGAGTGGATTTTTCTAGATTAATTTATGGGAATTAAACATTAAATTCCTTCCATCTGGGATATAAATTCATGGCAGTGAGATTTAAAAATCATGTTATATTGTGAATTCTTCTGTGAATGGGATTAGTTTGTTATTTGGGTACTTAGGCTATTTAAAAAATATATCCTTTCCTTAAGAATGGAATCTACAGGACTTTCTTAATGGGAAAGTAGTGGGCAGAAAGGCATGTCATGCGTGGTTTGAAGCGCAAAAACATGTAGTTTACAATGCCATATTTGAAAAGTTGAGGAAAAACAAGGTGTACAGAGTTGCTTATTGGTTACAATCTGAGGAGTATGATGATACTACTGATTATGATATGCCAATGTACCACCTAGCAACTGATCTTCTCCATAAAGCCAATCTATTACAAGAAATTGTAATGTATTTACCTATCTGTTATGGATTTACAGCATATTATACAATAATATTATAGTTCTGAACTTGCGAATATCACATTTTTGAATTTTCATGGCATTCCAGGTGTGAATTACTATTACAACGGTCAATTTTGTAATTAACTACAATTAGGTAATTAACTAATTATATGCTTTAATTTCAGGTCATCCAAGTAAGATGTTTTATATTTGTTTCAGAATGCTTCAATCTATAATAACTGAAAATTTCATTCAGTTCTCTTGATTTTTAAGAAAGTTATGGGCTTTTGACTGTCCTCGATCACAGCTTTGTGTTAAGTCAATGGAAAAGCAATAGGGAAGAAGATGCTAATTTCCGAGTATGAAAATGGCCATAACTTTTTTAATACTGAATATATGAAAGTGAATTAGGTGCCAAATTAAACTTCTTTTTATGCTTTATCTGATGGGATAAATTGCAGACTTGATTTTTTAAATCTCAAAATGTTGTAACATATAGTGTGTTCCAGATTACAAACATCCTCTGTGGTGAGACAAATAGCCAGGGTTACAAGTTGATGACGTTTCATCAGAATTGGTTGCAATAGATCACTAACCTGAAAGTTAACTCTGTTGCTCCACAGCTATTGTTTGATCAGCTGAGTATCTACAGCATTCTCTGCTGCAAAATTGCAAAAACAATGAATTAATTATTAAGTAGGAACAAGGAACGACAGACGCTGGTTAATACACAAAAGTACACAAAGTTGCTGGAGTAAATCAGTGGGTCAGAAGCATCTCTGGAGAACATGGAAAGGTTCCATTTCAGATTCAGACCCTTCGATAGTTATCCACGTTCTCCAGGGATGCTGCTTGATCCGCTGAATTAATCTAGCACTTTGTAATTAATTATTAAGCCCGTTGTGTCACTTTGAGGCTATGAAGAATAAGTCTTAAATGCAAATTCTTTCCTGATGAAAAAGATTGGTCTGGCACATGGAACAGGTCTTTCGGTCCACAATGTCTGTGCTGAACATGGTCAGGTTAAACTAATCTTCTCTGCCTGCATGTAATTCATGTCCCTCCATTCTCTGCATATCCATGCGCCTGTATAAAGGTCTCTACAATGCCACTATTGTAGCTGCCTCCACCACCTGGCAGTGCTTTCTAAGCATTCACCACTCAGTGTGTAAAAAGAAAACTTACTCAGCACATCAGCCTTAAACTTTGCTCCTCTAGCTTTAAAGCTATGCACTCTAGTCTTTGCCATTTCCATCCTGGGAAAAACGTTCAGATTGTTTATCCAATCTATGACTCCCATAATATTATATACTTCTAATAAGTTTCTGCTGTAATGGGCAGCACAGTGGCGCAGCAGTAGAGTTGCTACCTTACAGTGCCAGAGACCCGGGTTCGATCCTGACTATGGGGCTGTCGGTACGGAGTTTGTACATTGTCGCTGTGACAGCATGGGTTTTCTCCAGGTGCTCCGGTTTCTTCCCACACTCCAAAAACATGCAGGTTTGTAGGTTAATTGGCTTCTCTAAATTGTCCCTTGTGTGTGGCATAGAACAAATGTATGATTGATTGCTGGTTAGCACACTCAGTGGGCCAAAGGGCCTCTTTCCACACTATATCTCTGAACTAAACTCAATCTCTGACATTCCAGAGCAAACAATCTAAGACTCATCTAACTCCCCCTGGCCTATTTTAACAAAAGGTCCACCCACATTAAAATTCTGAAAATAGGTTCCTAGTGGCCAATGATCTGTTGGTGTTGACGGAAATCTATAAAGAAGAACAAAGTGCTGGAGTGCTGAAGCCAATTAACCTACAAACCTGTACGTTTTTTCCATAGAAAACCCACATAGTCACAGGGAGAAAGTACAAACTTCGCACAGACAGCCGCAAGTCTACCGCTGAACCACTGTGCCAACTGAACAATAGTAGACTGCAATGCAACCAATGCTCAATATACATGCGTGTTTGGCTGCTTCCCACTGATGTGAACACTCAGGCTCGTGTTTCATTTCAACAGAAATTAAAATCATATGTTGTTTTTCTCAACAGGCAGTTGATATGCGGCTCCAGTCTTGTACCTGGCTGTCATACTGAAAATTATGCATCTGTAGACATCCTCCTAACTGACTAAAGCACAGAGAAATAAATCTCTGTCTGGAGTTTAAAGACCCCCTCTTGGAACGCAGCAAGTTTAAGAGTAAGTTTTATTTTTTGCCGTCCCCCCAGTTTTTTCTGTAAGTTAATACATTTGTTGCCTGCAAAAGGTTAACACCTCCAGTGGTCGGCACAATGATAGAGCTGCCGCCTCACAGCGCCAGAGACCCGGGTTCCATCCTGACCTAGGGTGCTGTCTGCGTAGTGTGTGCATGTTGTCCTTGGATTTCTTCCAGGTAATCCGGTTTCCTCCCACATCCCAAAGACATGCGAGTTTGTTGGTTATTTGCTCTCTGTAAATTGCCCCTAGTGGATGAGAAAGTGGGATAATATAGAACCAGTGTGAACGGGTGATCGATGGTCGGTGTTTCCATGCTGTATCTCTAAATTAAACCACCAATGGTAACCCCCTCATAATTCAGGCTGTGAATGTGTTTCTGCATGAAAGGTTACCCCGCGTGGGTTTTCTCTGGGTGCTCTGGTTTCCTCCCACACTCCAAAGACATACAAGTTTGTAGGTCTTTCAGCTGAGGTAAAATTGTAAAATTGTCTCCAGTGTGTAGGATTGTGCCAGTGCATGGGATGATCACTGGTTGGCATGGACTTGGTGGGCTGAAGGGCCTGTTTCCGTGCTGTATCTCCAAAGTCTAATGTCTAAAGTAAAATAAAGTCTAAATTTACCGCCCCTTCTGAAACAGCAGCACAAACAAGTTTGTAGCAGGGTTTAAAAGATTTTTTAAAATGTTGTCTTTCTGTGGTAGCAGGATGTGTTGAGCACCTTTTTTCCAATGTTGATAGGCTGTAAAACAAACCAACCCAAAATAGGTCGCAGCTGGTTGAGGACAGGAAACCCTGCAGTGTGATTAACTGACATCCAGTCAGCAGTTCCTGAAAAAACACCACTGGAAATCTGTGGTATGTGCGTGACTTTGGTTCACAAGCTGCAGCTCTTTTGGGTCAGTTTGGACCACAGCCTCACAATGTACCTTTAGAAAGGTGGTGAGGAAGAATTTCATTATTCTGTGGAGATTGACAAGTTCTTGATTAGTAAGACTCACAGTGATACAGCATGGAAACTGGCCCTTTGCCCCAACTTGGCTAAACCAACCAACATGCCCCACCTACACTGTCAAAGGTTATGGGGAGATGGCTGGAGAATGAGTGAAGAGGGAAAGATAGTTCAGCCATAATTGAATGGTGGAGTAGACTCGATGGGCCGAGTGGCCTAATTATCCTCCTATGACATGAACTTAGGAGCTTTGTTCTTGCCTCTTTCTTACTCTTTATATATCTGAAGAAACTTTTATTATCCTCTTTTAACATCCTGCATCTTCCGTATTATTCTTCATTACTGTTCCACCGTTATTCCTGCTATGGTCCCTTTCCAATCAACTTTAGCTAGCTCCTCCCCCATGCTTCTGTAGTGGCCTTTGCTCAACACTAATATCGACACATCCGTTTTCATCTTCCCCCTCTCAAATTGCAGGTTGAATTTTATCATGTTATGGACACTTTATCTTAAATTCCCCAATCAAATCTTGTTCATTACACAATACCAAATCCAGAATTGCCTTTTCCCTGGCAAGCTCAACTACAAGCTGCTCTAAGAAACCATCTTGTGGCACTCTACACACATCTTTGGGATATAGAAGGAAATCAAAGCATCTGGAGGAAACTCAGGTGGTCACAGGGAGAATGTGCAAACTCCACATGGACAGCAGCCAAGGTCAGGATCGAACCTAGTTTGCTGGAGCTGTGAAACTGCAGCGCTACACTGTGTGCTGCTCAATGTCAATGAGCATGGCACTAACAACTATTTAACGAGCTCTACAACAAGTTTATGGGAATCCAACAAATTCCTATTATCATAGTGCCATGAAGACATGGAAAGAGATCCATGCTTTGACTCCATGCTGGCTCTCTGCACAGCAGTCTGATAAAATCTATTTCCCCCTACTCCCTCCCTGCATGTTTATTTTCCTTAGCTACCTACTCGATTACCTTGTTAAATCTTTGATGGTCTCTTGTTTCCACCATCCACATGGGCAATGAATCTAAGAGGATGATGGAAACAGAGACATAGAATGTAAAACAGTACAGCACAAGAACTGGCCCCTCAGCCCACAATGCCTGTGCCAAATATGATGCCAAGGCCATCATTTATCTGTTTGTACAGAGTTTGTATGTTCTCTGGTTCTTAATTAGTCAGGGTGTCAAAGGTTATGGGGAGAAGGCAGGAGAATGGTGTTGAAAGGGAAAGATAGATCAACAATGATTGAATGGCTGAGCAGATTTGATTAGCCAAAGGGCCTATTTCTGATTTATGAAATGTTACAAATAAATGCTCCTTGACGATCTATTCTGGGACCTCTATAACAAAAGAGAATATTGTATACTGAACTAACATTTGTTGATAATGTGAAACTGAATGGAGTAGTACATGAGAGTCTGTTAGGTTAGACAAGCACACCTCTTCAACCCTCACCCTGAACACCGGCGTTCCACAGGGCTGTGTGCTGAGCCCCCTCCTCTACTCCCTCTTCACCTATGACTGCACACCTGTACATGGTACTAACACCATCATCAAGTATGCAGATGATACAACGGTGATTGGCCTCATCAGCAACAACAACGATGAGTCGGCCTACAGGGAGGAGGTCCAGCGCCTAGCAGCATGGTGTGCTGACAACAACCAGGCCCTTAACTCCAAGAAGACCAAGGAGCTCATTGTAGACTTTTGGAAGTCCAGGGGCCGCACGCACACCCCCATCCACATTAACGGGACGGAGGTGGAACGTGTTTCTAGCTTCAGGTTCCTGGGTGTTAACATCTCCGATGACCTCTCATGGACCCACAATACCTCAACTCTGATCAAGAAGGCTCATCAGCGTCTCTTCTTCCTGAGGAGACTGAAGAAGGTCCATCTGTCTCCTCAGATCCTGGTGAACTTCTACCGCTGCACCATCAAGAGCATCCTTACCAACTGCATCACAGTATGGTATGGCAACTGCTCTGTCTCCGACCGGAAGGCCTTGCAGAGGGTGGTGAAAATTGCCCAACGCATCACCGGTTCCTCGCTCCCCTCCATTGAGTCTGTCCAAAGCAAGCGTTGTCTGCGGAGGGCGCTCAGCATCGGCAAGGACTGCTCTCACTCCAACCATGGACTGTTTACCCTCCTACCATCCGGGAGGCGCTACAGGTCTCTCCGTTGCCGGACCAGCAGGTCCAGGAACAGCTTCTTCCCGGCGGCTGTCACTCTACTCAACAACGTACCTCGGTGACTGCCAATCACCCCCCCCCCCGGACACTCCTCCCACAGGAAAAACACAATGTCTGTATATATGTTAATGTAAATATTTATTCAAATCATATGCTATGTCGCTCTTCCAGGGAGATGCTAAATGCATTTCATTGTCTCTGTACTATACACTGCAAATGACAATTAAAGTTCAATCTGAATCTGAACGTCACCTATCTATGTTCACCACAGATGCTGCCTGGCCTGCTGTTAATCCAATATTTCTGTTGATGTAATAACAAACTTATTCTGCATGGTGTTCCTTTTGCTTATCCACTTCAATACAATTGTACAGCACAGAAACATGCCCCACGGCCCAATTCGTCCATGCTGTTCAAGATACCCCTTCTAGGCAAGTCCAATTTGCCCATGTTTAACCCATGAACCTCTAAACCTTGCCCATCCACGTACCTGTCCAAATGTCTTTTATAGCTTATTATTGTATGTCCTTCTCTGGCAGTTTGTCCATATATGTACCACCCTCCGTGTGAATAAGCTGCCCGACAGGTTCCGCTTTCACCTTCAGCCTGTGCCCTCTAGTTCATGATTCCCCAAACCTGGGAAAAAGACTATGCATTCACCTTGACTATGCTTCCCATGATTTTATATACCTCTATTAGATTACCCCACAGTCTTTTAACTGTAGTATCTTGCATTAAATCCCTTAGTAAATGGAAAGAGCTTGCTTTTATTTTCTCCATAAAAAAACCTTCAGGATTTTACACACTTCCTTATTGTTTAAAATTGTGGCCATGCCTATTAGTCCAAGTTATTATATCTATCAAGACCAACGAGGATGTAGCCAGAACTCGCGTGCTTGAGCTAATGGTTGGGCAGGCTCGGACTACCTTGGAGGCTGAAGGATGATCTTATAAAGGTATAAATCATGAAGGGAATAGATACAGTGAATGCCCAGTCTTTTACCCAGCCTGGGGGGGGGGTTAAGTACCAGAGGACATAGATTTATGGTGAGAGGGACTAGATGTTATAGGAACCTGAGGGGCACCTAATTCACTCAGAGGTTGGTGGGTATATGGAACAATCTGCCAGAAGAGGTATTTGACGTATGCACTATAACAGCAATTAATTAGACAGGTAGATGGAAAGGTTTATAATGCGGGCAACTGGGACCAGCTTAGTTGTGGCATCCTGGTTGACATGGATGAATTGGGCTGAAGGCCTGTTTCTGCACCATATGACTCTATAAGAATGCAATCTATTTTAATGTAATTGTACAGACTGCTACCTTCTGTTGGATCCCATTTGAATCCCCTGAGCTCTGATGTCACCCTTTGGGCTGGTATTTGGTGGGTTGGCCCCAATTTAGTAAGGCACAAGAGTGATAAGACCCCTAAATGAACATCACCTATCTTATATCCCTGTGATGGATGTTTATGTGAATAGTGTTGGTGTGTGTTTTGGTTCTTTTATTGTATTGTATGGCTGCAGAAACTACATTTCGTTTGAACCTCATGTGAGGTTCAAATGACAAATAAAGGTATTGTATTGTATTGTATTGTATTATATCCATGACCAGAACATTCAGATGTGTTGAAAATTAAAGTTAGCTACTGTACGTAATTGACAGCAGGGCTTACAATAAACATTGGCCAGTACCACACAGGAACAGGCCTTTCAGCCAACAATGTCTGTATTGAACATGATGCCAAGTTAAACTAATCTCCTGTTTTTATTTGTTCTCAAAATGCTCTTCAACTGAAATGCCAGTCATCTGGCCAGACTCGTTTCCCGATGCAAAGGCCAGATCGACTAGATCATACTGTTTCAGGAAACCCTCTTGGATACACCTAACAAATTCTGCCCTGTCTAAGCCTTTGACAATATGTCCCAGTCAATATCGGGGAAGTTAAGAAGGATCCTTGCCCAAAACATTGCTTATCCATGTTTTCCAGAGATGCCGCTTGGCCCGCTGAGTTATTCCAGCATTCTGTGTTGTACTTGTAGAAGTTTAAGTCACCTAACACAAGGGACAATAGAGAAAATAAAAAGTTAGTAAAGGCTGCGAAGCATCTGGTGTTGAACCATTGAAAGGTTGGCATGTTTTTTTTGTCTAACAATTATAGTCGTATAAACAATCCTATTGTTCTGTACTTTAGCAATCATTCATTATGTTTATGTCTTGCAGACACAACGACCAAAAAAAATGGATAATTCCAGTGCAGGATATGAAGACTATTTGTTAAATGAGTACACTACTTCTTTTGATTATGAAGATGTGGAATTCTTGTGTCGCACGAGTGACGACAAGAGACTTTCATCGCTGTTCATTCCGATTTTTTATTCAATCATCACTGTCATTGGCATAATCGGCAATGGTTTGGTAGTGATCACCTACATGTTTTACAAGAAAGTTAGGACTATGACTGACATGTATCTGGTGAATTTGGCCATTGCCGATATACTGTTTGTGGTTACCTTGCCATTCAGGGCTGTGGACGTCTCTGGAGGTTGGATTTTTGGAGATGTTGGGTGTAAAATTTTGATGGGCATATACAGTATCAACTTCAACAGTGGCATGTTATTGCTAGCTGTCATTAGCATTGATCGATATGTTGCTATAGTTCATGCAACAAAGTATTTTAATTACAAGGGAAAGGCACTGGTTTACAGCGAAATTATTTGCACAGTCATCTGGATCGCTGGAATCGTTGTATCAATGCCGACATTCATTTTTAGCACAAGTTACGAGTTTAACACAACAGGAAAAAAGGTGTGCGAGCTTCGATACCCAAAAAGCTATTCAAATATAGGGAAAACAGTTGCTACAACAATACAACTAACACTCGGCTTCTTTATACCTCTGTTCATCATGGTCTGTTGTTACTCTCTGATAATTAAAACGCTTCTCCAAGCTCGAAATTTCCAGAGGCATAAGGCTTTACAGGTTGTAATAGCTGTGGTGGCAACTTTTGTAATTTGTCAAGTGCCATACAATGTGGTTGTAGTTTATGACCTATTTTGGACAGAGAGCTGCGAGGTATTCAAGTTGATGGCAATTGTCCGCACGGTGACAAAATCCTTTGCCTTTTTCCATTGTTGCTTGAACCCTGTCCTCTATGCCTTTATTGGCGTTAAATTCAGGTTTTATTTTTTGAAGATTCTCCAAGATATCTGGTGTTTAAGCAAATGGAACATTTCTGCAAGGCCTTCCAGTGAAACATTTGTGTCAAGGCGTACATCTGGCTTTGATACTGACAACCTATCATCTTTTACTGTATGATTATCAGTGTTTTTTTTATCTATGCATATCCTAAGACAAATTTCACAACAAGCATTTAAGTGTATTTTGTATCACCTCTTCTCCTTTCAAATTTTATATACTGCTTAAATAGTCAAGACTAAAGCGAGTTTAATTGTCATCTGTACTGACAATGGAACAATGAAATTTTTACTTGCAGCAGCATAATATAGTTACAAGTCTAGTTACTCACTCTCTCCACAGACCATTTATATTTTGTCCTTTCTGTGAATCTATTGATTATGTTTATGAAGATTCACGAGCAAATGACTTCCACAGAAATAAAGCTGTATAAATGTTCTGTTCCTTAGTACAAAATATATCCGGGGTTTCAAACTTGCTACCCATAAAAATTAAATTCCGATGAGATTGTGTTTTACGATTTTTCACAGTTTAAAAGCAGTGCATTTTAATGAAAGGTATTTAAGAGATAGTAGAAAAATATTTGTAATCTAGTAGCACAGTTGGGTACATTACAGATTTTCACACAGTGATCCGACTTGCAAGATCCACATCACACCATTGTGGTAAACGAAGGATACTGCGAAAACCCAGAACAGCACCCAGCATCTCCTCCCGAATGTAGAAGTCTGTGGTGTAGATTTTGTCTATTTTGTAGTGAGGGGGCCACAAAAGAATAAGGGGAAGGAACAAGCCCATGATTGATGTTAGGAAAGGCTGGGAAAAGTCCACAGCTGGACTCCAGCTTAGTTTTGCATGTTTTGACAATGCCCCAGAGTTTTTGGTAGAGATGACCGTATTTTGCAATATAATCAGAATTGATAAATTTGCCGGCACAATAGCGCAACAGTAGAGTTACTTACAGCAGCAGAGACCCTGGTTTGCCTGAACTCGGATGCTGTCTGCATGGAGTTTGCACGTTCTCCCTGTGACCGCCTGGGTTTTCTCTGGGTGCTCCGATTTCCTCTCACACTCCAGAAATGTGCAGGTTTGTAGGTTAATTGGCTTCTGTAAATTGTACCTAGGTTGTAGGATAGACCTAGAATACGGGCGCATGGCCAGAGGGCCCGTTTCCATGCTGTACCTCTAAACTAAATTATAAATAAATCAGGGTATGGTATGGTATTTTATTTGTCACATGTACTGAGGTACAGTGAAATTCATTTTTGTATACAGTTCAGTAAAACGATAACTATACATTTTAGATGGGCATCTCAGATACAGTACTAGTATATAGCAGTAGTACACTGAGACCGTATACAGAGTCACCAGTTTGGCCCCATTTTCAAGTCCCAGTTGTTGTAAGCGCAAGGTTCTTGACCTGAACATCTGAGCCCATTGCAGTGGTGGTGTTGCAGGGTTGGCCTGGCCTGAAGAGAACGTGCAGTCTTCTACACCTCTGTTGAAAGTAGGTTATGAACATTTCCAGGATGTACATAATGTTGTTATCGCAAGAGAAAGATGTTATCTAAGTGGAGGCACATAATGAGTCATTGTTTAATTTTGGATGAAATGTATTCTGGCTACACTTGCATCCCCTCTCTCTCTCCGTCCCTCCCCGCTCAAATCATTGTTCCAGCTTCAAAGCTGTCTTGTTGAGTCTCATTGTCTGTGATTCGTTTTCATTTAACCCACAGATAACAATGGCCCGTTTCCTTTATCATTGTTACTTTTTTGCAAATCTTTCATTCATTTGCTCTACAGTATATCTCTCTATATCACCATCTATGTCTCTTGTTTCGCTTTTCCATGACTTTCAGACTGATGAAGGGTCTCGACCTGAAACATCATCTATTCCTTTTCTCCAGAGATGATGTCTGACCTGCTGAGTTACTCCAGCTTTTTGTGCCTATCTTGTCAGTAATTATGTTAGTTCAAATTTCTGGCTATTTTTGAGATGAGCAATGCTAATATTCTGACTGTTAAACAGACTGTTAACATTGGATTTCTCTGCAAGATGTTACGGGCTATTTAGTGAGTTGAATGAAATCCCAAATGTTATTCGTCTCCTCCGTTACGTAATGGAATTGTAATTTTCATTGTCTTTATTTTGATTGTCGGACCACCCACATGTCACTAGCATTATGTAGGTGCACAAGCAATGGAGGACTTATCTTTCTCGGGAACTCTGCATTGAAATGGACTGCACACCTTGCAAAGGTCCTTTCCTCGGCCACACTGCTGTGGGGAATGCAGACCTGAGGCCAACCATCTCCAACAGAAGAATACAAAGAAGTAACAGAAGGAGATGTACCATAGCGGTTTTCTTCATAACCATATGGATAATGTCTGTATTGACTGGAGTCAAGACTAATGCAAGCTGGAAACCAGATGAGTAAAAGCCCATTCTTTAAATTAAAAATGGAGGTGGTACTGTTTTCTTTAACGTGTGGCTGGCCGATTGGAGTAAAGGCTTTTAATCATGAAATACCTTATACTGTATTTTATAGAAAGAAGTAGGTACTACTGCACCGTCCAGGTGCATGGACAGGATTGGGTGGATATGGGCCAAACGCAGGTTAGTGGGACTAGTGTAGATGGGCCATGTTGTTCGGTGTTGGGAAGTTGAGCCGCTGGGCTTGTTTCTCTTTACTTTCCTATGCTACTGTGATGAAACTACAGATTTCTGCCTTCTAGTCTTTCAATACCATTAATTAAATATTTTGGCAATTGTTTCAATTTAGTTTATGGTCATGTGTATTGCAGTTACAGTGAAAATCATATACATGTCTATACATGATTACAGTCAAACCATCCACTGTAAACAGATACTGGATAAAGGGAATAGCATTTAGTGCAAGATGGCGTCCAGTAAAGTCTAATTAAAGATAGTCTGAGGGTCTCCAATAAGAAAGATGGGAAGTGGGGACAATTTTCTAGTGAAGGTGCAATCCAATGCAGGTGGTAACTTTGAATGTGTACAATATGGACTGTATGTTAGTTGCTTCCTATCACCAAGTATCTTATCTTACACTTATTAGAACCCCCTATTCCATAAACCTAGTGTGGCAAAAATGAGTTATGTCATACAGCATGGAACCAGGCTCTTTGGCCTGTTGAATGATGAGACCCACACACAGCGGTTATAACTCATAGTCTTTATTACAGTACAAGCGGAGGGAATATAACCTGCTTTCATCCCCGCGGTCTGCATCAAATCTAAAGAGAGACAGTGATGCACTAACTAATAAGACCGGTGTGTCCAAGATAGGGATAAAGATCTAGACTGGCCTACTTAAGGAATGTGCAGTATGCATAATCTGTGTGGTGATATGTATATAAAGTAAAGGCAGACTAATCTACATCCTTCCTCTTAATGAATTAACTCCTGTAGTACTAGTTCATCACTAACGGCAAAGAAGGGCCGGATTGGGAGTGGTAATCTGTATTGCTTGTCTGGCCACCCGTGCTTAATGTATGAGGAGAGCGAGCATAAGGTATCGTCAGCAGCAGTCTGGACCCAGGTCCTCCAAACAGCACGAAAGAACGTAGGAAACCGTCATTAAAATTAAACTGTCTTCATCCATGGGTTTCTCGCACGTCTTCCGACAGAGCTCGCGACAAGGTGTCAGCCAAGTGCATGTCCTTGCCATGTTTGTAAGTTTGAACAATGTCATACTTCGGCAACTGTAGCAGCATACGTTGGAGGCATCCTGGAGAAGCGTGTATCGGTATGTTCAGAATGTTGATTGGGGGTTGATGGTCAGTTTCAATCGTGACCGTTTTTCCCGAATTAAACTTATTGCAAGCTAAAATGACCGCTAGCAGCTCCTTTTCAATCTGAGCGTGGCATTGCTCCGTGTCGGTCATGGTGCGAGAAGCATAGGCAATCGGCCTGTTGCCATCCACGTTACTTTGGAGGCAAGCTGCTCCTAAACCGTGCTGCAAGGCGTCACAGGTCAGTGTGACAGGTAGCTTAACATCAAGTAGCTGAACATCAAACACACAGGTCAGTGTGACAGATAGCTTAACATCAAACATCGACGGTGGGGGCACGACATTTGTTGTTTAAGAGTGTCGAATGCCCTCTGCTGCTGTTCATGCCAGGGCCAAACAGTGTCTTTGTGAGTGAGCTGGTACAGTGGGGCCGATAGCTCACTGAAATTCGGAATAAATTTCCCCAAGGAATCTCTGCAGGCTGAGCACATCTGTGGGTGCTAGGAACTCGTTAATTGCAATAGTCTTTGATGGATCGGGGTTGAGGCCGTCGCTGGTGAACACATGCTCATAGGTCACCTCGCTCATTCGGAATTCACACTTTAGGGGGTTGAACCTGAGGTTGATCTCCTTGCCGCAGTCCAGAACTTTCTTTAAGTTTGCGTCGTGTTCTTGAACTGTTTGTCCAGCAACAAGAATGTCATCAACAATGATAGAGCTTGGTTAACCTGCAAATAGTTGTTCCATTGTGCGCTAAAATATACCATGAAAGTGCAGTGCTCCCTGTTGGAAGAGTAGAGTTACAGTGCCATCTGGCGTCATGTGTCTACAATTCTGAGCTTCTTTATTGTCCGAGAAAAAGTGACTTCTCTACCAGGCATCCGCATTGAGAGAAAAAGTGACTTCTCTACCAGGCATTGAGAGAAAAAATGACTCATCTGACAATAAAGAAGCTCAGATTGTAGACACATGACGCCAGATGGCACTGTAACTCTACTCTTGGTAGGCCAACAGGAGAAATATATAGACTATATACATAGATATAGATATTTGGACTATATATAGAGAGAGACAGAGGCTGTAGGTATGCCAGGGCAGCGTCCCTAGTGGTATTCTCTACCAGGCCCCTAGTATATAGATATATATATATATAGAGAGAGAGATAGAGATATATATATATATAGAGAGATATATATATAGAGATATATATAGAGATAGATATAGATATAGATATATATATAGTAAAGACAGACTAAACTACATGGCCCAACTTGTCCATGGCACCAGATCATCGCTAGGGGGCGCCACATTGATGGCAGCCTCTGCCTACAGTCTGTCTGTTTATCTTTTTTTTATTTTTAGTCTGTTTTAAAAGTGTGTTTTGGAGGTTTCTTTTGTTTTTCTATGTGGGGGAGTGGGGTAGGGTAGGGGGGAAACCTTTTCCCAGTCACTTCCTGGCGAGGATGCAACTATTCTCCGAGTCGCGTCCTCGCCCCCCCTCCTACCAACTGGATTGGCGCGGCCTTTCCTCCCGGGGACCGGACAAAGCTTCAGCGGTGGCGGCGCAGCACTGGATTCACCGCAGAGTGGGCGATGCCTACCTGGATCGCCGTTTGAAACTCCGGAGTTCTCGGCCTGCTGCTTCAACATCTCGGAGCTGTGGTTCACGGAGCTTCCAGCGCAGGCAGCACTGACCAACATCGCGGAGTCCTGGGACCTTTTGCCGAGGGCCGCCAGCGTTGAATCTCCGCCCAGCGCGGCCTGTGGACTTCGGGAGCCGCGGACTCCGGTCGGAATTGGCCGATTCGGATGTCCAAGCCGTTGAGGTGGTTCTCCCATTCCGACGTCGGAGTTCCATCATCTCGGCGAGCGGGCCTTTAACCTGTGTTAAAGTCTATCATATTCTGTGCTCTTTATTTTTCTTATGGCTGTATGGTGACAACACATTTCATTGTACCAATTGGTACATGTGACAAATAAATGTATCATGTATCCATCTTGAGTAAACCCATCCAAGCTAGTCCCATATTTAAGCTGGAAAAGAAGCAGAGAAGATTTACGAGGATGTTGCCAGGATTTGAGGGTCTGAGCTATAGGGAGAGGTTGGACAGGCTAACGCTCTATTCCTTGGGCAGCAGGAAGATGAGGGGTGATCTAATAGAGGTGTATAGGTGTATTTCCAAGGATAGGGGAATAAAAAACCATAGATTTGAGGTGTAAGGGGGGGTGATTTAGTAGGAATCTGATGGGCAACTTTATCGAGGGTGGTGAGTACATGGAACGAGCTGCCAGAGGAGGTAAGTGAGGCAGGTACCATAACAACTTTTAAAAGATGTTTGAACAGGTACATGGTTTAGAGGGATATGGAGTAAACACGGACAGGTGGGACTATAGATGGGACATTTTGGTTGGCATGGATCAAAGGCCTGTTTCCATGCTTTATGACTATGTACCTATGTTTCTATCTTTCTATATACAGTACCTGCGCTTAACCCATATCCTTCTAAACTTTTCTTGTCTATGCAGCTGATCAAATGTCCCGCTCGTAAAAATTCAAAGGTTACAATTAGGAGTAGCCCATTTGCATTCTATCCCATAGTCAGTAAGATCACAGCTGATCAGATTGTACCCTAAATTCCCCATTCCCATCTACCTGTGGTAACCTTTCACCCCATTGCGCATGAAGAATTGATTTAACTTTACCTTAAAAACAACCAAAGACTGCTTACATTCCCCCCATCCTTCAGAATGAGAATCCCAAAAAACGCATGAGAAAAAAAACTTTGGGGGAAAAAAACGTTGCCTCATCTGTCTTAAATGGGTGACTCACTAATTCTAGATTCTCCCACACGAGAAAACATCTCCTTCACATTCAAAAAGGACACAAAGTGCTGGAATAACTCAGTGGGTCAGGGAGCATTCCTGGAGAACATGAATAGGTGACATTTTGCATTAGGACCCTACCTGAACAGACCTGATCTGAAACGTCATCTGTCCATGTTCTCCAGAGTTGCAGCCTGATCCGTTGAGATACTCAATCAATCAATCAATCAATCAATCAATCAATCAAACCAACCAATCCCCGTCTACTGATACTCTCCTCCGCTAACGGAGCTGGGCCTTACTCTTAACAACTTTTTGTTTGACTCCTCCCATTTCCTCCAAATCCAAGGCGTTATGGGCACATGCATGGGCCCAAGCTATGCCTGCCTCCTTGTAGGGTACTTCGAACAATCTTTGTTCGAGGCGTACCATGGCCCTATCACCGTACTCTACCTCCGCTACATCGACGACTGCATTGGTGCTACCTCCTGCACCCATCCAGAACTCATGACTTCATCCCTTTCACCACTGACTTCCATCTGGCACTAAAATACCCCTGGACCATTTCCGACATCTCCCTACCGTTTCTAGACCTCACTATTTCCATCGCAGGTGACAGAGTACTGACTGACATCTACTATGAACCCACTGACTCCCATGGCTATCTGGGCTACACTTTTCCAGACTTGCTTCCTGTAAGGACTCTATCCCCCTACTCCCAATTCCTCCGTCTACGCTGCATCTGCACCCAGGATGAGGTGTTCCAAACCAGGGCATCGGAGATGTCCTCATTCTTCAGGGAACGGGTGTGCCCCTCTTCTACTATAGATGAGGCTCTCACCAGGGTCTCTGCTATACCCCGTAACACTGCTCTCACCCCCATCCCCCCCACTCGTAACAAGGGCAGAGTCCCCTTTGTTCTCACCTTCCACCCTACCAGCCGTCACATACAACAAATAATCCTCCTACATTTTTGCCACCTTGAACGGGATCCCACCACTGGCCACATCTTCCCATCTCCTCTCCTTTTGGCTTTCTGCAGAGACTGCTCCCTGGTCAATTCGTCCCTTCCCACCAAACCACCCCCTCTCCTGGCACTTTCCCTTGCAACCGCAGGAAATGCCACACTTGTCGCTTTACTTTATCCCTTGATTCCATTCAGGGACCCAAGCAGTCTTTCCAGGTGCGGCAGAGGTTCACCTGCACCTCCTCCAACCTCATCTATTGCATCCGCTGCTCTAGGTGTCAGCCGCTCGACATCGGTGGTTTGGCGTAGGTTTGGCGATCGCTTTGCCCAACACCTACACTCAGTTCACAATAATCAACCTGATCTCCTGGTTGCTCAGCACTTCAACACCCCCTCCCATTCCGAATCTGCCCTATCTGTCCTGGGCCTCCTCCATGGCCAGAGTGTGGCCCACCATAAATTGGAGGAGCAGCACCTCATATTTCGCTTGGGCAGTTTACACCTCACATGACAACGTCGCCAATTTCCTTCGCTCCATAGATGCTGCCTCACCAGCTGAGTTTCTCCAGCATTTTTGTCTACCTTCGATTTTCCAGCATCTGCAGTTCCTTCTTAAACATTGAGTTACTCCAGCACTTTGTGTTATTTTTATAAACCAGCATCAGCAGTTGCTGGCTCGAAGGGCCAGATGGCCTACTCCTGCACCTACTTTCTATGTTTCGATGTTACTAATCCTCTGGATCTTATATGTTTCGATCAGGTTCTTTCTCACCATTCCAAACTCCAACAGATACAATGGAGGCAAACGAGAGTGTGGATACTGTAATCAGAATGCTGGAGGTACTCAGTGGGACTGATAGCATCTCGAAGGCAAAGGGATGAATGATGTTTCGGGTCAAGACCCTGCATCAGGACTGACAAAGCTGGGATTTGTGCAAAATGAGTGCAGAGTAGCTCGTTTGGTGGATCTGAGGTTAGCATAGAATTCATATGCTGACAACCCAATGGTATAAACATGAAATTCCCCAAATTTAGGTAACTCCAACCCCACCCCTTCCCTGTGCCCCACCTGATTCACACCGGTTTCTCCCGCTACCTTCCTCTGGGGTTCCATTTCACTCCTATTTACTCCTATTACGACCTTTTGTCTTCTTTTTATCACTAGCCTTTGTCCACCCATCTATCAATCAAATCCGCCTTACCCATGGCCACCCATTACTTGCCAGGCTATGTCCTGCCCCTCCTTGTTGCAAGTTTTCTCTCCCTTTCCACCCTCTTGCCCTCACTCCCACCACAACCCTTCCATCCCTCTCATCTCAATCCACCTCACATCAATCCCTCAAAATCTTCTCAACTCCTCCATTCCTTCCCTCCCTCCCTCCCTCACCTCGTCTTCTCTCTCCCTATTGCCTCAAACGTCCCTCTCACCTCAACCCCTCCCTCCCTTCCACTTTAACCTCTCCTTGCCTCTCTCCTCAACCCTTCCCTCATCCCCAACCCTTCTTGCCTCTCTCAACCCCTCCCTCTCTCCACTACCCTCTCCTTGCCTCTCTCCCTAACCCCTCCCTCTCTCCACTACCCTCTCCCTAACCCCTCCCTCTCTCCACTACCCTCTCCTTGCCTCTCTCCCTAACCCCTCCCTCTCTCCAATACCCTCTCCTTGCCTTTCTCAACCCCTCCCTCACACTTCTCTCCACAAACCTACCCTTCCCTCTGCCCCACTCCCCCTCCCACCCTGTGTCACCCCAGTCCTTACACCTCCTCCCACTGCCCGACACCACGTGTGTGGACAGTCCCACGTGACTCCGGCGGCGTCGGGCGTCTCCAGGCGACGGGCGCGGACTGTTCGGGAAACGGCGGCGGCGGCGGCGCGAGGGAGCCCGGGCCGACACAGGTGGGACCGGGACCGGGACCGGGACCGGGACCGCGGGGGGGGGGGCAGCGTGGGCCCGGGCCCGGGCAGGTGAGCTGGGGGCAGAGGGGTCAGGTTGGGCCCGGGATGGGACTGGAAGGACCGGCTCTATGGGCGAGGAGAGGGAGGCAGGTGGTGGTGGAGGAGGCAGACATGATAGACTCAGGCGTTTAAGAGGCTTTTAGCCAGGCACATGGAAGTATAAGGATATGGGTCAAGTACAGGCAGATTAGATGTTTATCTTGGCATCATGTCCAGCACAGACATTGTGGGCCGAACGGCCTGTTCCTCTGTGTACTGTTCGATGTGGCTTCGGCGGACCCAGTGACTCGCTCCCCTGTAGTTCTCTTTCTCCCACTTGTTGAAGCGGGGGCAAAGGCGCTGATTGCACACCGTCCGCTTTTCCTTAACTACTAGGGTGCTAAGTACTGCATGTACTGTATTAAGATTCGTTGACATTTCTTGCGCAAGTATTTGCATTTGATTAAAGTACCATTTAAGTATATATTTTTTTAAACTGCTTTTAATGACCCGTGCACAAAGTGTTGAAGGTACTCAGCAGCTCAGGAAGCATCTGTGGAAGGAATGGATAGGCGACGTTTGGTGTTGTGATCCATCTTCCAACTGAATCAGTCTCGAACCGAAACTTTGCCAATCAGCCTGAAGAAGGATCCAAACAGAAACATCGCTTGTCCATTCCCACCACAGATGCTGCCTGATCTGATTAGTTTGAGGAAGGACATACTTGCTATTGAGGGAGTGCAGCGTAGGTTTACAAGGTTAATTCCCGGGATGGCGGGACTGTCATATGTTGAGAGAATGGAGCGGCTGGGCTTGTATACTCTGGAATTTAGAAGGATGAGAGGAGATCTTATTGAAATATATGAGATTATTAAGGGTTTGGACACGCTAGAGGCAGGAAACATGTTCCAGATGTTGGGGGAGTCCAGAACCAGGGGCACAGTTTAAGAATAAGGAGTAAGCCATTTAGATCGGAGAAGAAGAAACACTTTTTCACACAGAGAGTTGTGAGTCTGTGGAATTCTCTGCCTCAGAGGGTGGAGAAGGCCGGTTCGCTAGAAACTTTCAAGAGAGAGCTGGATAGGGCTCTTAAAGATAGCGGAGTCAGGGAATATGGGGAGGAGGCAGGAACGGGGTACTGATTAAGGATGATCAGCCATGATCACATTGAATGGCGGTGCTGGCTCGAAGCGCGAATGGCCTACTCCTGCACCTATTGTCTATTATACGACAATAGCACAACAGAATATGTAAACAGAGTACACTGTAAACAATATAATAAATGAGAAAAAAAAGTTTAGTGTGAGTTGAAAAGTTCAGTTCAACATGAAGTTTCAAGTTCATGCGAAATGTTCACATACTCACAAGTACACACACGCATATATATTTATACACACACACACATATATATATATATATATATATATATACATCCACACACACCCTGGACTAGGCACAATCATATTTTCATTATTACATTCAGTCGGAAGATGGCTCCATCCTGAAACATTGTCTGTCCATTTCCTCCATGGATGCTCCCTGACCTGAGTTATGAGTTCCTCCGGCACTTTGTGTTTTGATTAAGATCCCAACATTTGCAGTTTCTTGTGTCTCCCGTTCCTGATAACGGCGTGTAACCGGATATGCGGTCGCCGGGCAATGTATGTAAATAAAAACACGGGTCAATCAAGGGTAATATCTAGTTAAACCCAGGGCATTTAACTCAGCCGTTTAGATGTTGCCATGATCTCCCATTCAACAGAAGATGCACGCAGTTCCGCAGCAGCCGGCAAATCCATGCTGCCGGTCTCCAAACACTCGTTCCTATGTACAGCCATAACTCTGGCGCGGGTAACCTGGGGAAGTCTGTAGTTGTACTGGGATTACTGGGGTTTCAAACATCCAGTTTCAAATGATCACTTATTTATGGATTTTCTTTTTCTGCTCAATATTTCAATATCGTTGTTGCACTAGGCGCAGCAGGTAGAGTAGCGTCAGAGACCCGTGTTCGATCCTGACCTCGGATGGAAACAAAGCACTGCAAATGCTGGTTTATACCAAACATGGAGCAAAATGCTGGAGTAAGTCAGCGGGTCAGGCAGTATTTCTGCAGAAAAAGGAGAGGTGACGTTTCGGGTCAAGCGAAATATGGGGTGCTGTGTTCTTATGGGCAACAATATATTATGGGGAACAATCTATTGGGAACAAGGAAATGGCAGACGAGTTGAACAGGTACTTTGTTTGTGTCCTCCTTAGGGAAGACGGATCCAATCTCCCTGATGTACTAGTGGTCAGAGGATCTGGGGTGATGGAGGAACTGAAGGAAATGCACATTCAGCAGAAAATGGTGTTGGGTAGACTGATGGGACTGAAGACTGATAATCCACAGGGCCTGATGGTCTGCATCCCAGGGTAATTAAGGAAGTGGCTCTAGAAATCGTGGATGCATTGGTGATCATTTTCCAATGTTCTATAGATTCAGGATCAGTTCCTGTGGATTGGAGGGTAGCTAATGTTATCCCACTTTTTAAGAAAGGTGGGAGAGAGAAAACATGGAATTATAGACCAGTTAGCCTGACATCGGTGGTGAGGAAGATGCTGGAGTCAGTTATAAAAGATGAAATAGCGGCACATTTGGATAGCAGTAACAGGATCGGTCCTAGTCAGCATGGATTTACGAAGGGAAAATCATGCTGACTAATCTTCTGGAATTTTTTGAGGATGTAACTAGGAAAATGGACAAGGGAGAGCCAGTGGATGTAGTGTACCTGGACTTTCAGAAAGCATTTGATAAGGTCCCACATAGGAGATTAGTGGGCAAAATTAGAGCACATGGTATTGGGGGTAAGGTTCTGACATGGATAGAATATTGGTTGGCAGACTGGAAACAAAGAGTAGGGATTAACGGGTCCCTTTCAGAATTGCAGGCAGTGACGAGTGGGGTGCCGCAAGGCTCGGTGCTGTGACTGCAGTTATTTACAATATACATCAATGATTTGGATGAAGGGATTAAAAGTAACATTGGCAAATTTGCTGGGTGGCAGTGTGAACTGTGAAGAGGATGCTATGAGGATGCAGGGTGACTTGGACAGGTTGGGTGAGTGGGCAGATGAATGGCAGATGCAGTTTAATGTGGATAAATGTGAGGTTATCCACTTTGATGGCAAAAACAGGAAGGCAGATTATTATCTAAATGGTGACAAATTGGGAAAAGGGGAAGTACAACGGGATCTGGGGGGGGTCCTTGTTCATCAGTCACCGAAAGTAAACATGCAGGTACAGCAGGCAGTGAAAAAAGCAAATAGCATGTTGGCCTTCATAACAAAAGGAGTTCAGTATAGGAGCGAAGAGGTCCTTCTGCAGTTGTACAGGGTCCTAGTGAGACCACACCTGGAGTATTGTGTGCAGTTTTGGTCTCCAAATTTGAGGAAGGATATTCTTGCTATTGAGTCAAGTCAAGTCAAGAGAGTTTATTGTCATGTGTCCTAGATTGGGCAATGAAATTCTTGCATGCTGCAGAATTTCATTGAGGGAATGCAGCGTAGGTTCACCAGGTTAATTCCTGGGGTGGCGGGACTGTCATATGTTGATAGAATGGAGCGGCTGGGCTTGTATACTCTGAAATTTAGGATGAGAGGGAATCTTTTTGAAACATATAAGATTATTTAGGGTTTGGACACGCTAGAGGCAGGAAACCTGTTCCCGATGTTGGGCGAGTCCAGAACCAGGGGCCACAGTTTAAGAATAAGGGGTAAGCCATTTAGAATGGAGATGAGGAAAAACATTTTCACACAGAGTTGTGAGTCTGTGGAACACTCTGCCTCAGAAGGCGGTGGGGGCCGGTTCTCTGGATTCTTTCAAGAGAAAGTTAGATCGACCTCTTAAAGATAGCGGAGTCAGGGGATATGGGGAGAAGGCAGGAACAGGGTACTGATTGTGGATGATCAGCCATGATCACATTGAATGATGGTGCTGGCTCGAAGGGCCAAATGGTCTACTCCTGCACCTATTTTCTATTGTCTATTGTGGAGTTTGCACGTTCACCCTCTGACCGCATGGGTTTCCTGCGGGTGCTCCGGTTTCCTTTCACATCCCATAGATGTGCGTGTTTGTAGGTGAATTCACCCTCTGTGAAATTACCGCTAGTATGTAGGGAGTATATGAGGAATTGGGATAACATAGAACCAGACTGGATCGATGATTGGCATGGACTAGGTGAGCCAAAGGGCCTGTTTCCATGCTGTATCTTTATACTCTAAACAAGCAAGTTCATCCACAATCCATAATCCTTACAACCCAGCGGTATGAGCAAATTGGAGGAACAGCACCTCATGTTTCGATTGGGCAGCTTACAACCCAATGGGTTGAACATTGATTTCTCTAATTTCAAGTAAGCCTTGCATTCCCTCTCTCTCTATCTCTCTCTCTCTCTCTCCCCCCCCCCCCCCCTCCCCCACCCTAGTTGTCCTGTTAGATTCACTGTTCTTTCCCTTAGTTATCACCTTTTCCACAGCCAACAATGGACCCTGGTGGGCTCCACTTGCCTGTGATTTGTTCTGTACGTTTTCATACCTCTAGTTTCCCTCTCACCTGATTCTCAGTGTGAAAAAGGGTCTCGACCTGAAACATCATAGAAACATAGAAAATCGGTGCAGGAGTAGGCCATTCGGCCCTTCGAGCCTGCGCCACCATTCAATATGATCATGGCTGATCATCCAACTCAGTATCCTGTACCAGCCTTCTCTCCATACCCCCTGATCCCTTTAGCCACATGGGCCACATCTAACTCCCTCTTAAATATAGCCAATGAACTGGCCTCAACTACCTTCTGTGGCAGAGAATTCCAGAGATTCACCACTCTCTGTGTGAAAAATGTTTTCCCCATCTCGGTCCTAAAATATTTCCCCCTTATCCTTAAACTGTGACCCCTTGTTCTGGACTTCCCCAACATTGGGAACAATCTTCCTGTCTAGCCTGTCCAACCCCTTAAGAATTTTTTAAGTTTCTATAAGATCCCCCCTCAACCTTCTAAATTCTAGCGAGTACAAACCGAGTCTATCCAGTCTTTCTTCATATGAAAGACCTGACATCCCAGGATTCAGTCTGGTGAACCTTCTCTGTACTCCCTCTATTCCTTTTCTCCAGAGATGCTGCCTGATCCACTGAGTTACTCCAGCATTTTATGCCCACAATATTAATTACTTGGGACTGAAACATTTAATGAAACAGACTGTTAAAACTTTATTACCTTTCCTGAAATATGACATTGATGTGTTATGTGAGCTGTATTGCAATGTTATGTCTAGTACTTAAATGTCCTGTTATTCAACAGTAGATAAGCAAAGAATACGTGTTTCTGAAATAAACCCACTTGTATCTCTAATATAAAAATTGTGAATATTTACACTTAGAATATGAATTGTTGAGTCCTGAAAATAACTAGTCCTATTTTAACAGCTCGTGTGAAGACTTCAGACCTGTAAGTGATGGTCAGTGAACTACAGAGAATGAACGGACGAGTATAGTTTTAAGAAAGCAGTTCATTATAAACAACTTGCAATGTCATCCGGTGTCCCCAAGGAGAAGAACAGTGTTTCCCAATGGTCTCCCCTGGCACCTCAACTATCCACTGGCTTAGAATCTGCTGTGGACTCTGGTTCTAATGCTACTACTTTAATTAATCAGCAAGGATGGGGAGAATACAGTGGCCAGGAGACACAAGTTGCACCATGCACCAAGGTCCATTCTGGATACAGCAACATGACAAGCACAGACTGCTTTGAGAATATGGGGCAAAAGAAGTTGGCTCTGGATCCAAAACAGACCCAGCAAACTAATTCCACCTTATTTCAAGGCATCTCCAGCGTCAATCAAGGCCAGACTTTTCAAATTGGGCAAATACAAGCTGACAAGGCAAATGGACTCTTGAATCCCATGATTAACAATGAGCTGAATCGACAATCTATACTTTACAGGAACATGCAACAGGTAAACAATTATAGCTTACACATATATCTTTTCAAAGTTATCAACACATTTTACATTTTGTGTAACTACATTAAACATGCAGTCAATTCTCCTGCACGTGCACCACTGGAAAATTATTGGGCAAATATCAGGGCAGCATGATGGCACAGCAGTAGAATTGCTGCCTTGGTGCGCCTGGGGACCGAGTTCAATCTTGACAATGGGTGCTGGCTGTACAGTTTGTACGTTCTCCCTGTGGGTTTACTCCAGTGCTCCGGTTTCCTCCCACATTCCAAAGACATACTGGCGTTGGTGAGATTGTAAATTGTTCTTCGTGTGTAGCATACTGCTATGTACGGGGTGATTGCTGGTCAGCGCAGGCTCGGTGGGCCGTAGGTTCTGCTTACCTGCTGTATTGCGAAAGTCTAAAATAATACTCCTGACATCTACATGAGATAGAATCTCTCCTGGGTACAGTAAAGGATTTACACATTCAAATTATCTGTTTTAAAAAAAATCACATTATTCATAATTAGTGATCATTAATTACTTTGGGGAATCTGACCTATGTGTGACTACAGGGCCATAGCTATATGATTGACTGTTAATTAATCCCTGAAATAACTGTTAACTAATCTCTGAAGCGCTACAAACCATGTCCAGTTATATCAAAATTGCTGCATCAAAACATAACAAAGCAAATTAGGGGCGGCACAGTGGACCAGTGATCCGGGTTCGATCCTGAATACGGCTGTTGTCTGTACGGAGTTTGTAAGTTCTCCTCGTGACCATGTGGGTTTCCTCCGGATTTCTCCGACATTCCAAAGACATGCAGGTTTGTAGGTTAATTTGCTTCTGTAAATTGTCCCAGGTATGTAGGATAGAACCAGAGTACAGGTAATCACTGGTGGTGCGGACTCCTCGGGGCAAAGGGCCAGTTTCGACGCTGTATATCTAAAACTAAAACTACAAACAAATCCAAGAAATTGCAACTCAGTGGGTCAGGAGCCACCAGGCATTGTTCTGATAATTAGTATCAAACTGGATTGATGTATGTGAAACTATTTGTGATTTCCAATTGGTCTGTGTGTAACTATTGTGATGTAACATAAAGCCATTTAAAATATAATTGAAAAGCAAAGAACTACAGTTGCTGGAAATCCAAAATAAAAGCAGAAAGTGCATTTTGTAGAGCTGGTATTGCTGGTATATTAATCCGAAACCTCTGCTTACATGGAAATTGTAGATTTTGGTTGTGCCTAAGGTTTTTGGCATCAGAAAATAAAAAGTAACGGTGATGTTGTTGCTTCTAATGCATTTTCCGTTTTGAATGGCTATGAAGCTGAGCTGTGATTATATTTAATAACAACTTTTAGTTTTTTTTAGTGTAACTCAGAGATACAGTGCGGAATCAGGCCTTTCGGCCCACCAAGTCCGCACCGACTAGCGATCCCCGCACATTAACACTGTCCGATGCACACTAGGGACATTTTACATTTTATCCCAAGCCAATTACGTCTTTGGAGTGTGGGAGGAAACCGAATATCTCGGAGAAAACCTACACGGTTATGGGGAGAATGTGCAAACTCCATACAGACAGCACCCATAGTCAGGGTCAAACTCGGGTCTCCGGCGCTGCAAGCGTTGTAAGGCAGCAACTCTACCGCTGAGCCACCGTGCAATTATTAGGTCGTCAGTTAGATAACAATTAGGCCATCAGTTCTCACACTATCAAAATTCTTGTGGGAAGCATGTCTGAGCTACTTGAGGTACAGTGGCAGTCGTAGACAATAGACAATAGGTCTAAGGCCGTTCGGCCCTTCGTGCCAGCACCGCCATTCAATGGGATCATGGCTGATCATCCCCGTTCCTGCCTTCTCCCCATGTCCCCTGACTCCGTTATCTTTAAGAGCCCCATCTAGCTCTCTCTTGAAAGTTTCCAGAGAACCGGACACCACCAGAGAATGAGGCAGAGAATTCCACAGACTCACAACTCTCTGTGTGAAAAAGTGTTTCCTCGTCTCCGTTCTAAATGGCTTACCCCTTATTCTTAAACTGTGGCCCCTGGTTCTGGACTCTCCCAACATCGGGAACATGTTTCCCGCCGCTAGAGTGTCCAAACCCTTAATAGTCTTATATGTTTCAATAAGATATCCTCTCATCCTTCTAAACTCCAAAGTATACAAGCCCAGCCCCTCCATTCTCTCAGTATATTCCAGTCCTGCCATCCTGGGAATTAACCTTGTAAACCTACGCTGCACTACCTCAATAGCAAGAATGCCCTTCCTCAAATTAGGGGACCAAAACTGCACACAATACTCCAGGTGTGGTCTCACTAGGGGCCCTATACAATTGCAATTTGCTCCTATACTCAACTCCTCTTGCTATGAAGGCCAACATGCCATTAGCTTTCTTCACTGCCTGCTGTACCTGCATGCTTACTTTCATTGACTAATGAACAAGGACCCCCAGATCCCTTTGTACTTCCCCTTTTCCCAACTTGACATCATTTAGATAATAATCTGCCTTGCTGTTTTTGCTACCAAAGTGGACAACCTCACATTTATCCACATTAAACTGCATCTGCCCACTCACCCAACCTGTCCAAGTCACTCTGCATTCTCATAGCATCCTTCTCACAGTTCACACTGCCACCCAACTTTGTGTCATCTGCAAATTTACTAATGTTACTTTGAATCCCTTCATCTAAATCATTGATGTATATTGTAAATAGCTGCGGTCCCAGCCCCGAGCCTTGCGGTACTACACTACTCACTGCCTGCCATTCTGAAAGGGACCCGTTAATCCCTACTCTTTGTTTCCTGTCTGCCAACCAATTTTCTATCCATGTCAGCACTCTACCCCCAATACCATGTGCCCTAATTTTGCCCACTAATCTCCAATGTGGGACCTTATCAAATGCTTTCTGAAAGTCCAGGTGCACTACATTTAATCGCCCCAACCATTCTAGTTTAAAGTCTCCCCAGTTGCCTTTGCAAATTTCCCCGCCAGGATATTGGTCCCCCTCGGGTCCAAGTGCAACCCATCCTTTCTGTACAGGTCCCACCTTCCCCAAAAGAAGTCCCAATGGTCCAGAAACTTGAATCCCTGCCCTCTGCACCAATCTTTCAGCCACGCATTTATCCTCCACCTCGCTCCATTCCTACTCTCACTGTCGCGTGGTACAGGCAGTAATTCTGAGATTGTTACCTTTTTGGTCCTTTTCCTTAACTCTCCTCTCAACTCCCTAAATCCTCCCTTCAGGACCTCTTCCCTTTTTTTACCTATGTCATTTGTACCTATACCTTTATCCATTTTCCTAATTACATCCTCAAAAAATTCCTGAAGATTAGTCAAGCATGATTTTCCCTTCGTAAATCCATGCCGACTCGGACCGATCCTGTTACTGCTACCCAAATGTGCCGCTATTTCATCTTTTATAATTGACTCCAGCATCTTCCCCACCACCGATGTCAGGCTAACTGGTCTATAATTCCCTGTTTTCTCTCTCCCGCCTTTCTTAAAAAGTGGGATAAAATTAGCTACCCTCCAATCCATAAGAACTGATCCTGAATCTATAGAACATTGGAAAATTATCACCAATGCGTCCACGATTTCTAGAGCCACTTCCTTAAGTACCCTGGGATGCAGACCATCAGGTCCTGGGGATTTAACAACATTCAGTCCCAGCAGTCCACCCAACACCATTTTCTGCTTAATGTGGATTTCCTTCAGTACTTCCGTCACCCCAGATCCTCTGGCCACTAGTACATCAGTAAGTTTGTTTGTGTCCTCCTAAGTGAAGACAGATCCAAAGTACCTGTTCATCTCCTCTGCCATTTCCTTGTTCCCCATAATAAATTCACCTTTTTCAATCAAGGGTCCAACTTTGGTCGTGACTAATTTTTTCCTCTTCACATACCTAAAGAAGCTTTTACTATTCTCCTTTATATTCTTGGCTAGCTTACCTTCATACCTCATCTTTGTCCCTGTATTGCCTTTTTAGTTGTCCCATAACAACCGTAGCAGTACCTTTACTACATGCCAATTTTAACTCCTGATTCAACTTGCACCCTATATTCAGACTACTGTTTGGTGGCCTTTAGATAAGTCATTAAGTTGTACTTTTAAGGAACAATTTCTTTAGGCAGAGAGTGGTGAATCTGGAATTCATTGGCGGTGGAGGCCAAGTCATTGGGAGATTGAGAGGTTCTTGGTTTGAAAGGGCATCAAAGGTTATGGGGAGAATGTGGGACAATGGGGTTGAGAGGGAAAATAGATCAGCCACAACTGAATGGCGGCACGGACTCGATGTGCCAAATGGCCTAATTCTGCTTCTAAGTCTCATGGTCATTTGGTCTTTTGTGAGAAGAGCAGCAAAAGCATGCGGACACCCATCAACCCACAACCTTGATCTGGAAAAAGATTGTCTTTTTTTTGGGGGTCTATCTTCTGGAATTTCATCCACAACAATATGGCGAGAATACTTACGTCATGCAGCAGTTCAGAAAGATGGCCCACCATCACTTTTCAGGGAGAATTAAGGATGGCAATAAATGGTAGACTGCCAAAGATTACCACAATCCATTCACTAAATAAGAAGGTATTCCTTGGGAGGAAGTTCAGAAAGGCTATCATAATGCATTATTCATGTTTCATTTCCCGCTACAGAATTAGCTATCTCTTTGTATAACCTAATAATTGCTATTGTAACAATTCATGCATTTACTCTGTCAGATAATGAGAATGGGTTTACCCTTTTTTCCTATAACCTGACGACATTTGGATGCACTCATTTAATTTCTACTGGGATATTATGAATTAAATATTCTAGGAGAAATGTGGAGTTAAGGAGGGAATTTAACCCAGATATAATAGTTGGCAGATAACATGGCTGAGGTTTTAGGCCATACTGAAGTTTACTGTGGCGGATCGCCAACTGAAACAGTTTGCCCCATCATATAAATGACTCTGCAGCGCACTGTTTCTAGCTTGATATTTAAGGTTTGTTGACAAATTGTAATCCATGACATGAAGGAGATTGGAACACCTTGGGTGCAAATAGGCAAAACTTAGAAGATGGTAGCCTAGAAATTCTAGTGCCCAGTACAATGCTTTTGTGTGCTACCTATCGCAATTTTATCCTAAACATAGTTTAATGATGGACTACTCATAACGCTATACTAATACACGTCCAGCTTTTTTGTTGCACGTACACTTCTTCACCTTCTCCTGGGCATCCACAGACTTTATGTACAATGTTTTATATTTGCAATAGATAACTAAAAGAATGCCGCACTCTATGGAAAATGATGTATCTCTGTCCTGTCAGCAGGTGCAGAGCCAACAACAGGGACAATTAATGAGACAGCAGATGGAGCAGCTCCAGCAACTGATGGAACAGCAGCAGAAACTCATCAAGTTGCTCAGCTGGCCCATGGCCAATCAAGGTAGTGCTGCCCATCATTGAAGCAATTTTCAAACTTGCAATGTGTCTTTCTAAAATCCATTGCTGAATAATTTGTGAATTTCTTAAATTGTGCTTGTTGGGCCAATGAACAGATGGTTTGTGGTCCCGTCTTTGGGAAATTCAGTGGTTCATGATGCTCAAGGCATTGTCCACTCAAGACTAATCAAATAAACTCAACAAGCATGGCTGGACCAAGAGGGATGCAGCTGAGAGAATACAGGGAGTGGGGGAATTGGAAAAATAAGCATTGGCACAGACTTCACACGCTCTTCATCGACTCCAGGACTTCCGTTTTCTAGGCCCCCATTCCCTCATCTTCACCATGGATGTCCAGTCACTCTACATCTCCATCCCCCACCAGGAGGGTCTCAAAGTCCTCCGTTTCTTCCTCGATCGTAGAACCAACCAATCCCCGTCTACTGATACTCTCCTCCGCCTAGCGGAGCTGGTCCTTACCCCTAATAACATTTCGTTTGACTCCACCCATTTCATCCAAATACATGGCATAGCTATGTGCACACGCATGGGCCCCTGCTATGCCTGCCTCTTTGTTGGGTACGTCGAACAATCCTTGTTCGAGGTGTACCGTGGCCTATGCCCGAACTCTACCTCCGCTACATCGACGACTGCATTGGTGCTACCTCCTGCACCCACACACAACACACTGACTTCATCCATTTCACCACTAACTTCCATCCGGCACTCAAATACACCTGGACCATTTCCGACATTTCCCTACCATTTCTTAACCTCACTATCTCCATCGCAGGTGATAGACTACTGACCGACATCCACTATAAACCCACTGACTCCCATGACTATCTGGACTACACTTCTTCCCATCCTGCTTCCTGTAAGGACTCCATCCCCTACTCCCAGGATGAGGTGTTCAACACCAGGGGATCGAAGAAGTCCTCATTCTTCAGGGAACGGAGGTTCCCCTCTTCTACTATAGATGAGGCTCTCGAGAACCAGGGTCTCTTCCATGCCCTATGACTCTCCTCTCACTCCCCATCCACCCACTCACAACAAGGGCCAAGTCCCCTCTGTCCTCACCTTCCACCCTACCAGCTGTCACATACAAGAAATAATCCTCCGACATTTTCGCCACCTCCAACGTGATCCCACCACATCTTCCCATCTCCCCCCCTGTCTGCTTTCCGCAGAGACTGCTCCCTCCGGAACTCCCTGGTCAGTTTGCCCCTTCCCACCCGTACCACCCCCTCTCCGGGCATCTTCCTTTGCAACAAGGGCCGCAAGAAATGCTACACTTGTCGCTTTACCTCCCCCCTTGACTCCATTCAACAACCCAAGCAGTCTTTCCAGGTGCGACAGAGGTTCACCTGCACCTCCTCCAACCTCATCTATTGCATCCGCTGCTTAGATGTCAGCTGCTCTACATCGGTGAGACCAAGCGTAGGCTTGGCGGTCACTTTGCCGAACACCTCTGCTCGGTTCACAATAACCAACCTGATCTCCCGGTGGCTCAGCACTTCAACTCCCCCTCCCATTCCGAATCCGACCTTTCTGTCCTGGGCCTCCTCCATGGCCAGAGTGAGGACCACCATAAATTGGAGGAGCATTTCGCTTGGGCAGTTTGCACCCCAGCGGTATGAATATTGACTTCTCTAATTTCAGGTAGTTCCTACATTTCTCCTCCCCTTCTCAGCTCTCCCTCAGCCCACTGGCGCAACCTCTTTCTTTCTTCTTCCAGCCCCCCCCCCCCCCTCCCCCCTGACCTGCTGAGTTACTCCAGCATTTAGTGTCTTTCTGAGTCTTTCAGCATTTTGATGTCAGAAGTAGTTCTATTAACACTGTTCAACTAGTCACCCTAATTTCAGCAGCTGATTTTGTTTTCTCAAATGTCTTAAATTTTGAAGAGCCATGGCAGTGTGCCAGCTACTGTCTGCATTGTATTAACTGACATGCCCAGGCATGTTTCCCTTATGTTACGTAGTCGACTGAGCAGAACACTGAATGAGTTATTGGTTGAAGATGTAATCTGGAAATTATTAATAAGAAGCTTGTTGATATCTACACAATTGTTAGATAGCTTTTGATATTACATTGCTGGTGCTAAAATCTGCGACATGACAACATTGTAGTTTGCTAGGTTGAAACAACAGTTGAAGGAGCATCAATAGCGATTGGCTGAAATAGTGTACCAATTATATTTCTATGGTCACCAGATACAAACTGAGCTTTGGCCAAGTGTCTTTTGAAAGCAGCATGTGCTGTTGATATTGTTTATTGTTCTGTTGCTTTTTAGGAACAATTTTAAAAATACGTTCAGATCATTTGAAAATTTAATAATTTCAATTTTTATAAAATGTTACTGGACATCAGAAAAAAATCAAAGCAGTTACAAAGTCTTTTAATTTCACAATACTTGTGAAGTGAAGAGGGTGAAACCTCAGGGTTTTTTTGTGCATTAATTCACAGGGTATGGATGTTGGTGTCAATGCCAGCATTTTGTGTCCACTAGTGTCCACTAGACACACAGGAGGCTAGGTCCCCACGCAATATTCCACCACTCACCCATAGCCCCCAACTGCACAGGCGCAGCTCATTTCCCCTCATCCCTAGCATTCACTCCATCTCCTCTTCACCCTCCCTCTTCTTTCCCCTCTCCTCCTCCCCTCCCCCAATCGCTCCCTCACTTCTCTCTCCCTCTCCTTTCCCCTACCCTCAGTCACTCCCTCCCTCCCTCCCACCGTAACTCCTCTCCCCTCCCTACCCTCCTCCTATCCCTCACCTCCCTTACTGCCCTCCTCTCCCTCTATTCACCCCCCTCCTCCCCACTCTTCCTCCTCACCTCCTCCCTTTTCTTTTCCCTCTCCTCCTCCCCTCCCCCAATCCATCCCTCACATCTCCTTTTCCCTACACTCCCTCCCTAACTCCTCTCCCTTCCCTACTCCCATCCTCCCCTCCTCTTCCTCTATCCCCTCTAACCCCCCACACTCCCTCCTCACCTTCCCAGGATCTCGAGGTTGCCACTCTCCCTTCTTGCGTGCCCCGGAGGAACATCAGCCATCGTGTGGGGGGATGTGCGGGTGGTGGGAGAGCTCGGAGAAAAGGCGGGGAAAGAGTGGTGGGGGACAGGGGGATATTGCGGGGGAGCGGGGCAGGAGCCAGCGAGGGGGACCAGAGGGGAAGGGGATGGAGCTGCAGGGCATTGCAATGGCAGTGTGTTTGGGACTCACAGCGGGCGCTGGATGCTCTCCTTCGCCGGGATCAGACTCCCCACTTTCCGTTTGGCAACATCTCTGACTCCGAGCCGGGCCGTTCCCGGTCCCTCCGAAAATTGTGTCCGTTTGGAGGCCTCTGCCAGCCACCCGCAGCATCCGTCAGCTCCAGTAAAGATCCTATGACGCAGGAAAGGGCGGACCTTCCCAGGGAGTGACAGGAGATGAGACCAATCTGCGCGGCGCTGACAGGTAGGAGAGGAGATCGATCTGCACACAAGCGGTCTTTATAGAAACATAGAAACATGGAAAATAGGTGCAGGAGGAGGCCATTCGGCCCTTCGAGCCAGCACCGCCATTCATTGTGATCATGGCTGATCGTCCCCAATCAATAACCTGCGCTTGCCTTCTCCCCATATCCTCTGATTCCACTAGCCCCTAGAGTTCTATCTAACTAAATATGATTTTTAAACCTTGCTAACTTTTACAATATACTACCAATCAGAACAAAACTCGCAGCACAGGAGAGCGGTGAGTGAGCTGACGAAAAATCATAGCGCTATCGCGTACCGTTTATGTGCAAATAGAAAAAGCACGCTAACTGGGAGAGCACAAGATCAGAGTTTTAGTGATGTAACCATATAACCATATAACAATTACAGCACGGAAACAGGCCATCTCGGCCCTACAAGTCCATGCCGAACAAAAATTTTTTTTCCCCTTAGTCCCACCTGCCTGCACTCATACCATAACCCTCCATTCCCTTCTCATCCATATGCCTATCCAATTTATTTTTAAATGATACCATTTAAAATGTATAGATGTCTATTCATCTCTGGGCTTAAGCCTCAACCAGGTTGCTATGGGGCTCAAGTCAGACAGGCTCACTGGATTCCCAATGACTTGACGAGTCCAGTTGTGTTTAAAACTTTTTATTCAGGCACCACAGTTGTATGCCATCAGAGGACAGCATTAAAATATTTGCAGACATTAACTAAAAACAGAACATATCATAGCTGACCAAATTAAAAATATCTGGAATTACAACTAAAAGACTAAAAAAACCCATGTAACAGCCAAAGGACAGTGGTCATTCAACTAACTTCAATTCAATTCAATTCAATTAAATTCAATTCAACTTTAATGTCATCGCACAATACAAGTATCAGTACAACGAAATGCAGTTTTGCGTCAGTCTGTAGTAGTTGTACATAAAGAGAAAAAACAAGAAAAAAATAGAAAGAGAGAAGATACAGAATAATCAGGAAATACAGAATGATTAAACAAAGGGGGACGGAGGGACCAGAGAAATCTATCATCGGGACTCCGAGTTCAGCAGTGTGATTGTGTTGTTATAGAAGCTTTTCCTCATCCTGCTGGTACGTGACCTGAGGCTCCTGTACCGCCTCCCTGATGGGAGGAGGGCAAACAGTCCATGGTTGGGGTGTGAGGGGTCTTTGATGATCTTCCCAGCCCGTCTCAGACACCGTTTTCGGTGGAGGGCATCCATGGCAGGGAGCGGGGCACCGATGATGTGCTGCGCGGTTTTCACCACCCGTTGTAGTGCTTTCCTGCCCGCAGCAGTGCAGCTGCTGTACCATACCGTGAAGCAGGTGGTCAGGATACTCTCTATGGTACAGCGGTAAAAGTTGGTCAGGATCTGGGGGGCAAGTGGGCTTTCTTGAGCCTCCTAAGGAAGTAAAGGCGCTGCTGTGCCTTTTTGATCAGCTTGGAGGTGTTGAGGGACCAGGACAAGTCCTCCGAGATATGCACTCCGAGGAATTTATAGCTGGAGACGCGCTCCACCTCAGTCCCGTTGATATGGATGGCGGTATGACTGCCTCCTCTGGTCTGCCTGAAGTCGACAATAATCTCCTTCGTCTTTTTGGAGTTGAGGATGAGGTTATTGTCGGCACACCAGGTGGTCAGGTGCTGGATCTCATCCCTGTAGGCTGACTCATCGTTGTCGCTGATCAGTATGTATGACTGCAGGCACAAAATTTCGTTCAGACCGTAAGGTCTGAATGACAATAAAGGAAATTCAATTCAATTCAATTCAGTCCTACTACCGTGGTATCGTCAGCAAACTTAATAATGGCGTTGGATCCGTACTTTGGGATGCAGTTGTGGGTGAAGAGGGAGTAGAGGAGAGGGCTGAGCACACAGCCCTGTGGCACTCCGGTGTTCAGTGTTATAGTGGAGGAGGTGAGGTTATTGACCCTAACAGACTGTGGTCTGTTAGTGAGGAAGTCCAATGTCCAGTTGCAGAGGGAGGTGGAGATGCCAAGTCCACTGAGTTTGGTGATCAAGCTGGCTGGGATGACGGTGTTAAAGGCAGAGCTGAAATCAATGAATAGCAGCCTGATGTAGGAGTTGTCAACTTTCACACAGAACACACTGGTGAAAAACAGGCTTCCTTGTCTATTAGGGTGATTAGGACATATCAAGAACCCTGACACCATGAAGGGATCATTGTTCACAGTTCTGTCCAGGCTCCTGTTAGTTGTCACCTTGACCGCTTTGTCACTGTGTTCAGCTGACCCGTTTTCAAGCAGTTAATGTTTTTTCTTAATAAACTGACCCCATCAATTCTCTGCAACCCCCTACAAAGGATAACAGATTTACTTCCCCAAAGGGCAATAGTGAAGTAAATATTATTATACAATTCAGCAATTTCACGGTTACTGTTACTGAGATTGGCTTTATTTTTTTTGTGCCACTGGAGGCAAGAGAAGGTTACACATCCACAAAACAAATTAGTCATGGGCTTTGCAGAAAATGTCACTTCCCAGTTGGTATTCATAGAAATTATCACTGGCTGTCAGTTTAAATGCTGCAAGCAAACTATAGGGAATTAATGAATCAAAACTTAATATAAGTGCTAATGATGCCAGCAATGTCTAGACAGAGAGGATTGGGAATAGGGGTAGCAGGAGAAATCTGCCCACAGTGTAGGGAGTGGATGAGAAACTGGGATAACTAGTGTAATGTGGTGGTCGATGGTCGGTGTGGACTTAGTGGGCAGAAGAGCCTGTTTCCATGCTGTATCTCTAAAATAAAACTAGCAGGACTAGCTCTAAGACCAGATAGAATTGGCATTTTTTTAAGGTAAGGAGGACATTATATAAATAATTTTATATAATTTTTCCATCTTGTATTTGCCGCAGGTTTTACCCTGCCGGTAGGATTTTCAGCTCCATGGAATGGTATCTCTGCAGGCCTGCCACCTGATGCAATGGTACAGTTGTCTAGTCCATCTGCTAATGAAGAATCTTCAAATGTCCATGCCCAGGCATCATTTTCCATTCCACTGGTTCAAGCTGCACAGTCCACAAAACAGCCATCATCAGTGAACAGCAACCACATTTGGACAGCAAAGCATCCACATCCATCTCAAGACACAGGTGAGTCACAAATAGGCCATTTGCATTTGACATAAAGAGAAAATATACTTGGAGCAGCAAGTCAGACTTCCTAATCCCAAACTCTAGCTATGCTCATGACCCAGGGAAGCTTCAAGAAAACGCATTTGTTCAGATTCAGGAACAGTTTCTTCCCAGCTGTTATCAGGCAACCTATCACCAACTAGAGAGCGGTCTTGACCTCCCATCTACCTCTTTGCCGACGCTAGGTCTATCTTTAATCAGACCGTTTGGACTTTATCTTGTACTAAATGTTATTCTGTATCTGTACGCTTTGGACGGGTTGATTGTACTCTTGTATATTTGTTTCGCTGACTGGATCGCACACAACAAAGAACTTTCACTGTACCTCATGACACGTCATAATAATAAACTAAACTAAGCTTTCATACTGTTGCACTCTAATTGACTGACACAGAGTATTTCACTGCCTGAAGCCGTCTAAATGGGAATAGAAAAGTAGTAATGATCCTGATATTGTCAAGGGGAATGCGAGTTTGTGTTGCAATTGAAATGGAAAAAATACTTCAGGTATAGCCAGTGAAGACAGTAAGTGATTTTTAGAAAGAAAAATTTCTCATGAAGTGCATATTAACCTTGTTTTTTTTTTGCTTGAAATTTTGATAGCGATGAGCTGTTTTTTTTCCTTGACCTGGCTTGGGCCGTGGGTTTGCCTCACTTGAAATCCTCGGAGTTTCATAGTTTAGTTTAGTTTATTGTCACGTGTACCGAGGTACGTGTTATCCAGTCAGTGATAATACTATACATGATTACAATCGAGACGTCCACAGTGCAAAGTCTTTTCCTGCTCACAATACCCAAACTAATTTGGTGAAACCCACAAAAGCAGGGTGGAGTTATTGTTGCCACTCCCAGCAGTTTGCTTGAAGCTGAGGAGATAAAGTTATCCTTGGATCTTCTTGCTCTGAAGCTCCATTAAACCTGTGGATGTACTTTGCCAGCTAATTGGTACAGCCTCCAAGATGATTTTGTTGGAGGTTTCCCCAGTGATGCCCAGGAATGAGATGTCCCAGTGGTTGTTGTAATACTTCCTGGTCCATTATCTCCTAGTGATAATGTCTGCACTCTGCATCACATATGTCTTAGGGGACAGCCACTTCTCCAAAAGAGGAGAATGAGTTCATGAGATATGAGATTGGGTTGGCACTGTGTCGCAGTGGTAGAGTTGCTGCCTTATAGCGCCAGAGACCCGAGTCTGTAAGGAGTTTCTCCATTTTCCCTGTGACTGTGTGGGTTTTCTCCAGGCCCTCCGGTTAAACTATTAAAAATATTATTTGCAAATAAAGATACAAAGTGCTGGAGTAACTCAATGGTTCATGCAACATCTCTGGAGAACATGGATAAAGATATTGTAGGTTGGAACACTTCATCAGATTGGCTGACCCGACTCGAAACGTCACCTATCTGTGTTCTCCAGAGATGCTGCATGACCCTCTGAGTTACTCCTGAGTTTTGCTTGAGTTTCCTGCATCTGCAATCTTTTGTATCTCCAAATATAATTTAACATCTGCTAAAGATTAAAAAAAAAAAATTCAATTTAGTTTATTGTCACGTGTACTGACGTACAATAAAAACCTTTTTTTTGTTGTGTGATTTCCTGTCAGCGGAAATATTACAATCAAGCCATCCATAGTGTGCAGATACAAGATAAAAGGAATAACATTTAGTGCAAGATAAAGTCCAGTAATGTCAAATTAAAGATAGTCTGAGGGTTTACATTGAGGTAGATAGTAGTTCAGGACCGCTCTCTACTTGGTGATAGGATGGTTCAATTGCCTGATAAAAGCTGTGAAAAAACTGTCTTCGAATCTGGAGTTGTGCATTCTCACACTTCTGTACATCTTGCCTGATGGGGGAGGGGAGAAGAGGGAATGTTTAGGGTGGGACACATTCTTAGAGTCAGAGTGATACAGTGTGGAAACAGGCCCTTCGGCCCAACTCGCCCACACGGCCAACAATGTCCCAGCTACACTAATCCCACTTGTCTGCACTTGGTCCATATCCCTCCAAACTTGTCCTATCCCTGTAATTGTCTAACTGTTTCTTAAACAATGGGATAGTTCCAGCCTCAACTACCTCCCCTGGCAGCTTGTTCCATACACCCACCACCTTTGTGTGAAAATATTACCCCTCAGATTCCTATTAAATCTTTTTCCCTTCACCTTGAACCTATGTCCTATGGTCCTCGATCCCCCTACTCTGGGCAAAAGACTCTGTGCATCTACCTGATCTATTCCTCTCATGATTTTGTATACCTCTGTAAGATCTCCCACCATCCTCCTGCGCTCCATGGAATAGAGACCCAGCCTATTCAACGTCTCACTATAGCTCACACCCTCTACTCCTGGCAACATCCTTGGAAATCTTTTCTGAACCGTTTCAAGCTTGACAATATCTTTCCTATAACATGGTGTCCTCAAACTGTACACTATATTGTAAATGCGGCCTCACCAACGTCTTATACAACTGCAACATGACCTCCCAACTTCTATACTCAATATTCCGACTGATGATGGCCAAAGTGCCAAAAGCTATTTTGACCATCTTATCTATCCGCGACTCAACCTTCAAGGAACCATGTACCTGCACTCCTAGATCCCTCTGCTCTACAACACTACCCAGAGGTCTACCATTTACTGTGTAGGTCCTGCCCTTGTTAGACGTCCCAAAATACAACACCTCACACTTTTCTGTATTAAATTCCATCAACCATTCCTCCTGCCCACCTGGCCAATCGATCCAGATCCTGCTGTCATCTTCACCATCTGCAAAATCACTAACTTTTGTATCATCAGCAAAATTTTTAATCTTGTAGGTCCTGTATGTTCTCATCCAAATCATTGATGTAGATGACAAACAGTAACGGGCCCAGCACCGAACCCTGAGGTACACCACTAGTCACAGGCCTCCAGTCCAAGAAGTAACCATCCACCATCACCTTCTGCTTCCTTCCATCGAGTTAATTTGCTATCCATTCAGCTATTTGCGATCTAACCTTCCAGAACAGCCTACCATGCGGAACCTTGTCGAATGCCTTACTGAAGTCCATGTACACAACATCTACAGCTCTGTCCTCATCAACCTATTTGGTCACGTCTTCAAAAAGACCTTCCACGTACAAAACCATGCTGACTATCCAAAATCAGCCCTTGCCCATCCAAATGCCTGTGCAACCTATCCCTCAGAATACTCTCCAGTAATTACAGATGTAAAGCTCACTGGCCTATAGTTCCCAGCATTTTCCCTGCACCCTTCTTGAAAAGAGGCACAACATTTGCCACCCTCCAGTCTTCTGGCACCTCTCCTGTCTTTAAGAATGACTCATAAATTTCAATCAGAGGAGAAATATAGAGGAGAAATAGTACCTTGCCTCCTGTGGCTCCAGGCACAGGTGACCGCTTTCATTCCTGCGGTCCTACTTTCTCTTTAATTACCCTTTTCCCCCTTATGTATTTATAAAATCTTTTTGGATTGTCCTTAATGCGACCCGCCAGAGCTATCTCCTGGCCCCTTTTTGGCCTTCTGATTTCCTTTTTTAGTTTACTCCTTAATTCCCGAAACTCCTCCAGGAATGCGCTTGATCCCAGCTGCTTATACCTGTCCCATGCATCCTTGATTATGCTGGTGGCCTTGCCGAGGCAGCGTGAAATATAGATGGAGTCAATGGAAAGGAGGTTGGTTTGTATGATTGTCTGGGCTGCATCCATAATTCTCTGCAATTTTATGCAGAATTTATGAAAGTTGTGTATAATGGTCTGCTTGTATAAGCATTTTACAGCCATGAGGTACCAACAAAAATATGAAAGGAATACAGTAAGTGGATCAGAAGTTTCTAATCTGCCTCTAACTGTGGTCTATGCAGTTGGACTTAGAACTATTCTGTACCATTTGACACACTGCAATACCACTGTTGATTGAAAATGGAAAAGGAGAACTGTTGCCTGGCATTGCTATCTTGATCTTAAACCCAACAAGATAATTTATCATGCTATTGTAGAACATGCTGGGAACATAGGGAGGGGTAATCGTAAATGTGCATGTAATGGCAATTTTTTCTAATAGAGTGGACACATGCCAGAGCTGTACTACATACAAATGCCTAATGGAAATGGTAGATGAGAGCAAGTTAATGTGTGCATTATCTTAACACAAAGTGCTGGAGGAACTCAGCGAATGAGGCAGCATGTGTGGAAGAAATGGACAGAGGACATTTCGGGTCTGAAGAAGGGTCCTGACCTGAAACGTCATTTGCCCGTTCTCTCCAGAGATACCGCCTGACCCGCTGAATTTCTCAGGCAGGTTGTATCTTGATCAAGGCTCCAGCATCTGCAGTTTCTTGAGTCACTGTGTATTATCTTACTAAATGTCACTTGGTCCACACGTTGAGTGTAACGCCCCCTTGCTTATCTACCATAAAGATAACCTACTTTTTTTGTAATGGAAAGTGCAAGAACGGATATTAATTAAGTGTAACATAACTCTGTTGGATTAACCTAGGCAAAAGTTGAGAGTGAAACTAGGAATAGTGCAGCAACTTGAAGATCGGAGTGGAGTTATCAGTCAGATCTGCGAGATTGGGGCAGCATAATGGCACAACGGTAGAGTTGCTGCCTTACAGCACCATCTTTAGTAACTTGTCAGTTTCTTTGTTGAACTAAATTAAGACGCATGTTGCAATCAAAAGCGCTTGAACAATTGGTTGGGAAGAAAACTGACACTGGTTCGATCCTAACTACGGGTGCTGTCTAAACGTAGTTTTTACATTCTCCGTGTTTTCTCTGCTTGAGATGTTGATCCAGACGAAAGATGAAGCACAAGAAAATCTGTAGACATGTTTATAGTTTGGAACAAACTCTCCTCCTCACTTCAGTAGTATTGTGGAGAATAGAAATACGTAGTTTGAAAATCCTTAGGCAAAAAAGGCAAACCAGGGTCAGTTTTCTCATCTCAGGCCAACATCCCAACACCGGTTCCTAATGGATAGGCCACATTGTCTGACACTCGAAACAAACACTCCTAATTCCATCCAGGAGGAGAAAGGAGATTCTCAAAGTCTCTGAGAAAAGTTTAACGTTCTCTTCGACTCATGGGAATCCCTGGACTGTGTGGGTTATAAATAGAGAATTAATATCTGGGCAGGTGCTGAGAACATCGAGTCTCTACAATGGGAGCATGCAAAGGTTGTGTACTTTGACAGTGGAGCTTATCAGTACTGCTTCTGATTTGCTGTTTAATTCCAAATCTTAAACATAGTTTAGTGTAGTTAGTTTAGTTTATTGTTGCATGTACTGAGGTACAGAAAAGCTTTGTTTGTTGCATGCCATCTATCCTGTGGAAAGACTATACATGATTACAATCAAGCCGCCCACAGTATACAGATACAGGATGAAGGAAATAACGTTTATTGCAAGATAGAGTCCAGAAAAGTTTAATTAAAAATAGTCTGAGGGGTTTCAATGAAGTAGATGATAGCTCAGGATAGCTCTCTGCTTGGTGATAGGTTGCCTAACAGAGTAAATGTGTGAATTAACACATTATAGTCATAGAGTCATTACCGTATGAAAACAGGCCCTTTGGCTCAGCTTTTCCACGTCCACCAAAATGCTCCATCTACACCAGTCGCTCCTGTCTGTATTTGGCCCATTTTCACACAGAGAGTGGTGAATCTCTGGAACTCTCTGCCACAGAGGGTAGTCGAGGCCAGTTCATTGGCTATATTTAAGAGGGAGTTAGATGTGGCCCTTGTGGCTAAGGGGATCAGGGGGTATGGAGAGAAGGCAGGGATGGGATACTGAGTTGGATGATCAGCCATGATCATATTGAATGGCGGTGCAGGCCGAATGGCCTACTCCTGCACCTAATTTCTATGTTTCTATGTTTCTATCCCTCAAAACCTTTCCAATCACATTCGTCCAAATGTCTTTTAAATGCTCTTATAATACCTGATTCTGTAATTATGCTCCTGCAGCTGACCCCCTTAGTCCAGTTCAATAAAACACCGAGTCAAGCACTGGTCAACTGAATCTTTATTCTCCCCAACACAATTACGAACTTCCTATACGATACCAAACCACCGTGGGCTGGATCCTTGTCTCTACTCGTCCAAGCCTTTCAGCCTTGTGCGAGCAAACACCTCCAGACAGTCACACAGTCCCAAGTGCGCTGCCAGAAGATCGACTCTGATCCATGTGGGGTTCACTCTTTTATAGGGCATCGGACCTGTGGTGCGAAACGATATGGGATTCATGGTCGTGATGAGTTCCCGCATTCTGGGAACTAGTTGCGGTCTCATTATGTTCGCCGAGAATTTTTCAACATGTTGAAAAATTAGTGGCGAGTAGAATAAAGCCGCCATGGAGAGTAGCGAGAATTCTCGAGCTGTAGGTGGTTCACCTGGAGGTCCTAGTTGGTTGTCAGGAGGTTAAAGGTTCTTAGAGGTTCTCGTAGGTTGTATCTGGTGCTGACCAGTAAATTTCATTGGTCTTTGGGGAAAAAAAAGGTAAGCAGTAGTTTTCAGACCCAAGGATAACCGACCGGTAATGTTAAATGTCCGCCGAGCTTCACAGTATCTCTGGCTTCTTAAAAGTTGTCTCCACACCTTCTCCCCCCCCCTCTCCCCCCCCCCCCCCCCCCCCCGCCTCTTTTAATAGACTTACCATACACTCAGATTTAGCCGTCTTTTTACAGCGCCAACCTTCCTGTTCATCGCGGTGTGTGTCTATCACCTTGGCTTTGCACTGTGTGAATTTTTTAGACAGCTCTCCCCCGCTTCCCCTGTCCCCCGCCTGCATAACAGGCTGGTGAAGGAAGCGATGTGTTTGTGTGTGTGTGTTCCACTCTGACAATCGCCGTTCCAGTTGTCGGCTTTTCAGGCGACTGCCGGCAACTTGACAGTCGCCGGCAGTCCGTTGAAAAATCGCCTAAGTGAGACAGGCCCAATAGAAACATGAAAAATAGGTGCAGGAGGAGGCCATTCGGCCCTTTGAACCAGCACCGCCATTCATTGTGATCATGGCTGATCATCCACAATCAGTAACCCTTGCCTGCCTTCTCCCCATACCCCTTGATTCCGCTAGCCCCAAGAGCTCTATCTAACTCTCTTTTAAAAACATCCAGTGAATTGGCCTCCACTGCCTTCCGTGGCATAGAATTCCACAAATTCACAAATCTGGGTGAAAACGTTTTTTCTCATCTCAGTTTTAAATGGCCTCCAATTTATTCTTATGGGCCTGTCCCACTTAGGCGACTTTTTAGGCGAGTGTAGGATCTGTGCTCGCCACATGGTCGCCATATTGTCGCCACATGTTTGCTGATGGTCTCCGGTGAGTGCCCTTCATGGTCGCAAGGAGTTTCTGCATTCTGGGAACTAGTCGCGACCTCAGCATGGTCGCCGCAAATTTTTCAACATGTTGAAAATTTTTCGCCATGGAGAAAATCGCTAATCCTGTAGTCGTAGGTGCAGTTGTAGTGGGGTCGCCATGTAGTTATGGGCAGTCGAGGTAGTCGTAGGTAGTTTTAGTTAATCATCTTTGCTGACCAGTCATTTTCATTGGCTCATTGGGGACAAAAAACGTAAGCAGGAGTTTTCAGAACCAAGGATAACCGACCGTTAATGTTAAATGTCCGCCGAACTTCACAGCTGTGTATCTCTGGCTTTTAAAAGTTGTCTGGCTTCTTAAAAGTTGTCTCCTCCACCCTTATCCCCCCTTCTCCCCCCCCCCTTCTCCCCCTTTCTCCCCTCTTTTAAAGGACTTACTGTACACTGAGCTAGCCGTCTTAATTACAGCGCCAACCTTCCTGTGGCCTTTAATAAAATTTGACAATGCGCACTTTAACCGCATGTGATTTTTTTCTATTACAAATGTCAAATTGTGGAATACAGAGGCAAATGGGTCTTTGTCCCAAACATTATGGAGGGCACTGTCTATTGTAAATAGTTGCAGCTCCAGCACCGAGCCTCACGGCACTCCACTCACCACTGCCTGCCATTCTGACAGGGACCCGTTTATTCCTACTCTTTTTTCCTGTCTACCAACCAATTCTCTATCCATGTAAATACCCTACCCCCAATACCATGTGCTCTCATTTTGAAAGTCCAGATACACTACATCCACTGGCTCTTCTTCATCCATTTTACTTGTCACATCCTCAATAAATTCCAGTAGATTAGTCAAGCAGGATTTCCCCTTCATAAATCCATGCCGACTTGGACCAATCCTTTTACTGCTATCCAATTATTATTTCTTAATAATTGACTCCAGCATTCCCCACCACTGATGTCAGGCTAACTGGTGTATAATTCCCTGCTCCTTTCTTGAAAAGTGGGATAACATTAGCTACCCTCCAATCCACAGGAACTGATCCTGAATCTATAGAACCTTGGAAAATGATCGCCAATGCATCCACAATTTTTTCTAGAGCCACCTCCTTGAGTACCCTGGGATGCAGACCATCAGGCCCTGGGAATTTATCAGCCTTCAGTCCCATCAGTCTACTCTATACTATTTCTCACCTACTACAAACGGAAGAACATAAAAACAAACTTTAAGCAGACGCTAAAAATAACAAAAAGTTGAAAAAACGAACAGACTGCCGGCAGGGCTGGCCGTCTCCCCGGCGCCCCTGGTGGATTCATGGGAAATAGTGTTCCATTATCGAGGTGAGTTGAATCAAGAACCTGTTCGGTTTTGCAAAGCAACTGTTGCTAACCCTACGGTATAATACAACAGTAAGCGCAAGTTGCCAGGTCCAACATTTCGCACACAATTTGACTATACAACAGCTGCTGTTTGGGGGGCATTGACTACCCTTGCAATAATTTGGCCCACCGAGTCCACTCCGACCAGCAATCACCCCGTACACCAGCACTATCCTACACACGAGGGATAATTTACAGGTTTTACTCAAGTTAATTAACCTACAAACCTGTATGTCTTCGGAGTGTGGGAGGAAACTGGAGCACCCGGAGGAAACCCACGCAGCATAGGGAGAACGTACGAACTCCATGCAGACAGGACCTGTAGTCGGGATCGAATCTGGGTCTCTGGCGCTGTAAGGCAGCAACTCTACCACTGTGTTGCTATGTCTCACCAAAGTTCCTTAGTAGCTCAGTAAATTGTAATCACTTCACTATTTTGAAATCCAGACATTTACAATATATATATTGTCTCTATAGCTGTATCCAAAATGCTGGTGTTTGATCATAAACCCACAATAAACCCACAACTCATGAATTAGCCTCAGTTGTTCCAAAACTCACTAGCAGACATAATATCAGCTATGGGGGAATTAATTGTTTTGGTTGCTAACACTATGCAGAAATTAAAACCACTTGTGATATTCTTATCCATTTAACACATAATCCTTGATAATTAAAGTGTAATTTTTCAATTTTTGTTTTCTGCTTCCTTATCTTCTCTTATGCCTTTTGTCACACAGAAAAGGCTGGTTAGCGTGAAGTTGACTGTGTAGGTGAAATTTCTCCCTGTATTTCATCAGAAAAATTTCTTCAACTAGGTACATTCTTACCTCCCTTCCCTAGTATTGCATCAACACAACCTGTGCTCCCCAGCCAAAGATAACATAACACTCAACCTGCAGGGGGCCTTTGGATCCATATTTGTTTTTTCTGGCAGGACATCAAGTGCTCAAACATTACACCCAAAGGTGATATTCCGTTTGAACCAATTAAACATGTTTTAATTAAATCCACCATCTCTTTAGATGAGAGTATCGTGGAGGATGAAAACTGCCCTGGAAATCTTTCTCCGATTAACGAAGAGAAAGGTGTGCAAGGAGGAGATCCGTGCCTTGTCACTCCATTTGGAATTAAAAGAAATTCCAAGAAAATGGGGAGACTGGAGGAAAGGTAGAAGTTGTTTTTCGTTGAATCTTTATGTTTATCATAAATTAAAAATCATATAAGTAGGTGCACCCAGTGGGTCAGGCAGCATCTGTAGAGAACATCAGATTGAAGAGTCTGCAGAAGAGTCCCAACCCGAAATATCAGCTATCCATGTTCTCCAGTGATGCTGCTTGATTCGCTGAGTTGCTCCAGAACTGTGTCTTTTTTGGTAACTGCAGTTCCTTGTGTAACCTAATTTGGTGTATTCCTTGTTTGGCACAGTTGTTTTCTATGCCAACATTTACTCAAGCCTCGTGATGACTATTCATAGTAATCTTTGGAAATTAATACAAATTGTTTAGACAATGGATACTTAGAGTGAATAAATCTTAGTGTGGGTATTTCAACAATAGAGGCCACTCAGGGCACCACAATGGTGGAGCTGCTGCTTCACAGAGCCAGAGACCCGGTTTTGATCCTGACCATGGGTGCTGTCTGTGCGGAGTTTGCACGTTCTCCTTGTGACCATGTGGGTTTTATTCTGGCGCTCTAATTTCCCCCTACATTCCAAAGATGTGCAGGTTCGTATGTTCTGTAAATCTGTAAATTTCCCCTAATGTGTAGGATGTGAAACTGGAATAACATAGAACTAGTGTATGGGTAGACAACCGCTGAGTTTCTCCAGCATTTCTGTCTATCTTCGATTGTTCCAGCATTTGCAGTTCCTTCTTAAACACTAGTGTACGGGCGATCGTTTGTTGGCGTGGACTGATCTCACCCAGATTATATTTTTCAGTGAGGACTAATTGGTCAAAATGTAGACACAAAGAACTGCAGAGACTGGTTAACAAAAAAAAGTCTGAAGAAGCGTCGTGACCATAAACGTCACTCATCCATGTTCTCCAGAGATGCTGCCTGATCCGTTGAGTTACTCCAGCACTTGGTGTCTTTTTTGTTCCTTATGTATGCTGCTCTACTTTGTTGCTTCTCCGCTTCTTGTGCTCTAGTAGTTCAGTATTCATCGCTTTCAATTTTTCTTCAATACCCTGACCTACTCCTCTGGTAGCCACTTTGTATGTCCACTTACACCCTAGTTTACAACCTTAACATATGAACATTAAATTATCCAACAATAGGTAACACACTCCACTCTTTCAATTCGATAAAATATAAATGACAGAACAATTAGTACTCCTAATAAATTATAGCAAAGAATCTTTGATCTGAAACATTAACTAATTCTCTTTACACCAATTTTACCTGACCTGCTGAATATTTGCAGCGTTTTCTGTTTTTATTTCAATAATCCTAGAAATCGGCAGCAATTTAGCATATTAAAGATCTAAAATAAGTAGAATATAGACCAAAATAAACAGTACAAATATAACTACATTTACTGTTGTCTTTAGACCTATCAGACCAGGAATTGATGAAAAGCAAAAGACTTTTGAAGATTTCGTTGAAAAAATACTTAAGGTGGATTCAGAACTAATCCAACAAGATCTCCAGGTATACATGCTATTTTTCAATGTTACCAAGTACCATTTTATTTTATATTAGACCAAGTGCAGACCCGTTTATACTAGACCCCAGTGCTCCCCCAACGCAATATTCCACCATTCACCCATTCCCCCAATGCAACACGTTCCCCCAACGCAATATTCCACCACTCACACATGGCTCCCAACTGCTCAGGCGCGGCTTTCTCCTCATCACCTAGCACTCCCTCCTCTTCCTCTTCAATCCCTCGAGAGGGGGGGGGGGGGTAGAGAGGGAGATAGAGATGGGTGGTGGAGGGAGGAGGGTAGAGGGAGGGGGGGGGAGAGGGGGTAGAGAGGGGGTGTGTAGAGGGGCAGAGAGGAGGGGGTGTAGAGAGAGAGAGGGAGGGGGGAGAGAGATTGGGAGGGGGAACGAGTCAGGGAGAGGGCGAGTGCGAGGGAGGGGGTAGAGAGGGGGAGGGAGGGGACAAGAGACGGAATGTGGAAGTGGCAAGTACCCTCCCTCCCCCCTCCTCTCCCTCAAAACCCCAGCCGGGGCTTCGCGGGTAGAAGCCCGGGTCAGAAAAAGTGGAACGTTAATTTAAATGCAGCCCTCCCCCTGAAGTCACTGGAAGCTGGTGGCCGCTCACTCCCCCTTCATGACGTCACTTGAAGCGGGTTGGACGTTTGCCGTTTAAAACGCTATAACTTGTGAAATATAGCATGAAATGTGAAGTGAAGCAGTTTATTTTGTCGACGGGGTTAATGTGATTAATAATCTGTGAAAATGTCTGCACTAGCGCGTGCCGTTTTGACAAAGGTAGTAAGACACATACACACACACGCATACACACACACACATATACATACATACAAGATGAGACTTTTAACAGTATATATAGATGTCACAACCCACTTCCTCAAGAGAGCTACTAAATTATGTTGCATGCCGTAGGTTTTATCTCTTTGGACTTTAGATTTTTGAGAAATAGCACGGAATCACCACATACATGTAACAGTATCCTACATATTAGAGACAATTTTACTATAGCCAATTAACCTTGAAACCTGTACGTCTTTGAGGTGTAGGATGAAACTGGAGCACCCGGAGAAAACTCATGCAGTCACAGGGAGAACGTACAAACTCCGTACAGATTGCACCCGTACTTAGGTGTTTCTGGGTCTATTTGGAAATTGGAGTAGATTATAATGTATGGCCTGCCCAAATCTGTGAGTGGATTTTTTTTCTTCACTACTGCTCTATATCATGGAAATATGTTACACAAGACCCTGATCAGATCAACCATCAGGCTAGTTTCAGAGCATAAATTGACAAAGGCAGCTCTGCTAAAGGATGACACATAAATATTGCCAGTGGTGAATGCAGGTGGCACTTCACTAGTTGTAGAGGCTGGCCCAATCAGAAGGTCCCAGAACTGAAGTTTTTGTGGAGCAATAACTTTTTGAACTAAATGGCCTGATTCTGTAATATGACCGCAGTGTAAAATTGGGATTTAACAGTTTGGCCAAGTCTCTTTGTACTGCAGAAGAGAAGTCTGACTGGTGAGGAATACATTTGTCTACATCTTGCAGTATTTAATAAAGGTTACACCTGCTAAAGTACTCTCCTGGTATGTTTAAAATGCCTTTAAATTATGAAAAGGTTTGAGAGCGGTGATATAGAGCAAAGATTTTCACTTATAGGCAAGATCAGAATCTGAACTTTTTACAAGATAAGATACAAAGTGCTGGAGTAATTCAGCAGGTCTGGCACCATCTCTGGAGAAGATTGACACAAAATGCCGGAGTAAGTCAGCAGGTCAGGCTGCATCTCTTGAGAAAAGGAATAGGTGCCGTTTTGGGTCGAGATCCTTTATCAAACTGATGCATGACGATAAAATGAATGGAGAGACTATAAAGTTTGTGGTAGCGTTTTGATATAGCTTTCATAAGTTCATAAGTGATAGGAGCAGAATTAGGACATTCGGCCCATCAAGTCTACCCCATCATTCAAACATGGCTGATCTATTTTTCCCTCTTTACCCCATTCACCTGCCTTCTTCCCATAATCCCTGACACCTGTACTAATCAAGAATCTATCTACCTCGGCCTTAAAAATATCTATTGACTTAGCCTCCGCAGCCTTCTATGGCAATGAATTCCACAGATTCACCACCCTCTGATTAAATCAATTGCTCCTCAACTCCTTCCAAAAGGAATGTCCGTTAATTCTGAGGCGATGACTTGGAAACAGCCTCTCCACATCCACTCTATCCAATCCTTTCACTATTCGAAAAGTTTCAATGAGGTCTCCCCTCATCTAAACTCCAGCAAGTAGAGGCCCAGTGCTGTCAAACGCTCATAATATGTAAACCCACTCAATCCTGGGATCATTCTTGTAAACCTCCTCTGGACCCTCTCCAGTGCCAGCACGTCCTTCCTCAGATATAGGGTCCAAAATTGCTCACAATAATGCATCTGACCAGTGCCTTATGTAGCCTCAGCATTACATCCCTGCTTTTGTATTCTAGTCCTCATGAAATAAATGCTAACTTTGAGGTTGCCTTCCTTACTACTGATTCAACTTGCAAATGAACTGTTTGGGAATCCCGCACCAGCACTCCGAAGTCTCATTGCACCTCCGATTTCTGAATTATCTCCCCGTTTAGAAAATAGACCACGCCTTTATTGCTGCTACCAAAATGCATGACTTTGCTATGCTGTATTCCATCTGCCACTTCTCTGCCCACTCTCCCAACCTGTCCATGTTAGTCTGCAGGGTCCCTACTTTCGCTATACTACCTGCCCTTCCATCTATCATCTGTAAACGTCGCCACAAAGCTTTCAATCCCCTCATCCAAAATCATTAATATACAACATGAAGAGTAGCGGTCCCAGCAACAACCCCTGCAGAACTCCACTAGTCACAGGCAGCCAACCAGAAAAACCTATTATGCTGCTGCAACTAAGAATTTCCTTGTTCAGTTTGTCAGATTACATGTCATTTAAGCACTCGTGCTCTTGAAAACAGTCAAACATTTCTTGGAAGCCATTGCAAACATAAATATCTTTGATTGTTCCACAGGAGATAAATGAGGTGAAGGTGGCTCCAAAGAAGTCTTTCCTAAAGCGTGGGGAAGGGATTGCACGATTTGAGAAGAATAAGGAAAATATTCTGAAGGAACCAAACAAGAACCCAGCTCATGAATCCATGGAGCAATTTCCCCAAAAAGTCAGTTTCAGCAACCAACGTCGGCTTTCCTTACCCACGTTCAACGAGAACGAGAAGCTGCAGATTAAAAAACAGTTCTCTTTGAAAAAACAAGGTAGTAGTTCAGACCTTGCAGCATCTAAAGTAAAGAAGTTTATTCCTACCAGCAGCTCCCTCACAAACGGCAAGAAAAAGGACCATGCGCAGAAGGAAAAGCTGGACGAAATCAAGAATAGTACAGACGAGGGCATCCAAAGTGACATAAATGTGGCAGAATTGGCCACCAAGGGTGAATCTCCTCACAAATACTCGAATGATAGGAATGGTGGAAATCAACAAACAGATCGGGAGGGCAAAACAGAAGTATTACCTCCTGTGGAGGAATTTCAAGGAAGAGATTCAAATAAAGATTTCAGTTTGCACATTCTCGAAAGACAGCAATCGACCAGAGTTTGTTCTCAACCCCAGAATCAAACAGGTAGCAGTTTTTCTCATGAAAATATGGAGAGGCAGAACCAAGGCCAAGAAGTAGGACAAGAGGTGGATAAAAAGCACAAAGCATCTTCAAATGATCAGCCATCCTTCAATAACACACCTCAGCTGGAAAACCTTAGTGCTTACAAATCACAAGCTTTACACCAGAGTACTGAGATATGCCAAAAGTGGTCGGAGAAGAAGCAGAATAAAAACCTAGCTAACATCAAAGAGCCCAGAAAGATACTTGATTGGAAAAACCCAAACATTGGCTTTAAAAAAGTAAATGACAGAATAGTTCAAGTGATTTCTGACAATCCACTGTGCCACGGTGGGAATTTTAGGCATCAGGAAAACAAAGATCATAACGTTCATGGGTTTGCGAACACAGGATTAGCGCCGTTTGCAGGTAATAAACACAGCATGGACAGTCTTTTAAAAAGCAACAGTCAACACTGTAGGGACGCTAATGTTAGCGTATACGATTTAGCTCCTGAAAGCAATGGCCTCAAGTCTCAGCCTCAGCAACCAACCACTGGTGAAACACCACACAATTCTGTTTGTGTTGGCAAAAGTTTGGACTTATCTGATGAAGCTGACTATGCAAGTGATGCCCCAAGTGGAGTAGATGAAATGGGCGTGACATTTCAAATGTCACAACATTTCACACGTTGTAAGCCTGCACCCGGAATGTCTCTCGTGAAATGCAATGTGGTGAGCAGCACTAGTAGCAGTGAAAGTGAATGTTCAGAACTCAGATCTCCTTTACCAAGAAGATATCCTTCCCAATACAATAGGTCGACGAGGAATAAAAACAAATCCATGAGAAGGAAGTCAAACTTTGTAAAGAGAAATAGTAGTAGTTTTGTGAAAAATCACATTTGTGGGACGATGGATTCTGAACTGGTGCAAGATTCTGCTCCTCTCACTGCACAGGAATTATCTCCAACACTTAATTGTAAACCAAACATATCAAGAACCTCAGATCTCTCCCAGCAGGTGAAAACAAACAGTGCAAATGTTCAAGGTATGTGTACGTGCAATTAAATCATTCAAGGTGCAGCTGGTAGAGCTGCTGCCTCACAGTGCCAGAGACCTGGGCTCATTCCTGACCTCGGATGCTGTCTGTGTGGAGTTTGCATGTTCTCCCTGTGACCACGTGGATTACATAGAACGGCACAGCACAGGAACGGGCTTTGGACCCACAATGTTTGCGCAGAGCATGATGCCAAGTTAAACTGATCTCACCTGCTTGCACACGATCCATATCCCTCTATTCCCTGAACTTCCATCAACTTACAAGCCTCTGAAATGGCACTATTCTGTCTTCCCTCTGGATGCTCCAGTTTCCTCCAACATCCCAAAGACGTGCATGTTTGAAGGTTAATTGGCCTGTGTAAATTGTCTCTGGTGTGTAGGGAGATGATGAGAAAGTGGGATAACATAGAACCCCGTGTGAACGGTTGATCGATGGTCGGCGTGGACTTGGTGGGGCAAAGAGCGTGTTTCCATGCTGTATCTCTAAACAAGTTGTCTAAATGTACAAAAATATTAAGTGATTTGAATTTGTATCCAAATACTAAAGAACCGCAAGTCTCAGATTCTTTATTTTAGTAAGATGAAAAGTTATTTTGCAGTCTTAAAGTGTATTGCATCTATGCCAGCTTCAACAAGAAATTCCATCAGTCCCATTTGGCCCCTTCCTACTTCCCTACGACATACTCTAACATGCCCATCCGATTCAGATTCAGATTCAGATTCAGATTCAATTTTAATTGTCATTGTCAGTGTACAGTACAGAGACAACGAAATGCATTTAGCATCTCCCTTGAAGAGCGACATAGCAAACGATTTGAATTAAAAAAAATAATAAGTGTCCGGGGGGGGAGGGGGGGTGGTGATTGGCAGTCACCGAGGTACGTTGTTGAGTAGAGTGACAGCCGCCGGAAAGAAGCTGTTCCTCGACCTGCTGGTTCGGCAACGGAGAGACCTGTAGCACCTCCCGGATGGTAGGAGGGTAAACAGTCCATGGTTGGGGTGAGAGCAGTCCTTGGCGATGCTGAGCGCCCTCCGCAGACAGCGCTTGCTTTGGACAGACTCAATGGAGGGGAGCGTGGAACCGGTGATGCGTTGGGCAATTTTCACCACCCTCTGCAATGCCTTCCGGTCGGAGACAGAGCAGTTGCCATACCATACTGTGATGCAGTTGGTAAGGATGCTCTCGATGGTGCAGCGGTAGAAGTTCACCAGGATCTGAGGAGACAGATGGACCTTCTTCAGTCTCCTCAGGAAGAAGAGACGCTGATGAGCCTTCTTGATCAGAGTAGAGGTATTGTGGGTCCAAGAGAGGTCATCGGAGATGTTGACTCCCAGGAACCTGAAGCTACAAGAAACACGTTCCACCTCCGTCCCGTTAATGTGGATGGGGGTGTGCGTGCCGCCTCTGGACTTCCTGAAGTCTACAATGAGCTCCTTGGTCTTCTTGGAGTTAAGGGCCAGGTCGTTGTCAGCGCACCATGCTGCTAAGTGCTGGACCTCCTCCCTGTAGGCCAGCTCATCGTTGTTGCTGATGAGGCCAATCACCGTTGTATTATCTGCATACTTGATGATGGTGTTAGAACGATGTACAGGTGTGCAGTCATAGGTGAAGAGGGAGTAGAGGAGGGGGCTCAGCACACAGCCCTGAGGAACGCCGGTGTTCAGGGTGAGGGTTGAAGAGGTGTGCGTGTCTAACCTCACAGACTGGGGTCTGTTGGTTAGAAAGTCCAGTATCCAGTTGCAGAGGGAGGGGTCGATGCCCAGGTTACCGAGTTTGGTGATCAGTTTTGATGGAATAATGGTGTTGAATGCTGAGCTGTAATCGATGAACAGCATTCTTACATAAGTGTCTCTGTTGTCGAGGTGGGAGACGGCGGAGTGAAGTGCCGTTGAGATGGCATCCTCCGTACTCCTGTTCTTGCGGTAGGCAAACTGATAGGGATCCAGTGTGGGGGATAGGCAGCTTTTGAGGTGTGCCAGGACCAGCCTCTCGAAGCACTTGGTGATGATGGGGGTAAGTGCAACTGGGCGGAAGTCGTTGAGGCTTGCCGCAGTTGAGTGTTTTGGCACTGGCACGATGGAGGTGGCTTTAAGGCAAGTGGGGACAACTGCTTGGGCAAGTGACAGGTTGAAGATGTCAGTCCAGACGTCTGTCAGCTGTGCAGCACAGGCACTGAGCACGCGCCCGGGGATGCCGTCAGGGCCAGCAGCCTTACGTGCATTAGTCCTACTCAGTGCCACGTACACGTCGTAGGGGGTGAGTGTGAGGGGTTGGTGATCGGCAGGTAGCACAGCCTTGATGGCTGTCTCTAGATTGTCCCTGTCGAAGCGGCCATAGAAGTGATTAAGCTCCTCAAGGAAGGAGGCGTTGCTGGATGTGGGGGTGATGTTGGAGGGTCTGTAGTCCGTGATGGCCTGGATGCCTTGCCACATGCGTCGGGGGTCGGAGTTGTTGTTGAAGTGCTCCTCAATCCTGAGCTTATGGCAGTGCTTGGCCTTCCTGATGCCCCTCTTCAGGTTAGCCCTGGATGAACTGTAGGCTCGAGCATCGCCTGACCTGAACTGTAGGCTCGAGCATCGCCTGAGCATCGCCATCCACTAACAGCTTGGGCATATTGGCCCGAAGGGTAGGTTTCCATGCTGTGAGAATTTATAATTTCACTTTGAATCATTTGCATATTATCTACACTAAAGGGTAACTTACAATTCTCATATATAAAGTGGATGTGGAGAGGATGTTTCCAGTGGTGGGCGAGTCTAGGACCATAGGGCACAGCCTCAGAATGAAAGTACGTTCCTTTAGAAAGGGGATGAGGTTAAATATCTTCAATCAGAGTATGGTGATTCTGTGGAATTCATTGGCACCAATGGCTGTGAAGGCCAAATCATAGGGTATTTTTAAAGTGGAGATTGATCAGTGATGACATTAAAAGTTACAGGGGGAAAGCAGGAGAATGGGGTTGAGAGGACAAAATACTGTAGATCAGCCATGATCTAATGGCGGAGGATACTCGAAGGGCCAAATGGCCTAATTCTGTTCCAATATCTTATGAGCTTATGGCCCATCACATCTTTCATGTTCATTTTCATATGAAGAAAGACTGGATAGACTCGGTTTGTACTCGCTAGAATTTAGAAGATTGAGGAGGGATCTTATAGAAACTTACAAAATTCTTAAGGGGTTGGACAGGCTAGATGCAGGAAGATTGTTCCCGATGTTGGGGAAGTCCAGAACAAGGGGTCACAGGTTAAGGATAAGGGGGAAATCTTTTAGGACCAAGATGAGGAAAGCTTTTTTCACACAGAGAGTGGTGAATCTCTGGAATTCTCTGCCACAGAAGGTAGTTGAGGCCAGTTCTTTGGCTATATTTAAGAGGGAGTTAGATGTGGCCCTTGTGGCTAAAGGGATCAGGGGGTATGGAGAGAAGGCAGGTACAGGATACTGAGTTGGATGATCAGCCATGATCATATTGAATGGCGGTGCAGGCTCGAAGGGCCGAATGGCCTACTCCTGCACCTATTTTCTATGTTTCTATGTTTCTATCTTTGGGATGTGAGAGGAAACTTGAACACCCAGCAGTTAAAATTCTTACACCAGCACCTACTCCCTGCAATGCCTTCTATTTCTGATTAACTGTGCCCATCCTTATAATGAAAACATATTACGCTATAACTCATTATTCGCCCACAGTGGAGGTTTGCCAAAGGTTTATATCAAATACAAATATATTGTTTTGTTTTTATATCTTATGATGAATATTCTTCAAATAAAAATGAGAAACAGGAACCAATAAATCATTTGTGCTTCACCAAAAGTATGTTGGTTTTAAACTAGTTTTATATTGTTTTAAATCTTACAGAAGATGCGCAGTCAAGACAACTCCAAGACAAACTTCTACAACTCGAAACGGATATTGTTCAATTTAAAGCAGAAAATACAGCCTTAGCCAAACTAAAGGAGAAACAAGCGATAGCCATGGAAAATCTCAGGTGAATTTGATTCATGTATTGTTCAGAAGCACCTCTGTTGATAAGTCTGAGTATACAGGAATAAATATTTTATTTCACTATGCACTGATTGAAGTGAAATAATCAATGGCCAAACATTGCTTTTCAAACAACTCCTCACCCTCACCAGAAGATAGTTGATAACATCCACATGGTGTTACAAAGGACCGGTCCTTTAAATGTAGCCATCTTTGTAGATTTTTCCCCCAATATTGTGCCGGCTATGAATTTTAAAAATTAACATGAGGATTTTGATTTAATGAAAGACAGTGAGTCCAGTTGTGTAGTGTTTCTCCGTGTTAGGTCAGCCTAGACTTTATGTCCCTGGTGTGAAGAGGCTCAGAATATGCCACACCATGCAGGAAAGTGTGCAGTGTCAATGATGGAATTGGCTTGACTTTGACACTGATGCTGACCAAAATAAGCTAATCTGGATCCCCTTTGGTTTCATCCTCTCCTGTGAGCCTGGACATGATGAATGGTAGATCTCTGAGGAGTGATATGGATCAGTAGGATCTGGAAATGCAGATACTTAGTTCTTTGAAAGTGGTGTCAGGTGGATAGGGTGGTCAAGAAAGCTTTTGGCACATTGCCCTTCATCAGTCAGAGTATTGAGTATAGAAGTTGGGAGGTCATGCTACAGTTATATAAGATGTTGGTGAGGCCACATTTATAGTATTGTGTTCAGTTTTGGCCACTATGTTATAGGAAATATATTGTCAAGCTTGAAAGAGTTCAGAGAAGATTTACCAAGATAATGCCAGGACTCGAGGGACTGAGTAACATGGAGAGGTTGAGCAGGTAGGGCTTTGTTCCTTGGAACACAGGAAGATGAAAGGTGATCTTATAGAGGTGTACATAATCATTTGAGGAATAGGTCAGGTAAACGTGGAGAGTCTCTTGCCCAGAGTAGGGGAATTGAGAACCAGAGGACATAGGTTTAAGGTGAGGGGGGGGGAAAAATTTAATGGAACCTGAGGGGTAATTTTTTCACACAGAGTGGTGAGTATACGGAACAAGTTACGGAGGTTGTTGAGAGGTACTATTGCACTTAATAAAAATGTAGACAGGTACATGGATAAGGTAGGTTTAGAGGGTTATGGTCCAAAAGCAGACAGATGGGACTAGTGTAGATGGAACATGTTGGTCGGCATTAGCGAGTTGGACTGTAGGGCCTGTTCCGAAGTTGTATGACTCTATGACTCAACAACTCTCCCTGTGACGGTTTTGTAACCAAAGTATGTGAATTGTTCTTTCTAGAAAACGAATGGATCAGTTTGAACATGAGAAGACTGAAAAGATCGTTCGACTAGAAGTGTACAAGAAGGAGGAACTGAAGAAGTTAAACGAAGAGAGAATGGTGTCTGAAAAAAACTCACAAACCAATGGTGCTTCTGATAAGAGAGACCATGAAGAAATGGAGGTGAGTTTACTTGAGTGAATGTTTGGGAAGAGTCAAGATGCCACAAGGTGCGGATTACACAAAACTGGGTGGCAGTGTGAGCTGAGAGGAGGATGTTGTGAGGTTACAAGGTGACTTGGATAGGTTGGGTGAGTGGGCAGATGCATGGCAGGTGCAGTATAATGTGGATAAATATGAGGTTATACACTTTGGTAGCAAGAACAGGAAGGCAGATTATTATCTGAATGGTGTCAGATTAGGAAATGGGGAGGTGTAACGAGACCTGGATGTCAGTCACTGAAAGTAAGCATGCAGGTACTGCAAGCAGTGAAGAAAGCTAATGGCATGTTGGCCTTCATTGCGAGAGGATTTGAGTTTAGGAGCAAGGAGGACCTACAGCAGTTGTACTGGGCTCTGATGAGACCGCACCTGGAGTATTGTGTGCAATTTTGGTCTCGTAATTTGAGGAAGGACATCCTTGTGATTGAGGCAGTGCAGCGTAGGTTCACCAGGTTGAACCCTGGGATGGCGGGACTGTCATATGAGGAAAGATTGAAAAGACTAGGCTTGTATTCACTGGAGTTTTGAAGGATGAGGGGAGATCTTATAGAAACATATAACATTCTTAAAGAATTGGACAGGCTAGATGCATGAAAAATGTTCCTGATGTTGGGGGAGTCCAGAACCAGGGGTCACAGTTTAAGAATAAAGGGTATGCCATTTAGGACTGAGATGAGGAAAAACTTTTTCACGCAGAGAGTTGTGAATCTGTGGAATTCTCTGCCACAGAAGGCAGTGGAGGCCAATTCACTGGATGTTTTCAAGAGGGAGTGAGATTTAGCTCTTAGGGCTAAATGAAACATGAATATGGGGAAAAAGCAGGAACGGGTTACTGATTTTAGATGATCAGCCATGATCATATTGAATGGCGGTGCTGGCTCGAAGGGCCGAATGGACTACTCCTGCACCTATTTTTCTATGTTTCTAAGAATTAAGAGCATGGCACACAATAAGAGAAAGATGGTGGGGGAAGGCAGAGAAGCCTACAAAGGCAAATGTTATCCAGCAGGGACACGAAGGGAAGGACGCAGCGGAAAGGGAAACAGGATAGACAACAATCCGAGGGAGAGAATGAACACATTGCTGGAAAAAGCTTTGCTGGTTGTGAATGGAGGTAAGGGCCAGAACCATAGATGTGAAGAAGAAGAATTAAGTTGCGACTCACTATGACCCACCTTGTGAAGTTGTGTTATCTTTTGTGACGTGGTTCAGCAATGCAAGCAATGCTACCTTGAGAAGATGTCAACCTCCTGTCTGTGTTGTCTATATGTGGCCCACCGGGTTTCCTTGACACCATGGGCATTCCTCTTACAGGTGATGTGATCCATCATCCTCTCCAGCTCCATCTCACTATATTTGGGGAGAAAGGTTCCAACCCTCTGGTGCAGCCCTCTGCAAGTATATAGCATTGACCAGTAGTCGGAAAGCCAAGACACTGTAGAAACAAGGAACTGCAATTGTTGGCAAACACAAAAGGACACAAAGTGCTGGAGAACATGGAGATGGGACATTTTGGGTTGGAGCCTAAGGGTCTGAAGATGGGTAACGACCCGAAACATCACCTATCCATGTTCTCCAGAGATGCTGCCTGAACTGCTGAGTTACTCCAGCACTGTGTCCTTTTAGCTGGAAAGACATTGCTACTGTAATATGTGTGTGCCTGCATTATGTTTCAGCTGGGTGACCAAATGCTGGCAACTGTGAGAAATTGAATCAGACCTTTTCAATAATGTCTGCTGTGTTGAAATAATATGGTAGGCTTTAAATCACATAGTGCACCATCATATTTTAGAATTATTTAAAGCAGCGTAAGGAAGATGCATTGATGTTTTAATATGCTGAGGAATTTATAACACTATATAACCATATAATGGTTATATAGTGTTATAAATTCCTCAGCATATTAAAACACTAGTTTTCTTTAGATGAGAATCGTCCATTTTTTACTCAGCTTTCCTTTTACAATTTCACAATCTAAAATACTTGGATAGAAGAGCTTCACAAACGTACATTTTATGTTATTATTTTGGCGGCCCAGTGGCACAGCTAGTGGAGCCGCTGCCTCACAGCACCAGAGATCCAGGTTCGATCCTGACCTCGGGTACTCTCTGTGTGGAGATTGCACGTTTTCCCTGTGACTGCGGGGGTTCCTGCGGGTGCTCTGTTTTCCTCCCACATCCCGGAAACGTGCGGGTTCGTAGGTTAATTGTCCTCAGTAAATGATCCCCAGTTTGCGAGGAGTGGATGAGATAGTGGGATAACATAGAACAACTGTGGACAGATGATCGATGGTCAGCCTGTATTCGATGTGGAGAAGGGCCCGTTTCCATGCTGCATCTTTCATTTCAATCAATTGATACCTGATTGTACTGGACTTTAGAGATACAGCAAGGATGCTGGCCCTTCTGCTCACCGAGTCCACACCGACAAGTGATCACCCATACACTAACACTATCCTACACACTAGGGACAATTTTACCGAAGCCAAACCTGTATGTCTTCAGAGTGTTGGAGGAAACCGGAGCACCTGGAGAAAACGCACACAGTCACAGGGAGAATGTACAAACTCCACACACAGGCAGTGCCCATAGTCAGATCAAACCCAGGTCTCTTGCGCTATAAGGTAGCAACTCTACTACTGCATCACTGTGCCACCCCATTCATGCGTGAATACTTCACCGCTCATGGGTGAATAATACACCTCCGCTTATGTGAAGAAGTGAAAATTAGTTCAATGATTCAGCTTTTTTTTGTATTCATACAGAGGATGTACCCACCTCTGAGCATCCAGATCTATTGAACCCAATGATTGCACACAGCAGCGATAAGCTTTGAAAGGGCTTGGTGCCAATGACAACAGACAAATGTCTCTTCCATAAACAATCAGACTTCAGATTGAGCATTATTTGATTTACTTTTGAAAGTAAATAGAATCATACAGCAAGGAAACAGGCCCTTCAGCCCGACACAATCAATGGTTCAATGGTTCTTTATTTGTCACATGTACCGAGGTACAGTGAAATTCATGTTTCTATACAGCTCAGTACGTTTCACTATACATAAGCACTTAGATACATGGGGGCTTGCTGCTGGGGGATAACATCTTAGCCATTATGCTGGCTTTTTTATGTGTTGTGTGTTATGGGGGGGGGGGGTGGTGGGACAAACTCTCGTTGGGGCCGCAACGAGGAGCGGCCTCCAACAGGAAGTCTGGTGCCGACTCACCTCCCGCGGAGCTGGCCGAGACCGGAGCGGGTGGAGCGGTGGAGGAGCGCTGCGCTGCCGCTGCTGCTGCTGCTGCCGCTGCCGCTGCTGCTGCTGATACGAGCTCCAACGACAGGTCTGGGGACGGGGCACCGGGAGCCCGCGGATCTGGACCCGGACCGCTTTTCGGGGCTCCTGCAAATGGCGACTTCTCCCGCCCGAGTTGCGGGGTCGAATCTCCTGGAGCGGGGCCTAACACCACTGCACTTGACTCTGACATCGGGGGGGGGGGGAGAGTGCAGTGGAGTATAGCAGTAGTAACCATCTCACAGTGCAAGTAGGCAGTATACAGTCGTCAGTATGTTGCCATTTTCAAGTCCCAGTTTTGTAAGTGCAGGTTTCTTGACCTGACCATGAAGGCCTGCTGCCCAGGCGGCGTTGCAGGGTCGGCTGGCCAAGCGTAGCCATGGCGTTTTCTCCCACTCGCCATACTGACCAAGATTCCCATCTTAGCTAGTCCCATTTGCCTGGATTTTGCCCATATCCTTCTAACCCTTTCCTATCCATGCAAATGCCCAATTGTCTTTAAAATGTTTTTTTAAGTACCTGCCTCAACCTGGCAGATTGTTCCATATACCCACCACCCTCTGAGTAAAAATGTTGCCCATCAGGTTACTATTACATTTTTCCCCTTTCGCCTTAAACCTATGTTCTCTGGTTCTTGATTCCCCTACCCTGTGTGAAAGACTCTGTGCTTAGCATTTATTATTAACACAATCCATTCCCCCCCCCTCTGCTTTTATTAGTTCTTGAAAAAGCAACTTGGCCAGCTCCAGGAAGACTTAAAAAAAAACTAATCGAAATGGTCTCTTGCACACAACTGCCTTCACAACAAGATTGATTCATTGACCAAAGAAAACTTTGAACTGCGAGATGAGCTGAAGGTTGTTGAATGTCATCAGCAGGAGTCTGTAAAAAGAAATGAGACTCCCAGCCTAATCAGCAGCAAGTTTAAAACACTGGTAGGAATTTTGTTATATCTAGACCATGTTTAAAAGTTCCAGAACAAACCATTAATTTAAAGTTAGACACAAAGTGCCAGAATAACTCAATGGGTCAGGCAACGTCTCTGGAGATAAAAGGTGAATGATATTTCTTTCTACATTATTGTAAAGTGTTTGGTACGATCAAAAAGAAAAACAAAATTCATACTTGTATAATATGCCCCTCAGATGATATAAAGTATAAGACAGATATCAAGATCCAAAAAAAAACAATAGAGGCAGTTCCTCAGTTACCAAATGATTCCATTCCTGGGAACAGTCCATTAACACAGCACCAGAGATCCAGGTTCGATCCTGAGCTCAGGTGCTGAGTGTCCGGAGTATGCATGTTCTCCCTATGACTGCGTGGGTTTCCTCCAGGTGGTCCGGTTTACTCCCACAACCCAAAGATGTGTGGGTTTGTAGGTTAATTGGCCTCTATAAATTGCCCCTAGTGTGTACGGAGTGGCTGGAAAAGTGGGATAACATATATCTAGTGTGAACGGGTGATTGATGGTTGGCATGAATGCAGGGGGCTGAATGGCCTGTTTCCGTGCCGTATCTTTCAATCAATCAATCAAACTGATCCTTCAGTAAGTCAGAAATGAATAAACTTTAATGAGGGTCAATTATCATGAACATTTGTTTTAATTGTCTTCCCTTGTCTAATTATGATGGTACAGAATCAGAATGCCCCACATCCAATGGCTAGTTTCGATAGTCTTAGAGTATCAATGGATGTGACCTTGTTTGATGAAGTATATTACAAGTGTCAATAGACGTGATTGCCTTCTCAATTTTCAAAGCAAACCTCCTAGGTGACCTCCAGCGGTGAACTAGCAGCTGCGTTCTTAGAGACACTGTAATATCCGTTTGATTACTGTATGTGGTTACATGTAAATGGTTTGTTTTGAAATCTTATTATCTTTTGAGTTAACTAGCTACTATCCCTATTCTGTAACTCCTAAAGATGTTTGCATTTATATAACTAACTTCCTGTCTTGAAAAATTCTTAAAACATTTATGCGAGAACTTGTGTAAAGTCAGATTTCTGTAAATCACATCTTATATAATCCAGGAATCCCCTGTACATTGACAACCAGATAATTTACATTGGGGTGGATGCAAGGAAATGCAAGGCTGGTTTACCAAAAAAAGACACAAAGTGCTGGAAAAACAAATCTTTTGTTTCACACCTTCTATCTTTCATCTCTGGCCTTTGTCCAACTCCCGTATCAACCTATTACATACCAGGCATTGTCCTGCCCCTCCTCTCTTCCCGCTTTCTACCCCCCCCCCCCCCCCCCCCCCCCCCCCCCCCCCCCACCAATCAGTCTGAAGAAAAGTCCCTAATGTCACCTATCCATGTTCTCCACAGATGCTGCCTGACTAGCAAAGTTACCCCAGCAGTTTGTGAATTTGTTTTAGGTGTTGGTTGAGGATAAATATTGGCCGGATCCCAAGGAAGGACTTTCAGTCTGATTATATGGAATTGCAGTAAATGACAGCTCAAGAGCAAGCCAATTATACCCACTGAACCACATCCATGTTAATTTTCATATATATCTTTCACCCTATTTCACATTGTACTATTAGTTCAGGTCCACCACTGATTTTCCAGCACCCTTGATTTTGGTGCCTTTTTGGATTATCCGTTTTGCCGGTCCAACAGAGGTCACGGAGTCCAATGGCACCAGAACGGTCCGCCTCAGCTGCCATGGGGCTGAGATACAGGCCCTCAATGTCGGCCTCGGAGGTCGACTATGGGAATGGATCTGCCGGCTCTGGCCAGGCCAAAGTTCCAGAGTACAGGCCTCAGGTAACAAATTTGACCCGTTGATTGGCCGTGGAAGTCGGCTATGTGAATGGATATGCCGGTTACAGTCAGGTCGAGATTCATCACCCTCACCTGGCCGAGGAACCACCTATGAATTTCAAGTGTGCTCTCATTATTTTGTCCAGAGGTGCCGGACCATTAGTTGCCGAAAATCGGTGGTGTGTGTGTTTGTGTGTGTGTGTGTATATATTTCAATGTATCACCTCCAATCATGTGCAGGTGGCCGATGCCATTATTAGAGGTACGTCACAAACAACTCAACAGAGCCATGGAAGCTGTAGTACAACTCCAACTGGAAGGAGAATGCCTCTTGAAAGAAGTCAGACCCCAGTGAATACTGAACTGAAGGTATTATTTTCAGTTCTTTCTGGCTTCATTAATTCTTAGTTTAGTTTAGTTTTGTTTTGAGATACAGTATGGAATCGGCTCCTCAGCCCACTGAGTCCACGTCGAACAGTGATCACCCCTACACTCGTTCTATCCTACACACTAGCGACAATTTACAGAGGGCCAATTAACCCTACAAACCTGTACGTCTTTGCAATATGGGAGGAAATCTGAGCAACTGGAGAAAACCCACGCGGGCACAGGGGTTACATGCAATCTCCATATAGACAGCATCCCTAGTTAGGGTTAAACCCAGAGCTCTGGTGCTTTGTGGCAGCAACTCTACTGCTGCGTCACTGTGCCGCCCGCACCTTACTTGGATATTACTTTGTGGGGAATTCAAAACAATATATTACTTCAGTTTATACTGTAACAATTCTGTAGTAAATGGTGGTATGTTACAGTTAAGAGTGCTTAACTTGCAGCAGCATAACAGATCTGTAAACACAGTACTCATAGATGACGCTATAAACAAGCTGCTGTTTTCAACACAGCCAGCTGCTGCATCAACGATTTTAAAGAGATCTCAACAAGAAAGTGAAACATGTCTTGGGGTGAATCACAAAAGGGAGTGCCCAGTTCAATTTTCCAATGGAAGAGCCTAAAGGGCCTGTACCACTGTACGAGGTAATTCAAGAGTTCTCCCAAGTTCTCCCCTGATTCGAGCTTGTGTAATGTACGTAGCGGATACGTAGGGGCTCGTACGCGTAAAAAGTAACAATTTTTTCATCACGAGTATTTTTTTACTCATGGACATTTTTCACAGTGTTGAAAAAACGTCACGAGTTTACCGGATTTCCCGAGTACCTACCGTCACTCGTACGAGCCGCTACGTGACATCCACGAGCTCCTACATACATTAACCATATAACCATATAACAATTACAGCACGGAAACAGGCCATCTCGGCCCTACAAGTCCGTGCCGAACAAATTTTATTTCCCCTTAGTCCCACCTGCCTGCACTCATACCATAACCCTCCATTCCCTTCTCATCCATATGCCTATCCAATTTATTTTTAAATGATACCAATGAATCCAATTTATTTTTAAATGATACCAATGAACATTACACAAGCTCGAATCTGGGGAGAACTCGGGAGAACTCTTGAATTACCTCGTACAATGGGACAGGCCCTTAACAAGAAATAAACATAAATATTTAAAATCAGACAAAAACTTTTTTATGTTCAAAATGCATTGTACAAACCCACAAATTGATCCAATTTCCAGGCAACTGTTTTGTCTGCACTTGTTCATAAGTTATAGGAGCAGAATTAGGCCATTCGGCCCATAAAATCTTTCCCTCTCAACTCCATTCTCCTGCCCTCCCCACAACCCCTTACATCAAGAATCTAACAATCCTGACCTTAAAAATATCCATTGGTGGCCTCCACAGCCGTCAGTGGCATTGTTCCCATCCATATGAGCTAATCTACTCGAGAAAAACCAAACACAACAAATATTTTATTTTTATACATATTTTAGGAACAACAGGTAATCGGGGGTCAAAAGCCTGAGAAACGTGCAGTTTTGCCTCATGAAAACATCTCTTTGATGTACAAGCATTATGCTAGCGTCATGGCTCATTTTTACCCCTGCTGAATTTTACCTGTTGGTTTCACCATAAAATTCTAAACTCTGAATATTGGCTTTTAACAAAGATGGTCCTCCAAATTGTGTGAAATGACTCATAAAAATAATTTAGGTTAAGTAAAACTCATCTTTTGACAAGAAACTGAACATAATTTGCATGTATCACAGGTTTCAGAAGAAATGTTGAGGATGGCTGAAGTGCAAAAAAGGCAAATGCAAGAAATCCAGGAGAGGCCTCCCAGCCATTTAAGAAGCAGAAGTGCCACACCGACTGGACGGAAGACACCCTTTCAGGATAGATCAACAACTGACCCGAAGCTGGTCAGTACCATCAGAACCACCCAATGTTTGGTTTAGTTTAGTTTACAGCAGGGAAATAGGCCCTTCAGCCCACCAAGTCTGTGCCGACCAATTATCACCCTGGTTCTATCATACACACTAGGGGCAATTTACAGAAGCCAATTAACCTGCAAACCTGCACATCTTTGGTATGTGGGAGGTAACAGGAGCACCTGGAGAAAACGCACGCGGTCATAGGGAGAACGTACAAACTCTGTACAGATAGCACCCATAGTCAGGACCAAACCCGGGTCTCTGACGCTATAAAGCAGCAACTCTACCGCTGCGACAACATTTAAGACATTTGGACTTGTACATGGATAGAACAGGTTTAGAGGGATATGGGCCAAACACAGGCAGGTGGGAACTAGCATAGATGGGGCATTTTGGTCAACATGGTCAAGTTGGGCCAAAGGGCCTACTTCCATGCTGTATGGCTTGATTCTAATTGATTTCTTGCTTGCTCTCTTAACTGGGGGACAATTTGGTGTGGCAGAATGGAAACAAATATTAAGACCATATTAAGAAATCTAAGAAATATTAAGAGGAAATTGGAGATACCTCAAATGTAGAATGTCTTTATAGCATGACACGCTTGCACTTTAAATCATGTTAGACTGATCTCTTTCAGAGTTTTCAACGGCCCACATCAAATCATCAAAGAGGACTTGAGGGGAAGTTACACACATCAAGCTTAAATCAAAATGTGTTCCAAAGAGCAAACTCTGCTCGATGTGCAAGGGGTAAGATTTCTTCAAATTCTAATTTTAATTTAATTTTAGTTTGGCTTTAAGGGAGTCCTATGAGTATCTGGTGGGAAAACCAAGGGTGTGGATTAGACGCTTTCATTGAAAGTTTGAGCAGATTGAGTTGGCCATCTCAAATACTCACATCCATCTTCCTCACACCAAACATAGGAACAGTGTAGCCATTGGGTGTAACACTGTTCATTTATTGTTGGTACACACTGCAGCCACAATCTGCCGCGATGGAGGAAATTAGAGATAAGGGTGGTGGACGGGATAACCGATCAAACATGCTGCTCTGTCCTGGATGGTTTCAACCTTCTTGAGTGTTGTTCAAACTATACAAATGGAGAGAATTCCATCATGTTACTGCCCCGGGCTTTGTAGATAGTGGAAAGGCTTTTGGATGCAAGGGGATGAGTCTTTTGCCACTGGATATCTAGAATCTGACCTGGCCAGGATCCTGGTGTTTGCAGGTAAAGAGAACTAGAGCACAGTAGCGCAGTGGTTGAGTTACTACCTGACAGTGCCAGTGACCTGGGATCGATCCTGACCAGGGGTGTTGCTGTATGGTGTTTGTACGCTCTCCCTATGACTCTGTAGATTTTCTCCGGTGCTGCCACATTCCAAAGATGTACAGGTTTGTAGGTTATTTGGCATCTATAAAATTGTAAATTGTCCATAGTGTGTAGGATAGTGCTAGTGTACGGTGATCGCTGGTTGGACTTGTCGGGCCGAAGAGGCTGTTTCCACACTGTATCTCTAAACTAAACTAAATTAAACTAAACTAAACCTGCTCAAATTGACTTTAGCATCCCTGAATATGCTACATTGATCTATTGGTGATATTACTTCCGTCCATGACTTTAAGAACATTGTCCCAGTGGACTTACATTAGATTGTTACTCCAAGTCAAGCATATTGGAAAGAGCACATTACCTGTCGGAGGCCAGGGAATGGAGGAGTTAGCTTTTCACACTCAAAAGTTGTAAAAACCTTTCTTTGATTGCATACCCCAGGGTCAAAAGTTGCAGTTTATTGTTAATAGCTTAATTTGTCAACTTCCCTTTGATATAAGAACATTAATTTCCTGATGCATCAATGTGAGTTCACTGATACAGTATTAATGATAGCCTCTCATGTTTTTTAGGTGTTCAGTCTTCCAATGCAGGTAGCACTGCGGATAACTCATGCACGCATTCACAAACAGTGGAGCACATCTCGATGGCTGGGTCCCAGGGCTACGTTGCTAAACAACAGGTAATTGAAACTGTACACACAAGGAACAGCATATGTTGGTTTACAAAAAAGATTACACAAAAAGGTAATTGAAACAATCTGATCTTTAAAGCTTTACTGTTCATCAATGGGAGTAGGGACATAAAGGTTTGTCGGTTAGATTAGTGCTTCTTAAACTGGTGAATGGTTCATACAAGGGTGAATTAAATTATTTTGGGGTGAATGAGTTAATTTATGTTTTTTGCTCATGTGACAAAATAAATTATATATAAAATTATACACAAAGGAGAATAAGACGAAAATTACCAAAAAACAAGAAAATTTAGTCGAGGGAGAATGACATTTTGCGATAAAAGACTCAAGGGTGAATGACATTGAAATAGTTTAAGAAACACTGGGTTAGGTCATCAGGTCATAAGGTGCATAAGGAATAGTAGACCCATCATCATCTACTTTGCCATTCAATTGCGGCTGATGTATTTCTCCTTCCTAACCCCATTCTCCTGCCTTCTCCCCATTACCTCTGACACCTGTACTAATCAAGAATCTATCTATCTGCCTTAAAAACATCCACTGACAGCCTCCGCAGGCTTCTGTGGCAAAGAATTCCACAGATTAACCACCCTCTGACTAAAGAAATTTCTCCTAAAAGAATGTCCTTTAACTCTGAGGCTATGACTAGTCCTTGACTCTCCCACTAGTGGAAACATCCTCTCCACATCCACTCTATCCAAGTTTGTTCTCATCATCATCATCGGTGGTCACTCGAAATGAGTATGACTGTCCTGTCCTGGAGGACGCCTGTGCGTGACTTTGTTTAACGTGGGGAATCTGGTGCACAGACAGCCAACATACTTGTCCTTGACAATTCTGGGTCAGAAACCAGTGGCATGGAATCCAAGATGACCGGAGACCCTTTTCTGCTGCAGCCTTCATCCACCTTCCCAGCCATTGTGATGCATTATATTCAGCCATCATCCTCCGCCTGTTCCACCGTTGAAGTCTTGGTTGGATTGCTCTTTGTCAGAGACTTCCCCCTTAACCTTACCGCCATGGGTGACCCTACCAGGTGCATAGCTCCAGACGGCATCGCTCTCAGGATCTCACGACCACACAAGCTTCTCCACCACGACAAGGTGACAATCCACAGAGAAGTGAGGTCCCCCCTCATTACAGGCCCAGTGGCGACAAACGCTCATAGGTTAACCTACTCATTCCTGGGATCAATCTTGTAAACCTCCTCTGGGCCCTCTCCAGACCCAGCACATCCTTCCTTAGATATGATGCCCAAAATTGCTCACAATATTCCAAATGCAGCCTTACCAATGCCTTAGAGCCTCAACATTACATCTCTGTTTTTGTATACCAGCCCTCTTGAAACAAATGTAAGCATTGAGTTAGTTTTCTTTACTACCGATTCGACTTGCAGATTCGACTTTGCTACACTATATTCTATCTGCCACTTCTCTGCCTACTCTCCCAACCTGTCCAAGTCCTTCTGCAGAGTCCCTGCTTTCTCTACACTACCTGCCCTTCCACCTAATTTCGTATCATCTGCAAACTTTGCCACAAAGCCTTCAATCCCCTCGTCCAAATCATTAATATACAACGTGAACAGTAGTGGCCCCAGCACCGACTGTTGCGGAACTCCACTAATCACTGGCAGCCAACCAGAAAAAGCTCCCTTTATTGCCACTATTTGGCTTCTGCCATCCAGCCAACTTGCTATCCATGCTAGTATCCGCCCTTTGATATCGTGGGCTTTCATCTTCCCAAGCAGCCTAATGTGTGGCACCTTATCAAATGCTTTCTGATTAATTGGCCACTGTAAATGACTTCTAGAGCGTAGGGAGTGGACGGAAAAGTGGGATAACGTAGATGGCTGGCATGGAGTCTTTCCAAATTACTATGATCTACAGGAGGGAAAGAATATTTACAGTGGTACATCAAGCGGGTTTGGTTTTGGGTAATGTCAAGATTCATGAGAGAATCTTTTCTCCCCTTATTGTCTTTTTAGTTACTTTCTGTTGGGTTTTTTTTTAAAAAGCTCCCCTTTCGTTCTGCTTCCCACTAATCTTTGCATTGTTACATGCTTTCTCTTTTAATTTTATGTTGTCTTTTCCTTCTCTTGTCAGCCATGGTTGCTTCATTCTCCCGTTAGAATCTTCCTTCCTCTTTGGAATGAAAAGATCCTGGATCTTCCGAATTGTTCCCAGAAATTCCTGCCATCACCATTCCACCGTCATTCCTGCTAGGGTCCATTTCCAATCAACTTTAGCCAGCTCCTCCCCATGCTTCTGTAGTCACTCACCTTTGCTCAAAAGAAATACCAACATATCCAATTTCATCTTCTCCCTCTCAAATTGCAGGTTGAATTTTATATTATGGTCACGACCTCCTAGTGGTTCCTTTACCTTGAACTCCCTAATCAAATATCAAATCCAGAATTGCCTTTTCCCTGGTAGGCTCAATCTGATTTTTCCCGTCTACTTGCACATTGAAATCCCCTATGACCACTGTAACATTGCCTTTCTTACATGCCGATTATATCTCGTGATGTAACTTGCACCCTACTTCCTGGCCACTGTTTGGATGCCTGTAAATATCTCCCACCCGGGTATTTGTACTCTTGCAGTTTCTCACCTCTACACACAAAGATTCTACATTTTCTGATCCTATGTTAACCCTTGCTTACGACTGAATTTCAATCCTTGCCAAAAGATCTACCCCACCCTTTCTGCCCACATGTCTGTCTTTTCGATAGCACGTGCGACTGTGGATATACAGCTCTCAGCTCAGATCCTTTCTGAGCCATGTCTCCATAATGCCCACAACCTACCAATTTCTAGCTGTGCTATAAATTCATCCACTTTGTTCCGTATACTACGTCCATTCAAATATAACACCTTTAATTTGGCATTCACCACCCCTCTTCTCACATCGGTCCAAACTTTATCTGGCTTTACTCTCCTATCCCTTCGTAAAACTTTCTGTCTTATTACTTCTGGAGACTTCCGTAACCTCTCCAGTACTCTCCTTCCCTTTAACGTCATCCATACATTGTCAATTCTTATATCCACTATTATATCTTCAGTGCCAGTCCTATCCAATTGAGCTTCTGGGCAATGGTGACATCCCCACCTGCTCCCCACTCCCTCATGTTGATGGTTGGCGGGTCTCAGCAATGGTAATCCAGTTTAATGTCAAGGGTAGGTAGTTACACTCATTTTTGTTGTAAGTATCCGTAGCCTGGGACTTATGAACCCATAGAAAACATAGAAACATAGAAATTAGGTGCAGGAGTAGGCCATTCGGCCCTTCGAGCCTGCACCGCCATTCAATATGATCATGGCTGATCATCCAACTCAGTATCCCGTACCTGCCTTCTCTCCATACCCTCTGATCCCCTTAGCCACAAGGGCCACATCTAACTCCCTCTTAAATATAGCCAATGAACTGGCCTCGACTACCCTCTGCGGCAGAGAGTTCCAGAGATTCACCACTCTGTGTGAAACAAGTTCTTCTCATCTCGGTTTTAAAGGATTTCCCCCTTATCCTTAAGCTGTGACCCCTTGTCCTGGACTTCCCCAACATCGGGAGCAATCTTCCTGCATCTAGCCTGTCCAACCCCTTAAGAATTTTGTAAGTTTCTATAAGATCCCCTCTCAATCTCCTAAATTCTAGAGAGTATAAACCAAGTCTATCCAGTCTTTCTTCATAAGACAGTCCTGACATCCCAGGAATCAGTCTGGTGAACCTTCTCTGCACTCCCTCTATGGCAATAATGTCCTTCCTCAGATTTGGAGACCAAAACTGTACGCAATACTCCAGGTGTGGTCTCACCAAGACCCTGTACAACTGCAGTAGAACCTCCCTGCTCCTATACTCAAATCCTTTTGCTATGAAAGCTAACATGCCATTCGCTTTCTTCACTGCCTGCTGCACCTGCATGCCTACTTTCAATGACTGGTGTACCATGACACCCAGGTCTCGCTGCATCTCCCCTTTTCCTAGTCGGCCACCATTTAGATAATAGTCTGCTTTCCTGTTTTTGCCACCAAAATGGATAACCTCACATTTATCTACATTATACTGCATCTGTGAAACATTTGCCCACTCACCCAGCCTATCCAAGTCACCTTGCAGTCTCCTAGCATCCTCCTCACAGCTAACACTGCCCCCCAGCTTAGTGTCATCCGCAAACTTGGGGATATTGCCTTCAATTCCCTCATCCAGATCATTAATATATATTGTAAATAGCTGGGGTCCCAGCACTGAGCCTTGCGGTACCCCACTAGTCACTGCCTGCCTTTGTGAAAAGGACCCGTTTACTCCTACTCTTTGCTTCCTGTTTGCCAGCCAGTTCTCTATCCACATTAATACTGAACCCCCAATGCCATGTACTTTAACCCATGATTATTTCTCATTGCAAATAAATGTAGATTGCTTCATTGGTTCAGGATTTACAACTCCAGCCTCCCAGACCTCCTTGATCCACTGCAATTTGCCTACCGCTGCAACATGTTCACAGCAGATGCCATCTCCCTTCCCCTACCATCATCCCTGCAACATTTTGATCACAAGGACACCTACATCACACTCCCATTTACTGACTCGAGCCTTGCCTTGAACACCCTAACATCAACCAAGTCCATCTCCAAACTCCTGCACCAAGGAGTCAGCAGCCCTCTCTGACAATGTATCCTTGACTTCCTGTACCCATCCACCACAATCAATAAGACAAGAAGATACCCATCCACCACAATCAATAAGACAAGAAGACAAACAGCCCCCATGTTAATTCCCAACATCAGTGTCCCACAAGGTTGCCTTCTCAGCCCCTTAGTATTCCAAATTCTGCTCAACTCCATGTACGTTTGCAGATTATACCACCATTTCATGTGAGCTTAAGTTTTCAGTTGTGTGCTGCACCTATCCCATATTAGCTCAATTTTCTGAACCACAGAAGAAGAGAATTGATTTTGAATTCAAATGTCCAAAACCATAGAAAATTAAATAGAAAATGATGTTTATAACCCACCCTATTTTATTTATATGTGTTGGGTTGTACACTGAACACTAGACGTTTACATTAAAACTTTTAATAACCCATACAGCAGCATTTAATCTGAAGTTGGGTGTCAAATATCAAACTTCAGAGGGCATAGCTTTTTATAGGAGGTGTACGAGGAATTTTTTTCTATAGAGGATGGTGAGTGCCTGGAACGTGCTGCTAGGGGTGTTGGTGAAGGCCGATATGATAGGACCACCAAGGCAAATTATTTGTATGTGAATACTTGGCCAATAAACCTATTCATTCATTCATTCATTCATTCAAACATTCATTCATTCATTCAAGAGACTTTTGGATAAGCATGTGGATATGCAGGAAATGGGGGTATATGGACTGTGCAAGCAGATAAGTGTCAATCTTGGCATCATGTTTGGCACAGATATTGTGGACTGAAGGGTGTCAAAGAAATAGCAGCATAACTTTCTGATTCAAAGTTGAAATCATGTCGTATCTCACCTTCCCACATGTTTTACGATTTTGATGATAATAATGACGATTTTCAGACACAAGGAACTGCAGATGCTGGCCAAAAAAAAGGCTCAAAGTGCAGGAGTGACTCAGCAGGTCAGGCACCATCTCTAGGGAACATGGATAGGTGACGATTTGGATCAGGACCCTTCTTCAGACTGTGTGGTGGGTGGGGAGAGAAAGCTGGAAGAGAGGAGGGGCAAGGAAAGGACGAAGACTGGCGAGTGATAGGCTTCACATATACTTCTATCATGTCACACCTTTTGTTTTCTCATCTCTGGCCTTTGTCCAACCTGCCTGTCAAACCACCCACAACCCCTGCACCCGTATCCACCTATCACTCGCCAGGCCTTGTCAGTCCCTTCACTCCACCCTGAAGAAGGGTCCCTGACCTTAAACATCAGCTATCCATATTCTCCAGAGATGCTGCCTGACCCGCTGAGTTGTCCAACGTGTAGTTCTTTTTTTTTTTTTGCAAGAACATTTTCAGAATCAATTGTGTTATTGTTTGTTTGATGTACAATGTTCATGAAACTTTAGTTACTCAGTACATACATTTTCACAGCAGCGTGATGCTTTCATATTGATGTGAAGCAATGTATGAATAAAATTAACAACTATGACCAAACCTAAAGAATTGCTTTTTTGTAATTGTCTCATTGATCAAGTGAATCACGTATCGTGGAAACAGGCCCTTCGGCGCAACTTGCCAACGCCGACCAACATGTCCCATCTACACTAGTCCCCTCTGCCAATGTTTGACCCATATCCCTCTAAACCTATCCTATCCATGAACCGGTCCAAGTGTTTATTAAACGTTGTGATAGTACCTGACCAAACTACCTCCTCCAGCAGCTTGTTCCATACCCCCACCACCCTCTCAATTAAAAAATAGCCCCTTGGGTTGCTATTGAATCTTTCCCCAAGTGTATCTTTTTAGTGGGAATTGTCTTTGATTCATGACTTTGTTTATTTATTTATCTATTTATTTATTTATTTATTTGTCTTCTTTTTTTTAAAAAAACAATCTATTTATTAATTTATTTATTTATCTGTCTATTTATTTATTTATCTAGTTGTTTATTTATGTGCCTATTTATCTATTTATTTATTTATCTATTTATTTATTTTATTATTTATTTCGAACAGAATAAAAGAATAAAAAGCAAATATGAAACAGCATACAAAAAACAAAACAAAAATATTTATAAAGTGTCATAAACAATATCTATAAATAAATGAAATCATATGTGTCCGAAAAGGAGCAGGAAGAAGCCAAAGCTTATTAATTCCCACCCCTTATTCAACTGCTTGTAATTATCTTATACAAATTTAGCAGTTAAATGTACACCATATGTACACCAGCCACTATATGTACACCAAATTATTTACATTTGAACACTAATCAAATACAAAAAAGAAAAAAAAGAAAAAGAAAAGAAAAAAGAAAAGAAAAAAACCCACAAATACTATCTTAGTCATATTTACAACCCATCACTCTATAATCACCCTTCCCAATACAATCAGTATAACAAATATCACAATCACCTATCCTCATCCCAATATCCTTTTAAACAAGTGTTTATGTACATCTTTTTAAACTGAATTATGCTTGTGCTAAGTTTTATCTCCTGTTCCAGACCATTCCACAAATTCACACCACAGATTGCTATGCACATACTTTTAAGAGTTGTTCTGACATTGAGTTTTTTTAAATTATGTTCCCCTCTCAAATTATACCCACCCTGTCTTTCCATAAACAGTTTTTGTATATTTCTTGGAAATAAATTATTTCTTGCTTTGTACATGATTTGCGCAGTCTTAAATTTAACCAGATCAGTGAACTTCAGTGTATGTGACTTTAAGAATAATAAATTGGTATGTTCAAGATATCCAACGTTATTGATAATTCTTATTGCTCTTTTTTGTAATGTGCATAACGGCTGTAGGTTGGTTTTGTAGGTGTTACCCCATATCTCCACACAGTAACTCAGATATGGCAATATGAGTGTATTATACAAAGTATGTAATGATTTGTGGTCCAGAATGTGTCTTGATTTTCCCAATATTGCTATAGACTTTGCCAGTTTTGCTTTGACGTGGTTTATATGTGGTTTCCAGCAGATTTTGTAGTCTAAGATCACACCAATAAATTTATTTTCATATACTCTTTTTTGACACTGATGCAGGAAATAAAGGCCACGGGTGCGACTGAGACACCGTCCAGATTGCAAAATAGACCTCCTTCAGGCCGCAGAAGTCGCAGTGCAACTCCAAGTGGGAGGAAGACACCTTTGGATGGTAGACAAATAGGCTTTGACCTTGAACAGAAGGTTTGTACTTTGATAACTGATGCTGATAACTATCATAGGACTAATCAATACATTTTGACAAAGTCTGCACCATTTTATTGTGTCGAAAGGAACTGCTGATGCTAGTTTATACTGAAGATAGATTCAAAGTGCTGCGTAACTCAGCGGGTGAGGCAGCATCTCTGGAGAAAAAGGATGGGTGACTTTTCGGGTCGCGACCCTTCTTCAGACATTTTATTATTATTCAGCACGGAGTAGACTTGATGTGCCGAATGGCATAATTCTGCTCCTATAAGTTATGAGCAATTACTTAGAATAATTAGATAGTCTGAAGAAGGGTCTCGACCTGAAACATCACCCATTCCTTCTCTCCAGAGATGCTGCCTGTCCCTTTGAGTTACTCCAGCTTTTAGTGTCTATCTTTGGTTTAAACCAGCATCTGAAGTACCTTGTTTAAGAGAGAACTGCAGATGCTGATTAAATCAAAGGTAGACACAATGACTTCCGTTTTCCAGGCCCCCAATCCCTCATCTTTACTATGGATGTCCAGTCACTCTACACCTCCATCCCCCACCAGGAGGGTCTTAAAGCCCTCCGTTTCTTCCTCGACCGCAGAACCAGCCAATTTCCGTCCACCAATACTCTCTCCGCCTAGCAGAGCTGGTCATTACCCTCAACAACATCTCCTTCGACTCCTCCCACTTCCTCCAGATCCAAGGCATAACTATGGGCAGTCGCATAGACCCTAGATATGCCTGCCTCTTTGTAGGGTACAACGAACAATCCCTGTTCCAGGCCTACACTGGCCATATCCCTGAACTCTACCTCCAGTACATTGATGACTGCATTGCTGCTACCTTCTGCACCCATGCAGAACTCACTGACTTCATCAACTTCATCACTAATTCCATCCTGCACTCAAATTCACTTGGACCATCTCCGACATCTCCCTACCGTTTCTAGATCTCACCGCCTTCATCACAGAAAACAGTCTATTGACCGACATCTATTACAAACCTACTGACTCCCATAACTATCTTGACTACACTTCTTCTCATCCTGCTTCTTGTAAAAACTCTATCCCCTACTCCCAAATCCTCCGTCTGCGCTCAGGATGAGGTTTTCCATATCGGAGATGTCCTCATTCTGCAGAGAACAGCAGAATTCCCCTCTTCCATTATAGATGTCTCACTAGGGTCTCCTCGATATGCCGTAGCTCTGCCATTACTCCCCCTCCTCCCCACTCGTAACAAGGACAGAGTCACCTTCCACCCATCAGCCGTCGCAGACAGCATATAATCCCCCAACATTTTGGCCACCTCCAAAGTGATCCCACTACTGGCCACTTCTTCTCATCTCCACCCCTTTCTCTTTTCACCCCTTGAAACTCTGCTCCCTTCCACAGAGACCCCTCTCCAGGTACCCCTCTGCAGGAGATAACTCTTTACCTGGTCTTTCCAGGTGAGGCTTGTCCAACCTCATCCATGCTGGTCCAGGTGTCAACTTCTCTACATCGACGAGACCAAGCACAGGCTCAGCGATCGTTTCGCTGAACACCTCTGCTCAGTCCACATTAACCATGCTGGTCTCCCGGTGACCCAGCACTTTCTGTCCCGGGCCTCCTCCATTGTCAGAGTGAGAACCAGCGCAATTTGGAGGAACAGCACCTCGTATTTCATTTTGGTAGTTTACACCCCAGCGGTATGAACATTATCTTCTCTATGTTCAGGTAGCCCCTGCTTTCCCTCTCCATCCCCTCCCCCTTCTCAGTTCTCCCACTAGTCCTACTGTCTCTGCCTACATTCTTTCTTTGTCCCGCCCCCTCCCCTTACATCAGTCTGAAGAAGGGTATCGCCCCGAAACTACGCCAATTCCTTCTCTCCATAGATGCTGCCTCACCCACTGAGTTACTCCAGCATTTTGAGTCTACCTGCAGTTTCTTCCTACATACTTTGAATCATTGTATTGTTACGATACAGGAGGCCATTCAGCCCAACAAATCTATGCTGATTTCTAGTAGAATACTAATGTTATTCCCTTTCACAGCTCTTTTCTTAATTTCCTACAAGCTATTCTCCCTCAAGTAAGTTCAATTGCAAAATGTTAAATTATGACCACTTCTAGATTGCTTCACTGGCACTTCGCCCATCTTTCTGACACAATTTCGCACGGGATGATATCATATTTTACACAATAGGCTTTTTGGAGCATTATATTGGACTTTGGGAGAATCGTATCCCAGGGAAGACCAGTATTGGCCAATCCTAGGGCAACATGGTCATCCCAGTGTAACACTGGATGGGAACATCTGGCAGGAATGCAGATTATTTTACATCATACATGATCCCAGTGCACCCAATCACTACCTCTTCCCAACCCCACACCATAATTTAGAGACAAGGAACTGCAGATGCAGGTTTACAACAAAAAAAAGATACAAAATGCTGGAGAAACTGAGCGGGTCAGGTAGCATCTCTGGAGAAAAAGGATGGTTGATATTTCTGGACAGAACCCTTCTTCAGAATGAAAGTAGAAGCAGGGAGGGGACTGAAGGTAGAAAAAAACCCAGGAAAAATTAGGGCCGGCAACAGATGACCAAGGAATGGCCCATCGTTGACTGGGGAAGAAGAGATAACGAAGGGATCCAAGTATGGGACAGTGGGCATCCCTGGAGAACATGGATAGGTTAAGTTTTGGGTCAGGACCTTTCTTCAGGCTGATTGAAGGAAGGGGGGTAGAAAGCTAGAGAAGAGGGGAGGACAGAACAAAGCTGGCAGGTAATAGGTGTGAGTCCGAGTCAGAATGGTTGTAGAGCAGGAGAGAAGCAGGAATCACGTATGGGGAGCAATGAGAGGGGGTCTCACAGAACTCCCAGGAGAAAGAGGAGAACTACAAAGTAGGCATAGCTTGAGGAGATTTTGCAGTGTAGCAGTCCAAATGTAGAAACAAGGAACTGCAAATGCTAGTTACAAAATAAGTGTTGGAGTAACCCAGTAGGTCGGGCAGCAGCCCTGGAGAACATGGATAGATTTTGGGTCGGGCTGATTGGAGTGGGGGTGGGGGGAGAAAGCTAGAAGAGAGGAGGGCAAGATAAAGCCTAGCAGGTAATAGGTAGCTTGGGATCAATTTGCGTCCTCACTTTCTCTTCCAAATTCTCCTGGTATCTGATCTGTTCTGATTAGATTATCATGCAAAACAAAACTTTATTCTGTACGTCACTAGATGTGAGAACAACAAACCTAAACCTAAATCTGAACTTGTTACAATCAAGGTGAATGATTTACTTTACAGATTGGGATATAATCTAAACAGTTTTACGAAAGAAACCATCAAGTGAGAAAGAAAGCTGAGAGGAAGTATGAGCTAGACATAAAGTTCTGGAGTAACTCAGCAGGTCAGGCAGCATCTCAGGAGAAAAAGGATAGGTGACGTTTCAGGTTGGGATCCTTCGTCAGACCCGTAATGTCACCCATCCTTTTTCTCTGGAAATTCTGCTTGACCCGCTGACCTACTCCAGCCCTTTGCGTCTATCTTTGGTATAAACCAGCATCTACAATTCTTTCTTTCTACACCGGAGGCATGCGACTGCTGAAGGAGTAAGATGGAAAGAAATCTCAGTTGAATGTAAAGATAAAATATTGTTAAAAAGGTTCAATCTCTTTTGCTCTCATCACCTGGAGCACCGTATTCTTTAATTAGCTGTAAGGGATGTGTTATGATTCTTCAGGTGTCACGGCCAAGTTCTGTTTTATCAAGAAGAGAAAGTACTTGTTTTAAGAGTGATGTGACACAAGATGATGTCAGAGAAGAAATCCAATATCCAGATGGCAAGGTAATGTGGCAATAAAAATTAAGAAAGCATTCACAAGAAAGCATTCCATTCTTTAATGGTTTGTATCACTGGGGCAATCAACTCTTATAACAACCATTTTAGAAAGTTTTGATAAATTTAAATATAACTCATCATGTTGATAATCAGTCACTGTGATATTAGAACATTACACTGTCACTTCAGATGGGAACTCCAACTGCACCGTATCTCTAAACCGTTCCTATCTATGTACCTGTCCAAATGTCTTTCAAATATTGTTATTGGGGAGCACAGTGGCGCTGCTAGTAAAACTGCTGCCTCACAGCACCAGAAACAGGGTTCAATCCTGACCTCGGGTGCAGTCAGTGCAAAGTTTTCACTTTCTCCCAGTGACCGTGTGAGTTTCCCCCGGGTGCTCTTCCACATCCCATAGACGGCGGGTTTGTAGGTTAATTGGCCTTCGTGTGTAGGGAGTGGATGCAAATGTGGGATAACATAGAACTAGTGATTTATGGTTGGCATGGAATCGGTGGATCAAAGGGCCTGTTTCCACACTATATAACTAAACAAAATGTACCTGTTTCAACTACTTTCTCTCACAAATCATTCCATATACACACGAAAAAAATCCCCTCTTGCCGTAAATCTATACCCTTTAGTTCTTGATTCACCAATCCTGGTAAAAGAAGACTGTGCATTCACCCTATCTATTCCCCTCATGATTTTATACAGCTCTATAAGATCACCTCGCAGCCTCATGCACTGCATATATCCGAGCCTGCACAACCTCTCCCTATAGCTCAGGCCCTAGAGTTCTGACAACATATTTGTAAATCTTGTTATATAGAATGGACACCAGACCAAAACCATGCTGCTGCTGACTAGTTTAGGTTAAAAGTGGAGGTTTTGTTTCACATTGTGCGAAAATTGCATGGTGCCTCTAGTTTCTATTTTCCTCAGTTGAGACTTTGTTGATATTCTGTATGACATTTGTGTATTATTAAAATAATGCTTGTTGTGCACATTACGCACATTGAGTCATACAGTGTGGAAACAGGCCCTTCAGGCCATCTTGCCCATGCCGATCACCATGTCCAAACTGCCTGTATTTGGCCCATATCCCTCGAAACCTATCCTATCCATGTATCTGTCCAAATGTTTATTTGACATTGCGATAGTACTTGCCTCAGCTACCTCCTCTGACAGCTCGTTCACACGCCCACCACCCTTTGTGTAAAAAAAGTTACCCACAGATTCCTATTAAATCTTTCCTCTCTCACTTTAAACCTATGTGCTTGGGTTCTCGATTTCTACCCTGGAAAAGGGTTCTGACTGTCTACCCATTCTATGCCTCCCAAATTCTATATACTTCTATCAGGTCTCCCCTCAACCTCCGACGATCCAGGAAAACAAATTTGTCCAACTTCCAATACCCTCTGATAACATGATGTAAAAAGCTGAAAGGTGGGCATGTTTATTAATCACAGTGCCCTCCATAATGTTTTTGACAAAGACCCATCCTTTATTTATTTGCCTCTGTACACCACAATTTGAGATTTGTAATAGAAAAAAAAAATCACATATGGTTAAAATGCACATTGACAGACTTTAATAAAGGCCATTTTTATACATTTTGGTTTCACCATGTAGAAATTACAGCAGTGTTTATACATAGTCCCCCCCATTTAGGGCACCATAATGTTGGGGACACAGCAATGTTATGTAAATGAAAGTACCGTATTTCCTGGCAATGAAGATGTTATTTTTTACCCTAAAATAAGGCCCAAACATTTACCTGCGTCTTGGAGGCTGAATGTTAGATTGTTAGCCAAGAAAGATAGACTTGGCTATCCCTCAGTACAGCGGCTGTAAAAGGACAGCGCCACTGGGGGGGGGGGGGGGAGAGAAAGAGTTCCTTCCACAGCATGTGGGGAGTCAGGCCCGGGTCAGCACGGCTGGGCTGCCTAGGGTAAAGTTGCGGGGAGGGCAGGAGCATTGAGAAGGAGGGGGTCAGGGATCATGCCAGCAACACACTCAGTGGCTCGGGTGGCTGTGAGTGGCCGCAGGGAACTGACAGCAGAACCAGCCGCCACCTCAGCGCTTTCTGCCAGCCTGCTCATCCACCAGCCAGCCACAGTGTCCTTCGGCACAGGCACAACCAGTGGGGGTGGTGGTTGGCGGGTAGCTACTGGGTGGAAGGCTGGCTGCTCCGTCCCGGGCTCTCTCTCTCTCTCTCTCCCTGTTAAGTGACATCCCTGAGCCAAGAAGTCTCCGTCCCTCAGACCAGAACCACACAGCGCATTGTGGGACAGGCAAAGATGGAGGCTCCCCGGTCCTCATTGCCTCCTTGAAGGTGTTTCACATCTTCCTTTCTACTGACTGAACCAAACCCTTGATCCTGTCCCGCCAGCCTTTTTTTAATATTTAGTAACTCAAAATGGGGGTGCATCTTTGACGCAGGTGCGTCTTCATTGCCGGGAAATACGGTAGTCATGTTTAATATTTTGTTGCATATCCTTTGCATGCAATGACTGCTTGAAGTCCGCGACTCATAGACATCACCAGTTGCTGGGTGTGTTCTCTGGTGATGCTCTGCCAGGCATGTATTGCAACCATCTTTAGCTTATGCTTGTTTTGGGAGCTCGTCCCCTTCAGTTTTCTCTACAGCATATAAAAGGCTTTGAAAAACTTCTTATCAGTATGTTTGGGATCATTGTCTTGCTGTAGAATTAACTGCCGGCCAATGAGATTTGAGGCATTTGTTTGAACTTGAGCAGATAGGATGTGTCTATACACTTCAGTATTAATTATGCTACCACCATCAGCAGTTTTATCATCAATGAACATAAGTGAGTCAGTACATTCAGCAGCCATACATGCCCAGGCCGTAACATCCCCACCAGAGATGAGGTGGTATGCCTTGAATCTTGGGCAATTCCTTCTCTCCTCCATACTTTGCTCTTGCCATCACTCTGATATAAGTTAATCTTCGTCTCATCTGTCCACAAGACCTTTTTTCAGAACTATGGTTGCTCTTTTAAGTACTTCTTGGCAAACTGTAAGAAAGAAGATGCTGGTTCAAATCGAAGGTAGACACAAAATGCTGGAGTAACTCAGTGGGTGAGGCAGCATCTCTGGAGAGAAGGATTGGGTGACGTTTTGGGTCTTGACTCTTCTTCAGACTTCAGAAGCCCATTCCTTATCTCCAGAGATGCTTCCTCACCCACTGAGTTACTCCAGCATTTTGTGACTACCTGTGGCAAACTGTAACCTGGCCATCCTATTTTTGTGGCTAACCGGCGGTTTGCATCTTGCAGTGTAGCCTGTTTGGGATTTTGCATTATTACAGAGATAATTCTTCTGCCATCAGCTGTGGAGTTCTTCCTTGGCCTGCCAGTCCCTTTGCAGTTAGTAAGCTCACCAGTGCTCTCTTTCTTCTTAATGATGTTCCAAACAGTTGATTTTGGTAAGTCTATGGTTTAGCTGATGTCTCTAATGGTTTTATTCTTGTTTCTCATTCTCATAATGATTTCTTTGACTTTCATTGGCACAACTTTGGTCCTCATGTTGATAAACAGCAATACAAGTTTCCAAAGGTGATGGAAAGACTGGAGGAAAGACTAGGTGCTGAGAGCTCTCTTATGCCTGCATTAAGGTGGCATTTAAACACACTTACAAACACCTGTGAAGCCATGTGTTCCAAACATTATGGTGCCCTGAAATGGTGACCTATGTATAAACACAGCTGTAATTTCTACATGGTGAAACCAAATGTATAAAAATGGCATATAATAAAATCTGACTGCACTTTAACCATGGGATTTTTCTATTACAAATCTTAAATTGTGGAGTACAGAGGCAAATAAATAAATGATGGGTCTTTGTTCCAAACATTCTGGAGGGCACCGTATATTCCAGCAAACACTTTTTTTTCTCCTTTCAGTTGGAACAGTTCCTGACAAATGGAAATCGAATGATCACCTTTCGGAATGGCACAAGAAAGGAGGTCAGTGGAGATGGTCAGTCTGTCACCATCACATTCTTCAATGGGGATGTGAAACGATTCATGCCAGACCAAAAAGTGGTATGTGCAAACACTGTCTACTGTAGTCATTACTGGTTTCGGAAACAAATATGAATTCATTACATTTTTATAAGAGAAACTATTACTGCCAAATTCAATCCTGACCTCGGGTGTTGTCTGTGTAGAGTTTGCCGTGACCATGTGGGTTTCCTCCGGGTGCTCTGGTTTCCTCCCACATCCCAAAAAGGTGTGGGTTTGTATGTTAATCACTCTGTAAATGATTCCTTGTGTGTAAGGAATGGATGAGAAAGTGAGATATCGTAGAACTAGTGTGAGTGAGTGACCAATGGTCGGTGTGGCCTCGGAGGAATGAAGGGCTTGGTTCTATGCTTGATCTTTAAATTCTAAATTAATAAATAGAAAGATATTCCACCCATAATTTTAGTTTAGTTTAGAGATTCCGACACATCTGATCCCTCTATCACCCCCTGGCATGGAGGTTCAGCGAAGGTGAATGGTGGGTGAATTTTAGGGAATGAGATTGCCAGAAACAATAAAGATCTTTTTTTTGGAGATGGGTGGATATAGGGAAACAAATGGTTTGAGAAGTGACTACCTAAAGCAATGAACATGATCTGATTTCTTGCAGATTTACTACTATGCTGATGCAAAGACTACTCACACTACCTTCCCAAACGGAATAGAGATGCTACAATTCCCCAATAATCAGATAGGTAAGTGGAAGCTCCAGTGAGTGAATGCTTAAATGCTGGACGAGGAAGGCATGAGGTTTTTAATGTACCTGAAAGCAGGTGCACGCATCAAATAATGAAACAGGAAGGTAGGTTGTGTATTTTTTTTGTTTCCTTTTTTGGTGCAACTTCTTAATCGTAGGTCATAGACCCATAGCAAAGAAAAGGGCCCTTTGGCCCAACTTGCCCCACCTCCACTAGTCCCACCTGCCCGTAGCTGATTAATGTTGCCCACAACATTAACTGACTATCTTCATCACCCATCCTTGTTCTCCAGTAAATTGAATCACATCAGATATGCAGGGTGCTTTACCACAAGTGCCTTGTTAAATATATAGAAAGTCAATATGACCCAGAAATGGTCCCCCTTTCCCTCTTCTTCCTCAGAACATTGTCCATGTGTTAAAATGCCTTTTGAGCATTTAAGGCAGTAATGATTTTTATATCACATGCTGAATTATATTTTAATTATCCCATCTCATCAAAATCCATCTGTGTACAAGCATCTGCTCTCACACTAGCATGTTCCTTCACCATGTAAAACGTAGACCAGAAACCAAGGCAAGATTATGATACAGAGTGAACACAAAGTATTTGGTCTGAATTTGTATTCGGATCAAACTTGTATCCACGCCAATTCATTTGAATATAAACTGCATACCCAATGAAAAATCCAAATGAGTGTCAGATGGCTGTGGATATCAGGGAAGAACTTCCATTTAAATTGGCATTTCATATTTGTGCAATGTACCAAAGTTGTCAGTAAGTCTATTTTTAAGTGTCGTCACTTTTCTCTTATAGGTAGACGATAGTGAATTTGCAAAGAGATAGCAAGGGAGGTAAATGTTCTGATCGTTGTGGTGTTTAACCGTGCACTAAAGAAACAGCTGTGGGAGGATTGATGGCGCAAGTACATTGAAAATAAGTGGATCAGTGACGCTGCTGGTGGTTTCCTGGTCCCTGGTTTGAAGTGCCCATTAAATGCATCTTAAATTTTAATGGTTAAATATTGAATCTTAAATATTAATATTTTGGTTTATTTTAGAAAAACATTATCCTGATGGTAAGAAGGAAATAATATTTCCAGACCAAACAGTGAAACATCTCTTTCCTGATGGTTATGAAAAGAGCATATTCCCAGATGGTACAGTTGTGCATTTGCAAAAGTAAGTGTATTTCTCTGCCAATATTCCAGGAGATGAAAAATATTTGTTCATAAAATTGGGATTAGTATTGCTGTATTGGTACTTATCTCCATAATGGATATCCATGGTCCCAAAATAGCATCTTGTCCATATGTTCACACCTGAGATGTCCCACTGGATGCTGTATTGTGGCAGATGTTAGCTAACATTTATTGTACCTCTGCAGGTACATAGTTCCATGAAAATGCTGATACTGGTAGACAGGGAGCTGAAGAAGGTGTTTGGCATGCTTGCCTTCATTAGTCAGGATATTGAGTACAGGAGAGCTTATGCTCACTGAACTCAATGCAGCTCCCATTGGTGGCACTTCAGTGCTCCTTGTGGTGAGAGAGACCAAGTTATTGAACTGCTGTAACACTCTACCAGTGCCTTCAAATAATCTGATCCACAGTGTTGATGTCCAGTCTGAGCTTGCACATCTTCACGGTGGCCTTGAAGTATAACAGTCTGTGCTTCACAGCACCACTGGCAAGTTCTGACTTTGGCCAACACTGCTGGTTCATGGTTCGTATAACATACTGTATCTGAACAAATTAAGCCGCCCACTTTCTCCAGTTCGGATGAAAGGTCTTCAACCTGAAATGTTGCCTCCCTTTCTCTCTCCAAGGATGCAGGTTCGATTCTGACTGTAGGGTGCTGTCTGTACGGAGTTTGCACTTTCTCCCTGTGACTATGTGGGTTTTGTCCGGGTGCTCCAGTGTCCTCCCACACTCCAAAGATGTACAGGTTTGTAGGTTAATTGGCATCTGTAAATTGTCCCTAGTGTGCAGGAGAGTGTGCATCGTATTGGCACGGACTCAGTGGGACAAGGGGCCTGTTTCCACACTGTATCTCTAAGCTAAACTAAAGTAATATCATTCATTAGGAGGATGAGTTTCAGTTGTGTCATTTTAGGGAATTTAAGAGAAATCTTTTCACCCAGAGGACGAGAGAACCTGATCTGGTGGTGGAGCAGAAACGTACACTTGACGTGGTGTAACCCAGAAAGCAAACAGGCAGAGAACTGGAGTGGGATTAAGATGGATCAGGACAGCAGAAGGAGTGGTACCTCCTTCCATGTTGTAGGACATCACCTGTGTCTATAAGTGGCAGCCTGAATATTGATATCACGGAAGGACTGCTTAGCAGATTGTTCAAGAGATCTCACTATGTAGCCTGATTTTGTGTACATTTTGGATCCAACAAATTTTGCCAAACATTTAAATATATTAAAATAGCATGAAATTTAGAAACTACATGTGCATTTAAACATTACCTTGGACACTTTGGTGTAAATAGCTACTAATAGAGATATTGTCCAAATTATCATATAAGGCTGCGCAAGTCAGAGGTCGCAAATGCTGTGCAATGGACAATGGTGCATTTATTGTCACGAGCAAACACAGTACAAATCTTTACCTACATACAGTCCAGTATAGTATTGCACATCCTTGATTAGCAAGTGCACAGAAATATAGTGCATGAAGCATTAGAGGTTGCACGCCTAACATGGTTGTTAACTCGGGTCAATGTTTGGTCCTGGTGAACCAGATTATTTGCAGCACGGGTCTATTTGCTGCCTAGTTCTCAGCTACTGGTGGAAAGCAACTTGTGAGTTTCCCTCTCCCCTGAATCTTAGTCTGAAGAAGGGTCTTGACCCAAAACATTACCTATCCATTTTTTCCAGAGATGCTGCCTGATCTGCTGATTTAATCCAGCAATTGTGTCTATCTTTTGTGAATTAAATGCCTGTGCATTTGCTGTGGTGTTAATTAAACCTGTGGAATTATTTAAATATGTCCTGTCCTATTGCATTCAGAGCACCTAATCATGGGAGGGGGGGGGAAGTGTGCCAGGAAATAGATGAACACAGGCGAGGGGGAGTGGCGGTTTGATAGACAATAGGTGCAGGAGTAGGCCATTCGGCCCTTCGAGCCAGCACCGCCATTCAATGTGATCATGGCTGGTCATCCCCAATCAGTACCCCGCTCCTGCCTTCTCCCCATATCCCCTGACTCCGTTATCTTTAAGAGTCCTATCCAGCTCTCTCTTGAAAGCGTCCAGAGAACCTGCCTCCACCACCCTCTGAGGCAGAGAATTCCACACACTCACAACTCTCTGTGAGAAAAAGTGTTTCCTCGTCTCCGTTCTAAGTGGCTTACCCCTTATTCTTAAACTGTGGCCCTGGTTCTGGACTCCCCCAACATCTGGATCATGTTTCTTGCCTCTAGCGGGTCTAAACCCTTAACAATCTTAACAATCTTATATGTTTCAATAAGATCTCCTCTCATCCTTCTAAACTCGAGTGTACAAGCCCAGCTGCTTAATACTCTCAGCATATGACAGTCCCGCCATCCCAGGAATTAACCTTGTAAACCTACGCTGCACTCCCTCAATAGCAAGAATGTCCTTCCTCAAATTAGGGGACCAAAACTGTACACAATACTCCAGGTGTGATCTCACTAGGGCTCTGTACAACTGCAGAAGGACCTCTTTGCTCCTATACTGAACTCCTCTTGTTATAAAGGCCAACATGCCATTCGCTTTCTTCACTGCCTTCTGTACCTGCATGCTTACTTTCATAGACTGATGAACAAGGACCCCCAGATCCCGCTGTACTTCCCCTTTTCCCAACTTGACGCCATTTAGATAGTAATCTACCTTCCTGTTTCCGCAACCAAAGTGGTTAACATCACATTTATCCGCATTAAACTGCATCTGCCATGCATCCGCCCACTCCCCCAACCTGTCCAAGTCACCCTGCATTCTCATAACATCCTCCTCACAGTTCACACTGCCACCCAGCTTTGTGACATCTGCAAATTTGCTAATGTTACCTTCATCCAAATCATTGATGTACATTGTAAATAGCTGCGGTCCTGGCACCGAGCCTTGCGGTACCCCACTAGTCACTGCCTGCCATTCTGAAAGGGACCCGTTAATCCCCACTCTCTGTTTCCTGTCTGCCAACCAATTTTCTATCCATGTCAGTACTCCACTCCCAATACCATGTGCCCTAATTTTTCCCACTAATCTCCTATGTGGGACCTTATCAAATGCTTTCTGAAAGTCCAAGTACACTACATCCACTGTCCATTTTCCTAGTTACATCTTCAAAAAATTCCAGATTAGTCAAGCATAATTTCCCCTTCGTAAAAAATCCATGCTGACTTGGACCAATCCTGTTATGTATGTACGTATGACTATGTATAAACACAGCTGTAATTTCTACATGGTGAAACCAAAATGTATAAAAATACCCTTTAAAAAAAACAATGTGAAAGTTGGATATTGAATTCACAGGATACCATTCTATTTCTCTTTCTGAAAATGCAAATATTGACATTATTAGATGCTGAAGATTTTATTCTTTCTTAGAAATGGAGATAAAATTATTGAATTCACCAACGGGCAGAGAGAGATCCACACGGTCCAATACAAAAGGAGGGAGTATCCTGATGGCACCATAAAGACTGTGTATTCTAATGGGCGCCAGGAAACAAAATATTCCACTGGTCGTGTTCGAATAAAAGACAAAGATGGAAATATCGTCTCAGATAAAAAGTGACCCAAGACACTTCTGCTTGTATGATGGCAAAGAATTGAGTAAGATCAAGGAAAACAAAGTTCCAACAGAATTGCAAATTGTTGAGTTCCAAGGCATACAAGCTACAAATCCAATCCTATTTCAAAATTATAAGACATGTATTTACTACAAAGGACTGAACACTCCTCTAGAATCTGAGCCATACCCACATGTGCATTACAACATAGTTGCTAACTTGCATGAATTTTGTATGCAGGGAAGGGAATTAGAGCAAAACTGATGTATGTACAGCTGAGTGTTTTACTGATCTAACAGTACCACATATTGTCCGGAGCCTGACATGAAGATTAATCTCAAGGTCGCTGGCACAAAATAACAAGGGATAAAATTATGAGCACATTAAAAAAAGCTTTTTAATATATATATATATATTGAAATAACATTGTTAAAGACAATGTGAATGGGTGAGTTAATTGGAAGCCGGAAATCACGTGAAGAAACTCCAAAATCAATCCAGGTTTATTAATAAAAAATTGAGTCTGAAGAAAGGTCCCAACCCAAAACGTCACCTATCGATGATTTCCAGAGCATCTGTCCACTGAGTTACTCCAGCAGTCTTTTTTTGTATACCAGCACCGACAGTTCCTTCTATACAGCATTGTTGCTGTTACGTTTTACGCTCGTTATTGATACAGGTATTAATTTATTATCATCCGTAGAATGAACAATTGTGAAATTTCTACCACATGCAACACACTGAGTAGAATTATGGAAACGGGAGATTCATTGAGAATAGAAGGAACTCACATTCTACTCAAAACTGCCAGGCAAAACAATCAATTGTAAAATAAATTGTTGTGATAATGTCTGTGCTTTACAGCGAATAACTTGGTTTTGTTTGGACATTGGCTATTTGGCACAACCAACCCTTGGGGGATAAGGTCCTGACTGTTTACCCTATCTAGGCCAATGAAGCTGAATATAACATTAGCCACAGTGTCGTGTAATTCACACATCTGAATAACGGTGCAACGACATTTGATCCTCACCCACCTCCCATCTAACCACATCAGTTCCCCTTCCTCCTTCACATGTTTACCTTAAACCCATCTGTACTATTCTAACTGGTTACCTCACAGGTTCCACATTCTGTTCACTTATAGAAACATAGAAACGTGCAATTTGTTTGAAATCCGTGCAACTTGTTTGAAATCCCTTTTGATTATCAGAGACAATCTCATAAGCTTGACCCTTTAAATTTGATTTCCTCCTGCAAGTAATGGAATATTACATTGCTCTAACAAGACTATGAACTATCTTCTAATGGTATGCAGATGTGTGAATTACACAAGACACTCTGGCTAATGTCATATTCAGCTTCATTGGCATAGATAGGGTAAACAGTCAGTACCTTTTTCTCACGGCGTATTGCCAAAGACTAGAGAGCATTGATTTAAGGTAAGAGGAGGAACATTTTTTTTTGGTGGGTGCCTGGAATGCGCTGCTTTGGGTGGTGGTGGAAGCAGATACGATAGTAGTGTTTATGTAGGCACATGGATATGCATGGACTGGAGGGATATGGATCACATGCAGGCAGATTAGTTTAACGGTACACGTTCGGCACAGTCATCATGGTTGAAGTGCCTATTCCTGTGCTGTACTGTTTTATATTTTGCTAACATTCATTCTCACCTCCATTTTATTATTTCACTTGTTTCAGAAACAAGAACATTAAGATAATGAAATGAGGATGCAAGAGCCTCCTATTTGGACAATACGAGAGAGAATTTGTCAATATTTATTTTATATTTTAGTATACCTGATCCCATCCAGCACACCAGCTAGGATGGAGGTGCATGCACCACTCACATAGTAAATGAATGCTGCGTAGTGAGTTCATGTCGTAATTTTCATGTGATACTAGCTTGATGCGAAATTGGACCTTGCACACTAGATTGCACAGTATTTAGCACTAACACTTACATGGATATCCCAGAAAAATGCACAAGACCGAGTAAAGAAATGGTACATGGCATTTTACAGATGGATTCATGCTATAAACATGTACCAGAGCGGTTCCCGCCTAGAACATTGTGCAGCGCTTGCAGTGACCCTGCCACGCAAACACTGAAAAGGTGGTCAGATCTTAAAGAATCTCAGCAGTTGCAGAAGACACTGCAGTGGGAGGGTCAATGGTGCAGTTACATGAGCCATTGCCTCACAGTGCCACTGCTCTGGGTTCACTCATAACCTCGGGTGCTGTCTGTGTGAAGTTTGCATGTTCTCCCTGTGACTACATGTTTTTTCCTTGGGTGCTCTGGTTTCCTCCCACATCCCAAAGATATGCAGGTTGATAAGCTAAACTGAGTAGCCGCTAACGTATAGGCGTGTGGTTAGGTCCATAGGAAAATGCAGACTTGAAGGGATCTTTTCCGTGTTGAACGATTCTTTAACAATGCAGAAAGAGGGGGGGGGGGAGGGGTGCGCGCAATATCCAGGGTGTGTGGCCATCCTCCACATGGTTCCTTGCCCTCCTTAAGCCCTCTGCTCTAGTGGCCGTACAACTTTGCTGGTATGGATTTTTCTGGTGGTATCTTGATTACACATACAGATGGCCCTATAGCACTGCTGGTATGGATTTTGCTGGTGGTATCTTGATCACGCATAACAAAAACAATGTGGTTAATTAGCAAGGGGCAAATAAGCTTGCACTTGTATACTGAACAAAAGCAAAAACAAAGTGCTGGTGAAACTCAGCGGGTCAGGCAGCATCTGTGAAGGGAATGGACAGACAAACATTTCGGTTCAGGGGAGTTTCACGTAATAGGTCTGGTAGATGCTGTAAGTGAACCATCAGAGTCACACCAGGGATTCACATCGCTTTGTCACTGGCTAAGCACTTTGCTCCCTTTTGTTGCACCTAATAAACAAAGCTCATAGATATCTCCATCGTACACTAATTTATTGAAGTTACAATGTGACGTCGTTCGTAGTGTGACTGACGCAGGTAACTGTCGCCACTGTTGTGGAAATCTGCACATAGAAATTCACAGGTACAGTTCTAAAAGGGGGCTCATTTAGTCTGAAATGCTCGAAGTTTCATCTTTCCAATCTGATTTGACTGACTTTGCATTAGATTGGCAAAATAATAGGGAGAAGATTGAGGAAAGAGTTTGCTTACCATTGGAGGAGAGAAGGAGGAGGAGGGGAAAGGGCTCAGTGCGAGACCTCATACACCAAGGGACAATGAAGGAGTTCCAATAAACTACCAAATGTTGTTTCTTAAGGTCCCAAGAAGTTCTGGTGTATTACTTTAATCCATAGAAGTGACTTGGCCGTTTTGTTGCAGAACACGGCTATTTGCTGTGTAGTGGTAAAATTAAATTACCCCCTGCTCTGCAACTGCATAAGCTAGTCAAGTGTTTTATTGTCATATGTACCAGCAGTGAAGCAATGAAATTCTTACTTGCTGCAGCTTTACAGGCCCATTAACGCAATAAGACACAAATATGTCAATACAATAGTCAATGATGCAATAAGTAAATAATATGAAATAATCAGACCACAATAATACTTATTATTATTAATACCTCTTGAAGTCTGTCTTTTGCCAGATAACATTGCTGACCATAAAAACAGCCAGGATGCATCCTGTTGAATCTCTATCAAATGTGTCATTGTTGACCACCAAGAAACATTCAAGAGGAACGAAGTTGTCCGCCTCTGAATATTCCTACTCCCTTCATTTGATGCTTCTCCAGAGAGGGATGGATGAAATCACACAACACAGCGTTCCACAGGCTCTAGGTGCAGGGGGAATGTGTTAATGATTATAACTTCCGTTGACAAAGTAAAAAAGTCGATACATCTCCCCCATTTTACTTTCAGTTGACTTGCTAATGAAAATCAGCAGATTTACACATGGATAAAATGCAGCAGAACTACACTGATCACCCTTCCACTGGCAACATGTGTTACAATATGATGAATTAAGTTGTTTTTTAATGTCAAACTTCAGAGCAGGATACTGGGTTAAAAATACAAATATTAAAATGTATGTTCACTAAATATTTTGTACAGTGAAAAAACCTGATTAAGATGCACTTTTTTAATAATATGGACTTTAAATAGTTATTTCTTAATATATCCCACTACATTTGGTCACAACTCAGAGGCTCTGAACTGTAAAATATACATTTTTAAAAATTGTTTTATAAGTCATGCAATTTATATTTTATGCTTTCTACCATGTAACTTAATCCATGTAAAATGTAAATATTACATAAACTATCACAAACAAAATTGACCAAGTATTGCACAACTAAATGAAGCAACATTTGATGTTTTGAGTAATCTTGTTGAAAATAATCAGAAGGTGTTTCCAATTTTTCAATTTTAACAAATCACATGTCATTTTTAAAGTTTTTAAAAATCTTAATTCGTTTTTCAAAATAATCAAAGGCTTATAACAATCATAGAATGTTCTGTTGTTACCATCAGTCAAACCAATTGGTTGCAGCTGAGCTCATTATTGCAATAGCAGTGAACCAGTTCAAGTGAATGAGGGAAGTTAGAATACAGAATAAAGCACAGGAACATGCTGCCAAGGTAAACAAATCTCCTTTGTCTGCATGTGATCCATATCCCTCCACTCTCTGCATATCCATGCGCCTTTCCAAGGGCCTCTTAAATGCCATTATCTTATCTGCCCTCATTACCACCCATGAGTGCGCTCCAGGCACCCATCACCCTAGTTAAAAACTTGCCCCGCACATCTCCTTTAAACATTGCCCTCGTCATCTTAAAACTATGCTTTCTTGTCTCTCATATTTTCATCCGGGAAAAGGTTATTGTTATCTACACTTGCTATGCCTCTCATAATGTAATATACTTCTATCTGGTCTCTTCTAACCATTGACGGTCCCGAGAACACAGTCCCAGTTTGTCCAACCTTCTCTAGTCAGTTTCTGTGGACACAAGTGTAAATATATCTTACATTTCTTACAACATGAGCACCTATTGGAGTTTGAACCTGTAAAAGACATCACTGATTGCCAGCATTAAGCATGTCCATGCATTGAAGTTCCATGATGCTCTTGACATTTGACATCCCATTGATGTCCATTGGTGAAACAATCGTGTTTCTCATGACCAAAACCCATTTGCTTCCATTTACAATTTAAATCTGCACCCTTGTTCTGCCGAGTTAATAGGGTTGATTTTGCCAAGGAGTGCACCGACACTCCGCTCCACGCCCCCCCCCCCCCCCCCCGACAGATTTCTGGCAAGCAAGTTAATCCCAAACAAATGTGCCACATGGTTGTAACCGTGATCTAATTATAGCTAATAGGTTTTAAAATCAGGTGAAATAATTTATTTTAGTTTAATTATTTAATTTCTTTCAGTTCAGTTCAGGTTCAGCACCTCTTCCGTGGTGTCGAAAAATTGTGTCAATTTATATGTGTTAGAAATTGTAGCAACTCACTTTGGGTGCATTCCTTATTCATTTTACACTTAATGCAAGTTCTTTGTATGCTTCAGCTGCTGAAAGAAATATATCAGGTGTGCAATAAACTTTTATAATTTCATGAGGTTGTTCTTTTATTAGTTCCATGCATTTTAGTTCATCTCATTTACTCCTTAGAGATACAGCACAGACACTTCAAATTGGTAACCAGGTACACCCGTCTTCTCATCTCTGGCCTTTGTTCACCAATCTATCTAAAAGCCCCTCACCTGTGTTCACCTATTACTAGCCCCTCCTCTCTTTTAGCTTCCTTTCCTGTCCCCCAATCCCTGCAAGAGGGTCCCAACCCGAACGTCAACTATCTATGTGCTTCAGAGATGCTGCCTGACCTGCTGAGTTACTCTAATTCTTTATTTTTCTTTAGTAAACCAGCATCTGCAGTTCCTTCTTATTAAATAGTAACATAAATCAATTAATATCAGGAGATATCATCAGACATAGATAAACTTGAGGGAAAGTGAATAATTATTATGCTGACTACCCAATTTAATGTCCACCATTACCTTGTTAGCTTTAAGATAGACAAAAACAAATCACCAGTGAAGAAAGTCATGAGACCCTCTAATGTAGAATATCATGAAATGCAGTGAATAAATCACAAATTAAAAGAACCAATAATTAACATGGAAGGTGATCACAAAATGTAGCATTTTGCATATGAACATGAGTTTTATTCTCGATGTTGGTATATTTGTGTTTGAATATTTACTGCAGATGTTTGACATACAGATCATATGCGCATACTTTATTAAATTAACATCAATTAATCAGCCAATGTTGGAGTTGATAACTGAATGATTTGCCAAAGGTACACCATACAGTGAAAGCAATCTCAGAAATACATTGTTTAAAGTTTACTCCAGATGATTTCATGAACTATACGAGAAAATGTCTACAGAACATGTTTGATCACGATTCTATAAGCAGCGAGTTTCATTAAGGTCACTCCCTTTCCTGGCCGTACGGCTGTTGTACATAAGATAGTAAATTGTGCAAGTATGATCCCTGTCCCAGCAACTGGTGTGTAATACTGTGCAAACATAAAAATTAGTTTTGAATTGCATAACAGCTGGCTCCATACACATTCCAGGCTGATAAATTGGACCAATAATGTCTTTTCTTCAATTAAAAAAAAACATATAGATCTCTGGGCTGTAGCCTATTTCTATTTCCTAAGTATTCTCATTTATATAATTGAAGTAAATGGGGGAGGTGGGGGGGAAAACGCAAATGTTCAACCATTTAGTTTTCAAAGCAGCATTCACTGAGCAATGGAGGATTACGTGGCCCCCACAACAGTGGGTCAAAACTTTCTCTTCTGTTATAAGCACTCTCCAAATAGGACTCATTTTTTCTTTTTGGATTCTTTGATTCCCAATATACCTGTCTCTTCAGCATTTTATGCAGCTCCTGCATTATCACCCTTATGTTTAAAGGGTCCCGAGATGCCTTCAGCGTCACCTCGTTAAATGGGAAGGTCAGGATGAAGTCACCAATGCGGGTTATGGGCTTCTGATCGTAATCCGAGATGCTGTACTGTGGGTAAGTTGCCAAGTCATACTTCTGCAACTTCACTGACGGGAACCGCGGACCCATTTTATGAAAATACTGATCAGACTGTGCATTCTGTGCTTCCAGAAACTTTATCCTGTCGATGCGATTCCGTGCCCGAAGTGGGTTGCTTTTGATTAAATTTTCTCTCAACTGTGAAGTCAAAGTCTTCTTTGGCAGTGGTCTAGTGACCTTGCAATTCTTTTTGCCTTCCTTGGTATCTGAATTATTGGCAGATACTCCACTTGTTTGACCATGTAATCTTCTGGTAGATTCTTCAGTGGTGCAGTGCGCTTTGTTGGAGCGTGGGGATTTGTTTTCTACTTCTGGCTTTTGAGAGTCCATTGCCTGGTCCTCGCTTGTACAACTTTGGTAGTACAGAGCAGGCTGATTCCAGGGTTTGTTGCAGAGTAACAGGGAATGGTTGTGCATACTGGAAGACCAAGTTTCTTTCAAAGAGTTCTTAAATCTTCTTTTGGAGGTGTTGGAAGAAAGATTTTTGTACGAGTTAGTTATGCAGAAGGACGGGTAGCTACGAGACAACGTATTATATTGCCAGGGTCTTGGGTAACCTCGCTGACGCAATGTGTCTATTTCTTTGAAGTTCAGCAAATCAATTAGGTCATATAATAGTCCTTTCTTCACCAACACATCAGCATTGCACTCTACTATTAATGCTGGGCTATAATTTACTTCCAACAGCCATGGCTTTATGTTATCATCTATTAGGATATCAAAACCAAACATTTCAAGGCAGTTAGGAGGGGATGGAATGGACGGGGTAATTGTAAGCAGCGTCATTGTAACAATATTACTTATTCTTTGCCACATGAGTTGTTCGTTTATATTCAGACTGTGAAGAAAAGCACGAAATTGGCTCATTGTCCATTTACATCCTGAACCAACACGTTCTTTATCTGTTGTATAGGAGGGTCCAAATCTATTGATGCTAGTATTTGTTAAATGAGCATACACATTATCCAAAGTCGAGAGATTATACTTTTCTGTCCCAAATCTCACCAGACCTTCTTGGTAAATGTAAACTGTTAGTGGGGAAAAACTGGTGACACATACATAGATTCGCAAGTCAAACTTATAACCGGAAATGAGAAGGGGATTGGTTATGTACTTTTGCACTATAACAGAAGAGCTGTAAGTCAAATCTTTAATATCTTGAAATATAAATATTCCTCTGCCACGGGAGAGATCAACGGGCTTGCAGATCCAATATCCAAGCTTTCCACCATTAGCTTTCTTATCCTTGGTATATTCAGCAACAAATTTGGTATAATCGTTGGGAAGGATGAAAGCTAAAGGGCTAAAGTTATATGTATTTGGTCCATAAATCCCTAACATACGCTTCAAATTACGAGCAAGGTTGTCCTTCCGAGTAATGCCCACGATGTTTGGGTAGTGGACCAGTCTTTGCCAAGGCATGATGCTCTCATATTCTGAATGGGAAAAACCAGATCGCCAATACAGATTCCAGTCATCCTCATCCTGAATGTCTTCATCATATTCCACCCATCCACGCTCAAGAAGAACATCACGGATAATTTCAGGAGTGCCTTCGTGCATGCGAAAAACCAATGACCTACTTAGGTCTACTACTTCAGATCTACTTGTCATGGTCTTATCATACCTTAAGGAAGAATGAAAATCATAAAGAGTCATATTACTTAGAAACAAGCCTTTTGGCCTTCAAGCTTAACAATTCCACCATTTAGCAAAATTCAAATTTCTTTTATCATAAGATGTTTGCTTTGCAAAAAGCAAAATGCTAGAGGAGCTCAGGGGGTCAGGCAGCATCTTTTAATTTAGCTTACTTTAGGGATACAGCATGGAAACAAGCCCTTTGACACACCGGCCATCAATCACCTGTTCACATTAGTTCTATGTTATCCTTCTTTCACATCCACTCCCCACACACTAGGAGCAATTTACAGAGGCCACTTAACCTACAACCCACCTCTTTGGGATATGGGAGGAAACCCCATGCAATCACAGGGAGAACATACAAACTCAACACATTTGAGTAAGAGAAGATAGGTAAAGTTTATAGGGGGGGGGGGGGGGGGGGTGGAGGGGGATGGGGTGAATGCACAGAGTCTTTTACCCAGGGTAAAGGAATCAAAAAACAGTGGGCATAGGTTTAAGGTGAGAGGGGTAAGATTTAATGGGAACTTAAGGGAGAACCTTTTCACATGGAGGGTGGTGAGTATACGGAACAAGCTGCCAGAGGAGGTAGTTGAGGCAGGTTCTATAACAGAATTTCCCTAAACAACTTCTACCTAAACACAGAAACAGAAGACTAAATGTGGATCAATTTTCCAAGCTAGCATTTTCTCCAGTTAACATCAATTGAGGCTTCTACTGCAACAAATAAATAAATGTATCAAATAAATGAACGTAGTCCAATATCATCTTAATACTTTTAAACAAGTATTACTCATATTTACATATTGATAGCTTCAAGATGTGGCTGAAATGAAACATACACGCAATACTAACACTTCGGACAACAAAACAGATGTTTCTATATGCACATGGATGTAATTTAACTGATTATCACTAATCTGTTGCCTGCTATGCTAAAAAGACAATGTCAAAGAACAATTGATTAACATAACTAATAGAAAAATCATAATTGACAATGGGGTTAATGGCTGAGAAAGGATTTGTATTAATTTTCAACACGTACTGTCCTTAGATAGAACATAGAACAGTCCAACACATGAACATCAAACATGATGCCTAGACCAACTCTTATCTGCCTGCAAATAATCTACATCCCTCCATTCCGTGCATTTATACGAGTGCCTCTTGAAAAGTTTCGTAAGCACCACTGTCGTAACAGCCTCCCCCACCACCCCTGGCGCCCCCCATTTTCTGTAGGAAAAACTTACCCAATATATCTCCTTTAAACTTTGCCTCGCTCACCTTAGAGCAATGCCCTCCAGTATTTAATATTTCCATCCTTGGAAAAAAAGTTGACTGTCAACCCTATCTATACTGCTGTACTGTACATCCAACCAGTGGCGGACCTACATTTTTGGCAGTCCTGAAGCTTGAACTGTTATGGGGACCCCTTCGCAATCGTAACCAGCAACAAGGTCTGGGTAACCACTGTTATCTTCTTCCATGAGGTTGTTCCATGACAGATCACCACAAATTTTAATTTCTGTCATAAATGTTAATAATGTTTTAAATTATTTTATATTAAATATATTTAGAATGAAACATCCTTAACATCCTAAAACATCCTTTTTTCATTTACGGCTAGCCTACGTGATACTTTAATAACCTTTACATTTTTATTTTAACTATTATTTTGTATTGAATTAAACTATATTATTAATATATATATATTTTTTAAAAATCCCTTCTAATACAGTGTCATTAGAAACGGGAATAGTGCCGGAGGATTGGCGTACTGCGCATGTTGTTCCATTGTTTAAAAAGGGGTCTAAGAGTAAACCTAGCAATTATAGACCTGTTAGTTTGACGTCAGTGGTGGGCAAATTAATGGAAAGGATACTTAGAGCTAATATATATAAGCATCTGGATAAACAGGGTCTGATTAGGAACAGTCAACATGGATTTGTGCCTGGAAGGTCATGTTTGACTAATCTTCTTGAATTTTTTGAAGAGGTTACTAGGGAAATTGATGAGGGTAAAGCAGTGGATGTTGTATACATGGACTTCAGTAAGGCCTTTGACAAGGCTCCTCACGGAAGGTTGGTTAAGAAGGTTCAATTGTTGGGGATTAATTAAGGAGTAGCAAGATGGATTCAACAGTGGCTGAATGGGAGATGCCAGAGAGTAATGGTGGATGGTTGTTTGTCAGGTTGGAGGCCAGTGACTAGTGGGGTGCCACAGGGATCTGTGTTGTTTGTCATGTACATCAATGATCTGGATGATGGTGTGGTAAATTGGATTAGTAAGTATGCAGATGATACTAAGATAGGTGGGGTTGTGGATAATGAAGTAGATTTTCAAAGTCTACAGAGAGATTTATGCCAGTTGGAAGAGTGGGCTGAAAGATGGCAAATGGAGTTTAATGCTGATAAGTGTGAGGTGCTACATCTTGGCAGGACAAATCAAAATAGGACGTACATGGTAAATGGTAGGTAATTGAAGAATGCAGGTGAACAGAGGGATCTGGGAATAACTGTGCACAGTTCCCTGAAAGTGGAATCTCATGTAGATAGGGTGGTAAAGAAAGTTTTTGGTATGCTGGCCTTTATAAATCAGAGCATTGAGTATAGAAGTTGGGATGTAATGTTAAAATTGTACAAGGCATTGGTGAGGCCAATTTTGGAGTATGGTGTACAATTTTGGTCGCCTAATTATAGGAAGGATGTCAACAAAATAGAGAGAGTACAGAGGAGATTTACTAGAATGTTGCCTGGGTTTCAGCAACTAAGTTACAGAGAAAGGTTGAACAAGTTAGGGCTTTATTCTTTGGAGCGAAGAAGGTTAAGGGGGGGGTCTTGATAGAGGTCTTTAAAATGATGAGAGGGATAGACAGATTTGACGTGGATAAGCTTTTCCCACTGAGAGTAGGGAAGATTCAAACAAGGGGACATGACTTGAGAATTAAGGGACAGAAGTTTAGGGGTAACATGAGGGGGAACTTCATTACTCAGAGAGTGGTGGCTGTGTGGAATGAGCTTCCAGTGAAGGTGGTGGAGGCAGGTTTGTTTTTATCATTTAAAAATAAATTGGATAGTTATATGGACGGGAAAGGTATGGAGGGTTATGGTCTGAATGCAGGTGTATGGGACTAGGGGAGAATACGTGTTCGGCACGGACTAGAAGGGTCGAGATGGCCTGTTTCCGATCTGTAATTGTTATATGGTTACAGTAGACCCCAAAATTTTAAGCAATGTGGACTATGCATGATATTCACCTCCAGAAGTATTGGCCAGGGGTCCAGGAGGCTGGATAGGCCCCCGGCAGGGTCCTGCATTTTCAATACATTAAAAGTGATTCTCAAGATTTCTGCTGGTAGTTTACATAACAAAAGCTGGTAGTTTACATAACATAATTTGTTTTAACACATAAGCAGTAAAATAACCCCCAAAAGATATATCTTTCATGAAATAGACAATAGGTGCAGGAGTAGGCCATTTGGCCCTTCGAGCCAGCACCGCCATTCACTGTGATCATGGCTGATCATCCACAATCAGCACCCCAGTCCTGCCATCCCCATATCTCTTGGCTCTGCTATCTTTAAGAGCTCTATCTATCTTTCTCTCTTGAAACCCTCCAGAAAATTGTCCTCCACTGCCTTCCGAGCCAGAGAATTCCAGATTCACAACTCTGTGTGAAAAAGTATTTCATCATCTCCGTTCTAAATGGCCTACCCCTCATTCTTAAACTGTGGCCCCTGGTTCTTGTCTCCTTCAGCAGCACCTCGGTCTCCCTTCCTGAGCGCAGACAGCCACTTCTGCTCACCTATAGGGAGGTTTCACGGCAGTCGGGTCACGACCCATGACCCGTACTGTTGCTACGCTACTCCAAATGGATTACACGTGATGTACTGCAGGTAGGCACTTACCATTGTTTCCAGCGTAGCGGGCCCGTTAAAACCCGCTGAAATTGTCAATTTTTGCGCTGTAAATAATTATGGAAATCGGGATAAGTGTGAGAGACATTTAGCCTACTTCAGAATTCCAAAAGTGAAGAGAAATTACGGTAGATAGAAACGAGAGCTGAAGAGGACAACAACAGCCAGAATGCTTGGCGAACATTGGCCGTTTGCTCACTGCATTTCATCAACTAAGGCATTATTTGTGTTTTTTCTTGATTTCTTTGGCATCTAAAAAGTTTCAGAAGTGATGAATCTGGCTGTAATTTTTTTTAATCGCCCATGGTTCTCGTGGGTTTTTACATACAAAATGAAAACGCATCTGAAGAAAAATTTACAGCCAGATTTATCACTTCTGAGAATTTTTAGATACCAAAGGAATCAAGAAAAAACTTGATGAAATGCAGTGAACAAACGCGATAATTTTCAATGTTTACCAAGCACTTTAGCTGCTGTAGTCCCTGCAGTTCTCGCTTCTCTATACCTTCATTTCGCTTCACGTTTGGAATTCTGAAATTTTTCAGAGCAAAAATTCAACATTTTGGCGGTTTTTAACAGGTAGGAAAGTACGCGTTTCTAGCATTAATAACATACCGGAAGTGACGGATGTCTTCCAGTTGGATTTATCGGCTCCGTGCGTCAAGCCCTATGACCCAGTGACCTTCCGTGCAACCCTCCTATACACTTACACCTTGACTAAACCCCCTCGCCTCGACGATACCTCACTACCAAACTTTTCTTCACAGCTAAACCTCACCTCTTCTTCTTTGGAGTTTTACGGCAGCCGGCATCCGCAATGTTGCATTGTTGCCACCTTCTGGCTTCATTCCACAGTACTCATGTCTTTACATTATATCCTTTTTATAAGCCCAGAGGCCCTCAAGAAATCAAACAACAACTTTATTCCTTTTCCTTTCCCTCCACACTCTAGAATGTTCTTTACTGATATTTCTGTCAATCCAATTTTCCTCATTTCAATGATCATAAATCCTCTTTCTGTCTCATATCTCCTACATACAATTAGGGCATGCTGAACTGTTTCTGGCTGATGGCATTCCTCACACAGCCCAGTAGGGTGTTTTCCCAATATTTTTAATGTGCTGTTCAGGTGAGTGTGTCCTATCCTCAATCTTGTTAATACTACCTGTTCCCTCCTGTTCCCCCCTCTTCTTGCTGTAATACCCACTCTGTTTTGTAGCGAATAGAGGTGTCTCCCCTTTGTCTCCTGTTCCCAGTATTGTTGCCATTCCTGATTTATTTTCTTCCACACAATGCGTTTTCCTTCAGATTTGGATAGTTGTAAGTTTACCTCTATGTTTCTTTTTTTTTACAGCCTCCTTTGCTAATTTATCCACCTTTTCATTCCCTAGAACACCAATGTGTGCTGGGACCCACAACAAAGTCACGTCAGCCCCTCCTTGTCACTTGGCTTAATAGTAGCAGGATTTCATACACTAAGTCAGGCCGCCTATGGGATGCACCAGACCCAATACTCTGGATTGCAGATAATGAGTCGCTACATATTAATACTTTACATGGTTGCATCTGTTCCATCCACTGAACTTCCATCAAAATAGCATACAGTTCCACTGTATATACTGTCAAATAGTTATTTGTTCTTTTGTAAAGCTCAACATTCATCCCCTGGACTACCACAGCCGCCCCTGTTGTTTCAGCTACTGGGTCCTTTGATCCATCTGTGAAAATTAAGAGGTGTTCCCTGTATCTATTATCTATATGGTTATGATATTCTGTCTTTAGGTCTGAATTTTTGTTCCTTTTTGCCTCCCATATCTCCAGATCAACTTTTGGGATGTTCAGTAACCATATTGGCACAGATGGCCACAATACTGCAGGGCAGAACTCTTTGTCCTCTACTCCCATGTCCCTTGCCACAACTCCTCCAATCCAGCCGAAGCTTCCAGACTGAGCCACCCTTCTCTCCCAGCATTCCTGTACTACTTGTTTTGTTGGGTGGTTCTCTCTGACCCTTAAGGCTTAGCCAGTAATTAGCCATTAGTTGTCTGCGGCACAGTCTCAATGGCATCTCCCCAGTTTCCACCTGTAGTGCACATACAGGTGACGTCCGCACACCTCCTATACAAATTCTTAGAGCTTCCGCTTGGACTTTGTCCAACTCGGACAACACTGACTTAGATGCTGACCCATAAGCTATACTGCCATACTCTAGTCTGGATCTGATCAGCGATACATAAATACGTTTAAGAGATAATACATCTGCTTCCCACTCTAAACCTGCCAAGCATCTCATTACATTGATGGCTTTTTTGCATTTTTCAATTATTTTTGTAATGTGGACCCTCCATGTTAATCTGGAGTCAAAATGAAACCCCAGGAAACAGAAATCTTTTACTCTTTCCAAATTGTTGCCGTATAATTTTAACTGGACATCCTCTTTAATTTTTTTCCTTGTGAAAACCATTGTCTTTGTCTTCTCTATAGAGAATTTAAAACCCCATTTCCCTCCCCACTCTTCCACCTGGGCTATCCCTTGCTGTACTTTTTCCACGATAAAATCTATATTCCTCCCCCTTCTCCATAGGCTGCCATCATCTGCAAAGAGCGATCGCCCCATCTCTGGTTGAATGTTTGCAAATATATCATTGATCATGATTGAAAATAGGATCGGGCCTATCGCACTTCCCTGGGGAGTTCCATTCTCGACTACACAATTACTAGAGATGTCTGACCCTATTTTAACTTGGATACTTCTACCGTTGAGAAAATCCATTATCCAGTTAAAAATATTTCCTCCTACTTCCATTAAATGCAGCTTTATTAGAAGACCTTCTCTCCACAACATATCGTAAGCCTTCTCTACATCAAAAAACATGGTAACTACAGATTCTTTTTTGACTTATGCTTTCCTTATATCATCTTCCAAGCACAGAACTGGATCATTAGTACCTCTCCCTTTTCTAAAGCCACTCTGATAATTAGCCACTATACCTTTTTCTTCCATTAGATGCATTAATCTTTCATTTACCATTCTTTCCATCAGTTTACACATGTGTGCTGTTAAAGCTATAAGTCTATAATTTACTGGATTACTTGCATCTTTCCCTGGTTTTCTAATAGGCACAATGATTGCTTCCTTCCACCTCTCTGGTATTCACCCTTCTTCCCACACCTTGTTATATAGTGCAAGTATCTTTTGTAGTCCCTCCTCACTTAGACGTTTTATCATTATGTAACAAATATCATCCTTCCCTGGGGCTGAGTTCTTACACTTGGCCAGAGCTCTCTTTAGCTCCCCCAAATTAAATGGAATATTGTACTTGTCCTATGTGATACCTTTCCTTTGTAACATTTTCCTCTCTTGTTCTTTCCCTACCTCTTCTTCCTTCATCTGATAAATTGTAAACCTCACCTCGCTAAACCTCGCCCCTCAAATAAGCCTCACCTCACACCTAATCCGCGCCTCGACTAATCACCGCTTCTCTCCTGCTCCCGGTCGTTGGCGGCGCCTCACGTGAGCAGAACGGTCCAACCAGGGAGGGCGGGGCCGAGCGTGGGGAGCGGCGCAGGCGCATTGCCCGAGAGAACCAGTGGGAGGGGAGGGGAGTGGCACACGTGCGCTGATGTTGACGTCGAGCCCGAGCCCCGCCCCCCGCATTCCCTCCCCGCGGGAGAGGGAGAGAGGTAGCGATTAGTCGAGGCGGGGATTATGTGTGAGTTGGAAGGTTTAGTCGAGGCGAGGGGTTTAGTTGAGGTGAAAAATCAGATTAATTTATAGGAAAACAAAAAAAGAATATCTGGACTAAAGTCGCTTCTGGGGCCCCTCGGGATTAGGGTCCCCGAAGCTTGAGCTTCATTAGTTTCACAGTAGATCCGCCCCTGCATCCAAAACTTTCCGTTTCTGTTCATTTGTCGCTCCAAGATCCATTAACCCCTAATAGGTCAAACTTCATACAAATTTTCGCATGTACAAGAGAAGTGGAAAAGAGTATTTGGTGAGGTGCCACACTCTGCACCCAGCCGTTCCTTGTTGCTCACCCCAGGCAGTAGCCTCCGTTCACGCAGAATAACCCTCCGGCGGCTCAGCTGACTTTACCGGGTGCGGGAGGCCGAGGCCGAGGCCCGGCGACGCGGTGATATAAAGCACTCGCCGTCCAGGATGCGAGACCGGACGTACGATCAACTCCCCGCTAAGGTGTGTTTGAACGAGTTCGCAACGGGACCTCTTTCAACAGCCAACACGACTGCACTGGGCCCGGGCACAGGCCTCGTCCGGCGCCATGGCTCGGACACCATGGCAACGCGCGGGTTCCACGGGAACACGCGGGTGTCATGGCAACCAATGCCCCACCCCCACAGGTCACTCACATGCGTTCCCGCAGCCGCTCTCGTGATCTGTTCCAACCGACGGAACCACGTCCACCGACGCTGCCCGTTCACGCAGGCATTGCGCGGGCGACCTTCGGCTCCGCTCTTTGATCTTTGCTTCCGGCGGTCGAGGCGGTTCAGGCCGCAAAAGTGGAAAGGAAAGAAGCGTAAAATCATGAGGGTAATGGATAGGGTAAATACACAGAGTCTTTTAACCGCTGTAATGGAATCATGACCCAGAGGGGGAAGGTTTAATAAGAACCTGAAGGGAATGTTTTTCCACACAGAAGGTGGTGGGCGCATGGAAGGAGGAACCCAGTCCATCTCACAGCTCACCATTGACTCCATTTACACTTCCCACTGCCTGGGAAAAGCAGCCAGCATAATCAAAGTCTGAAGAAGGGTCCTGACCCGAAACCTCGCCTATAGGGTGATTTCATGAAATGTCACTGGAGCGTAGATCTTCACCCACGTGACCGCAAAATTTAACTGGGGTACAAACGTCACTTCCAGTACATGTTATTGATGCTAGAAACGCGAACTTTCAAACCTGTTAAAAACCGCGAAAACGAAAATATCGGGAATTATCGCGTTTGCCCACTGCATTTCATCAAAATTTCATCATTATTGATGTTTTGATGAAATACAGCGGGCAAACGCGATAAAATCCCGATATTTTCGAACTTTATATCTGCACGGCCAACAACTTCCGCTGTTATTTTCCCTTCAGCGCTCTCTTGTCTTTACCTTCGTTTTTCTTTATCTTCTGGACTCTAAAGTAAGATAACTGTGTCTCACGGTCTGCCCGACTGGCAGTTATTTACAGCTCAAAAACGGGCCTTTTTCGCGGTTTTTAACGGGTTGGAAAGTTCGCGTTTCTAGCATCAATAACATGTACTGGAAGTGACGTTTGTGCCCCAGTTAAATTTTGCGGTCACGTGGGTGAGGATCTATGCTCCAGTGACCTTTCGTGAAATCACCCTATTCACAAAGTGGAAACAAGGAACTGCTGATGCTGGTTTATACCAAAAAAGGATACAAACAGCTGGAGTTACTTTGGGTCGGGCAGCATCTCTGGAGACAAAGGGTGGGTGACGTTTCAGGTCTGAAGAAGCGTCCCCGAAACATCCATAACCCGCTGAATTACTCCAGTTCTTCGTGTGCATCTTTCATCACCTATCCATGTTCTCTAGTGATGCTGCCTGACCCGCTGAGTTTCTCCAGCACTTTGTGTATTTTTACTTGAAAACCAGCATTATGGTTCCTTGTTTCAACATAATCATAGACTTGTCCCACCCACCATTCCTTCTCCCGACCCCGTTGGGCAGAATATGTACGGGCAGAATTTGTAAAGTGTGCACCACCAGACTCGAACAGTTTCTTAAGGCTAGATAAAACAAACTGAAGATATGGATAGACAACATAATGGATCAGAATCTTTCCGACTGGTGTACACTCTATTTTATATAAACTTTATCTGCAACTCCAACCTTTTTTATCCATTTCATGTGTGAATATGCAGGGAATTCGGTACTTTGGGAAATGGCAGGTGTCTGTGAAAGACTGGGCTTCACTGATGGTGACAATACATTGCAAGGTGCTGGAGACCCATGTGACCTAGCTGTCGCCACCAAAGATTATATCCTCTATAATCTTTGGTCGCCACTAAGCCTGGACCTCTGAAGATGCTCCAAAATGCATCTGCCCATGTGACCCACCTGTTGCAACTAAATCTGGGTTCCTAAAGAGGTTTTTGTTATGTTTCAATACACTGGTACTCGTTCTGTGTCTAAGATTGGTTAGGGGAGTTTTATGTTTCTACTTTGTTTCTGTATCTTCCCGTGATTGGTCCAGAGGTGTTGCCTTAGTATGTTTCTACTTTGTAATACTTTGTTTTTGTGTACTGAATAGGTGCTGTAATTGGTCTAAAGGGGTTGCCTACCCCTGTACTTTCGAGCTGTTAGTTTCCCGCCACTGTATAAGGGTATATAGGGGTTATCGTTTTGTTGTGGTGGGTCGGTTGCTTTCCTTCTGTTCTGTTTACGCGAGGCTGCTGAAAAGGCTCGAGTGAGTGGATCCGAAGCCGGCTCTGCGGTGTTGTATACAAATAAAGAAGGATTTGGACTCCAGTGTTCGACTCAGTGGTTTACTGAACCAAATTAGGGAGAGAGTATTAGATCCAGAATTAACATTTGGGGGCTCGTCCGGGATCTCAACGGATTGCCAACACGAGTCTGCGGCAGAGGAGCTATATGGCCATACTAATGATCCAATTATATAATCCCCAAATCCCCATTCAATACCCTCCTTCATCCCATCGAGCAGTGTAATAATGTCATTTTGATGTTTGGTGATGTTACTAGTTCTGTCCTGAATTCCCATCATACATCTGTCTTTCACAATAGCACGCATCCCTCCCTCACGGGCCAACAGATAGTATAAGGTACTGGAAGAGAGAAGGTTGGTGACGGTGAGAAAGGGAGGGAAACATGGAATGGAAAGGTCCCCGGCTGTTGTACCTCTTGTGAACAGGTTCACCTACTTAGAAGCTGTCGGGACAGAAGACGTTATCACACTGAGCGGCGGACTGGCTTGCGAAGCAAAAAGGGCTGTTGAGCCAAAACCAAAGAGGCCAACGTCAGGCAACACTATTGTAGTTGGAGACTCCATTGTGAGAAGTGCGGACAGAGGTTTCTGCAGGAACAGACGGGATTTGAGGATGGTGTGCTGCCTTCCTGGTGCCAGCAGAGGCAGACTGGCCAGGGTGTCAGCTTGCCCGATGGCAAGTGGGCCCCTGATGAAGTGATAGCAAGTGATGCCAAGTGGGCCCCTGTTAAATGATAGCATTGTAGTTGTGGGTAGGCCCCCTTTGTCTCCTGGCAACCAATATTTTTAGACCCAGTCCGCCACTGGGTGCCAGGATCCAGGATGTCATGGACAGAGTGCAGAAAATCCTCAAGGACGAAGGTGAACAGCCGGAAGTGGTAGTGCATGTCGGCACAAACAATGTCGGAAAGAAGGGGATGGATATTCTGCAGCGTGACTTTCGAGAGCTCAGAAAAATGCTGATAAGCAGGATCTCCAAGGTTGTTATCTCCGGTTTGCTTCCAGTTCCTCGTGCTGGCGAGAGCAGGAACAGGGAGTTACGGGATCTGAATGTGTGGCTGAGAAACTGGTGCAGGGGGCAGGGATTCAGATTCTTAGATCACTGGGATCTGTTTTGGAGTAAGGGGGAACTGTACAAAAGTCAAGTCAAGTTTATTCGTCACATACACATACGAGATGTGCAGTGAAATGACAAGTGGCAATGCTCGCGGACTTTGTGCAAAAAGACAAACAAACAAACAACCAAACAAACTATAAACACAATCACATATTTTACATTTTAAATATTGTGGGCGGAAGGAAAAACGTTCAGTAAAGTTAGTCCCTGGTGAGATGGGAGTTTACAGTCCGAATGGGACGGATTGCATCTTAACAAGCGGGGGACCAGCATTCTGGCAGGCAGGTTTGCCACAGCTACACGGGTGGTTTTAAACTGAATAAGGGGGGGTGGGGTGTCAAATGGGATAGTCGAGGACGGAGTTAAAGGGAAAGAGAGTAAAGGGATGGTTAATGACCCCAGAATTAACGGGAAAGGAAGCTCACAAAGGGATAGGAGAGTATGGCCAAGTGTAATAGGGATCGATGTGAAAGGTGAGATGCGTAAGGAATTAAAAGTATTGTATATGAATGCGCGAAGTATAAGAAGTAAAATAGATGAGCTTGAGGCTCAGAGGTTGGTAGATATGTGGGGATTACTGAGACGTGGCTGCAGGAGGATCGGGCCTGGGAACTTAATATTCAGGGTTATACATCCTATAGAAAGGACAGGCAGGTGGGCAGAGGAGGGGGGTAGCTCTGCTGGTGAGGGATGGAATTCAATCCCTTGCGAGGGATTGACGAGGTAGAATCACTGGGGATTGAGTTGAGGAATTGTAAAGGCAAGAAGACACTAATTGGTGTTATCTACAGACCCCCAAATAGTAGCCCGGATGTAGGGTATAATTTGCAGCAGGAGTTAAAACTGGCATGTAACAAATGTAATGCCACTGTGGTGATGGGGGATTTCAATATGCAGGTAGACTGGGAAAATCAGGTTGGCTCAGGACCCCAAGAAAGAGAGTTTGGAGAATACCTCCGAGATGGATTCTTAGAGCAGCTTGTAATGGAGCCGACCAGAGAAAAGGCAATTCTGGATTTAGTAATCCCAATCTGGATTTAGTGTTGTCCAATGAACCAGATATGATAAGAGAACTCGGGGTAAAGGAACTGCTTGGAGGTAGTGATCATAATATGATTAGTTTTAATATGCAATTTGAGAAGGAGAACGTTAAATCGGAAGTGTCAGTGATGCAGTTGAACAAAGGGGACTACGAAGGCATGAGAGGGGAGCTGGCCAAGGTAGACTGGAAAGGGATCCTAGCAGGAATGACGGTGGAATAGCAATGGCAGGAATTTCTGGGCATAATCCAGAAGACGCAGGATCATTTCATTCAAGGAAGAAAGATTCTAAGGGGAGTAGGAGGCAACTGTGGCTGACAAGAGAAGTTAGGGTATAGAATAAAACTAAAAGTAAAGATGTATAACACAGCAAAGAGTAGCCGGAAGCCAGAGGATTGGGAAACTTTCATAGGACAACAGAAGGCAACAAAACGGGCAATGCGGGCTGAAAAGATGAAGTACGAAGGGAAGCTGGCCAGGAATATAAAGAAGGACAGTAAAAGCTTCTTTAGATATGTTAAGGGAAAAAGAGTAGCAAAGTCAAATGTGGGTCCCTTGAAGGCAGACACAGGTGAAATTATTATGGGCAACAAGGAAATGGCAGAAGAGTTGAATATGTACTTCGGATCTGTCTTCACTAAGGAAGACACAAACAATCTTTGTACTACTTTGTTTCTGTGTACTGAATAGGTGCTGTGATTGGTCCAAAGGGGTTGCCTCCCCCTGTACTTTTGCGCCGTTAGTTTCATGCCACTGCATAAAACTCGAAGTAAAGGAACCGCTTGGAGGTTATAAGGGTGATCTAACATAGAAACTGGCATGTTAAACCAATCTCATGTGCATGTACATGAGCAAAGTTATCTGCACTTCCATGAGCCTATCCAAAATCCTGTTAAATGCCCCGCGCATTAAACGTGGGTTACTTGAGCTGTGAGGCAGCAGTTCTATTAGCTGTGCAATTAGTTAATATACTGTGTCGGTCGGCAGGACTGGTAACCCGCCCAAAGGCTTGTCAATCTGCCCAAAGGCTCATCGGTCGGAGGAACCGGGAGGGAGCTGGAGACATCAGAAGCAAGGATGATAGGAGGGTCGTCGTCTTCTTCTTCTTCTTCTTCTTCTTCTTCTTCTTTTTCTTCTTCTTCTTCTTCTTTCTTCTTCTTCTTCTTCTTCTTCTTCTTCTTCTTCTTCCTCTTCCTCTTCCTCTTCCTCTTCCTCTTCCTCTTCCTCTTCATAGTTAGATCTCAAGCCGGGGTGTTGAGCAGCCAGGTTGTTGTCTCTGCGTCAATGTCTGCCAGGCCCTGAGCTCCATTTGGTGGGTGCTGGAGCAGACACTCTGGTTGGCTGTCCGTTGTTCTGCTCCGCATTCTCAGGCTGGGCTCTGTCGGAGCCCCCATCTCCACATGCTGGCATTGAAACACCCAACTCCAGTATGAAGTCTGTTGAGCTTCACCCATGCTCCTCTGGGGAGGTTTTATCCTACCAGATAAAAGCTGTCCAGGATAGGAGGGTGAACCGGGGTAATGCCTCCAATGCATTCAAGGTTGGCTGCAGGCGCCCTGGGACACATCAGTTCACTGGAACTGGCCCAGAACTCCGAGCGTGAGCAGACCAGACTTATGAACTATGAAAATTGGTGCCAAAACTGGCGGCGCCTGCATGTGTTATATATGCAAAAAGGATTTCACAGTGCAGTTGCATATGTGACAGATAAAACATCACTCATTGATCCATTGATTATACTGCATCATCCTTTCCCAAATCTATTGCACCCTCCACTCTGCGAATAATACTAGAGATTTCTTTAAATTTTCAGTTGCATCAAGTAGCTGATCTAAATTATATGTGGCTAAAGCCCTTTAAAACATCTGCTTTAAAATTTGGAGCAAGAAACAAGCTTCTGGAGAAACTCAGCAGGTCAGGCAGCATCTGTGGAGGCGCAGGGATAATTGACATGTCGGGTCGAGATCCTTCAATAGAACTGGATGGAGGTATATAGGAACACATTGTCATGGTGAGGATGTTTGATCCAGATTCCAGCATCAGCAGTCTTTCATGTCTCTATTAAATACTGTCCCTTTAACTCACCAACGGGTGCCGCCACTGCAGTGACTGGTCTTACCTTTCAGTTAGAGTTGATTCATGGGGGCCTTCTTTGTGTTCCAGCACATCAGCAGGGACTTTGAAGGCTTTCTTGCACTTTAATCCACTTCGTAGCACTTTCTTCAGCCTTTTTAATGCTTTTCCCACTAAATACAATTACCTGCTGCAAGTTTCCACAACATTTATTCCACAGAACAACAAATCGGAATCTCCAGTAAAACAGGCATCTGTGAAGCCCCCTCAGCCATTTTGTGTGCTAGCCTGAAGCAAAGCGCGTGATTGGCCAACTGGCAGACAACTCAATGTTAAACGTGCTTTGATTGGACTAAAAAATACCCAACATTTTTCCGTTTTTTCTCTAATTTAATAAAAATGTGCAAGTCTTCTTCATATCGAGTTTCAGGGGTGATTTATATAAATATTTTTACACAATATGTGAAAATTTCATGTAGTTTGGTGACTTGGGTCACGAAACTGCAGAATAAAGCTCCTCGGCCCACAGCCTATGTGTACATAAACACGACGAAATTTAATGAGGAGTGGATACTTGGAATGAAAAGTGAAATCTCTACCGAAATGGAAAAAAATCAGGGCTTTTGTGGGTCGGGTGTTGTCGTGGCAATGAATCAAAGGCTGGCAGCCTCAAGTCAGACAGACAGACAGCCAGGCAGACAGACAGACAGACAGACAGACAGACAGACAGACAGACAGATAGATAGATAGATTTCCTTCGCTCCATAGATGCTGCTGCACCCGCTGAGTTTCTCCAGCTTTTTTGTGTACCTTCTTGTGTCACATATTTTGATTTGACTGTCAATTTAATTTGTCAAATGTTTCCAACAAATTAACTATTTCATTTTAAACACAAACATTGATTAGACAGCTCTCCTGAAATAGTTTTTTTTGCACAGAAATACTTATGTTACCATTTAATTGTTAGTAATTTGTTTCTGGCCTCTATGTCACATGACTGGAACTTATTTAGGTAAATCTCCAATGCATAATAAATAATAAACAAAAGGATATTCAGTAAGCTGTGAAATAGTTTGATAATTGTGTGGATCTATATTAATAAGTCCTATTCAAGCCAATTGGATGTTGAACTTTAAAATGTTTATATTGTAAGATGCTGAAAAATTATTTTGACCCTTGTTCTGCAATTTAGACTGAACACGTTTAGTCTGCAAATAGCTCAATAACAGGTTCCATAAATAGATAAATTCTATGAACCATAAACTGTCCTTTTTCTGTCACTGTGCATCTGCTTGCATTTTAAGCACAATAAAGTGATTGTTAACTGTTTAATTATCTGATTCAGTTTAAGACTATTACAAAAATCAATCCTCAATTTATAGTCAATACAAGAGTTTTATTTTAAATATATATATATTTACAATTAGTAACTTACAAAATCACAGATTTAAAAAAAATGCTGATATTTGGTTATTAGTGGAAACAATGAAATAATAAATGAAAATCTGCCGTCAAAACTTTGTCTCAGAAATAATAGTATGTGTTTCTGAGCCACTTTCATGAACTTTCTCATCAATTTCCTGCCTCACTTTTGAGTATTCAAGGTATTCCACAACACCATACAAAATCATGCCTGTTAACAAGACTATCAATAAGATAATCAACTTGATCTTTATACAGATAAAGTTTGCATAAGCAAATGCTATAACAAATCCCACAGATTCCCACAACCGATAGTTGGCAAATGCTGCTTCTTTGTGTTCCAGAAATAACACTCCATAGAGGGCTTGAAGAAAAGAAACAAAATTATTAACATTATTCAAAGTCATCTTATTTTCAAGATCATCAGTGTTTCAATCTATTTTCTACTTGTTTTATCCCCAGACTAGTCTCATGCATAAAATCTCAATCAGGTTGATCCAATCTAGAACATACATTACAATGATTTTGATCCAATTCTTGTTTGAATGTGTTGAGATCCTGTTTGAAATCATTTTATTTAAATAATTTGTATTAAAATGTTCTCAATATAATGTGGATAAATGTAATCCACTTTGGTAGCAAGACAAGAAGGCAGATTATTATTTGAATGGTGTCAGATCAGGAAAAGGGGAGGTGCAATGAGACCAGGGTGTCCTTGTACACCAGTCACTGAAAGTAAGCATGCAGGAACAGCAGGCTGTAGGTGAGAAAGCAGATGGCATGTTGGCCTTCATAGTGAGAGGATTTGGGTATTGGAGCAAGGAGGTCCTATTGCAATGTACAGGGACCTGGTGAGACCACATCTGGAGTATTGTGTGCTGTTTTGGTCTCCTAATTTGAGGAAGGATATTCTTGCTATTGTGGGAGTTCACTGGGATGGTGGGACATATGATGAACGAATGGATCGACTGGGTTTATATTCACTGGAATTTAGGACCAAAGGGGATATAAGATTCTTAAGGGATTGGACAGATTAGATGCAGGAAAAAAAATTCCTGATGTTGGGGGAGTCCAGAACCAGGGGTCATAGTTTAAGAATAAGGGGTAGACCATTTAGGACTGAGATGAGGAAAAACGTTTTCACCCACAGAGATGTGAATCTGTGGAATTCTCTGCCACAGAAGGCAGTGGAGGCAAATGCACTGGATGTTTTCAAGAAAGAGTTTTCTTAGGGCTAATGGAATCAAGGGATATGGGGAAAAAGCAGGAACAGGATACTGATTTTGGATGACCAGCCATAATCATATTGAATGGCCCTGCTGGCTTAGAGAACCGAATGGCCTACTCCTGCACCTATTTTCTATGTTTCTAATCTAATTTTGATTATACAGTGCATTCAGAAGGTATTCAGACCCTTTCACCTTTTCCACATTTTGTTATGCTACAGCCTTATTCTAAAATGGATTAAATTCATTTTTTATCATCAATCCACACACAATATTCAAGAATGAAGAAGCGAAAACAGGTATTTAGACATTTTTGCAAAGTAATTAAAAATAAATAACTGAAATATAACATTTACATAAGAATTTCAGACCCTTTGCTATCTATCTATCTATCTATTTTAAAACTTTTAAAACTGTGTGTGTGTGTGTGTGTGTGTGTGTGTGTGTGTGTGTGTGTGTGTCTCCTCGAAAACCAGACGCCGAAACGGGGAAATGTTTACATATTTCAGTAGAGATTTTCCTTGTGATAGTAGAAATCCACTCCTCTATACATATGGTACATTATTTTCCTGAATTTTTAATTAAAATTGTTGACTAATCTGACCTTTTTTAAAAATCTGACCGCTGCCCAGCTGCTGATGTTACATTAACTGAAATTTTTACATCTCCTGGTAGAAAATTTCTGTACGATTTCAAAAATCCATTCCTCTATAAATTTGGTCAATTATTTCCTGAGATATTTAGTAAAGTTTATCACCAAACTGACATTTAAAAAAAATATAATGGTTGCCCAGCTGCTGACCTCACAATGCCTTTCCTCGTGCCCACTTCCCCACTCTTCCCCCTCTCTCCCTCCTCCCTCTCCTCTCTCCGCCCCTCTCTCCCCCCTCTCTCCCTCCTCCCCTACCCCTCCCACTTTCCCACTCTCCTCCACCACCCCCTGCAATAAAGATGGTTATCAAAAATTACAAGAGATCTTGATAATTTTTATCAATTCTCTCCTCATTTTATACACCTCTAGAAGATCACTCCTCTGTCTCTTGTGCTCCAAGGATTAAAGTCCTCGCCTGTCCAACCTCTCCTTATATAGCTCAGGCCTCAAGTCGTGGCAACATTCTCGTAAATCTTCTCTGCAAGCCCTCCAGCTTAACGACATATTTTCTATAGCAGAACTCCAAATGCAGCTTCACCGACGTCTTTAACAATATTGAAGTATCCGGATGAGTACTTCAATTGTCAAGGCATAGAACCAAGTGCAGACTAATGGGATTAATATAGATGAATGCATAAAAAAAGATACAGAGGGCCAAAGGGCCTGTTGTTGTGGTGTAAGATTCCGCACTAATCTCAGCTGAACAACCTAGGTTGCTTAAATTTTAAAGACCACAAAAATAACAATGCAGAATAGTTCCGGTAGGCGGCGCGACTCATGTCAGCAGCGGCCTCTGCAGCCCGTCCGCGTTTTTATTATTTTTGTCTATGTTTTTATGTAGTTTTTGTTATTTTTTGTTGGGGTGTGTGTGTATGTGGGGGGTGGGAGGGAGGGGGTAACTTTTAAATCTCTCCCTGCACGGTTGGGGCTGCAATATGGAGCGGCCTCCAACAGGAGAAGACCGGGGACTCTGGTGCTGACTCACCTCGTCGCGGAGCTGGCCGAGTCCGGAGCGGGTGGAGCGGTGGTGGAGCGCTGCTGCTACTGCTGCTGCGGCCCGACCTCCGGAGATTCGGAGGCTGCAACTGCGGGTCTGGCGGACGGCGGCACCGGGAGCCCGCGGGTCCCTGGAGGGAGACTGCTTTTCAGGGCTCCTGCAACGGCGACTTCCCCCGCCCGAGTTGCGGGGTTGAAGAGCTCCTGGAGCGGGGCCTGACATCACCGCCCCGCGCGGCTTGGAATGGCCGCGGGACTCTGCGAGCGCACGCCGGGGGCTCTAACACCAAGACCCGGTGTGCGACCTTGCATCACCCGGCGTGGCTTTAATGGCCGCGGGATAATCGCCATCGCCAGCCGGGGGCTTTGACTTTGACTCTGACATCGGGAGAGGGGAGGGGGGGGGGGGAGTGCAGTGGAGAGATAAGTTTTTTTGGCCTTCCATCACAGCGATGTGATGGATGTTTATGTAAAATGTAAATTATGTTGTGTCTTGGGTCTATTTGTTTGTAATGTATGGCTGCAGAAACGGCATTTCGTTTGGACCTCAAGGGGTCCAAATGACAATTAAATTGAATTAAAATTAAATTTTGTACCAAAAATTCAAATCTTAAACTTCAACTTACATAGGGTGATGCACAGTTCTTATTGAATATTTATCTTGCTATTGAATATTTAACTTCCATTTTGGCTGTCGCATTATCACTTATTATTTGTCATCTTACCGTTTGTCTGCGTCTGCCAAACAGCATCAGCCATTCCCCACAGCAGAGGAAACACAAAAAAAACTGGTAATTGATCCGGATGTGGTTTCCATAAAAGCATTGAAATTATTGATGCCAAATTAACAAGGGTTGCTGTAACAAGAAGCAAATAAGTGATTTTAGATGATTGTGGATCTTTTTATCTTATCATTAGAGACCTGAATTTAAAGTTTGTACCAATTTGTGGCAAGTAATTTATGCCTTTATGTGTACAAAGCACAGTTTGCTGAGAATGTTAAGCTACTCCAGAGAATTTGAGTTGATGGCTTGAACTTCTAGTAAATTTAACTACTAGTGATAATCCATCCCTTTTAATATAATTTGTGAGATTGTTGGTTGAACGATCATTACATCTATTTAAATTGAATGGATTTTTAAATTATAATGTTTAATATCTTTCCATGAAATTTCCCATTGGAATTGTTGCTGTAGCTCTGTGAACTATGTGTACAAGTTGTCTTACCTCTATGTCTGTGATTTTGCGTCAGAGAACAACAATGAATTAAAAGTAAGTAATTAACATGTTTTTTTTGATGGATTAAACTTTAACTATTCTTTTGAGTTTTGCCATTTAATGAAAGCACTTGAACTCACCAAAGAAGAACAGGGGAATACGTCCAGTATATTTTGCCAATTTTCCAAACGTTAAAGAAAAAATGGAGTTAGAGGCACCAAAGCAGATCATACAATAACCGACATATTGTATTCCAAGTGCACAGGTGATGTAGGCCTGGTAATAGAATTAAAAAAATTGTAGATAGACACAAAATGCCGGAGTAGCTCAACGGGACAGGCAGCATCTCTGGAGAGGAATGGGTGACGTTTCGGATCAACACCGTTCTTCAGACTGAGTCAGGGGAGTGGGAGGCAGAGGTATGGAAGGGCAAGGTGTGAGACAACAGGTCGAAGGGGACAATGATCAAGGAAAATGCAGAATGGTTCATTATTAGCTGAGGCAAAGGTGACAACAATCAGTAAAATGTAATCAGGAGGACAGTGAAACTAGTCAGAGAACTAGGATGGAGGAGGGACAGAGAGAGAGGAAAAGCAAGGGTTACTTGAAGTTAGTGAAGTCAATATTCATACTGTTGGGTTGTAAGCTGCACAAGCGAAATATGAGGTGCTGTTCCTCCAATTTGTGTTGGGTGGGCCTCACTCTGATAGTGGAGGAGAGCCAGGACAGAAAGGACAGTATGAGAATGGGGGTGGGATTTAAAGTGTTTAGTAACTGGGAGATCACATAGGCCCAGGCGGACTGAGCGGAGGTGTGCAGCAAAATAAATCGCCGAGCCTTTGCTTGGTCTCACGGATATATAGGAGTCCATGCCTGGAACAGCAAATACAGTAGATGAGGTTGGAGTAGGTGCAAGTGAACTTCTGCCTCACCTGAAAGGACTGTCGTGGTCCTTGGACGGAATCGGGGGAGGAGGTATAGGGACAGGCGTTGCATCTTCTGTGGTTGCAGGGGAAGGTCGCTGGGGACGGGTTGGTTTGGGTGAGAAGGGAGGAGTTAACCAGGGAGTTCTGGAGGGAACAGACTCAGCGGAAATGGGTGGAGATAGGAAGATGTGGCTACTGGTGGGATCCCATTGGAGGTGGCGACAATGTCGGAGGATTATGTGATGTATGCGGTGGCTGATGGGGTGAAAGGTGAGGACTTGGGGAACTCTGTCGCTGTTCTGACTGGGGGGGGGGGGCGGGAGGGGGAGCAAGAATGGAGCTGCAGGATACTGAGGAGACGGGTGTGGACCTCATTTATGATGGAAGAGAGGAACACCCGTTCCCTAAAAAATAAGGACATCTCAGATGCCCTGGTATGGAGCAGCTCGTCTTGGGCACAGATGCAGCATAGATGGAGGAATTGGGAGTAGGGGATAGAGTCTTTGCAGGAGGCAGGGTGGGAAGAAATGTAGTCTAGATAGCTGTGGGAAGCCTGTAGGTTTATAATAGATGGCAGTCGATAGTCTGTCTCCTGTGATGGAGACGGTGAGATCAAGAAACAGAAGGGAGATGTCGGAGATGGCCCAAGTGAATTTGAGTGCATGATGGAAATTAGTAGTGAAGTTAATGACGTCAGTGTGTTCTGCATGGGTGCAGGGGGTAGCGGAGATAGAGTTTGGGGATAGGGCCAGTGTATGCCTGGAACACGGATTGTTCGACATACCCTACAAAGAGGCAGGCATAGCTTGGGCCCATACGAGTGCTCATGGCTATGCCTTGGATTTGAAGTAAGGAGAAGTTGTTAAGAGTAAGGACCAGTTCCGCAACAAAGGTAGAGGGAGTTTGGCTAGTTCTGCAGTCGAGGAAAAACAGAGGACTTTTAGGCCTTTCTGGTAGGGGATGGAGGTGTAGATAGCTGAGTGGGGCCTGGAAAGCAGAAGTAATTGAAGCGCCAAAAGGGCACATGAGGTGTCTTGGACATAGGTCGGGAGGGATTGGACCTGTGGGGGATAGGATGGAGTTGGGGTATGTGGAAATTAATTCAGTGGAACAGAAGCGGACAGAAACAATGGGTCTGCTGGGGCAGTTCTGTTTATGGTTTTTGTGGAGAAGGTAAAAGCGGGCCGGAATGATAAGGTTAGAGACTGTGGAGCAGACAGCCGGAAGTGATAAAATCAGAAATGGTTTGTGAGATTATGGCCTGGTGCTCATCTGTGGTGTCATGGTCCAAGGATAAACAGGAGGAGGTATCGGAAGGCTGGCGCTTGGCCTTGGCGTGGTAGAGGTCAGTCCGCCACACAACCATGACATGTCCCTTGTCGGCAGGTTTGATGATAAAATTGTACGTCTGATTAAAGAATCTATATGTCAAGTTAAATATTTAAATAAAGTCATGTTGATTCTCTTGGGAATCTTGGAAAAAAAATGCAACTATTCCAAAAGCCTATTACGTGCTTGTCAAATTAAAATATATTAATTATGGTAACTATCAATTGCAACCTCAATCTGCTGTCAATAATCAAACAAGGTCAAATTAGCATCGGACAGCTGTTAGCAAAAATGTGTTCATCAATAGTCTTTCAGTGTCTGTTGGGTCTACATGTCTCCAGACTTTATTAAAATAGTCAATTTCATGGATAGCTGATGAAGTCATCACGGAACTTGTCAATTTTACCACGTTCTGCTTTGTTGGGCTGGTGTGTGGCTAGTTTAGGAGGTGGTGCAGTTTTCCTGCCATTTTATGGGCTTCAGATGTGCTGATGACAAAGAGACGAAAAGTTCTCAGTGCTATCATGAATGCCCCTCCTCCATTCTGAGGAATCATGGAACAGGTTTCCCTACAAGCTAACGGCAAGTTACACATTTCTAAAGAGCTTTGAAATCGTTATTGAATAATTTTTCTGCCCTGCTGGTAGTCTTTTGCTATTACTGAGCAATGCCTTTTTCATTAGTTTATACCTGTAGTTAGAAACACTAGCTATGTAGCTCATATCCCACAAGCATACACAGAGGCAGGAACACTGCTGCTCGGTGTTGTGCCGGACAGATTTTCATCTTGCAACATTCTTTTCCTTAGATAGCCAAAATTTGTGCTGGAAAATTGGGGATGGTGGTGAAATAGCTACTATAGTATGAAAAGTGGTCCATGTTTTCCAAGGTCTCACTGTGGATCTTTATTATTTGGAATAAACGTTTTTTTTACACACGAAGAGTGATGTGCACCTGGATTGGATTGCCGAGGCAGATACATTAGGGCATTTAAGCTTTCAGATTGGCACATGTAAGTGCAAGGAATAGAGGGGTATGAATCATATACAGGCAGATGAGATCAGTTTAACTTGGCACCATGTTTGGCACAAACATTGTGTGCTGAAGGACATGCTCCTGTTTTGTGCTGTTCTATGTTGCAAGTAAAACAAGGCCTAATGCATTATTTAATGCATTTAGATTGCTTAAATATATCAAACCGTGCTTTTAGAATTCGTACCTTTGTATAATCACCAGCAAGGAAACCCTGTTCAAACCCACTGTACATTGTCATGACAATGAGCAGAATCTGCCGTTTATCCTTCAAATGTGTTAACGTAGCCACAAAATGAGTACACACATTTATCTTCTGCGTTTTGAACTCATTCACTTCTTTCTTATCGAACTGGTCCAGAAAAATGGCAACAAAGATCACTCCACTTATGCCAACACCTACCAGTAGGACAAAACAACACAAAGCAGCATTAGTAAAAGCAGCCATAAAACGATTGGGGGCACTTCCTTCTGATATTTCATAATTTTAACAAGGACAGGAATTTTTTGTCGCATGGTTGTGATGGTGGACCATTCAATACAGAGACCAAATGAGTGAGAGGTGCTCACTGGCCTGGCCAAAGCATATAGATATTTCAATGCAAGACCCATCCTTCACAAAAAAGTTGCAGATTGCCACATTCAATGGTCCAAGCGTATTCACTGCAACTTTAAACAGCAACCATAAACGCTCAGTTAGGAAAGGCATTTTTGGAACCACCCAAATGTTATTCTTCGAATAATCATTCCCCTTTTACAACGTAGAACTAACACACCTAGGCCTTATTATACTGTGCTCAGTATATTATAAAGTCATACTGCACAAAACCAGTCCCTTCGACCCAACTTCCTGACCAAATGCCCCATCTAGCATAGTCCATTTGGTCCATATCCCAGTCTAAACCTTTCTATCCATGTACTTATACTTTAAATCAAAAAGTTAACGAAAATATTTTAATTTCTGCCTTTGACATGTGAATGAATTAAAATTTCAATGAACTACAATGGCAGTAGAATATATCTTAATTTTTTTTTGCAAAATTATATTCCCCATAGATTGCAGCACGATTTACAATAAAGGGGAATATAAAATTTCGGAGGCAGGGTTAATATAAACAAAGTCATGTGCAGTGTATGTATGACATGTTTTCACTTCACAGTTTATAGATGCTATCCTAATAGTAAAGATGTAGAACTAGGATTAATCCGATAACGCACACACACTATAAACTAAGCTTTGCAGAATCATTGGAGTTTTGTTGTGGATATAGAAACCATAGAAACATAGAAAATAGGTGCAGGAGTAGGCCATTCGACCCTTCGAGCCTGCACCGCCATTCAATATGATCATGACTGATCATCCGACTCAGTATCCTGTTCCTGCCTTCTCTCCATACCCCCTGATCCCTTTAGCCACAAGGGCCACATCTAACTCCCTCTTAAATATAGCCAATGAACTGGCCTCAACTACCTTCTGCGGCAGAGAGTTCCAGAGATTCACCACTCTCTGTTTGAAAAAACACATTATGTTCTACATACCAGTATAAATTCCTGAGAGAAGGTAAATTGTGGACGCTGGATAGCTGGCTTGTGTTACATTTTCATTGATTATTGAATCATACGCTGGGCAATTAGCAGCTCCACAGTATGATAAATGCTCATCAGTGATGTTGCCTGAAAGACAAAGAATATATTTAGTCAGATGAAAGGACACAAATTCAAATTTTGTTGCAACATTGTCTTGTAATTAACTCTTTATGTTACATTATTATACCAAGAGTTTGAGGATTTTTGAATGTGGTCATAGAGTATATACACAGCTTCAGCTTGCAACCCAGATTTAGTCAAATTAATAATGCAAATACTATTTTTGTTGTACATAGAAATGTATTTGTTTCATGTAAAGTAAGAGATAATAACTATTCTATCTTATGGTTTCACCAATAAGAGTGCAATAATACTAATTAGTGATTAAAAAGATAATTAGCAATTTTTTAAAATGTAGTCAATAGTTTCATTAATGTTTGTTACCAGATTCACAGGCTGAGAAATTGATTTACTCCTAAAAATTTGAATTAACATCTGAGATTTGTAATTACGTTTAAATTATTACATTGTCAGTACTGCTGACATTACTCATTGGGTGGGCACTCATTTGAGGTGGTGGAAAATTGGGTTTTGCTAACATTACAAAAGCTTAGGAGGAGCTATCTATCTCCTCTCTTGTGGCTATAAACAAAGGGAATGCGGTGAAGATCAACATTACTATAATACCTGTTGACCAGTGTTCCAGGCTTTCCTCTCAAGGAACAAATAAACATGAGATGCTGGAAATCTGAAATAACAGAAAATGTTGGAAATACTTAGCAAGTCAGGCAGCATATTTTTTGCCTGACCTGCTAAGTTCCACCAGCACTTCATGATTTACTCCAGATTAATCAATCCTCCATTCAAAACAAAAACAAATCCAGTTTTTGATTGTTGGAAGTGTTCAAACCCCTACACTAGTGCTGGATGAGTAGCCCTTCCAAGGACAGCCATCAGCATGTATAAAGCAAACACCAGATCAGAAATTACACACAATATCCAATAAATGGTCTCTATAGATCATTTATGAAATGATCATATAGCCTTAACACACACAACCTAGCCATTGGGGATACATCCTCTACTTGAATTTGGACATGACATGACAGAAAATAGAAAAAGGGATTAATGTAGGTTTAGCCCAGATGGGTGATTGATGGTCGGCATGGACAGGTTGGGCTGAAAGACCTATTTCCTTGCTGTATCACTATGACAATGACAAAAGGGAGGCAAAAGTAAGCTAGTGTGAGATGATTATGTCACTGAATCATTTTTTTCAAATATAAATTGAATTGTGGACATTTATGGAAAGTGGAGAAGAAGCAGAGGCAGTGATCAGTCAGAGCCCTGCCAAATTAACCATGCGTAGAACATAAAACAGTACAGCACAAGAACAGGCCCACAATGTCTGTGGCAAACATGATATCACGACTATCTCTTATTCAACCGCACATAATCCATATCCTTCCATTCCCTGCCTATCCCAAAGTTTATTAAATGCCAGTATCGTTTCTGCCTCCATCACCTCCCCCGACAGCATGTTCCAGGCTCTAACAACCCTCTTAAAAAAAGCTTGCTCCAGAAATCCCCTTTACACTTTGCCTACCCTAAAGCTATGCCCTCTAGTATTTGATTTTTCCATCCGAGGAAAAAGGTTCTGACTGTCTACCCTGCCTCTCATAATTTGGAAGGCCTATTTGCATACTTCTTTCCTGTTCGCTAACTAGTTAGATTGAGAAGTTTACTAACGGCAGGCTATTTGAGTAAAAAAATCACCACAAAAAAAACTGAAGCTGAATACAAATGAAAGGAGAGATGGGGCTGGAAGGGAAAATATTAAGAAAATGATCAGCAGATGAGTGGATAATAGACCAGTGGGAAAGACATTGGATCAGAAGGAGGGGGACCGACATTCTGGCAGGCAGGTTTGCTAGGACTACATGTGTGGGTTTAAACTAAATAGTGGGAGGGTGGGGGGGGGAGGGATTGACAAATTGGGAGTATAAAGATGGAGTTGAAGGGGAAGTGAGTACAGGAAAGGTTACAAAAGACTCCCGAATTAATGGGATGGAAAGTTCGAGAAGGGATAAGAGAGTAAGGTCAGGGCCAATAGTGACTGGTGTGAGAGGGGAGGAAAATACCAAAGTTAAAGTGTTGTATATGAATGCACGAAGTATAAGGAATAAAGTGGACGAGCTTGAGGCTCAGTTAGAAATGGGCAAGTATGATGTTGTGGGAATTACAGAGACATGGCTGCAAGAGGGCCAGTGTTGGGAACTGAATATTCAAGGGTATACTTCCTATCGAAAAGACAGACAGGTGGGTAGAGGGGGTGGGGTAACTCTGTTGGTGAGGAATGAAATTCAGTTCCTTGCAAGGAGTGACATTGAAACAGGAGATGTGGAGCCAGTATGGATAGAACTAAGGAATTGTAAGGGTGAAAAGATGCTAATGGGATTAATCTAAAGGCCCCCAAACAGTAGCCTGGATGTAGGGTACAAGTTGAATCGGGAGAAAGGTAAATCGGAGGTGTCAGTGTTACAGTTGAATAAAGGGGACTATGGAGCTAAGAGGGAGGAGCTGGCCAATGCTGACTGGAAAGATACCTGAGCATGGATGACAGTGGAACAACAATGGCAGGTATTTCTGGGAATAATACAGAAGGTGCAGGATCAGTTCATTCCAAAGAAGAAGAAAGATTCCAAGGGGAGCAAGGGGTGACCGTGGCTGACAAGGGATGTCAGTGACAGTATAAAAATAAAAGAGAAGTACAACGTAGCAAATATGAGCGGAAAGCAAGAGGATTGGGTAATGTTTAAAGAGCAACAGAAGATAACTAAAAAGGCAATACGGGAAGAAAAGATGAGGTACGAAGGTAAGCTAGTCAATAATATAAGGAGGATACTAAAAGCTTCTTTAGGTATGTGAAGAGGAAAATATTAGTTAAGACCAAAGTTGGACCCTTGAAGACTGAAAAAGGTGAATTGATTATGGAGAACAAGGAAATGGCAGATGAGTTGAACAGGTACTTTGGATCCGACTTCACGAAGGAGGAGAAAACAATCTTACTGATGTACTAGTGGCCAGTGGATCTGAGGTGTCGGAGGAACTGAAGGAAATCCACATTAGGCAGGAAATGGTGTTGGGTGGACTGATGGGACTGAAGGCTGATATATAAATCCCCAGGGCCTGATGGTCTGCATCCCAGGGTACTTAAGGAAGTGGCTCTAGAAATTGTGGATGCATTGGTGATTATTTTCCAATGTTCTATAGATTGAAATTGAAACAGGAGACATTGAAACAGGAGACAAAATCAGTTCCTGTGGATTGGAGGGTAGCTAATGTTATCCCACTTTTTAAGAAAGGCGGGAGAGAGAAAACAGAATTATAGTGCCAGTTAGCCCGACATCGGTGGTGGGGAAGATGCTGGAGTCAATCATAAAAGATGAAATAGCGGCACCTTTGGATAGCAGTTACAGAACTGGTCCGAGTCAGCATGGATTTACGAAAGGGAAATCATGCTTGACTAATCTGGAATTTTTTGAGGATGTAACTAGGAAAATGAAAAAGGGAGAGCCAGTGGATGTAGTGTACTTGGACTTTCAGAAAGCATTTGATAAGGTCCCACATAGGAGATTAGTGGGCAAATTTAGGGCACGTGGTATTGGGGGTAGAGTGCTGACATGGATAGAAAATTGGTTGACAGACAGGAAACAAAGCGTAGGGATTAACGGGTCCCTTTCAGAATGGCAGGCAGTGACTAGTGGGGTACCGCAAAGCTCGGTGCTGGGATCGCAGCTATTTACAATGTACATCAATGATTTAGATGAAGATTCAAAGTAACATTAGCAAATTTGCAAATGACACAAAGCTGGGTGTCAGTGTGAACTGTGAGGAGGATGCTATAAGAATGCAGGATGACTTGAACAGGTTGGGTGAATGGGCAGATGCATGGCAGATGCAGTTTAAGGTGGATAAATGTGAGGTTTTCCACTTTGGTATCAAAAATAGGAAGGCAAATTATTATCTAAATTATGTCAAGTTGGGAAAAGTGGAAGTACAACGGGATCTGGGGGTTCTTGTTCACCAGTCAATGAAAGTAAGCATGCAGGTACAGCAGGCAGTGAAGAAATCGAATGGCATGTTAGCCTTCATAACAAGAGGAGTTGAGTATAGGAGCAAAGAGGTCCTTCTATAGTTGTACAGAGCCCTAGTGAGAGTATTGGGTGCAGTTTTGGTTCCCTAATTTGAGGAAGGACATTATTGCTATTGAAGAAGTGCAGCGTAGGTTTACAAGGTTAATTCCCGAGAAGGCAGGACGGTCATATGCTGAGAGAATGGAGCGGCTGGGCTTGTATACTCTTGAGTTTAGAAGGATGAGAGGGTATCTTATTTAAACATATAAGATTATTAAGGGTTTGGACCCGCTAGAGGCAAGAAACATGTTCCAGATGTTGGGGGAGTCCAGAACCAGGGCCACTGTTTAAGAATAAGGGGTAAGCCATTTAGAACGTAGATGAGGAAACACTTTTTCACACAGAGCGTTGTGAGTCTGTGAAATTCTCTGCCTCAGAGGGCGGTGGAGGCTGGTTCTCTGGATACTTTCAAGAAAGAGCTAGATAGGGCTCTTAAAGATAGCGGAGTCAGGGGATATGGGGAGAAGGCAGGAACGGAGTACTGATTGGGGATGATCAGCCATGATCACATTGAATGGCGGTGCTGGCTCGAAGGGCCGAATGGCCTACTCCTGCATCCATTGTCTACTGTCTATTGTCTATCGACAAATCTGCCCCCTTCAGCAAAACAACTCAAGCTCCCCACCACACACCCCACACCGCACTACTACTACTACACGAGCCAGATGGAGATCCCAGCCCAAAACATTACCTATCCACATTCTCCAGAGATGCTGCCTGACCCGCTGAGTTACTCCAGCACTTTGTGTCTTTTTTTGTAAACCAGCATCAGCAGTTCCTTGTTTCTACCACAATACTAAAGCCTGTTTTGGATTTGATATTTACATTTGTGTCTATTTTTGGTTGAAGCCAAGGTCTAGAACTTCGAGAGTAGTATTGGCAAAGGTGTTAGGAATTTTAAAGAATGTTAGATGTTCTTTTAGAACTCTGGCAGCTATGGGCACGGGTGAGCATTGTTTCGATGATAAAAGATCATCTGTGGATAAACTCTGTTTATCTCTCCACAGATGCTACCTGGCCTGCTGAGCATCTCCAGCATTTTCTGTTTATTTCATTTTTTTTACAAACTGCATTCCCTAATGTCCTTGTTGAAAATTATTTTGAGACTCAATAATGTTTTGATAACATACGTATGAACGCTAGATTTATAGGAGGAAAGAGAGAATTCGTGATTATGCCGCTTAAGAAAAGTGTGCATATTCCCTCACAATTTAATTTTCTCCAACGTATCCAATTCTGCAACATACATTCTGGTACACAACTCTCAAATCAGTGATGTCCAGGAGAAATATAAGATCATGAGAAAAATAGACTGGGCAAGTGCAGAGTCTTTTACCCAGTAGGGGAAACAAGAATCAGGGGACATAGGTTTAAGGTGAAGGTGTGAGCGGGGGGGGGGGGGGGGGGGGGGGGGGGGGGGGGGGGAGGGGGGGGGGGGGGGGGGGTGGGGGGGGGGGGGGGGGGGGGGGGGGGGGGGGGGGGGGGGGGGGGGGGGGGGGGGGGGGGGGGGGGAGATTATATAGAGCTTTCGTACAGAGCAATTAAATGAATTTTGAAAATAAAAGTTGAAAGTATAGTCAATTTTACTTAAAGAATTTATAACTAATTCAATATAAATAATAAAACGTATTTGAGGCATTAACATTTATTTTGAAAGATAATAACAATGCGGCAAATGTAGTATTTAAAAAGTATTTCTTCATACCGTTACTGGAAGTATATTGGAATATTAATGAAGACATTAGATTTCCCCAAACAGCAGATGATTGAAATATAAGGAAAAAAATTCCAAAGTAGTGATTTACTACATTTGCTGCAACCTTATTGAACTTCGCTGCATATCGGTTGCCACAAATGGTCAGATATGTACATTTAGCAGACCAAAGTGGAGCTCCACCCAGTCCAAGAATTACTGCAGTGGGAATAAGTGTGTACCTGTGAAAAACAATAACTTCATTATAATACAAGGACTTAATGACTGTTACCTAATGTACTTGTAGAAAACGCATAATTTGTATGACTCAAAACTTAAGTTACAATTGTTCAATTTATCATACTCCCGAACTGTGTCATAGTCGTACAGCATGGAAGCAGGCCTTATGGCCCGATTTGCCCATACCGATCAACATGCCCTATCTACACGTCCCACCTGCCTACATTATCCCTCTAAACCTATCCTATCCATGTACATGTATAAATGTTTTTTAAACATTGCAATAGTACCTGCATCAACTACCTCCTCCGGCAGCTCGTTCCATACACCCACCACCGTTTGTGAAAAAAAAATTACCCCTTCGGTTCCTATTAAATCTTTCCCCCTCTCACCTTAAACTTATGTCCTCTAGTTCAAGACCTCCCTACTCTAGGCAAAAGACTGTGCATTTAGTCAATCTATTCCTCTCATGACCTTATACACCTCTATAAGATCACCACTCATCCTCCATGGAATGAAGCCCTTGCTTGCTCAACCACGCCCTATAGCTCAGGCTCTCGAGTTCTGGCAGCATCCTTGTAAATTTTCCCTGCATCTTTCCATCTTAATAACTTCTTTCCTATAACAGGGTGACCAAAACTGAACACAATACTCTAAATGCCTCACCAATGCCTTGCCCAGCTGTAACATGATCTCCCAACTTCTATTCTCAATACTCTGAATCATAGAGGAAAATGTGCCCAAAGCCTTCTTGACCACCATATCTATCTGAGTCGTCACATTCAAGGAACTATGTACCAGCACTCTTAGATCCCTCTGCTCCACAACATTCCCCAGAGCCCTGCCATTCACTGTGTAGGCCTGCCCTGGTCAACTTCCCAAAATGCAATACCTTGCACTTCTCTGTATTAAACTCTATTAACCATTTATCAGCTCACCAGCCCAACCGATCTATAATACCTCCCATTTTAGTGCAATCTACAAACTCTATAATCATGCCTTGTATGTTCTCATCCAAATCATTGATATAGATTTTGAACAGCAATAGTCCCACGACTGAACCCTGAGGCACAGCACTAGTTACTAGTAGGTTAGGTCACTAGCGATCTAACCTTCTAGAGCAGCCTACCATGCTGAACCCTGTCAAATGCCTTGCTGAAATTTATATATATGTCCACAGCTCTTCCCTCAACCACCTTTTTGGTCACATCTTCAAATAAACTCAGATTTGTGAGATGTGTTCTCCCACGTACAAAACTATGCTGACTAACCCATATCAGCCCTTGTCCACCTAAATGCTTGTATATCTTATCCCTCAGATGTTTGGATTTGCAAGAGCAGCGTCAGATTTTAAGTTGCAGATTTACACACTAATGCAGTCATTTGAAATAACATATTTGTTAATTTATAGAAACTGATCACTGCCTATTTACTTTTTTTTTAAATTTATTAGAAGCAGTGTACAAAAATATAAGCAGCTGCATATGTCATAATACAGTTACTGTACATCTTCAATTTTAATTTTTAGCTAAAGATGAGAGAGAAGAAAAGAGAAAAAGCAATAGAGAGAAAAAGTGGATGTGCAAGAATAGAACCCCTAGACTACCAAATTGGTGTAGCCAAAGAGTGAGTAAGTAAAAGAAATAAGAAAGACGTAGAAAAATAAAAAGACAAAAACAGAAAGAAAAACAAAAGGTGATGATATACCTGCTTCGTATCCCTCCCCACCCATCACCCAACCCGTAATTAAATTTAACTCCAAAATTGTGTTGAACCATACTATCCTTGTAATAAATCAATGAATGGTGTCCATGTCTTCGAAAAATGCTCTGGTTTTTCTGCTAAGAAGTCTCATATTTTCAAGATGTAGCGTCTCAGACATGTTTGTAATCCACATTTTGAGAGTAGGGGCAGATGTATGTTTCCAAAATTTGAGTACAGGTATTAGTTTTTTCGCCGTTATCAGACCATAATTGAGGAAACGTCTTTGAAATATTGATAGCTCAGAGCAGGCTTCTGACGTTCCTAGAATAATCAATTCCGTGTCGGGGTCCAGTTTTGTTTTTAATGTTTTTGAGAAAATTTCAAAAATTCCTCTCCAAAAGTTATGTAATTTTATGCAAGAGGCGAAGGAATGTGTTTATAGTTGCTTCTTGAAGGAGACATTTGTCACAAATCAGAGATACATTTGGAAAGATCTTATTCAATTTAGTCTTTGAATAGTAGAGTCTGTACAGTATTTTAAATTAAATTAAAGTATGTTTAACGTTAATTGAACAATTGTGTATATATAAAAGGTTTTCTTCCTATCTGTCATTTGGCATTTTTAGGCCTAGTTCCTCTTCCCAGTTTCTTCTAATTGCTTCTGACGATGGGATTTCTATATTTAGAAAGGTATTATACAAATATGTTGTTAAGTTGTTTGACTCTGAATTTCTATTCATACATTCGTCTAGTATATCTGGCAGCAGAGTTTGGTGGTCTTGGGTATATGTTTTCAGATAGTCTCGAATTTGAAGATAACTGAAATATTGATTACCTTTCATCACTGCCTATTTATAATGAAGGGTAAGGCCCTGTGGGATATTGCAGAGCAGATGGATGTACGAGTACACGGCTCCCTGAAGGTTGCAACACAGGTAAATAGGATGGTCAAGAAGGCTTTTAGTACATTGGCCTTCATCAGTCAGGGCACTGAGTATAGAAGTTGGGACATTATGTTACAGTTGTACAATACCTTGTTAAGGCCACACTTGAAATACTGTGTTCACTTTTGATCATGGTTTAAAATGGAAATGAGGACAAGTTTATTTTGTCAAATAGTGGTGAATTTGAGGAATTCACTGCCACCCTGGTTGTTGAGGCCAAGTCGTTGGGTATTTTTAAAGCAAAGATTGATAGGTTCTTGATTAGTAAGGGTATCAAAAGATTACAGAAAGAAGACAGGAGAATAGGGTTGAGAGGGTAAAATAGATCAAACATTATTGGCAGAGCATACTCGATCGATGGACCTGACAATAGACCATTTGAGCCAGTTGCCGAAACATTAGGGTGGCAATAGCATGAAAGTGTATTTATCCAAATATTAACAGGGTGTTCAATGATCGTAGTTTTGGAAATACGTGGGAAAAACAGTAATATTAGAATACATTAACCCCATTCAACCACAAATAAAAGTTAAAATGTTATATTACCATGTGGGATAAAAATTGCCAATTGAAAATGTAACGTAGCAGCACATGGACATAACAATGGTCCACTTACAACCAAAATATTTTATCATTATAGGTGGAAGAAACATTGAAGAGATGATAAGAGCTGCGTAGATGACACTTAGTGAGGCCAGGCCCAGGCCTTCATCACTATTTAGACTGCTCTGTAAACAGAAACAAAGTAAAGAGTAACATAAATAATTGATAATTTATGTAATACAAATTAAAATTACATTCAAATTTACTGGAAAGAGTGCAGAGATTAATGAGGATGCTTCCAGGACATGAGGGCCTGAACTGTAGGTAGAGGTTCGGCAGTGTAGGACTTTATTCCTTGGAATGCAGGAGGCTAAGTGATCTTTTCGAGGCGTATAAAATCAAGAGGGGAATAGATCGGGTAAATACAGAGTCTCTTACCCAGATTAGGGGAATGAAGAACCAGGGATTATGGGTTTAAGGTGAGGGAGGGGAGATTTTATGTGAACCTGAGGGACAACTTTTTCACATAGGATATAAGGAATGAGCTGACAAAGGAGGTAGTTGATGCAGGTGCTATAACAACATCTGAAATATATATTGTCCCATGTACCAAGTTTCACTGAATAGCTTTTGTTGCATGCTATTCAGTCAAAGGTATACATGGTTACAATCAAACCGTCTGCAGAGTCCAGATAAAGAATATACCATTTAGTGCAAGTTAAAGTTCGATTAAAGATAGTTCAAAGATTTCCAATGTGGTAGATGGAAGGTCAGGACCGCACTGTTGCTGGTGAGAGTACAATTCAACTGGAGGAGGAGCCATCTTGGGGAACGGCTGCTATCCAGCAGCCGTCCGTTTAATTCATTTTCTTTTTTAAGTTTTTAGTAAGTCTTGTTCTTCTTGTTGGAGAAATGGACTTCTTAATGTGAGGGGTAGGGGGTAATTATACTTCTAGGTCCCTAGATCGACGCACTGGAGCTCTGGTTAGATGTGACCGCCGAGATCAACACCTCCGGGCTGCGGGTCTGCGGAGTCGAGCGGGCGGTGCCGACCTTAACATCGGGAGCCTGGGAGCTCCAACCTGGCGTGGCCCTGTCGGCTTCGGAAGCCGACAACCCCCTGCTAGGAAGCGGCCGTTCCAGGTGGCCCAGCCGCTGTGAGGACTCTCCCGACGCCGGGGAAACACCACCCGGCCAGAACGGCCAGGAACATCGGGCCTCCGTAGAGGCAATAGCGGTGGCCTCTATAGGCCTGACTTTGGATGAACTGGGGATGGGGACTGGACATTGTGCCTTCCCCCACAGTGGTATCCACTGTGGGGGGATGATTTTTTGTGTGTAAATTAACATGTTAGTCTGTGTCCAAGATGGCTGTCGGAAGGGAGAGTGGACGCTGGCGCGCTTTAGCTGCCGCTGCTCTCTCTTCACATTGTGTTTTTTGATTTTTTGATTTTGTGTCTTTGGAACGATTTCTATCTTTAATTTGTGTATCGATGATGTCCTTATTATTTATTTTTCTCCGACTATATGTTTTTTTTCTCTTCTGTTAACTTTTGTAAGGTGTCCTTGAGACTTTGAAAGGCACCCGAAAATAACATTTATTATTATTATTATTAACTGCTTGATAACAGCTGGGAAGAAACTGTCTCTGAATCTGGAGGTATGCATTTTCAAACTTCTGCACCTCTTGCCTGATGGGAGAAAGGAGAAGAAGGTGGGACGGGGTGAGACTGATCCTTGATTATGCCGATGGCCTTGCTGAGGTGGCGTGAAGTGTAGAGACAAAGTCAACGGAAAAGGGGTTGGTTTATGTGATGGTCTGGGCTATGTCCACAACTCTGCAATTTATTGTTGTCGGCCCAGATGGCATCTCGGGGCGAGTACTTAAGTCTTGTGCTACGCAGCTAGCTCCGGTGCTCACTACAATATTCAACCTCTCCCTGGCCAAGTCCGTGGTCCCTGCCTGCTTCAAAAGATCCATCATTGTACCTGTACCTAAAAATGCTTCCCCAGCTTGTCTGAATGACTACTATCCGGTGGCCCTCACCTCGGTAGTCATGAAATGCTTTGAGAGGCTGGTCAAGAAAAACATCTGCGCCTTCCTCCCTCGCAACATGGACCCGCTACAATTCGCAAACCGTCCAAAAAGTTCTACGGACGATGCGGTCTCCCAGGTTCTGCACACCGCTCTCTCTCACCTTGACAGCCAGAAGGGGGGCTATGTGAGGATGTTGTTCAGCCTTCAACACGATAGTCCCCACCAGACTTGCTGAGAAGCGGCTGGAATTGGGGCTCAACACCCTCCTGTGTGCCTGGGTCCTGGACTTTCTTACCACCAGGCCCCATGTAGTCAAGATGAGAGGAAATACATTGACGTCCCTCACCCTGAGCACAGGATCCCCCAGGGTTCCATCCTCAGCCCCCTACTGTACTCCCTGTACACACATGACACATGGCTAGGTTCAGCTCCAACTCTATAATCAAGTTTGCTGATGACACTGTTTTTTTTTTGTTTTTTTTTTACAACAAAATGTATTCAATTATTAAAAATAATATTTACACTACAATAAAACAAGCCAGAACCCACCACCATAATACAATACAAACATGTATCCGTAATAAACTACTATACAACTATGATACAATCCTTATTGAGGATACATTCAACACCCTGCGGAGCCCAGCGGTCCCGAAACTCTCTCAGGGTGCCCACAGACAGGGCGTATTCCCTTTCTAATCCCACCCGGGCATGGACATAACCCCGGAAAAGGAGCGGGCAGCTGGCTCGGGTAGAGCTCTCCACCGTCTGGCGCCGTGACTCGCGGATGGCCAGCTTGGCCAGGCCCAGGCTGATGACACTGTGGTGGTGGGCCTGATCTCCGATAACGATGAGAAGGCCTACCGGGAGGAGGTGGCTGATCTGGCACTCTGGTGTCAGGACAACAGCCTCCTCTTGAATATCAAAAAAACTAAGGAGTTTATTGTGGACTTTAGGAAGGCACATCCTCCGAGGACGTACACACCATTGAAGATAAATGGGGATACTGTGGATAGGGTGAGCTGCATTAAATACCTGGGATTCCACCTATCAGAGGATCTGACATGGACATCACACGCTGCAGCACTGGTGAGTAAGGCAAGGCAGCGCCTTTACCACCTCAGGCAATTGAGGAAATTCAGAGTGTCTCTGAGGATCCTCCAGTTCTTCTACTCAGCAGCTGTGGACAGCATCTTGTCCGGAAACATCACAATTTGGTTTGGGAACTGCTCTGCCCGGGACAAGAAAGCTCTGCAGAGAGTATTGTGTTCGACCAAACGCACTATGGGAACTACACTCGCCCTCCTGCAGGAACTATACATCAGAAGGTGCAACTCCGGAGCCAACAAGATCATGGCAGACCCCTTCCACACCTGCAACGGACTATTCCAGCTGCTACAGTCAGGCAAACGCCTCCGTTGCCATGCTGTGAAAACGAAGAGGATGAGAAGGAGTTTCTTCCCAGAGGCCATTAGGACTGTAAACTCCTTTCTCACCAGGGACTAACTTTACTGTACCAATTTACTGTTGTGTGGTGTCTTTTTAAAATTGCTGTTTTTTCTTTTTTTTCCTCCCGCAAATATGTAATATGTGATTCTGTTCCATTCTGTTTTGTAGTTTTTTTGCACAATCCACAATCCACAAGCCTTGCCACTTTTCATTTCACTGCACATCTCGTATGTGTATGTGACGAATAAACCTGACTTGACTTGACTATTGCCGTCTTGGATGGAACTGTTCCCAAACCATGCTGTGATGCTTCCCTATCTGATTTCTCCAGAGATGCTGCTTAATTGTATTGTATTGTATTGTATTTTAATGACCACACAGCCAGGCTGGTGGAATTTGGGTTGTCAGCAGCGATACAATAATAAAGAACACACAACCACAATAAAAAATGTAACACAAACATCCACCACAGCATTCATCACTGTGGTGGAAGGCACAAAAATTTGTCCAGTCCTCCTCCATTTCCCCCCCGTGGACAGGACCAGAGTCCAGAGTCAGTCCAGGATCAGCTCTTCCTCACCGGAGACCGCGGCTTTAAGTTGTTGTAGGCCGCAGGCCGGCGGTCGAGATTTAAAGTCTCCGCCGCAGCCAGAAGCACCGTAGACTGCAGGGCCGGCGGTCGAAGTTCCCCTCCAGGGGCGTTGGTAAGTCCATGCCGGCCCTGCGGTAGAAGTTGGCCGCGGGCCGGCAGTGATGGCTTCTTCTTCCCCCGGGTCCCCCACGAGGGATCCCGGGCTGTAGACGCCGCACCAGCTGGAGCTCTGCAGACTTCAGGCTGCGACTTCAGGCTGCCAGCTGCCCCGGGCCAGCGAAACGGAGTGCTCCCCTCCAGCGAGCCCCAGCGAGGGCTCACCCGCTCCAAAACGAGAGTCCACGCTGCGCCCGCCGCTGAAGCCCCGGCTAAGTTATTCTATTACTTTGTATCTTGTTTTGTAAACTGGCATCTGCAGTTCCTCATGTCTGCATTTTCCTGCTCTGAATTAACATGTGCCATTCGACCACTTGGGGGTGCACATTTACAAAAAACTACCAGGAAGCAACAAGCACCAACCAACAAGCCAAGTCATTTTCTATTGTTTCTAGTGAAATCACAGTCAGTTCAGAAAGTCTGTGGGTAAATTCTTTAGAGCTGTTTTATTCAAAAACATTTTTTTCAACAATACCAGCTATGCGAAAAAAATCATCAGTATTATACTTTTTTTTAACATATATATGCTAAAGGGTCTGTCCCACGAGCATGCGACTGCGGCAAGCGCGACCAAACCGGAAGCGGGGGCTGCGCGGAGGTCAAGTGATCCCGTTTAAACGAAGTCCACGGGAAGTTCGTGCTAGGCGTACACCGTCAATACGCTGCGTACGGTGTCAAGACGCGGTGGTGCGTACGGCCTCAATGCGGCTGTGGGCCGGCAGACCGTTGTTGCGCGGAATTTTTGGACAGTGTCAGTTTTTCGGAGCCCAGCGCGATGTCGGGTCCAGCTCCGCACAACTCCATACGGCTCCGACGATCGAAGTGGGACCGTCCCCGCGAGGCCATACGGCTCAAGTGACCACGTTAGGTCGTGCTTGCCGCATGCAGTCGCATGCTCGTGGGACAGGCCCTTTAGGAACTAGATAGATGTTTCATCATTTACTTTTAATTAAGAAACCATTTGAAGTTTGCTACACCATTTGTGTCTGTAGAGTGAGTGGTGCTTGTTGCTTTCTTGATCTTTTGTCACGCTGTTTGGTTATAATTATTAACTTCAGTTGGGATACCCACCAGCTACACAAGGAATTCACAATTCTGTAACATCATAGAAATGTACAGCACAGGACAGGCCCTCTGGCCCACAGTGTCTGTGTTAAACATGAAGTAAGTTAAACTAATCATGGTTAAAAAGTGAGAAAGCAAATCAATGGTGCATTTATTGTCACATGTGCACTGAATAGTGAAATTCTTTTTGCATGGATTACACATTAACACGTCGACATATTTTGCTGCCATTTATAAAAAGTTCAAAGTCCAGTTTATGTGCACGATGTACTGGAGTGGCTCCGGATCCAGGTAAGTCCCAGGCTGCTGCAGGGCCTTCTGTCGCCCTTGACCGGCTCGGCCTGTGAACCAACATCCCTCTCCTCGGCTGACCGCCTTTGTGTTCCAGGGGCGAAGAAAGACCCAGCAGACTGCGGACACAGGAGGAAGCTCTGAAGCCACTGAGCTCAGCCCTGAGGACCAGTCAGTCAAGAAGGATGGAGCGGATGAGAAGAGGGGGCCAGTAGTCTTCCATCATCCAGCTCCGTTGCACATCACAGGAGCCTTCTGCCACGGTGTGGCGCATCACAGGAGCTTTCGGCCATGGTGAGGGGCATCACAGGAGCTTTCGGCCAAAGGGCACATTTGTGTGAACAGCACTAAAAAAGGTTATAATATAAACTGGTGACTAAAAACAAAACAAAGAAATTCAGCAGACAATTTTTTGAAAGGAAAAATTTCATAGTTTAACTTTGGTACATATACAATAAAACACACAAGTCTTGAAATGAAACATAAAATGTTGGAAGTTGGGCTGCATCAGTGAAGAGAGAAAAGAGTTAATATTTCAGGTTGATGACCTTCCACCAGAAACAATGAAAGATTATTGTCATGAAATGTTATCTCTGCTGATGTCAAAGGTGCATTGTTAACTACTATTAATGGATTTTCTTTAATCTTCTAAAAGACTTTCACCTTGTCCGTGTTGGCCGAAACGACAGACTAAAACGATTTAAATAAACCAACATTAAAGAGGTCAAGAGACTGCACTGTCAAGTGTCGACAGAATTAAAAATTTACCATGCTTAATATGTCAGTATGCTTTGAGGAACCAGGGATTTATAAAATTAACTGTAGTTCCTCAAAGTATTTAAGAGGCTTTTGGATAGGGACATGGATATCATGACAAGATGATCTGATGAGAAGGAAATTGGAGATCAAGACCTCAAAGTGAGCCAAAGCTCACACCCTACTAACTGGGAACACCACACTCGATATGCTCCTAATTAACTACAACAGACTTTAAGCATATTCTCAAAGCCTCTTTGGAATATCTTACATCATCACCTCTGGCCGTGGACGGCAAGGAGTTTCCAGGACCACAACCCGAACTGCCCACCTGTGGCCACACATGATGCCGAGATAAACTAATCATCTCTGCCTGCGCATGATCCAGATACAGTACCACCATTCCTGACATACCTATGAGCTAACATCTAAAAGCTTCTTAAACGCTGTAAAGAAAGGTCTTCACCTTGTCCTTCATGGCGAAGGAGACGCGGTGTGGTGGGCGGATTACAGGCTCTATGCTGGAGTCTACAGCAATCTTGTAGCAGCTGGGCAGCTTTCCCAGCTTATCGTCAAAACGGTCAGGGTATTCACGCAGGGGGTCCATGAGGGTACGCACCTGGTGGATATCACGGTGAAAGGAGACCAAACCGAGGTCTTGGCACGCCCGGGCGCCCAGCAAAGTAACGTTGTCGGAGTCTAGCAGGTAGAAAGTGAGGGGCCGAGAGGCCTCCAGGACTTTGCAGTGCAGGGTTGTCTTTCCCACGGGAACGAGTACGGCTCCCCCATAGGCATGCAGGCGGGAGTGAGCAGCAGACACTTTCTCATCAGTTCTTATCTGCCGAAACAGGCTTGTTGACATAACATTCGTAAAAGAACCTGTATCTATCTTCGCCGAGAAGGTCGTACCATTGACAGTGACTCGGACTGAGGGGTTTGTTATCAAAGCATGAGCATCCAAGAGCGAAAACACGCTGGCCTCCCCTTGGGAGGAACTGGTATCAGACAAAGGGAGTTCGTCAGGCAGGGACACGGAGCCAGGCACGCTATCAGCCTGAGCAAGGAGAACTGGCATTCTCCGAAAAGGGGGGGCTTGCTTCCCTCGGGCGCGGCAGGCTGCAGAGAAATGATTGAGCTTCTTGCAGAAGTTGCAGGTTTTCCCCAAGGCAGGGCACACATTGAACTGGTGTGAGGCAAAGTTGCAGTTGGGGCAACGGCGAGCGACGCCGGACCTGGGTGCAGGAGGACCCTGTTGCCGCCGCGGGGCAACGTCCTGCCGCCGGCCGGCGGCAGAGGCAAAGTTAATGTCATGGTCATCAGGCGGCAGGGTGGAGGCGACAGCCTCAGCCATGCGGGAGGCGTGCAGAGCCTCCTCCAGAGACAGATCAGGCCTCCGGAGAAGTTCTGCTCTCAGCTTAGCGTCACGGAGGCCATAGACTAGGATGTCACGGGTCACCTGTTCGGGGGTCAGAGCATCCAGGCGATAACGCCTGGCCATGTGCCTCAAGGCGGCGATATAATTGTTGACCGACTCGTCAGGGTTCTGACGTCGGCTGAACATCTTAAAACGCACTAAAATGCAGTTGGTGAGGACGTCACACATCGCAGTAAATTTGGCTATGAGACATACCGGGTCATGGGCATCTTCACCAGCAGCATACACAAACGACTCGGACCGTTCCAGGGCTTCGGGACCGGCCAGGTTGAGGAGCAGAGAGGCTCACGTCTCAGCAGTGGCAGCAGGGTGGGCGATTGTCACATAATGCTGGAAGTCACGTCGGAAGACATCCCAGCGGTGGGCAATGTCCTCATCAAAGACAAGCGCGTCGGGCTTGCGGCAAGAGTTAGCCATGGCACGAGAGAAGGAAACTGGGATGGGGTACTGGGACAGAAGAAAACAAAAACCGGCAAACAGGAGGCGCGGAGTCACAGCTGTGACACCATGTAAAGAAAGGTCTCACCAACACATCGTGTCTTTACTAATTGTTTATTAACAGTTCACAAGTTCTACTGTTCTAGCTGTACGTGGTCTGTCACCGGAGCTAGAGAGAGAACTATAGGCGGGGAGGTTGCAATTATACATCTAATAAGGGGAGTGGTTAGTGGTGGTGAGGTCACTATGTTAAAGGCACATGCACTAGCCATCTACAAACGCCACGTGAAATACAAAATGATTAAGAGCGAAGAGTTTAATATTCAACAAAGCATAGTAATCTACCCAAGGGCCATGTACTCTGTGCATTAAAGACTCAAAGTGATCATGATCAAAATATTCATTTAAATGCTTTCAATTAATGTGCTCAAGGGTTTATCCGGTCATTTCCTTTTCTCCCCTCCCCTCTCCTGTTGGGCAGAAGATAAAGGCTTGAAAGCATGTATCACCAAACTAAGAAACAGCTTCTTCCTCTCTGTTATCAGGCTAATGAACAGTCCAAAGGTCTTCTGATAAGTTAGGGGATAGTCCGCATCTTCCAACCTACCTCATTGCAGAAGCTGGCTGACATCTCTGTAACTGTAATACTACAAAGCTGTAAAAATATATTCTGCACACATATTTTTCTCTTTGAACTACCTGTTGTATGTCTATGGCATTATTGTACTCGTGTATTGTACAAAATGATTTAAATAGTCATATGGCAGGAAAACAGGCCCTACAATTTGCCCATGTCGAACAAAATGCCCCATCTATGCTATATTCAAGATATCCTGAAATCAGAGGGAGAGGAGCCTGAGGTCGTGGTACATATAGGTACCAATGACATAGGTAAAAAAAAGGGAAGAGGTCCTGAAGGGAGGATTTAGGGCGTTGGCAGGAGAGTTAAGGAAAAGGACCAAAAAGGTAACAATCTCAGGATTACTGCCTGTGCCATGCCACAGTGAGAGTAGGAATGGAGCGAGGTGGAGGATAAATGCGTGGCTGAAAGACTGGTGCAGAGGGCGGGGATTCAAGTTTCTGGATCATTGGGAGTTCTTTTGGGGAAGGTGGGACCTGTACAGAAAGGATGGGTTGAACTTGAACCCGAGGGGGACCAATATCCTGGCGGGGAAATTTGGAAAGGCTACTGGGGAGACTTTAAACTAGAATGGTTGGGGCGAGGGACTCAAATAGAGAAAGCTAGTAGACAGAATGGGAGGCAGGAAGCAGAAAAGGGAAGCACTCGGGCACAAGAGGAGAAAGAAAAAAAAGGAAATAAACAGAGAATAAGATGTGCATATTTTAATGCTAGGAGCATTGTAAGAAAGGTGGATGAGCTTAGAGTCTGGATAGACACCTGGAAGTATGATGTTGTGACGATCAGTGAAACATGGTTGCAGGAGGGCTGTGATTGGAAACTAAATATTCCAGGATTCCGTTGCTTCAGGTGTGATAGAATTGGAGGGGTAAGAGGTGGAGGTGTTGCATTACTAGTCAGGGAAGATAATACAGCAGTGCTTTGGCAGGATAGATTGGAGGGCTCATCTAGGGAGGCTATTTGGATGGAACTGAGAAGTGGGAAAGAGGTAGCAACACTAATAGGGGTGTAATATAGACCACCAAATGGGGATTGAGAATTGGAAGAGCAAATATGTAAGGAGATAGCAGATATTAGTAGTAAGCACAAAGTAGTGATTGTGGGAGATTTCAACTTTCCACACATAGACTGGGAAACACATCCGGTAAATGGGCTGGATGGTTTGGAGTTAGTAAAATGTGTGCAGGATAGTTTTTTGCAGCAATACATAGAGGTACCTACTAGAGGAGGGGCAGTGTTGGACCTCCTGTTAGGAAATGAGACGGGACAGGTGGCGGAGGTATGCGTTGGGGAGCACTTCGGGTCCAGTGATCACAATACCATTAGTTTCAATATAATTATGGAGAGGGTCAGAACTGGACCTAGGGTTGAGATTTTTGATTGGAGAAAGGCTAACTTTGATGAGATGCTAAATGATTTAAAAGGAGTGAACTGGGAATTTTGTTTTATGGGAAGGATGTAGAAGAGAAATGGAGGACATTTAAAGGGGAAATTTTAAGAGTACAGAATCTTTATGTTCCTGTTCGGTTGAAAGGAAATAGTAAAAATTGGAAAGAGCCCTGGTTTTCAAGGGAAATTGGACATCGTGTTTGGAAAAAGGGAGATCTACAATAATTATAGGCAGCATGAAGTAAATAGGGTGCTTGAGTAGTATAAGGAATGTAAAAAGAATCTTAAGAAAGAAATTAGAAAAGCTAAAAGAAGACACAAGGTTGCTTTGGCAAGTAAGGTGAAAGTAAATCCAAAGGGTTTCTACAGCTATATTAATAGCAAAAGGATAACGAGGGATAAAATTGATCCATTGGAGAGACAGAGTGGACAGCTATCTGCAGAGCCAAAAGAGATGGGGGAGATATTGAACAATTTCTTTTCTTCGGTATTCACCAAGGAGAAGGATATTGAATTATGTGAGGTAAGGGAAACTAGTAGAGTAGCTATGGATACTATGAGTTTCAAAGTAAAAGAAGTACTGACACTTATGAAAAATATAAAAGTGGATAAGACTCCAGGTCCTGACAGGATATTCCCGAGGACATTGAGGGAAGTTAGTGTAGAAATAGCCGGGGCTATGACAGAAATATTTCAAATGTCATTAGAAACGGGAATAGTCTGGATAGACTAGGTTTGTTTTTTCGATGGGACAGATATTTGATTGATTGAAAGACACAGCATAGAAACTGGCCCTTCAGCCCACCGAGTCCACGCTAGCCATCGATCATACTAGTTCCATGTTATCCCACTTTCACATCCACTCTCTAAACACGAGGGTCATTTTACAGACACCAATTAACCTGCAAACCCACGTGTCTTTGGGATGTGAGAGACGCACCCAGAGGAAACCAAAGCAGGACACAGAGAGAACTTGCAAACATTGCACAGACAGCACCTGAGGTAGGATCAAACCCGGGTGTCTGGCGCTGTAAGGCAGCAGCTCTACCAGCTGTTCCACTGCACCGTCCAAATCAACATGGTCGTGCCCTGTTATAAAGTAAATGAATCTCGGAGTAGAGTTATCACTTCATAAAAGGGGAAGAAAAAAACTACAGCATCCCCTCCCCATAAAATTGGCAGTTAACCAGAGCAATTCCCGATGACCCTATTGTGCAGCCACTGGATAGAAAAGATCCCGCAATAAACTTTCCTTCCGGTTTTAAATGGGTCAGATGAACTTTGCTTTGATGCAAAAGTTCACATGGAACTCAATGTACATACTGCATTAGAAACGGGAATAGTCCCCAAGGATTGGCGTACTGCGCATGTTCTTCCATTGTTTAAAAAGGGTTCTAAGAGTAAACCTAGCAATTATAGGCCTGTTAGTTTGACTTCAGTGGTGGGTAAATTAATGGAAAAGATACTTAGAGATAATATATATAAGCATCTGGATAAACAGGGTCTGATTAGGAACAGTCAGCATGGATTTGTGCCTGGAAGGTCATGTTTGACTAATCTTCTTGAATTTTCTGAAGAGGTTACTAGGGAAATTGATGAGGGTAAAGCAGTGGATGTTGTCTATATGGACTTTAGTAAGGCCTTTGACAAGATTCCTCATGGAAGGTTGGTTACAGTTGAGAAGGGAATTCAACTGTTTGATATAATGGTGGCTGAATGCCAGAGTAATGGTTGTTTTGTGTCTGGTTGGAGGCAGGTGACTCCTGTTGGGTTCCTCATGCATATTTCCTTGAGGTGAGAATCTCATATAGATAGGGTGGTAAAGAAAGCTTTTGGTATGCTAGCCTTTATAAATCATGGTACAAGGCATTGGTTTGGAGTATGGTGTACAATTTTGGTTTATAGGAAGGATGTCAACAAAATAGAGAGAGTACAGAGGAGATTTACTAGAATGTTGACTGGGTTTCAACAACTACGTTACAGAGAAAGGTTGAATAAGTTAGGTCTTTATTCTCGACGCAGAAGGTTAAGGGGGGACAACTGTTGGAGTTGTATAAATAGGGAAGATTCAAACAAGAGGACATGACTGCAGGAGGGTAGGGGAAACAAGATGGATTCAAAGTGGTGGAGGCAGGTTCGTGGCTGAATGGGAGAAGCCAGAGGGTACAGGCGGATGGTTGTTTGTCTGGTTGGAGGCAGGTGACTAGTGGGGTGCCTCAGGGATCGGTGTTGGGTCCTCCCACAAATCAAAATAGGACGTACATGGTAAAGGGTAGGGAATTAAAGAATACAGTTGAACAGAGGGATCTGGGAATAACCGTGCATAGTTCCTTGAAGGTGGAATCTCATATAGATAGGGTGGTAAAGAAAGCTTTTGGTGTGCTGGCCTTTATAAATCAGAGCATTGAGTATAGAAGCTGGGATGTAATGTTAAAATTGTACAATTTTGTGCAAGATGCTGCAAGACGTCCACAGTATACAGATACAGGATAAAGCTAATTGTGCTTAGTGCAAGATAAGGTCCAGTAAAGTCCGATTAAAGATAGTCCGGGCGTCTCCAATGAGTGATGATAGAATGAAGACGAAAGCTTTTTACTGTATCTTGGTACATGTGACAATAATAAACCAATTACCAATTATCTGTCACTAAGATAGAGGCCATTCATTCATTTGCCACTGCCACATTACTCCCAAACCATGCTCAACAGCCCTACTGCCAAGGTCCTGTCACCATTATGAACATGGGCACGCCAAGTTCATTAGACTTAAAAGTCATCTTGACCCTGTCCCCATTACTCTTGTGACCATCCCATTTGAAAAATGTGAAAGGCTTAACCAGACTATTTTAAACCTCACCATTTATTTGTCTCTGGCTCTGTATTCTCTCATCAATGTAGCTTTTCATCTGTCAAACCCTTTGTTATCTCTAAACGTGATAGCTTCAATAGTCTTGCCAGGCTTCCTCCAACCCATTTAAATGAGTTAATTCAATCTCTGGAGCCATAATTTATGTGCCCCCACAGGGTGGTGCACAAAGTGGTGCACGTTGAGAGGATTAATAATGATAGGATTTACAGAAAGATCGACAGGGCCCTAAGCAGCAGTGAGGATCAGAGTGACCTTCCTACACCAGTCATGGACACAGGGAACTGCAGATGTTGATTAACAAAAAAAGAGACGGTGCCCGAGTAACTCAGCATCCCTGGAGGACAGCCTGGAGAAGGGTCCTGACCCAAAATATCACCTAAGCATGTCCTCCAGAGATGCTGCTTGACCCACTGATTTACTCGAACACTGTGTCTGTTTTTTTGGTGCAGAAGTGTACCAGAGGTTGGCAGCACGGGCAGATAAAGTAGCAAACAGGATACTTACTTTCATTAGCCTGGGAGAGTAGGAGATGTTGATACGATTTTACAAAAGATTGGACAAGCACCAGCTGGAGAACTGTGCACAGTTCTTTTCACCAGACTTTAGGAAGGAGATTAGTGAAATGGAGTTGTGGCGGAGATTCACTAAGATGTTGTCTCGGACAAGCATTTATTATAGACTGGATAGACTAGGTTTGTTTTTTCGATGGGACAGATATCTGATTGATTGAAAGACACAGCATAGAAACTGGCCCTTCAGCCCACCGAGTCCATGCTAGCCATCGATCATACTAGTTCCATGTTATCCCACTTTCATATCCACTCTCTAAACACGAGGGTCATTTTACAGACACCAATTAATCGGCAAACCCACGTGCCTTTGGGATGTGGGAGACGCACCCAGAGGAAACCAAAACAGGACACAGAGAGAACGTGCAAACATTGCACAGACAGCACCTGAGGTAGGATCAAACCCGGGTGTCTGGCGCTGTGAGGCAGCAGCTCTACCAGCTGTTCCACTGCACCGTCCAAATCAACATGGTCGTGCCCTGTTATAAACTAAATGAATCTCGGAGTAGAGTTATCACTTCACAAAAGGGGAAGAAAAAAACTACAGCATCCCCTCCCCATAAAATTGGCAGTTACATTTAAGTGTTTAGTCAATAAAAAATGTACCTGGACTGTTTGAAGTCCTCCATATGCAGTGAATAGCAGTAAAAATCCAAAGCTGACAACAATGATATTCTTTGTTTCTTTTTCAATTAGCATTCTGAAGATTGGTTATGGCCCGAGTGACTTCTGCCCACTGCAGTTAAAACCAGAGCAATTCCCGATGACCCTATTGTGCAGCCACTGGATAGAAAAGATCCCGCAATAAACTTTCCTTCCGGTTTTAAATGGGTCAGATGAACTTTGCTTTGATGCTAAAGTTCACATGGAACTCAGTGTGCATACTGCACTTGATAAAATGCATTCCATTTAGTGATGAAATTAACAAGCTGCTATTTCCGGACAGATATGAGGGAGGAAGTATTTTCTTATATTGAAGTCTCTGGGTCGTAACTCACTGGAGTTTAGGATGAGGGGGAGATCTCATTGAAATCTACCAAATAATGAAAGGTCTAGATATAGTTGATGTAGAAAATATGTTTTTGATACCAAGATAGTGGATAATGAAGAGGATTTCCAAAGTCTACAGAGTGATTTAGGCCATTTGGAAAAATGGGCTGAAAGATGGCAGATGGAGTTTAATGCTGATAAATGTGAGGTGCTACACCTTGGCAGGGCAAATCAAAATAGGACGTACATGGTAAATGGTAGGGAATTAAAGAATATAGTTGAACAGAGGGATCTGGGAATAACCGTGCATAGTTCCTTGAAGGTGGAATCTCATATAGATAGGGTGGTAAAGAAAGCTTTTGGTATGCTAGCCTTTATAAATCAGAGCATTGAGTATAGAAGCTGGGATGTAATGTTAAAATTGTACAAGCTATTGGTGAGACCAAATCTGGAGTATGGTGTACAATTTTGGTCGCCCAATTATAGGAAGGATGTCAACAAAATAGAGAGAGTACAGAGGAGATTTACTAGAATGTTGCCTGGGTTTCAACAACTAAGTTACAGAGATAGGTTGAATAAGTTAGGTCTTTATTCTCTGGAGCGCAGAAGGTTAAGGGGGGACTTGATAGAGGTCTTTAAAATGATGAGGGATAGACAGAGTTGATGTGGATCAGCTTTTCCCTTTGAGAATAGGGAAGATTCAAACAAGAGGACATGATTTCAGAATCAAGGGACAGAAGTTTAGGGGTAACATGAGGGGGGACTTCTTTACTCAGAGAGTGGTAGCGGTGTGGAATGAGCTTACAGTGGAAGTGGTGGAGGCAGGTTCGCTGGTATCATTTAAAAATAAATTGGATAGGCATATGGATGAGAAGGGAATGGAGGGTTATGGTATGAGTGCAGGCAGGTGGGGCTAAGGGAAAAAGTTGTTCGGCATGGACTTGTAGGGCCGAGATGGCCTGTTTCCGTGCTGTAATTCTTATATGGTTATCTTAATGCAAACACATCCTTCCTTAAATGTGGAAAATAAATTTGTCAAGAGGCAAGATTGTTTAATATTAGTTTAGAGGTACAGCATAGAAACACACCTTTTGGCCGTGTCCAGGCCGACCATTCATTCACACACACTAGTTCTATGTTATCATATTTTTACATCTACCCCTGTCATACTTGGGGCAATTTGCAGAGGCCAATTAACTTACAAGCCCACACGTCTTTGGGATGTGGGAGGAAACAGGAACACCCAGAGGAAACCCGTGCGGTCACAGGCAGAATGTACGAACTCCATATATACATCGCCTGCAGTCCGGATCGATTCTGAGTCCACGGCGTGTGAGGCAGCAGCTGTACTAGCTGCACCAATGTGCAGCCCCCAAACAGAACTGTACCATTAAGGGAACGGTGAAATCTTTATTTGCTGTGGCTTAACATGCCTGTAAAGATAGCAGCAGGCAGATAAATCTGTAATAATCAATAACATAATAAATTAATAACTGTGATACTAGCTAACCACAATAGTGCAAAACAAAAGTCCTTAGAACAACCAGAAGTTAGAATCTCTAAACTGTAGCTGTATCTCTAAACTAAACTAAACTAATTTGCCATACCCCAATTGCAATTCCACCGACCTTCTTTAAAGTAGCAAAATAAACCTTTCCAAGTAACATTGAACTTTATATGAAGTAACAGTCCACTGTCACTTTTTGGATGTGTCATAAGGCAAGTATTACATTGAAATTTATATCCATTTAAAATAAAGTAGACTGCTCTTGTTTCTGTTGTCCTTACATTCACTAGTTGTCATTGTAATTTTCCTATGATTATTTGTCATTTTGCTGCCTTATCAAATTTACTGATACCGCTTATTTTATAATTTTAAATGTTTAGTTGGCTGCTGTACATAATAATAACAAAAATAATCCAATTATTTTTGCTTTCCAGGTGTTATATTTGCATAGAGATATTTATGGAAAGTTTTTCTTTGCAAAATGTTGCTTTTTTTTTAAAGGATAATGGGAATCTTAACAGTACTATTAAATAATGTGCAAAAAACGCTAAGTTCTAAATTATTTTTTCATCAATTATTTATAAATTTTGCGGATTTTAACATGACAAATAGCTTCATAGCTTGAATGCATTTCGTTGTCTCTGTACTGTACACTGACAATGACAATTAAAATTGAATCTGAATCTGAATCTGAATCTGAATCATAGTGCAAAAGAGCAGATCCCAAATATAGCATCTGAATGTTGAAATTAGTTCCTGTTAATAATAAACCTAGCTACTAAAAGATTACATTGATTTAGGGGGAAACAATGTGCCGTAGTCTAGAGCTATGCTGTTGTGGCAACATCATACAGTTTCAATATTTATTGCTTTGAAATTGAACAATAACAAAGTGTTATAGGGAGGTGCTTCTTCTTGGCACAATAATTGTACTTCTCTAATTTTCCTGGATTTTCAGAATAGACATATTACTTGGAGACTAAAAGATTGTAATAATCTTGCTAGATTACATAATGACCATCACCATAAGTATATTCTTCTCCTTCTTAGGCAGTCCCTTGGATGTCTCGCTTCCACAGCAGTTCTGTGGGTTCTGAGGGCTGATGAGCTCAATATGGGAGCCACAGACTCTTCCACCGATGGAGCAGGAAATGATTCAGTGGGTGAGTGAATGGATTATGAGATGGAGCGCCTTCTGTCATTTACACTGAGATTCTGTGTGCTGCCGAGCATATGTTTCAGGTTTAGGTTTATTATTATCATGTGTAAAATTCTCAGTGCTATCCTGAAAGTTTCTTCACTTTGAGCAATCAAAGTCAGGAGTAAATGGGGATGCTGCAATTTTGTCAAGGAGGCTTTGAGAACATTCTTTATTCTTTGTCACAGTCGACCTGGTAAGCTCTTCCAAAAATAAAGTTGGGAGTTGAGTTTCTATCTCTTGGGGCTGGTATTGAGCAAGTCAGTGACTACCCAATGGACACAACCAAGTGTGATTAAAGTCTCGTGCTGGGCATGTCAGGTGAGAGGAAGTTACTGATATTGGTTCATCGATTCTGAGGACTTAGAATCATAGAATCACAACATAACAACTTAATATATGAGTAATGGTTAGGGTATTGTAGTCAGGAATGAAAGAAAGTCTTGCTGTCTCCTCCCCTTCCCAGCTCTCCCTCAGCGCTCTGGCTCTTCCTTTCTTCTTCCCCCCCCCCCCCCCCCCCCCCCCCCCCCTGCATCTGTCTGAAGAAGGGTTTCGGCCCGAAACGTTGCCTATTTCCTTCGCTCCATAGATGCTGCCGCACCCGCTGAGTTTCTCCAGCACTTTTGTCTACCATCAAATTTAACAATTTCAGGTAACCAGACAGTCAGGACAAATACAATGAAGCGGATTTCATTTATCCCACAAAAGTTGTTGGAGATTCTTCATCTATGCACAAAATAAAATCAACAGCATTTTGCTGCCAATATTAAAATGAATAACCAGGTTAATAGAATGGAAGGAAAATTATATTTGAGTTCTTGCCAAAAATGTTTTATTACACACTTGATAAATGATACATGCTGGAGTACTGTAAACAGTATACGCTCTTTTCTATTTCCACTATATGATATTACTTTTCATTTATATATACAACGACTGACATATGATTGGATTGCAGAAATTGCAGTTTATGTGTGATGTGCATTATATGGAAATGAAAATATTTAAAGTACGCTAAAGTGACTAATACTAGCAGTTATGGTTTATAAACCTCATCCCTTCTGTTTCAACTAACTTTATCAGTATAGTTTTTGAATTGAATTGAATACTTTGTCACATGTGACAAGTCACAGTGAAACTTTTGGCATGGACTCGGCTTCTCAGCGGCACCTCCAGAAGGCATCTGCCGCCGCGGCAGCACCACCAGAACATTGGATTCAACATGAAATATTGAATTCCCCAATTTTAAGTACCAACAACAACCCTTTCCTCTTCCCCCATCCCCTTCCACCTATATCCCTTCCTCCAACTTCACATTTCGTGCAGGTAGTCTCCCTATCTCCTTATCTCACAGTTTTTCCATCTTCTTTCCATCTCTGGCCCTTGTCCACCCATCTACCTATCAAACGCCATTCACCTGTGTTCATCTATCTCTGGCAAGGCCTTGTCTCCCTCCCACCTCTCTTCCAGGTTTCTCATCTGACCCCCCACACCCGCCCCCTCACTACAACTGCCCAGGCCATCACCGGCTCTGACCTCCCTACCATCGAAGGGACCTATCGTAGTCGCTGCCTCAAAAAGGCAGCCAACATCATTAAAGACCCACACCATCCTGGCCACACACTCATCTCACCACTGCCATCGGGAAGAAGGTACAGGAGCCTGAGAACTGTAACGTCCAGGTTCAGAAACAGCTACTTCCCCACAACCATCATGCTATTAAACACTACAACCTCATAAGCTATGAACTACAATAGACTATTATTATTATTATTATTATTATTATTATTATTATTATTATTATTATTATTATTATTATTATTATTATTATTGCACTATTATTGTTTGTTCTTTTTTTCTGAGTTTTTGTTATATTATTTACTAAGATTACATATTCTGTTGTGCTGCAGCAAGTAAGAATTTCATTGTTCCATCTCAAGTCAAGTCAAGAGATTTTATTGTCATGTGTCCCAGATAGGACAATGAAATTCTTGCTTGCTGCAGCACAACAGAATATTGTAAGCAAAAATACAGAATAGTTCAATTCAATATACACATAAATAAGCAGATAAAGTGCAATAGGCTGTTACAGTTCACAGTCTGTTAGTTGGCGAGTTTAATAGCCTGATGGCTGCGGGGAAGAAGCTGTTCCTGAACCTGGATGGAACAGATTTCAGGCTCCTGTACCTTCTGCCCGATGGTAACGGTGGGAGATGAGTGTGTGGCCAGGATGGCGTGGGTCCTTGATGATCCTGGCTGCCTTTTTGAGGCAGCAACTGCGATAGATCCCATCGATGGTGGGGAGGTCAGAGCCGATGATGGACTGGGCAGTGGTCACAACAACCTGGGACATATGACAATAAAACATTCTTGACTCTTGACGATCAGTCTGAAGAAGGGTTTGTAGAAGAATAACATGACAATTGCCAAAGTGCTTGCTTGGATAGTTGACACAAAAGCTATACATTTTATTACCACAGTGAAAGTACAGCTATAATTAGTCATATCAAGTCACAAAGTTCATCTCAATCACGTTCTCTGTCGCAAGATATTTCCAAAATATTTCCGCATTTGCAAAACTAACTGCTTGGCTCAACAATTTGCTAGAACCTTCGTGCACAGCGTTAAGAAACGTGTTTACTTTTCTGTATAAATATCCGCAGCACAGTGAAACAGCTGATAGAGCTGCTGCCTCACAGCGATACAGACCCAGGCACAATCCTGATCTTGGTGGCTGCCTATGTGGAGTTCGCATGTTCTCCCTGTAACCGCTTGGCTTTCCTCCTACACTAATAAATGGACTGAAGTAATGTGATGGGGTTGTCTTTCACATTAGTAATGTGTGGTGTGAAATAGTGTGTACTATAACCAACTTCTACTTGATTAGGTTTGATAATACTGAGCCATCTTTGCCCCTGGCTTTACCCACAGGTCTTGGCTCTGTGAGCCAACTCCTGCTAACCCAAACTAATCCACCATCTTAATTGATCGGAAATGTCCTCTCTCTTCAGGGAACGGGGATTCCCCTCCACCACCATAGATGAGGCTTGCACCAGGGTCTCTTCCATAGCTCGCAACACTACTCTCTCTCCCCATCCCCGCACTCGAACAAGGGCAGAGTCCTCCTAGTCCTCACCTTTCACCCCACCAGCTGGCAAATACAACAAATCATCCTCCCCCATTTTCGCCACCTCCAACATGACCCCACCACTCACCACATCTTCCCATCTCCCCCCATGTCTGCCTTCCGCAAAGACCGCTCCCTCCGCGACTCCCTTGTCAATTCTTCCCTTCCCTCCCGTACCACCCCCTCCCCGGGCACTTTCCGTTGCAACCGCAAGAAATGCAACACCTGTCCCTTCACCTCCCCCCTCGACTCCATTCAAGGACCCAATCAGTCGTTCCAGGTGCTACAAAGGTTCACCTGTATCTCCTCCAACCTCATCTACTGCATCCACTGCTCTAGATGCCAACTGATTTACATCGGTGAGACTAAGCGGAGGTTGGGCGATTGTTTCGCCGAACACCTCCGCTCAGTCCGCAAGAACCTACCTGAACTCCCGGTGGCTCAGCACTTCAACTCCCCCTCCCATTCCCAATCCGACCTCTCTGTCCTGGGTCTCCTCCATTGCCAGAGTGAGCAACACCGGAAATTGGAGGAACAGCACCTCATATTCTGCCCGGGGAGCCTGCGTCCAGAGGGCATAAACATTGAATTCTCCCAAGTTTGCTAGCCCTTGCTGTCTCCTCCCCTTCCTTAACCCTCGAGCTGTCTCCTCCCATCCCCCCCGCCCTCGGGCTCCTCCTCCTCCCTTTTTCCTTCCTTCTCCCCCCCCCCCCCCCATCAGTCTGAAGAAGGGTTTCGGCCCAAAACGTCACCTATTTCCTTTGCTCCATAGATGCTGCTGCACCCGCTGAGTTTCTCCAGTATTTTTGTGTATCTTAATTAATCTGACTGTTTTATCTGACTTAGAGGTATGGACAACTGAAGAAGGTCTGAAGAAAGGTCTCGACTCGAAATCTAGCCTTAAGGGGTTGGACAGGCTAGATGCAGGAAGATTGTTCCCAATGTTGGGGAAGTCCAAGACAAGGGGTCACAGCTTAAGGATAAGGGGGAAATCCTTTAAAACCGAGATGAGGAGAACTTTTTTCACACAGAGAGTGGTGAATCTCTGGAACTCTCTGCCACAGAGGGTAGTTGAGGCCAGTTCATTGGTTATATTTAAGAGGGAGTTAGATGTGGCCCTTGTGGCCAAGGGGATCAGAGGGTATGAAGAGAAGGCAGGTACAGGATACTGAGTTGGATGATCAGCCATGATCATATTGAATGGCAGTGCAGGCTCGAAGGGCCGAATGGCCTACTCCTGCACCTAATTTCTATGTTTCTATGTTTCTATGAAATGTCACCCATTCCTTCTGTCCAGAGATGCTGCCTGTCAGGCTGAGTTAAGGGGCTGTCCTACTGCGGCAACCTAATCTGCAAGTTTACAAGAACTTGCCCTCGACTCAAACTCGCAGCATGGTCGACACGTGGTTCTAGGAGGTCCTATGAGGTCACTGGAACTCTCCTTCATGCTCGAGGGAATTTCCCGAATACTTGCTAGGTCGTGGAAAATCTTTCAGCATGTTGAAAAATTTTCCGTGAGTAAAAATTGGTCGGCATGGTTCTTTTGAACTCGTAGTGCAGTGGAGTGGGGTCGCCATGTAGTTATAGGTAGTCGGGGGCAGCCGTAGGCAATCTCCTTCTCTGGCTGGACATTTTAATTGGCACATTGGTGTTTTCAGGACCCAGGAAACCTGACCGGTAGGTTAAATGCCCGCTAAACTTTATTAAACGTTATCTGACTTTTTAAAAGTGTCTCCACTCCTTCTTCCCCCTTCTCCACCCCTTCTCTCCCCTTCTCCCCTTTTCTTTTCTCCCCTTTTCTCCCCGCGCTCTCTAAAGGACTTAACGTACACTGTGCAGCCGTCTTTTACCTTCCTCTTCATCAAGGGTGTGCATGTCAGACAGCGCTCCCCCTCTTTCCCTGGCCCCTGCCTTTGCGATGTGTTTGTGTGTGCGGTCAGTCGATCCAGCTCGCGGTTTCATCGCTGACGGTCGATCCAGCTTTTTCAGGTGAGTGGTCTCGAGCCTGAAAGTCGAAGACACACTTCTGAACTTGCGCATTAGGTCGCCGCAGTGGGACAGCCCCTTTACTCCAGCTTTTTGTGTCTATCTATGGACAAAAAGGTTTCCATTTCCCTTATCTACATCCCCTGAGGATAAGACATCCTCATCGATTTCTTTAAATTTACTCTCGCACAGTATGTCCATGGTCCGTGTCAGTCTCTTGATTAGTTAAATACTCATCACCTGTAACTGGCCAATGCTCATTCATGGGTCCAGGCAGAGGGCGGTTGATGGTCACACCAGAGTCGGCTGCCTGCCCCTCTTCCAGGCCTACGTCCATGCTCGCGTGTCCCTGGAGAGGGAACACACAGTGTCCACGGGGACGCTGGAGGCCTTCCGTGAACGCTGGTCGTCACAGGGGAGGACAATGCTGCGCGCTGCCATCGAGGGAGAGAGGGAGAGAGAGAGAGAGATAGAGAGACACAGAGAGCAAAAGAGACAGAATGAGAGAGAGAGAGAGAGAGACAGACAGACAGAGAGAGACAGAGAGAGAGAGAGAGACAGAGAGAGAGAGATAGACTGAGAGAGAGTGCCCGCAACCTCTACCCCACACGTCGAGTCCACGCCGCCCGCCCCCGCTCCCTCCGCCAACTCCCCCCCCCCCCCCCCCCCCGCCCTCCCCCCCGCACCCCGCACCCTGCCCAAGTTAAAGTTAAATACATAGAGGGAAGGGGAAGATATAGAGTGCGGGCATTGTAGCACATCAATTCAACAGGCAAAGTCCAAAGTCCGTAATGGGGTAGAGGTGAATCAGACAGTACCCTAGCTCATGGAAGGACCGTTCAGAAGCCTGATAAAAGAGTGGAAGAAGTTGTTCCTGAGTCTGGCGGTGTGCTTTCAAACTTCTATATCTTCTACTTGATGGGAACAGAGAGAAGAAGGAATGACCGGGGTGGGAGAAGTCTTTGGTTATGTTTTCTGCTTTTCCAAAGCAGCATGAAGTCTAGTCGATGCGATGGTACTGGGCTACACACAGTTTCAAAGTTTCAACTTTGAAACAAGTTGTTTATTAGTTTTTTATCTACATAATAGTTATTGATTGCTCAGCAACATTTATCAAAAGCATGCATTCATTTTCTAATCAGCTTTCTGTGTATCTTTAATACTTTCCTTCATAGACCTTTGCCAATCCGATCATGTTGTACAGTTCTCCCCCAATGGCAGAGCTGATAAAACACTGCTCACTTGCAATAGACCAGGATGCAGATAGTCCATTGGGATGACCTCCCTTCACCACCCTTCACCACCTCCAGTTTAAATTCCATTTGGAATATGTTGGAGGACCAAGAAACCAAGAACCAAGACCTCACCCTCTTAGCTAGAAATATGCTATCTTGCCATGAGAGATACACATCTGAACTAAACTGCATAAGGCCAACATCAAAAACATTGGTGGAGTAGAAGTAATGCAATCAGACTTACTGTGAGGGCTGTGGAATTGTACCTAGGCACTGTCATTCCCATTCTGTAAAACATACGAAGAGAAAAGTGTAGAGTAACTAATCAACCCTTTAAGCCTGCAGTGGTTACACAAAAAAGCTGGAGAAACTCAGCGGGTGCAGCAGCATCTATGGAGCGAAGGAAATAGGCAACGTTTCGGGCCGAAACCCTTCTTCAGACTGATCGGGGGTGGGGGTGGGTGGGGACAAGAAAGGGAAAAGGAGGAGTAGCCAGAAGGCTGGGGGATGGGAGGAGACAGCAGGGGGGCTGAGGAAGGGGAGGAGACAGCAAGGACTAACAAAATTGGGAGAATTCGATGTTCATGCCCCCGGGGTGCAGACGCCCCAAACGGAATATGAGGTGCTGTTCCTCCAATTTCCGGTGCTGCTCGCTGTGGCCATGGAGGAGACCAAGCGTTTTCCAGCTTTTTTGTGTAACCTTCGATTCTCCAGCATCTGCAGTTCCCTCTTAAACACTAAAGCCTGCAGTGGTGTTCACTAAGATCACAGTTGATCCACTCTGCTTTTAACAACACTTTCCTGCTTTCTTTCCAAATCACCTGTTTAAATATCAGTTTAAATATCTGTTAGCCTATGACTTGAATATATTCAATAATCTGCTTCCATAGCTTCCTGGATAGAAAATTCCAAAGTGTCACCATTCTCTGAGAAAAAAAATCCTCTTCAACAGTGTCTTAAATAGATGACTCCTTATTCTGAAAAATTTCCATTCACATTTCTACATTTTCTTGCGATGTCAACTAGTTCTAGATATTTCTGCTGGGGGAGGTGGGGGATATCCTCTCACCATTCACTTTGTCAGTCCTCCTGAAAATCTTATGTTTCAAGAATATCATCGTGTGTCATCATTACTTCTTGGCCCAACCTGTCCAACCTCTCTTAATACGTTGACTTCTTCAACCTGGTGAACTTTCTCTGTACTCGGGTATATCCTTCCTTAAATTTGCAGACTAAATTGTTTGTAGTGGGTGCTCTCAACATCACCATCTAAAGTTCCATCAAATCATTTCTGCTTTTATACTCCAAACTCCGCAATATAGGCCAAATTTACATTAGCCTTCCTAATTATTTGCCATAATATGTGTGCCCACCCCTAGATCATTTGTCCCTTGACATTCAGAGACTTCTCAGGAAAACTGCCTAAAAGGTTCCCAACCTTTTTCATCCCGTTTACCCCTGGCAACTTTAATAGCACATAATGTTATTTCACTTATTTATGATGAACAGATACTGGTATACCAGAACCAAACACAGTCAGTCAATGAGAACAAATATGTACAAATCCAGAATCAACAAATTTACCTCCTGGGTAGGTGAAATTTACCCCCTGGGGATAAATTTATCCCAGGTTGGGAACCTTTGTACCAGAAGCTGTAATGTTTTGACATCCTTGAGTTTAAGTGGAGAACAATAACAAACTGAGATTGCACAGCAGGTAAAGACACAAAGTGCTGAAATAACTCAGTGGGTCTGGCAGCATCTTTGGAGGTCATGGATAGGTGACTGATGGGTAGTCAAAGGCCAAAGGTGAAAAGACAGATGAGGAAAAAGGATAAAAGAGGTGTCCACATCTGCCAATCAAACTCCCACCCCTCCTCACCTGTATCCAGCTATTGCTTACCAGGCTTTGTCCTGTACGCACCACTATTACAGTTTTCTCCCCGCTACAGTTATACAACCTTTTATCCGAAAGCCTTGGGACCAGGCACTTTTCGTAATTCAGAATTTGTCGGTCTTCGGAATGGAAATTTTTTAGCGTAGATTTTAATGGCTGGCTCAGTGGTAGAGTGCTCGGCTCATATCCGCAAGGTCGCGAGTTTGCGCCTTGATCCCGGCAGTTACTCGGTCGCGAGTTTGAGTCTTCAATGTCGTTTTTTCTTGCAGAATAAATGTTTGTATGAAATGCAGTGTAGGAGAGGTGTACTGACTGTGTGGGCAGAACTTTGGAAGTGATTGCCCACCAGTCTAAAAAGCCGCTGTGTCTATATGTCCCTGGGATAGCAGGGGGCGGTCAAACAGCACAATACCCCCCTCCCCCTCCAACTCCAGAGGAATCCGCTCCCCGATGGGCCGCTACGGCGACAAGTGGCAGTTTGCCCACAGCCCGAGCTGCGACACCCCAAGAACACCCATTGCACACCCCTACGTCCGCTTCTCTGCCCGTGCTACAGTGGGCCTCGCTGTCTGGAGTCTGGGCCACCCCCCTAGGGAGCTGGCTGGGCTGGAGCAAACAACCCCACTTCCTGCTACAGTTCCTGGCTGTGGCCGTCAGGACCAACTGGGGGCCCCTACGACGCGTGCTTGCAGGTGGGACTGGGGGTCGCTGTCCCGTTGGTCTCTGACATCTCCGGCCACCCCCGGTAGACTGGAGCTGAGACTGGGAACTGTACAAAGCCCCCGCGCCCCCTCCCTCTGCAACTGCAAACACATGGCCGGGGAAGAGGGGTGTAGGTGGGGTGAAACTGAAGGGAGCGACAATCTGCTCCTGCACGCTGAGTTAAAAAGGCAAGGTACAGTTATCCTGGAGGATAGCAGGTGCAGACGGAGACGTCCGCGCAGGACCAACCTTCAGGGGGAACCCGAGGACCGACCTCGCTGTCACCCGATGGGCCCTCTACGACGTCCTCCCTGAGCTGCGCAAACCACAATCATCCCCCTCAACTCCAGGTTCCTCTGTAGTTGGAGCGGGGCTGGGCTGGGAACTGACTGTTGGCACCATCAGCTTCTGTCTACGGGGGTGTTCCTCCGTGCTTTGCGGTGGGGGCGGGGCTGGCTGGGGTGGTCGGTGTCCAATTGGTCAGTGGGCGGGGGTCTCCGGTGACGTGCCTGACGACTCCGGTGACTGCCATCGCCGCTAGTGCGAAAACAATACAAAGCCCCCGCGCCGGTGCAATGAGCGGGGAGCTGGAGAGGGGAGGGATGGGGTCACACACATGGCCGGGAAGCAGAGGGGTGTAGGTGGGGTGAAACTGAAGGGAGCGACAATCTACTGCTGCCTGCACGCTGAGTTAAAAAGTTCCCACGCAAGACTCACGATACACTGTGTATCGTGAGTCTACCGTGGGAACTTTTTAACTCAGCTGGCAGGTAGCAGCATATTGTCAATTATTAACCCTCCCGCGCAATATACCCTCACCTTCTCTTTTATGAATGGGGATTTAGTTCCCCTTTCTTCGAGGACCGACCGGAGGTTCCGCTGTCACCTCTGCGGGCCGCCCTCGGTGAACGTTTTCAAGGACCTTTCTTCAAGGACCGAAAAAATGTCGCTATTCGGAGGTTTTCGTTATTTGGATCTTCGGATTAAAGGTTGTGCACCTGTACTACAATCAGTTTGAAGAAGGGTCCCTATGTGAAATATTGCCTATTCATGTGCACCACAAATGCTGCCTGACCTGCTGCGTTACTCCAATACTTGTTGTTTTTTGTAAACCAGCATCTATATTTTCTTGCATGGCAGGGCCTGCTCTTATGCTGCATCATTTAACTATTGAAGGTACACAAAAAGGCTGGAGAAACTCAGCGGGTGCAGCCGCATCTATGGAGCGAAGGAAATAGGCAACGTTTCGGCTCGAAACGTTGCCCATTTCCTTCGCTCCATAGATGCTGCTGCACCCGCTGAGTTTCTCCAGCATTTTTGTGTACCTTCGATTTTCCAGCATCTGCAGTTCCTTCTTAATCATTTAACTACTGGATTGCTTCAGCATAACAACACTAATAGCACTGTGGCAACACGCTATTCAGGGTCCAAATTTTGCAGCCCAAACATATTTTTAAGCTCTGAAATGATAAGCTTAATTGCATCAACAAGGTACATAGTTGAAGGTTCAATTATGAAACAAGTTGTTTATTAATTTCTTATCAACTAAGTAAGAGGAACATATTGATTTTTATTTAGCAACTGTTCCCTATCTGTAGTACAGGTTTTTGCGGGACACTTTTATGGCATTCTTTTAGATTCTCCTAAGTGATTATAAATTGCAAGTAGCATAATTCGAAGATTCCTTTCCCAGTATAAAAATCCTTCACTAGTGTGCTAGCATTATCTAATCTGTACATTTAAGATTAGCATTGCTTTCTAAAAGATCAGACCTATCGGGAAAATACTGTAAACAAGGCACATCAAGGAAGTTTTTAATTACACTTTATAATTGCCTTTTTATGTCAGAAGAGGTTGTAGTGGTCTGCCATGGCTTTCTTACCTAACTCTAGTCTTCGTGGATCATCTATTTATACTGTGCAACACACTACAAGTGCCTGAAAGGACCCCAATAGTGTCCCCTTTTACAACTGGTTTACTTCTCTGTCCTTTTGGTCAGGAGATAGGAAATGTACATGATAGCCTTGAGAATGGACACAATCAGTAGTAAGCAGGGTAAATGCAATGTTAGCATTTATTTAGAGAGGAATAGAGTATAAAAACAGGGATGTAATACTGAGGCTTTATAAGGCACTGGTCAGACCGCATTTGGCGTATTGTCAGCAGTATTGGGCCCCATATCTGAGGAAGAGGATCCAGGGGAGGATTACAAGAATGATTCCAGGGATTTGTAAAAAAAAAAAATTTTATTAAAAAAAAAATTATCTATTAGAAGTAAGTACAGTACAGTGGTACCTTTTTACAGGTTCCCAAAGTTATGTTAACATAATACATTCTCTGTACAACTTTTTTTTTTTTATAAAGAGAGAAATAAGAAAGAGATAGTAAAGAATAGAGGAAAGTATAGTGTGTGTGAATAAAAAGAGGGAAAAAGAGATAGTGAAGAAAAGAAATAAGCAAGAAAGGAAAACAGGAGCGAAATTATCCAATCGCCACAAGGAGATGATTTTTTATATTATTGATCATCTTTCACCCTTACCTGAAACTTTTAATTTTTACGATACTGTTAGAAACATAGACATAGAAATTAGGTGCAGGAGTAGGCCATTCGGCCCTTCGAGCCTGCACCGCCATTCAATATGGTCATGGATGATCATCCAACTCAGTACCTGCCTTCTCTCCATACCCTCTGATCCCCTTAGCCACAAGGGCCACATCTAACTCCCTCTTAAATATAGCCAATGAACTGGCCTCAACTACCCTCTGTGGCAGAGAGTTCCAGAGATTCACCACTCTCTGCGTGAAAAAAAAGTTCTTCTCATCTCGGTTTTAAAGGATTTCCCCCTTATCCTTAAGCTGTGACCCCTTGTCCTGGACTTCCCCAACATCGGGAACAATCTTCCTGCATCTAGCCTGTCCAACCCCTTAAGAATTTTGTAAGTTTCTATAAGATCCCCTCTCAATCTCCTAAATTCTAGAGAGTATAAACCAAGTCTATCCAGTCTTTCTTCATAAGACAGTCCTGACATCCCAGGAATCAGCTGGTGAACCTTCTCTGCACTCTCTCTATGGCAATAATGTCCTTCCTCAGATTTGGAGACCAAAACTGTACGCAATACTCCAGGTGTGGTCTCACCAAGACCCTGTACAACTGCAGTAGAACCTCCCTGCTCCTATACTCAAATCCTTTTGCTATGACAACCAACATACCATTCGCTTTCTTTACTGCCTGCTGCACCTGCATGCCTACCTTCAATGACTGGTGTACCATGACACCCAGGTCTCGCTGCATCTCCCCCTTTCCCAATCGGCCACCATTTAGATAATAGTCTGCTTTCCCGTTTTTGCCACCAAAATGGATAACCTCACATTTATCCACATTATACTGCATCTGCCAAACATTTGCCCACTCACCCAGCCTATCAAAGTCACCTTGCAGTCTCCTAGCATCCTCCTCACAGCTAACACTGCCCCCCAGCTTAGTGTCATCCGCAAACTTGGAGATATTGCCTTCAATTCCCTCATCCAGATCATTAATATATATTGTAAATAGCTGGGGTCCCAGCACTGAGCCTTGCGGTACCCCACTAGTCACAGCCTGCCATTGTGAAAAGGACCCGTTTAATCCTACTCTTTGCTTCCTGTTTGCCAGACAGTTCTCTATCCACATCAATACTGAACCCCCAATGCCGTGTGCTTTAAGTTTGTATACTAATCTCTTATGTGGGACCTTGTCGAAAGCCTTCTGGAAGTCCAGATACTCCACATCCACTGGTTCTCCCCTATCCACGCTACTAGTTACATCCTCGAAAAATTCTATAAGATTCGTCAGACATGATTTACCTTTCGTAAATCCATGCTGACTTTGTCCAATGATTTCACCACCTTCCAAATGTGCTGCTATCCCATCTTTAATAACTGACTCTAGCAGTTTCCCCACTACCGATGTTAGACTAACTGGTCTGTAATTCCCCGTTTTCTCTCTCCCTCCCTTCTTAAAAAGTGGGGTTACGTTTGCTACCCGCCAATCCTCGGGAACTACTCCAGAATCTAAAGAGTTTTGAAAGATTATTACTAATGCATCCACTGTTTATGGAGCTACTTCCTTAAGTAGCAGCCTATCTGGCCCTGGGGATTTATCGGCCTTTAATCCATTCAATTTACCCAACGCCACTTCCCGACTAACCTAGATTTCACTCAATTCCTCCAACTCCTTTGACCCGCGGTCCCCTGCTATTTCCGGCAGATTATTTATGTCTTCCTTTGTGAAGACGGAACCAAAGTAGTTATTCAATTGGTCCGCCATATCCTTGTTCCCCATGATCAACTCACCTGTTTCTGACTGCAAGAGACCTACATTTGTTTTAACTAATCTACCACATTGCACCACATGAATCCAAGAAATCAATAAATGGAGACCAACTTGTTAAGAATTGGTCTTGTTTGTCTATTAGGAATCATTATGATGAGTCTCATTTCTTCCAAGTGTGCTGTGTCCAACAAATTACTGATCCACATTTTAAACGTTGGTATAGTAACATTTTTCCAAAATGTAAGTATACGTTTTTTTGCTGTTATTAACCCATAATTAAAAAATGAATTTTGGGGTATGTTTAATTTGTCCCCGTCTCCCATTAATCCAAATATAATAATTTCAGTATTACGTTCCATTTTTATCTTAAATAGATTTGTGAATATATCAAATATATCACACCAACATTTATGAAGTTTTGTGCAAGAAACAAAAGAATGTGTGATATTGGCATTTTGAGAAAGACATTTATCACAGATGGGAGAGATATTTGGATAGAATTTATTCAACCTAGTTTTTGAATAATATAATCTATGTAATATTTTAAATTGAATTAAATTGTGTCTAGCATTAATCGAGCATTTATGTATATATATCAAATACTTTTCCCATGTTCCTTTTGAAATTTTTATCGTTAATTCTTTTTCCCAGTTTTCTCTAATTGCCTCTGTTGATGGTAATTCTCTGTTTAGAATATTATTATATAGATATGATATCAATTTTTGTGAGTCCGCCTTAATATTCATTGCTTTTTCCAGTGGATCTAACATTATACTCTGAAATCTTGGTGTATATTTCTTCATAAAGTCACATATCTGTAGATATTTAAAATATTGGTTGTTATTCAGTTTAAATTTAAATTTAAATTTTTGAAATGATAATAAATTTCCCATTTCATACATGTCACCTACCTTTTTAATTCCCAATCTTTCCCATTGTCTTTATGTTTTATCCATAAGAGATAGTTTAAATACCGGATTATTCACTATTGGTGTTAGCACTTCCAGGGATGATTGGGTTAACATTTGATGAGTATTTGATGTATGAGCATTCAGGTAGATAAGGTGGTCAAAAAGGCTTTTGGCCCTTTGGCCTTCATCAGTCAGAGTATTGAGTATAGAAGTTGGGAGGTCATGTTGCAGTTGTATAAGACGTTGGTGAGACCGCATTTAGAATATTGTGTTCAGTTCTGGGCAACATGTTATAGGAAAGATATTGTCAAGCTTGAAAGGGTTCAGAAAAGATTTACGAGGATGTTGCCAAGACTAGAGGGTGTGAGCTATAGGGAGAGGTTGAGTAGGCTGGGTCTCTATTCCATGGAGTGTAGGAGGATGAGGGGTGATCTTATGGAGGTGTATAAAATCATGAGAGGAATAGATTGGGTAGATGCACAGTCTCTTGGCCAGAGTCGGGGAATCGAGGATCAGAGGACATAGGTTCAAGGTGAAGAGAAAACGATTTAATAGGAATCTGAGGGGTAACTTTTTCACACAAAGGGTGGTGGGTGTAAAGAACAAGCTGCCAAAGAAGGTAGTTGAGGCTGGGACTATCCCAATGTTTAAGAAACGGTTAGACAGGTACATGGATAGGACAGGTTTGGAGGGATATGGACCAAGCACAGGCAGGTGGAACTAGTGTAGGAATAGGAATACTTTATTGTCACATGTGACTAGGCACAGTGAGATTCTTTGCTGCAGACACAATGTATACAAATAGCAGCCACCTACGGCACTGACAAGGTTACAAAGCACGCCGGCTCCCCATTTTGTCCCCCTCCCCCACAGCGGTTCTTCCACCCAGGGTCCCCATCGTCCTTTGTTCACCCCCCATTGTCCTGCCCCCCCTCCCTCACAGCGATTCCCCCAGGCTGGATCCTCCATTGTTCTCCCCCTCCTCCCTCACGGTGGTCCTCCATGCTCTCATCGACCCATGAGGCATCGCCGCTGCTGCGATGCTTCACCACTGCTGAGGCCCCATCGTCGCGAGGCTTCACTGCTGCCGAGGCCTCACCGCTGTCAACGCCCACTTCACGCCTCCATGGTGCCGACCCGGACCCCAGCTGCGGACTCCGTAAGCCGCTTCACCGACCCGGGCTTCTACCCGCGAGGACCCGGCTCTGCCCCGGCTCTGCCCCGACCCGGGCTTCTATGCAGCAATCGAGACTGCGGCGCCTCGATAAAGGCTTCCAGCCGCATTCCCATTCCACAGCCGCGGCCTGTCGGGAAGCCTTCTGGCCACGCGGCCCGTCGGGAGGTCTTCTGCTAGCAGGGACATGTTGGCCGGTGTGGGCAAGTTGGACCGAAGGGCCTGTTTCCACACTGTATCACTCTACGATTCTATGAGGTCTGTGGATCAGTACTCGCTGGAGTTTAGAAGGATCATTGAAAGTTACCGAATAATGTAAGTCCTGGATAGAGTGCACCTGGATAGAATGCATGTGGAGAGGGTGTTTCCACTGGTGGGAGAGTTGAGGACCAGAGGACACAGCCTCAAATAAAAGGACGTACCTATAGAAAGGAAATTAGGTGTAATTTCTTTGGTCCGAAGATGGTGAATCTGTGGAATTCATTATCATAGGCAGCTGCAGAGACCGTCATTGGATATTTTTAAAGTGAAGATTGACAGGTTCTTGATTAGTGTCAAAGGTATGGGGAGAATGGCGTTGAGAGAAAAATGTAGATCAACCATGATTGAATGGTGGAGTAGACCCTATGGGCCAAATGGCCTAATTCTGCTCCTATAACTTGTGAACTTATAAAATCTTGTAGAAACAAGGAACTGCAGATTCTCATTTACACAAAAGGACACAAAGTGCTTAAGTAACTCAGCAGATCAGTTAGCATTTCTGGAGAACATTGATAGGTGGCGTTTTGAGTCAGGACCCTTCTTCAGATTGAAAAAGGTTGTGAAGAAAGGTCCAGAGATGCTGGCTTACCTGCTGAGTTACTCCAGCATTTTGGGTCCTATAATTAAATTCTTGCTTGCAGCAGCATCATAGATACATGGCTTCAGATAAACACACACAGAAAATGAATTGGACATAAGTTACAAGTAATATTTCTATAAGACTTGGTGCACGAAGCTGTCCTTGAATCTGGTGGTGCGTGCTTTCAAACTTATGAATCTTCTGCCCAATGGGAGCGAGAAGAAGAGTAAATGACCAGGTGTGAGTGATTCTTCATCCTGGCCTAGTTATAGGGAAAGCAGAATATCTACCTCAATACTTAGAGCACAAAGTACTGAATTAACTCATTGGATCAGGCAGCATCTTTGGAGAAGATGGACAGGCAACCTGAAATGCCTGCCCCACTGAGTTATTCCAGCATTGTGTTCTACCCAAGATTCCAGCACCAGCAGTTCCTTGTGTCTGTTTTGAAGTAAACCTACTTTGAAGTTCTCTTCTCAGTCTGAAGAAGGGTCCTAACTCAAAGTATTGCCTATCCATATCCTCTCGAGTTGCTACCTGACCCACTGAGTTTCTCCAGCAATTGTATTCTCCACAAGACCTCCGCATCTGCATGTATAAATACATCCTTGTATTTCCCTGTTTGCTTGGAGAAGACTGCAGTCATTCTCCTGACAAATTTCCAGTAGTTTCCAGGAGCTACCAGTAGATGGCAGAATATCACCTGAATCTTTATGCCGGGGATTTGCTCATGCATCTAAAGATACATGGAACTTGATAGTTTATAACGAACCAACAAGTACATTTTGTGGGCTCACTTTAAGTATTAAAGCTTGCATTGGAAGTCACACTTGGGAAGGAAAGTCAGGGTAATAGCTGATTACACAAAGAACTGCAGATGCTGGTTCACAAAAAACCCCCACAAAGTGCTGGAGTATCTCAGCAGGTCAGACAGCGTCTCTGGAGATTATGGATAGATGAGGGCAGGACAAAATCCTGCCAGGTGTTCGGTGGATAGAGTGAGGACTCATTAGGCTTTGTTCTGCCCTCCCCCCCCCCCCCCCCCCCCCCCCCAGCATCCAGCTTCCCCCCTCCCTCCCACCAAAGCAGACCTAAAATGTTACTCAGTCTACGTTCGTCAGAGATTCTGCCTTACCCGCTGAGTTACTCCAGCAATTTGTCTTTTTTTGACAAAGAAGGAGGCCATTTACCCCACCTTGCAGGCGAGTGATTCCATTAATCCTCTCTAATCTCAGGGTCCTGTACCCGTGCAACATATTCATTCTCAATCATGTTCGTCAGCTCTCCTTCTACGCTCATGTCCATTAACCTACACTAAATGGTCATTTATAGTGGCCATTTAGGATGTGAGGAAACCAAACTTACAAGGTCACAAGGAGAATGTGCAAATTTCACACAGGCAAGACCTGAGGTTAAGATCAAACCCAGGTTCCTCTAGTTGTGAGGCAGCAACCTTTACTGCTGCACCACCATGCCGTCCCAGATCCTAAACGCTGGAATTTCCTCCATAAATCTCTCTGCCTCTACTACTCCCTTTCCTCCTACAATATGCTCTTTAAAACTTACCTCATTGAGTATTATAGTCTGAAGTAGAGTCCCAAAATTGAAATGTCCTCCAGCAGTCTGAAGAAGGATCCCAACTGGAAGCATTACCTATCCATATTCTCCAGAGATGCCACTTGACCCGCTGAGTTACTCCAGCACTTTGTGTCCTTCATTGACCCAGCCTTTGGTCATTCATCCTGGCAGTCTTCTATAATACATTTTTATAAAGTTTTTTCTTAATGATGCCCCTTTTAATTGCCTTGAACCATTTCAGTACATTAGAGATGCTGTATAAATCCAAATTGTTGCTGTTGTGTGCCAAGAAACATTTAACAAGGGCTTCTTCATGGAGTGGATGTGTTCTTGAACAACCAAACATCATTGTCAAATAGCAAAAACAATGGACATTGGAATGACCTGGGCATAAATTGGAAAAGTATCACTAAATTATCTGTCAAAATGACACAGTGCCGGTGAAACTCAATGGGTCAGGCAAAATCTCTGGAGAATATGGACAGGTGACGTCGGAAGAAGGGTCCCGACCCGAAACGTCACCTATCCTTGTTTTCCAGAGATGCTGCCTGACCCCCGAGTTACTCCATCACTTTCTGTCATTTTTTGTAAATCTGCACTTGCAATTCTTTGTCTAACCAAATTGCCTGTTATTGAATGAAAACGGGCAGCAGCTAGGTGGTGTAATTACACTACTTTCACCATGGCTGGTTTGTAGTCATTGGTCAAAGAATTGAGTCCTGTCTCAATGTGCAAATCAGCAATCTTGATAAATGTTCATGGAAAAGATACACAGAGCACATGGCTTTAAATGAAACCATGACCTTTCCAAATGAATGGGTTTGCTCAAGATTTAAATTGTCTGTTCAATCTCTTGGTTTTTATTGCTATCTGACATTCTAAGATGGCATTCCATTGAAGAGCTCGAGTGGAGGAGGGGGGGGGGGGGGGGGGGGAGAGGAGTAAGAGTCATGCATTCCTGTTCAACAGTGAAGAATGATGCTCCTATAATAGCCCTTCTTAAATTCATTCTCTCTCCTTTCTTTTAAAACATAGACACATGAGAGTGTCTCAACACCCGGTGAGATCTAACTATGCCTTTGGTTTATGTTTCATTCGCAAGAAGATGAAAGTGATGTACAGTAGTAAAGCATTGCAGTTTTTTATAAATTGAATTTAATATGGCACCTGTCTATTGTGCAGTAAATAGAACATAAAACAGTACCGCAGTACCCACGATGTCTGTGCCGAACATGATTCCAAGATCATTATTTATCTACCTGCACATAACTCATATTCTTCCATACCCTGCATATCCATATGCCTATCCAAAATAGTTTAAATGCCACTAATGTATCAGCTTCAACCACTACCCCTAGCAGCATGTTCCAGACACTCGCCACCCTGTGTGTGTGAAAAAAAGTCTGCCTGCAAGTTTTTAAACTTTTACCCTCTCACATTAAAGTTATACCCTCTAGTATTTGATTTTCCATCCTGTGAAAAAGTTTGACTGTCTACCCTACCAATAACACTAATAATTATATGTACATATAATTACATATACATCTAACATATGTGGTTTATGATAATCTGAAATATTTTTCTCAAAATACATTTATTAATTAAATGCAATAAAAAGGAACTGCAGATGCTAGTTTATACAAAAGATAGACAGAAAATACTGGAGTAACTCAGTGGGTCAGTCGTTGCTCCAGAATTTTGTGTCCATCAAAATCCAATTAGGATTTTTAAGGATAACTTACTGAAAAATAAATATTTTTCCTTGGATGGAAATATCAAATATCAGACGGCCAAGTTTTAAGGTGAGCCAGCATGAAGTGTAGATGGAGTCATGGTGCGATCTGATCCGTCTATGGACTGGGTTACATGCAGAACTCTCTGGAATTTCTCTCAGGCTTGGGCAAAGCTCTTCGCAAGCCAAGCTGAAAATAAGCCGAAGCAGCAACACACACTCCTTTTAGGCGAGGTTCACTGAGAAACATTCCTTGTGTGTTGATGCCTTGACAAAATAATTGAAAGATTTCCTGATCTGAGGAATTTCAGCATTTTTAATTTAGATTTCTAGAATCTGTAATGTTTTGCTTTTCCCGTATCCCCTTTAGCTGTGCTTATATCTACCATAAATATTGTCTCCACTCATTACCAGGTCAAAGCACTCATTATCAGTTTGGAGGAGAGAAAAACACAAAGTGCTGGAGTAACTGAATGGGTCAGGCAACATCTCTGAAGGACATGAATTAGCAACACTTCAGATTGGACCCTTCATCTTGGTTTGGAGGACCTGATGCAGGGAGTTTAGAGGAGGAGATATGCCCTGCACTTGTGAGGATTGATGAATTCTAGGGGAGGTGTGGGATGAAGATACTGACTGAAATATCTTCCAGTGCTGTCACCTGCAGCAGAAAAAAACATTAGCCATTAGATGCAACACAATTTCCTTCATGAGCTCCATCAGACATTCAAAGTGGAATAGGCTATTCACCAACATGCTGGCCAGCCTTTCTTGGCCAAGCATTCAACTCTTGCAGCAAAACGATATTCAGGGCTAAACTCACTTAACTAGTATTGAAGGTTAAATTTTCCTATTGGGCCTCTTGGAGATTCTTGAGTTCCTCTAGCTACTCCAGACATTGGTCTGAAGCAGATTCTGCAAGTTGCGGGAGTGTGGTCCAAATATAATTTGTGCTTTATATGTGACTAATCCAAGTGGGACCCATTGGGTCCTGTCCCCTCAACGAGCAGTTGTGGGGGAGTGGGTGGCCTGTGGTGTCACACACACACACACTAACCACCCCCTACACACACACACACACACACTAACCCCCCCCCCCCTGAAATTATATTAATATTATTAATTTGCTCCTTTTCCCCCATCCCCCGCCCTATCCACTCATGCATAGCCCCCAACTGCGCAGGCGCGGTTAGAGAGGGAGAGGGAGGGAGGTAGAGGGGAAGGGGGAGGGGTAGAGAGGGAGAGGGTGAGGGGGTAGAGAGAGAGGGTAGAGTGAGGGGGAGGGGGGGCGCTGCGTCACAGGGGAGGGCTGGTGCCCAAACGCAATACTCTACCACTCACCCATACGTCCCAATACTCACCACTCCCTAGAGAGGGAGGGGGGGTAGAGAGGAAGAGAGGAGGCAGAGGGGGGGAGAGGGAGGGGGGGGGGGCAGAGAGGGAGGGGGGGGGCAGAGAGGGGGAAGGCAGAGAAAGAGACGGAAAAGGGAGGGGGCAGAGAGGGAGGGAGGTTGAGAGGGAGGGGGGGGAGGGGAGGGGGGTAGGGGGAGGGGGTGGGGGTAGAGAGGGAGGGGGTAGAGAGAGGAGGGTAGAGAGGGAGGGGTAGAGAGGGAGGGGGGGGGGTTGAGATGGAGGGGGGCAAATAGGGGAGGGGGGTAGATAGGGAGGGGGTAGATAGAGAGGGGGGGGGTTTAGAGGGATGGGGAGGACAACGTGTTCTATTTGATCTTATTTGATTGTGCACGCCAGGTTGATTGCATTCGGGGACAAAAGTAAAGTTTCCACCCCTGTCCCATTATGATGTCATACGTAAATGAAATCCATTGTAATTGGACATCTATGAGATGGCACTGTGACATCAATGGAAAATGCTGCAAGAGTCTCCTACTGAACAGCAGTTAATTTTTTGAAATAGATGATTAAAACTTTAAAAACTTTGGAAATATAGGTTGGAATGCGACGGGAAGATGTTTATCCTGTCGAGGGAAAAAATGTGAGTAGCATGTGTGAAAATGGGAAGGCTGTGGCCAAGCGTTTTGGAAGAAGATGCAAATTATGGAGATTAAAAGAAAGCCAACAAAACCCTGCATACACACGGGAATTTAGAATGTTGAGAACAAAGGGAAGAGTTTTAGTATAATACTAGACCAAGTGGGACCCGTTGGGTCCCTGTCACATGGGAGGCCTGGTCCCCTAACGCAACCTGTTCCCCAATGCAATTCCACCACTTACCCTTAGCCCCCACGGGAGGCCTGGTACCCCAATGCAATTGGTTCCCCAACGCAATATTCCACCACTCACCCATAGACGACAACAGTGCAGGGGCTGCTCATTTTGCCTTATGCACCCTCCCTCATTTTTAAACAAAAAAAAAAAAATGCAATTGCACTTGCTAGCCAGCAGAGCTCAGTGTACTGTGATTTTAAAAAAATGAATTTGCACTTGGTAGCGCTAGCAGAACTCAGTGTACTGTGACTTAAAAAAAATGTATTGTACTTGCTAGGGCTAGCAGGACTCAGTGTACTTGGATAGCAACAACGTTGCGAGCAGGGCTACAATCCCATTGTGACATCACAGCTGTAAGCACCAAAGATTATAGAGGAGCTTTGGTAAGCACAGGGGAAAAGCAGTTATATTTTTCCAAGTTTCTTCAGATTTTTGAACATTTTGATTAATAACTCGAGAAATAATGCATGAATTTTTCAGATAAGGCGATTTTTGACCACGGGATAAATCTCTACTGAAATATTTTTTTGAGAAGATGTGATCGCACACGAACAAATAAATACACAAATCCATATACAAGATCAGATTTTTACAGTTATAAGGATAAGGATAGAATAAATAGGGGAAAAAGTAAAGGTCAGGTGTAGTTTAAATAAGAAATGGAGCAACATGGGTGGTGATTGACTTTTGACATTCAACGAATCAAAGAAACAGAGGGTAATAATTAACACAACAACATGGGGATGGAGAGTGTCATATTTTAATGTTTAGCATTCCATCTTAGATAATTGGCAAGCTGAATATGATCAAAAGGTTAGGCAACGTCAATGATGAGGGATTGCAGAGCTCTGAGATGTAGAGAGACTAACGTGCCGGCACAGCAATGAATTACGAAGCTCAACAGAATGTTATTGCTTATTGCTAGGGATTGTATGACTGTATGCTTATTGCTAGGGACTATGACTGTATGCATGTAAATAGATTTATTTATTGAAATCATATTCTATGTCGCTCTTCCAGGGAGATGCTAACTGCATTTCGTTGTCTCTGTACTGTACACTGACAATGACAATTAAAGTTGAATCTGAATCTGAATCTGAATCGGATTGTTAGGAGGATGCTATGAGGCTACAGGGTGGCTTGGAAAAGTTGAGTGAGAGGGCAGATGCATGGCTGGTGCAGTGTAATGTGGATAAATGTGAGGTTATCCACTTTGGTGGCATGAACAAGAAGGCAGATTATTATTTGAATGATGTCAGATTAGGAAAAGGGAAGGTGCAACGAGACCTGGGTGCCCTTGTACATCAGTCACTGAAAGTAAGCATGCAAGTACAACAGGCAGTGAAGAAAGTAAATGGCATGTTGGCCTTCATAGCAAGATGATTTGAGAATAGGAGCAATGAGGTCCTACTGCAGTTGTTCAGGGCCTTGGTGAGACCGCATCTTGAGTATTATGTGCTGTTTTGGTTTCCTAATTTAAGGAAGGATATTATTGCTATTGAGGGACTGCAGCGTAGGATCACCAGGTTAATTCCCGGAATGGCGGGACTGACATATGATGAAAGAATGGCTCGACTGGGCTTGTATTCACTGGAATTTAGAAGGGTGAGAGGGGATCTTATAGAAACATATAGAATTCTTAAGGGATTGGACAGGCTAGATGCAGGAAAAATGTTCCTGATGTTGGGGGTGCCTAGAACCAGGGGTCACAGTTTAAGAATAAGACGTAAGCCATTTAGTTTAAGAATAAGGGGTAAGCCATTTAGGAGGTCTCTTTACTGGAGCTAAGGGTGGCCAGCGGAGGTCTCCAACCGGATACAATTCTCGGAGGGACTGGAAGCGGCTAGGCAAACAGAAAGCATATAATCCGGTCCAGGCGGAGTAGAGCATCCAGCGGCCGCTGTGAATCCCCATTGCACCGCCAGCTCCAGCCCCTTCCCCACTGGTCCCCCTCACTAGCTCCTGTCCCCCTCCCCTGTGATACCCCCCTTTCGTGCTCTACCCCGTCTTTTCTCCGAGCTCTCTCCTCTCCCCGCCTCCACAACCCTCCCCTGGTTCTCAGCAATGGAACGCTTCAATTCCTGAAACATTGCCTATCTATTCCCTTCAGAGATGCGGCTTGACCTGCTGAGTTCCTCCAGCACTTTATGTTTTGCTCAAGTTTCCAGCATCTCCAGTTCCTTGTGTCTCCATTCATGAGCTTATTGAATTGAAGGCACGCACCAAATAAAGGTTTTTTACTATACCTCGGCACATGTGACAATAAATTAAATTAAACAACCTTCATTATCCATTTATTTAACTTTGATGAAGAAATTGCCTCACAGTGACATGGCTAGGTTTGATCCTGACCTTGGACGCTGTCTGTGTAGAGTTTGCAAGCTCTTCTGTGACCATTTGGGCTTCCTGTGTGTGCACTGGTTTCTTCCCACATCCCAAACATGTGCAGGTTTGTAGGTTAATTGGCTTCTGTAATATTGTCCTTGGTGTTTAGGGAGTGGATGAGAAAGTGGAATAATGTAGAACTAGTGAGAAACGGTGATCGATGTGGGCCGAAGGGCCTGTTTCCATGCTGTTTCTCTAAACTAAACTAATTGTTGCATTCTATTCAGAGGGGAAAGGGCCTTTTAAATTATTTCTGAATTACTAAAGTGAATCAAAGCAGTTCTTTGAGCAACAGATAGATAACTTGCCAGGATGTTCTGAACAAAATTTGATTCTTGGAATAATCATTAGAAAAGAGATAAAATGCAAAGTTACAACAGTGGAGATGTAATCAGACACTGCAGCCAGATAGGAGAGTTCAGTGTAAGGGCATCCCAAGAATGTGTATCGGAATGACATCTGAAGAAGGTCGGAACCCGAAACACCGCCTACGCTTGTCCTCCAGAAATGCTGCCTAACCCAGTGAATTAGTCCAGCACTTTGTGTTCCACGCGAGGTCCCAGCATCTACGGTTCCTTGAGTCTAATGTGCATCATTAGACCAGCAAACTCCAGGGGGAGTGGCATGCTGTTCACTGTATTAAGGTGGAGCTGAACTGCCTGACAGAGACTCACAGAAAGCAAATCTACGCTGGACCTTTGTTTCATTTTCTAGTCCATCAGCATACACACACCCTTTTACAAACAATTGAGTGCCTCGGCTTGCTTGCCCTTTGACTGACCTCTGTTTTTAGACTGGCGGATTGTGAGCTGTGATTGCTTTTTCGTCTTGTCAGCGTGTACTGCAGCTTCTCACCATAAGCCTCGCTGATACCCTGTGACCTTTGATCTCACATGTTATTTATGGCCCCACATTTAAAATCATACAAAAGGGCCGTGCCCAGGAGCAAACAACTATTTATTGTGTAAACTAAACTGCTGCCAACCTTCTCTAAAATCATATGTGGTACATATAACTAAAGCAGTCCCTCCTAATATAACATAACAGATGCCATGGCTCAAGGTAGATCTCTTGTCTCTGGTCAGTCAATTGTGGCTTGGTTCGAATGGAAAGGCAGACACAGAATGGGACAAATTAATTTAGATTAGAGACACAGCATGGAAATGTCCACTCTGACCATCGATCTCCCGTTTTCAATAGTTTACGTTATCCCACTTTCACATCCACACCCCACAAACGAGAGGCGATTTACAGAGACCAAAAAGCATACAATCCCGCACATCTGTGGATGTGGAAGCAAACCGGAGTACCTGGAGAAAAACCATGTGAGTGAAAGTGCAAACTCCACACACAGATAGAGTCCATGCAGACCAACGATCACCCATACACACTAGTTCTATCCTACACACTAGGGGCAACTTGCAATTAACCTACAAACCTGCACATCATTGTAATGTGGGAAGAAACCGGAGCATCTGGAGAAAACCCAAGTGGTCACAGGGAGAACATACAAACTCCATACAGATAGCACCTGTAGTCAAGATCGAATCTGGGTCACTGGTGCTGTAAGGCAGCAACTCTACCGCTGCGCCACTATGCTGCCCTAAGATGTGTGGGTCAAGTGTTTTTACACCGAAGGTGACAGCCTCCTGGGACATGCTCCTGGTGGAAACAATAGTGGCAATTAGAGTCTTTTAGATGGACACAATGATATGCAACTCGACAGCACTCAATCGATGGTGCATCTGTGGCAGCTTGTAATAGTTTGTAAGAGTAATTGGAGACATGCCAAATTTCCACAGTCTCCTCAGTAAGTAGGCGTTGGTGTGCCTTCTTGTCTGCAGCTTTTCTGTGGCTGGTCAGAAACCCAGTCCTGCAAATGATAATTAAAATCTTATCTGTTCTGTTCAGCAAGACAGAAAAGATCCTGTGGTACGGTTTCAAAGTAGTACATTCTTCTTCCAAGAAATTACTAGGTACATCAAAGTAAGTGCTTTCATTCCTAGAGCTTTCCTTTACTTATGCTGCTTTGCAACACAAATAACTGCAGTGGGTACCTACCCCACAACTCGACTCGCACTGATCCAGACAAGTGTGAGGTAATGGTCTTTGGGACGACAAATTTTAGTAGCACATATAAGGACACAAAGTGCTGGAGTAACTCAGCAGGTCAGGCAGCATCTGTGGAGAACATGGATAGGTGACGTTTCGGGTTGAGACTCTTCTTCAGATTGATTGTAGGCAGGGTCTGATGCAGAACATCATCAATCAATATCCTCCAGATGCTGCCTGACCCACTGAGTTACTCTAGCGCTTTGTGTTCTACACAAGATTCCAGCATCTGCAGTTCCTTCATTTTAAATTTCCATCCAATCTTTGGTCTGTCTTACTATTGTAACAAAGCTCAATATGCAGGTACAGTACCTCAACTTGTGAACTGTGATCTCATTCCACTTTGAATCTCAAACTCTTACAGTGCTTCCTTGCCAGAAGTCCTGTCCTTCAGAAGACCTTTACTGTGAGACTTTGTCTGCTCATTTAGATGAATATTAAATATCCTACAACATTAATCAAAGAAAACTGGAGAGTTTATATTTTCCTGACCAGAGTTGTTATCGCTCAATCATTATTGTCAAGAATAGATTGACATTGACCATTCATTTAACATATGCATCAAAACCTTGCTATTGTGAAAACTGGCAGCCACAATCACATAAAAAGGAGTTGAGCCAGCCAAAATAATTACTTGTAATTCAAAATCCTTTGTTATTTCTGACAATGTGCTCAGACCCTGTGGGGTAAAAATTCTGCTTGAATGGTGTTCGTGCACCTCTGACATGATTCTGTCCTGCTGTATCCCCGAAGCACAAAACTACAATCTTTATCGGAGAGAAAATGTGCCAAAGCAAGGGGACATCTGACCAACTGTGGCAAGCATCCCCTTACCTCAATATCATAAATCGCCAATGCCAACATCCAGCTACTTTTAAATACTTGTTTTTTTTTCTCTGACTCGTAAATTATTACCACATATTAATAATTTAAAATAACATTTTCCAAACATATCTTTTGAATTAATTTTTTATTAACTTGTGTCATTACCTATTTTATACTAACATTTTGGTTCACTCTATCTATCTCATTTAATATTTTATGTACCTTGTTCTGTTCAATCTTTTAATTATTTTCTCTTACTATAGTTAATTAACTTTTCTTTTCATTCCAGGATCATTCAGTTTACCACAGAAATGATTTTTGATTTTGTCTATTTACCTTTTAACCAGATTTTGGCTTACAGTTCCACGCATTAAACCCAGTCTACCCAGCGGCCTTGACCCACTGCAGTTCGCCTACTGCCACAACAGATCCACAGATAATGCCATCGCCCTAACCCTACACTCATCCCTAGAACATCGGGATAAGAGAGACACCTACGTCAGGCTCCTATTCATAGACTACAGCTCTGCCTTTAATACCATTATATCATCCAAACTTATCACCAAACTAGCGGGACTTGGTGTCAGCACTCATCTATGCAACTGGATCCTCGACTTCCTGACCACCAGACCCCAATCAGTGAGGATAGGGGACAAGTCATCCGCCATGATAATCCTCAACACGGGAGCTTGGCAAAGCTGAGTTCTCAGCCCCCTTCTTTACTCCTTGTACACCCACGACTGTGCAGCTATGTACAAATCTAATTCAATTTTCAAATTTGCAGATGACTCCACCATTGCGGGCCGGATATCAAATAATGATGAGACGGAGTACAGGAAGGAGATTGAGAACCACATGTCCTTGTGTCAAGGCAATAACATTTCTCTCAATCAGCAATAAAAAAGGAGATAGTGATGGACTTCAGGAAGTGAAGCGGTGCACATACCCCGGTTTGCATTGACGGTGATGAAGTAGAGATGGTTGAAAACTTCAAATTCCTAGGAGTAAATATCACCAACAACTTCTCCTGGACCACGCATATTGATGTAACGACCAAAGAAGTATCTTAGAAGGCTTAGGAGGTTTGGCATTTTTCCTACAACTCATCAACTTCTACAGATGCACCATTGAAAGCATTTTATCAGGATGCATCACAGCTTGGTTTGGGAACAACTCCATCCAAGACCACAGGAAATTGCAGCGAATTGTGGACGCAGCTCAGACCATCACACAAACTAGCTTCCCTTATCTTGACTCCATTTATACCTCATGATGCCTCGGCAACATAATCAAGGACCCTGGCCACTCCTTCTTCTCTCTCCCATCAGGCAAAAGGTATAGAAGTATGAAAACGCACACCACCAGATTCGGGGACAGTTTCTTACCAGCTGTTTTCAGGCAACTGAATCATCTTACCACAACCAGAGAGCAGTGCTGAATTACTATCTACCTCTTTGGTGACCCTCAGACTACCCTTGATCGGACTTTGCCGGCTTTACCTTACACTAAACGTTATCCCCTTATCATGTATCTGTACACTGTGAATGGATTGATTGTAATCATGTATTGTCTTTCTGCTGACTAGTTAGCACGCATCAAAGAAGCTTTTCACTGTACCTTGGTACACGTGACAATAAACTAAACTAAACTAAACCAGCATTTGGGAGTGGTTGGATGGATTGTCGGGATGCTCAGGAATGGAACCCAGAATAATGATGGAGATTCTTAGCGAGAATAATTTCCACAGAGTACAGCTGTATAGTGAATTCTGCCTTCCAGGCCTCAGGATGTATTCTTGGACGTGAAAGTGTCAACTTAATCAGCTCTAAAAGGAGTCATTATGCTATTACATTTGGAGTTCCATTACTGAGAGTGTTATTTTCCTACCTATGAATCATAAATGAGGATTTCATTGAAGATAAACATTAGGCAATGCAATATTATTTATTAATCCGTGAACAAACAATGAGGCAATGCAAAATACAATGTAAACTGAAAAAAGGAACATTTATAAAGCAACAATAAGAGTTGAAAAGCTTACAACTGGAGAGATGAGGCAAGCCTACTGGGGAGATTGGCCTTGTCGTGACTATTTAAGGAAGTAAAATCAGAGTTTAAACTTGCCATTCTTTCCTTCTCATGGAGCATTTTTCTGTAGCATGAGATAAGGTTGAGTACATTTCACTTCACTGAGGTGCTACACTCCCAGTCTGGATGATAGTCAGGAGATAGTTCCCTCCTCAGATTTGTGATGTTATCAATCAATATTCTAACATGAAGTTATCTTTTCAACTAAAGTCCTTTGTTTCAGTGTCATCAGCCTCCATATGGATATTGCTATGGGCATCCCACCTGCCCGTGTTTGGCCCATATCCCTCTAAACCTTTCCCATCCATCCACCAGTCCAAATGTCTAAAATGCTGTTGTATCTGCCTCAACTACCTCCTCTGACAGCTCGTTTCATGTATCCCCCACCCTCTGAGTGGAAGGTTTGCCTCTCAGGTTCCTATTAAATCTATTCCATCTCACCTTGAACCTATGCCCGCTATTTCTTGATTCTCCTACTCTGGGTAAAAGACTGTGCATTCACTCTATCTTGATCCAATATCCTTAGCATTCATTCGCTCCTCCATCAACGTCTGTGACTGCACGGCATACTGTCTGCAAAATTCACTGCAGGCTACTCCAACAGCACCTGCCAAACCCGTGACCTCGACTACCCAGGAGGATGAAGGGAGTAAATAGAGGGGGACATCTGCAGCTGCTTCGAAATGTATCTTTAATACTTGGTCAAAGTTCTGAAAGTCCCTGGCCAGCAGCATGTGAACGTTCTCCTTAAATACAAAAAAACTAAAAGTGATTATAAAGCATTGCAAGAAAACATGAATCGTGTTGCTATCTCCACCCATTCTCAGAGGAGTCAGTGTCTGACCCTGTACAACAAAACACATTTCTGGCACGTCTTTCAAATTCCATATTCTCCCTTGAAATGCTTCTTGGTGATAGGATTTTCAGCTCTGAGCTGCAATTGTGTTTATGATAGTTGGAATTACTGAGAAACAACACATTCCTCTGATTAGTTTCTCAGCTTTTTATCATTAGTGACATTCCAAAAGCAGAGTTGGTTGTCCAGACATTTGAGCTACTTTGACACAACACACGGAATCATTTAGCATTCTTAAAAACTTAAATGTTTTTTTTTCTTCCTTCATTTGAATTATCAATTGCATTTATTTATAAGATGGCGCACATCACAGGAAACATTATAAACCAACCTGACAAACCCTCACTTTATGTTTTAAAAAAAGGACACAAAGTGCTGGAATAACTCAGCGGGTCATGCAGCATACACAGGTGATATTTCTGCATCCTGATTTTGTGTTATCTAATTCATGTTTAGCCAAACCAAATTATACTTGTACTGCATTCACTGTTTTTTACGGAATTACAGAATTTTGCAACTCAGAAGGAGGCTTTTCTGATCATCAAGTCAATACCAGCTCTGGCTTCTCCAAATAGCCTTTAAAATTGTTTCCTTTCAGATACTTATCGAGTTAACTTTTAAATGGTACAATTAAATCTGTTTTTACAAATCCTAGCGGTGTATTTTGGACCCCAACCATTCACTGTCAAAAGAATGAATCTTCATTTAGTGATCCCTTGATTTGTTCCCAATCTCTACTGTTTATACCCTCCTGACTTTAAATATCTCTTTTAAAGATATTCCCATGTTGTTCCCATGCAGCGTCCTCTGTTCCATGGCAAAATAATCTCATCTTTTCCGGGTTGTAAACATTATAAATTCCTTCATTGCTGGAATTGTAATGATAAATATCTGCATTCTTTCCAAACCATCATGGCCTACATAAAGTAACGTGCCAGAAATGGACACAGCTAAATTCATCGTAGCAAAGGGGTACATTTCAGCCTGGAGTGAAGCATTGGGTTGACCTCTGGATATCAGTATATGGATATATGCATACATATACCAAAAAAGACATAGAAATATAGAAACATAGAAATTAGGTGCAGGAGTAGGCCATTCGGCCCTTCGAGCCTGCACCGCCATTCAATATGATCATGGCTGATCATCCAACTCAGTATCCCGTACCTGCCTTCTCTCCATACCCCCTGATCCCCTTAGCCACAAGGGCCACATCTAACTCCCTCTTAAATATAGCGTAAAGTGTTATAGTAACTAAATGGGACAGGCAGCATCTCTGGAGAACATGGATAGGTGATGTTTTGGATCAGGTCGCTTCTTCAGACTGTGTACATAAACATTCTAGTCCCTCTGTTCTTCATTCTCCTCAGGAAGGTGCCATTTAATTTTATTTGTCTTTACTTTTTTTCCCACAGTGTATCACTTCACACTTCCACACATTAAATTGGGAAACTTTACCTTGAAACCACATGTTTTCATCCTTCATTGATGTAAAATAAAAAGCAGTGGCCACATCACTGTACCCATGGGAAACTACAACTTACCATTTACCAATCTGAGAAACAATCTTATACCAAGGATTTCTGCCCTCTGCTTCTAACCCACCTAAACTGCAATTTCACCGACATCAATTTCCTAACCAGTCATTTGCGCCGGGTCCTATGCAGTACATTTTCAAAGTTTACGTAAATGACATCCATCACATAAACCTTCTTTGTTATATCAAAAAATTGAAACATGGCTGGTACACTGAAAAGAGGCAATGCAGATTTAAATAAGCTGCTAGAGAGAGAAAGGTAGAAAAGACTATGGGTTTGGGTTTAGGTTTGGATTAGGATTTATTATTGTCACTTGTACCGAGATACTGTGGAAAGCTTTGTTTTGTATTCTATCCAATCAAATCAGATAATATCTATATTACTAAAAGTTTGATCTTGACCACTTCCTGTTTTTCTGTTTCATGATTTTAGAAAAAACGCTGCCACTTACGGCTGTGATTTTTGGCCATCTTACTCAGAGTCCCCCTCCGCTGCGCAGGATATGGGGATTTTTCCCATCGATGAAAAATAAAAGAGTTATTCATGTTTAAAAAATGTTGAGATTCTCTCTGCTGCCCCTGCTGGTGGGAGGGGGGATGGACTATAAAACCACGAAGTGTTGTGCCTCAGTTAGTCTCTACAAGATGGGGAAGTGAGAGGGTCACGTCTCTCAGTCTGAGCTGTGAATAACACTGAACACGTCTACTAAACTGTCAGTGTGGTTTTACTTACCTTGAGTGCCCTTAATGTGGTTTGAAAATGTGGTTGGTTTGAAGTAAAATCACTGTAAATGGTTGGTGGGAGTTGGGTTGAAGTAAAAGCATTGCAAATGATTGGTGGGAGTTGGGTTGAAGTAAAAGCACTGCAAATGGTTGGTGGTCTAAACATGACAACTTCCTGTTTGCACTGTATATTGATTTTCGATAAAACGCTACCATTTACGGCTGTGATTTTTGGCCATCTTACTCAGTCCCCCTCCGTTCATCAGGTGCAGAGGATTCTTCCCAGCAATGAAAAATAAAAGTGTTATTAGTGTTTAAAAAATGTTGAGAATGTCTCTCCTGTCAATCACACCATGAAGGCCACATTTTTTCCGGTGGTAGGAGGGAGGGATTATAAAACCCAGAAGTGTGGGTGTGGTTCAGTCTCTGCATGATGGGGGAGGGAGAGGTCACGACTCTGTCTGAGCTGTGAATCGACTGAACACACTGAATGTTTGCTGAACTGTGAGTGTGGAGTTTTGTGTGGTTTTATGGTGGTTTCACCCTGCTTGAAATGGTATGAAACTGCATTTGAGTGTGGTGGTCTTGCACCCTGCATGAAATGGTATGAAACTGCATTTGAATGTGGTGGCCTTGCACCCTGCATGAAATGGTATGAAACTGCACTTGAATTCGGTGGCCTTGCACCCTGCTTGAAATGGTAGGAAAATGGATTTGAATTTGGTGGCACCCTGCTTGAAATGGAATTTCAAGGAATAGCCGTGAGTCAACTAACAGCCCACCAGCCATGAGTGAGCTGCCAGCACATCAGGCTTGAGGGACTGAGCTGCCACCCCAAGAATCCATTTGGCCCACAATGTCCATACTAGCCCTCTGGAGACCAGTCCCTTGAGCCCACAACACCCATACCAGCGCTCCAGAAGCCAACCCCCCCCCCCCCCCTGCCCACTGCCCACCAATATTGGAATTGGTGGAGAGGTGGAATATTGCGTTGGGGACCAGAAACATTGCCTATTTCCTTCGCTCCATAGATGCTGCTGCACACGCTGAGTTTCTCCAGCACTTTTGTCTACCTTCGATTTTCCAGCATCTGCAGCTCCCTCTTAAACAGTAATTATTTGACAGTTTTTCTCAAACAGAAATCTCCATTAATGTAACCTAAAATTCTATTTAAGTATAAATTAGCATTTGATTACATAATAATAAGTGTGAATTGCTTCCTTTGTCACAATGCACAGCAACTCAACTATGCACCGGCTCCAGGTTATGTAAATATCTCATGACTCATGTCTGCCCGCAGTCCCCACAATGATTTGCAGAAGGTACTTGCGTGTTAGGTGGATTAGATGTCCTTGTTAATCAGTAAATTAAACATTAGCACTGGAAAATTAACTGAGCTGTGAACAGCAGCTCATTGATTCAGTAAAAATGCTTACATATTATTTATTATTATTTAAGTATTATTTAACTCCATGATAACATGGTTTTCATACTTGTTTTACAAAATGGCAGGCAGCGAATGCAAGGCAAATAGTGACATCACAAAATATTAAACAGAAACACAAGGACACCTGCCACACTCCCTCAGGTGATGATGTCGCTTTCTCAAAGATGCTCTAGTCTTGCAGGCTGGCCCTGAGGTTGAATGATGACTCACCATCATTCCAGTTCTCTGAGCTTTGAAGTTGCTAACAGGAACTAGAAACTGTCACAGGGGAATACAAATGTACGAATTAAGAGCAAGAATAAGGCAGCTCTTCAAACCTGTTCTGCCATTTATAAAAGTAATGGGTGTTCTGATAACCTCAATCCTGCATTCATATTTTCTTGCAATAACCTTTCACACTATGTCATCAAAAATCGCTCTATCTTTGCCGTCTATTTGACTGAGTCTGGTGCATTGTTGACTGTGGAGGAGATGATAACGAAGAGATACGAACAATGAAACTATAAGGATGGCTCAGGAGGAGGAGGGATGGAGAGAGAGGGAATGTAAGGGATGCTTGAAATTAGTGATCTTACCATTGAGTTGGGTTGTAGTACTCATTGGTCAAAGACCTTCCACAACTGTCCTTTGATGCAGCCTTTCCCACCTCTACTACTCAACAGATCTCCTTCCCCTCCCCCCTTCCAACCCCCCACTCTAACTGTGGCCTCTAGCTCCCACAATGAACCTCAATCACTTACTCCTTCCATCCTGGAATGATTTCATTCCCACCATTCCCACGTCCACATCTCTACTTCCCACCTTCTTGGGAAGGTTACTCCTACTCCAACCCATGAACAAACCTCGAGCTCTTCCTCTGTCAATCATTCGATGGTCTGTCTCTCCCTTCAGCAATCTCATTCCCCTCACATCCCAATCTCACACTTTGCCCCTCAATCACCTATCACCAACATTTCCAAACCCCAATCTCTTGTTTTCGCATTCCAACAAAAACTTTCGACAGTCATTCTCAGCATCATCCAACTTTCCAACCTCTAATCTCCTGCCTCCAACGTTGGCTTGGTATCTCCTTCCCTCCCTTTCTCTCTCATCCTTCATGGTGATCTTTACCATTTCCCTTCACTTCTTAACATACCAATTTATTTTCTTCCAACTTGGTCAACCTGTCACCATCACTTCCACTTCCAAGCCCTGATCTCCAGGTCAGTCCCACCATACACCCAGCTCAGGAGTTCAAGATGGCAGCAACAGTGGAAGGAGAAGTCCATCGGTGCCAGTGAGAGGGCAGTGTGCTAGCCTCTGTGCCTTCAAAAGTATTCTGGGGATTCGAACCTTGGTGGCGGAAGATGCACTGGAGCGCGGAGGCTGCGGGAGGCAAGGGGTGACATGTTTGTAGAACGAGGTGTAGGTGGAGTGGGCTGAGGGAGCAGCCAGGGTTCAAGTGCTACTGGTGGCCCCACAGTGGTCGGATGAGCGCACGGATCGGACATGGCCTGCAGCGGCACGGAGTGCCGGATTTGCGGTGGACACCAACAGCATTGCCAGGCCAGCTGACCCTTGCGACACTAACCCAGTGTCTCCGCCAAGCCAACGGGCCTTCATGGCCAAGTTAAGACTGTTCTTTAAGAACTTGAAACTTGAAGGGCGCAAAATGACACTGGAAATGTGAGGACTCTTTATTCTTACACTACAATCATTGCACATTTGTACTTAGTTACGATTGTGCTTGGATATGGTATGATTTTACTGAATTGCATGCAAAACAAATTATTTCACTGTACCTAGTGAAATTGTGGCAATAGAGTACCATTGATCCATTGAGTTGTAGGCAAGCGACTCCAGGAAACCTGAGGCGCAGCTTAATGTCATTTTGATCAGGAGCTGGATGACAAGATGTTAAAACATTGTCACAAGGTTCTGTCACAAACTTTCCAGGACTTTACCTGTGCTACTGCACTCACATACTTTTTAGTTTTTAATTTAGAGACATAGCATGGAAGCAGACCGTTCAGTCCGAGTTCACGGCAACAATCGATCATCCGTTCACACTAGTTCTATGTTTTCCACTTTCTCATCCACTCCGCATATCAGTGGTTCTTAACCTTTTTGTCACCAGTACGCGCATATGCGAACCAAACACTGTATGTGGTGTGTACTTTTGTTAGGCTCCTAAACATGGGCTCAACAAATTGATATGTTATTTGTGTCCTCTTCATGACCCCCGGCAAATCCCCAAACAACCCCCAGGTTAAGAATCACTGCCTTATACAGTAGGGGCAGTTCACAGAGGTCAATTAACCTACAAACCCACATTTCTTTGGCATGTGCGAGGAAACTGGAGCACCCTGAGGAAACCCACACGATCACAGTGAGAATGTGCAACCTCCGTACAGATAGCGTGCGAGGTTATGATCGAATCCGAGTCTCCGGCAATGTGAAGCACAGCTCACCCACCTTTAGCACTGTGCCGCCTGTCTCCATGTGTATCCTTGATTCAGTGTTTAGTACAGGGCAGGAAACTTGTTATTTCAACATGGCTGTTTAATTGCAGTATGAAAATCTAAAAATAGGCAATTAAATATGGGTTAACTGGGAATGTCTGAGTGATTCCTAATGAGATGATATTATTCTCTACAGGGACTTATTACTGATCTCTACCAGCTGCACTGAAACATACAAAAGGGGCTGTCCCACTGCGGCGACCTAATCCGCGAATTTAAAAGATTGCCTTCGACCTTCAAGCTCGAGGGCTCTCGCCTGGAAGACCTCGAGCTGGATCGACCGTCCGCGTTGAAACTGCAAGCTGGATCGTCCGACCGCGCGCACCGCGCGCACACACACACACACACACACACACACGCACGCACACACACACACACACACACACACACACACACACACACACACACACACACACACACACACACACACACACACACACAAACAAACACACCCACACAAACACACAAACCCCCACACACACACAACCACACACACACACACACACACACACACACACACACACACACACACACACACACACACACACATCGCAAAGGCGGGGACCAGGGAAAGCGGGGGAGCGCTGTCTGAAATTCACACCCGCGATGAAGAGGAACGTAAAACGGCTGCCACAGTGTATGGTAGGTCCTTTGGAGAGCGCGGAAGTGAGGGGGAAAAGAAGGGGAGAGAACGGGACAGAGGGGGAGAAAAGGGGAGAGAAGGGGGGGGCAAAGGGGGGGAGAAGGAGTGGAGACACTTTTAAGAAGTATAATTAAGTTTAGCGTGAATTTTACCTACCAGTCGGTTTTCCCTGGTCCTGAAAACCCCATTGAGCCAATCAAAATGCCCGGTCAGCGAAGGAGATTGCCTACGGCTGCCTTTGACTGCCTGTAACTAAATAGCGACCCCACTCCACTGCACTACGAGTCACAAAGAACCATGCCGACCAAATTTTAGTCGCGGAAAATTTCTCAACATGCTGACCGCGACCTAGCTGAGGCCACGAGTATTCGGGAACTTCCCTCGAGCATGAAGGAGAGTTCCAGTGACCACATAGGACCTCCTAGGACCTTGTGTCAACCATGCTGTGAGTTTGAGTCGAGGGCAAACTCATCTAAACTCGCAGATTAGGTTGCCGCAATGGGACAGCCCCTTAAAGCTGTGCATTTGTGCAATTAAGGTGGAACTCAGTTCTAATCATTTTAAGTTCGTTAACTTATGAAATGCCATCCAGGTGATGCGGGCAGCTTCTTCTGGCTGCCTGCACTACTCAAATACACGGCACAGTTTCGCAGCAGGTGGAGCCACTGCCTCACAGTGCCAGAGACCCAGGTTCGCCCATGACCACGGGTGCTGACTGTGCGGAGTTTGCATATTCTCCCTGTAACTGCGTCAGTTTCCTCCAGCTGTTCCAGTTTCCCCCCACGTCCCAAAGGCGTGCGGGTTGGTAGGTTAATTGGCCTCTGTAAAATTAACCCCAGTGTAGTAAGAGTGGAAGCAAAAGAACTTATATGAATGGGAGATCGATGGTCGGCGTGGAATCTATGGCCCAGAGGGCCTGTTTCCTTGCTGTATCTCTAAACTAATGCTGTATCTCTAAATTAATACTGTATCTCTAAACTAATCTAAATTTAAGAGTGACTAGACCAAGTGCAGACCCGTTGGGTCTGCTCCCCCAACGCAGCCGTTCTCTACCCGGGAAACGTGGTCCTCCAACTCAAGCGGCTCAGGAATCAGCAGTGCAGCTGTTTTTAAATGCCGTCTTTGAGGCGAGATGCGGGCGCCAACAGCTGTTATGGTCGCTGGCCAGCAGGAGGCGACAAAATGAGGAGTGGATACTTGGAATGAAAAGTGAAATCTCTACCGAAATGGAAATAAACTTCAAAAAACACATACAGCCAGCTGGCAGCCACACAGTTTTAATATTATACTAGACCAAGTGCAGACCCGTTGGATCTGTTTCCCCAACGCGCGTTTGGAGGGGTGAGGCGTCACATTAACCACCTGGGTTTATTGGGTCTATTCCTCCAAAGCACGGTTGCGGGGTGGGATTCTGGCTGGGGTGTAGGTCTGGTGCAAAGGCATATGTAAATGGATCCATTCCGATTGGACATCTGTTAGCATTGTGCATTGTGACATCACACGATGGAACGTTCACCAGGGGCTGGGGCTGGTGCAAAGGCATATGTAAATGGATCCATCCCGATTGGACATATGTGAGCATTGGGCATTGTGACATCACACGATGGAAACAAATCAAAAGGCAGACAGGCAGCCGGACGGACGCCTGACGTCGGACGGACACCGGCAGCCACAGACTTTTATATAATAACTAGACCAAGTGCAGACCCGTTGGGTCTGTTTCCCCAACGGCATTTTGCGGGGGGGGGGGGGGGGGGGGGGGGGCGGCATCATCACACTCACATTAACCACCCCCCAAACACAGGTGGTGGGGAGAGGGGGATGAGAAGAGGGGAGGGAGGGGAGGGAGGGGAGAGGACGAGGAGGAAATGGGACAGATTTGGGAGGGAAAGGAGAGCGAGGTAGGGATGGAGAGAGAGATGTGGGGGAGGGGGGGGGAGATGGGGAGGAGGGGAGGGAGGGAGGGGGAGATGGGGGGGGGAGAGAGAGGGAAAAGAGTGGGGGGAGGGAGAGTGGAGGGGGAAGGGGGATAGAAGTGGAAGAGTGAGGAGGGAGGGGTAGGGGGAGTGGTGGAAGAGGGACAGAGGGGTAGGGGGAAGGGGACGGGGAGAGAGGGAAGGGGTGGGGTAGAGAGTGAAGGGAGGTGGGGGAGAGAGGGATGGGTGGGAGAGGGTGAGGGGTGAGGAGAGGGAAACATAGAAACATAACATTCTATAAGATCCCCCCTCAATCTTCTAAATTCTAGCGAGTACAAACCGAGTCTATCCAGTCTTTCTTCATATGAAAGTCCTGACATCCCAGGAATCAGTCTGGTTAACTTTCTCTGTACTCCCTCTATGGCAAGAATGTCTTTGGGCATTGGGCATTGTAACATCACATGATGGAACGTTCACCAGGGGCTGGGGCTGGGGCTGGTGCAAAGGCATATGTAAATGAATCAATTCCGATTGGACATCTACGAGCATTGGGCATTGTGACATCACACGATGGAACGAATCAAAAAGCAGAAAGGCAGCCAGACGGACGGCGGATGGCAGCCACAGAGTTTTAAAGATAGATAGATAGATAGATAGATAGATAGATAGATAAATAGATAGATAGATAGATAGATAGATAGATAGATAGATAGATAGATAGATAGATAGATAGATAGATAGATAGATAGATAGATAGATAGATAGATAGATAGATAGATAGATAGATAGATAGATAGATAGATATAGATGTGCACACACTTTTGAACAAGCGAATATGCTTCTTATGTATAGGAAGGAACTGCAGATGCTGGTTTACACCGAAGATAGACACAAAATGTTGGAATAACTCAGCGGGTCAGGCAGCGTCTCTGGAGAAAAGGAATAGGTCACGTTTCAGGTTGAAACTCTTCTTCAGACAGAGTCAGGGGGGAGGAAAACTAGAGATGTCAAAAGTTTTTGTGCCCCTAGTTTCCCTCCCCTTTGACTCTCAGTCTGAAGAGGAGTTTCGACCTGAAACGTCACTTGTTCCTTTTCTCCAGAGATTTTGCCTGACCCACTGAGTTACTCCAACATTTTGTGTCTATCTTCTTATGTAGCTCACTTCATTTCAATTCCCAAATGTAAAAGATTTAATCAAGGGAACCCTTGTGCTATTCTCATAAAGTGACAAAGATTAAAAGCCTCTTGTGAAATTCATTGTGCCGAGAAGGATGATATTCAAAGTCCAAACTCATTAAAATGTTGCCGTTTGTGTGAAGGAACCACATGTAAATCTGTGTATAACAAGACTGATTTAATTCAAGGTCACAAAAGCAGCACTGGACCTGAACAGAAAGACATAAGAATGAGAAATCTGCATTTATCCCTTCTGACGTAATGTACAGATAAGCCTCCAGTAGCTCTCCACTAATTGCTCAATGGATAACAGAGTCATGTGCTGCACCTAATAAAGCAAGCAGAAGTTTATGAGTTCCTTATCTGTGCTAAGTCATTGAGGGAGCAAAGATGAAATGCCTTCACGTGGATTCTGTATCTCCAGCTAAAGAGAGTAAACTTAGCCCTGAATTCCACTCTTGTTCATTGATAATTGCTTCTCAGCAGAATGCTAGTGTATTCTAGTCAAAATGATGAGAGGGATAGACAGAGTTGACGTGGAAAAGCTTTTCCCACTGAGAGTAGGGAAGATTCAAACAAGGGGACATGACATGAGAATTAAGGGACTGAAGTTTAGGGGTAACATGAGGGGAAACTTCTTTACTCAGAGAGTGGTAGCTGTGTGGAATGAGCTTCCAGTGAAGGGGGTGGAGGCAGGTTCGTTTTTATCATTTAAAAAATAATTGGATAGTTATATGGATGGGAAGGGAATGGAGGGTTATGGTCTGAGCGCAGGTATATGGGACTAGGGGAGATTATGTGTTCGGCACGGACTAGAAGGGTCGAGATGGCCTGTTTCCGTGCTGTAATTGTTATATGGTTATATGGTTATTAATTTGGAACATAGAACAGTGGAACACAGGAATTGGCAATGTTTATGCCACACATGATGCCAAGACCAACGACCAGGATATTGAATACAGTAAACCCTCGTTATAACAGGCTATGGGGGGGGAGAATGGTGCTGTTATTACCCATTGTCCACGATAACTGAGTAAGGTATTCACTCCACCCACCTCACGGTCACCCTGTGAAATGAGTTGTTTTCAAATACATTTTTTGTAATTTTGTTACTACAATCTAAAAATACTAACGTCTGTTTGTTACATTGCTCAATAGAGTTAAGTGTCGATCAACGGGAGTGCTTGTCAATTTCATAGCCTTATCAATTTCACTGACCTCCGCAGTGTAACTAACAGCTTGTGTTCGTAAAGGGCCTGTCCCACTTTCCCGAGCTGCTCACAAATTCTCCCGAGTTTTCCCCTTGATTCAAACTTGGAGAATGTTCGTAATGGGTCTGTAGGAGTCCGTAGATATACTGTAGTGGCTTGTTATGTCAGCTGTAGGTACTCGGGGCATTAAATGCTGCAATTTTTCTCCTCCCAACTATCTTTTTACTCGTGGACATTTTTTGTCCTGCTGGAGAAAACGTCCCGACTTACCTGATGCCCCGAGTACCTACGGCTTACATAACGAGCCGCTACGCTATATCTACGGACTCCTACGGACCCGTTACGAACATTCTCCGAGTTTGAATCAAGGGGAAACTCGGGAGAATTCATGAGCAGCTCAGGAAAGTGGGACAGACCCTTAAAGAGACAGTTCGCTATAACCAACATCCATTATAAAGAGGTCTGTAATAACGAGGGTTTACTGTATAAGAGTCAGCTTTATAGGACTTTAATTAGGCCGCATTTTGAGTCTTCAGAAAGGGTGCAGAGGAGGTTTACCAGAATGATGCCTGTATAGGGGGTGTTACAGGAAGGTTGGATAGACTTGGATTGTTTTCTCTGGATCGTCTGAGATTGAAGGAAGACGTGCTAGAAATATATAAAATGATGAGAGGCATAGACAGGGTAGACTCTCTACCCAAGATTAAAATATCAAATACTGGAGGGAATAACTTTAAGAGGAGAGGGGCAAAGTTCAAAAGAGATGTGCAGGCCAATTTATTTACACAGAGGATGGTGTGTGCCTGGAATTTGCTACCAGGATGATGGTGGTGGCTGATGCGATAGTGGAATTTATGAGACTTTTGAATAAGTAAATGGATGTGCAGGGGATGGAGGGATATGGATTATATGTAGGCAAAAAAGAGTTGGTCTTGACATCATGTTGGGCACAGCCATTGTGGGCTGAAGGGCCTGTTCCTGTGCTGTACTGTTCTATGTTTAGGTTTATTATTGTCATGTGTCGCGTGGTATAGTGAAAAACTTTGTTTTGCATGCTATCCAATCAAAGCAGATAAAACTATACATAAATAGACAAGCCAAACTCATGTGCAATAGGTGGAGCAAAGGGAAAGATCCAAAGTGCAGAATATAGATACTGAGTGTCGATGGAATATCCTGTGGAAAACTGATGTCATTTATTCAGCTGCCCATAAGAGAAAAGCTGTTTTTTTTAAATAAAAGGATTGACATGTTTATCATCACCTGCCTACACCCAAACGAACATTGTATGAGGCCAGAACAAAAACTATTCATTCGCTTTTGAGTATATGTACAGTCAAAACCTAATCTTACTCGGAATTAATGCACCTGTATTTTGCAGCTGAGAGGCAATCGTCAATGAACAAGTGTGGAACCTCTGGCTAAGTTTATTCTCGTCAGCTGTGAAGGCATTTCATCCTTGCTCCCTGGCACAGTGAAGAGAGATGTTTAGTTTGTTTAGGGATTTTCCTTATTCTAAAATGGATTAAATTATTTTTTTTATCATCAATCTACACACAATACCACAGAATAAAAAAGCAAAACCAGGCCCTTCTCCCCCGATTGCTCAGTTTGGCTGGGCAGCCAGCTCTATGAAGAGTCCTGGTGCTTCCAAAGTTCTTCCATTTAAGAATGACGGAGGCCACTGTGGTCATCGGGACTTGCAATGCTGCAGAAATTGTTTGATACCCTTCCTCAGATCTGTGTCTCCACAAAATCCTGTCTCGGAGGTCTACGGACAATTCCTTCGTCTTCATGGCTTGGTTTTGAGTGTCATAGCAAAGGGTCTGAATACTTATGTAAATGTGATATTTCAGTTGTTTCTTTTTAATTACTTTGCAAACATTTCTAAATACCTGTTTTCACTTCTTCATTCTGGGGTATTGTGTGTAGATTGATGATAACAAAATGAATTTAATCCATTTAAAAAAGGCTGTAACGTAACAAAATGTGGAAAAAGTGAAGGGGTCTGAATACTTTCTGACCCCTTGTATAGTATTATCTGATTAGTATTATCTATGTATAGTATTATCTGATTTGATTGGATCACGTGCAAAATAAAGCTTTTCACTGTACCTCAGTACATGTGACAATAATAAACCTAAACTGTGAGACCGCAGTATATTGTGTATAGTTTTGGACTTCTTGCCTAAGAAAGGACCTACCTGCCTCAGAGGGCACACGGCAAAAATTCATGAGAAATGTTCCAGGGATGAGATATTGTCTGCATGGCGAGAGATTGAGGAGAGTAGGTCTGTAGCCTGTAGTGTTTAGAACAATGAGAGATCTCAATGGAACGTACAAAGTTCTAACAGGATAGTTGTAGGGAGGCTGAAGGGAACAGAACCAGGAAGTTGCTTAGGACTGAGGAGAGGAGAAACGTCTTCACTCAATGGTGGTGAACTTTTGGATTTCTCAATGCCGGAGAGTTAAGGAGGCCATTGAGTTCATTCAAAATTGAAACAAGTAAATTAAATGGATGTGGGACCAATGCAGTAACTTTCCAGCCATTATCTTGATGAATAGCAGGCCCAGCTCAAAGGATTGAAAGGCCTACTCATGCACTAATTTCTTCTACTCCTCCTTGGAAGGAGGAACAGTGAGGTGAGAAATACTGGCTAAAATTGATAAAGGAGAAGGCATGGATATGGTATTTAGGAAGCTGTAAAGGAGCAAACTACTACTAGTTAAAGTCTGATCTCCATCCTATAGTACCAGTAACATGCGACTACGTAGATCAAGCAGCATCTGTGGAGGCAAAATATGTAAGTTGACATTTCCTATATAGACCCTGCACCTATATAGAACTGTCTAGTAAAGGATTGGTGAAACCAGATGGAGAGGAGATCATCCTGTATCCCATCCCTTTTTACCGGCCCCCGTCCCACTCAAGTCTGATGTAGGGTCCACACCTGAAATGCCTATTCAAGCTTTTTGTCCCAAGAGATGCTTTGAATCCGCTGAATTATTCCAGCAGTCTGTTTTTGTTCTAGATTCTAACATCTGAAGAAACAGGGAACTGCATAGAAACATAGAAAATAGGTGCAGGAGTATGCCATTCGGCCCTTCAAGCCAGCACCGCCATTCAATATGGTGATGGTTGATCATCCAAAATCAGTCCCCCATTCCAGCTTTTTCCCCATATCCCTTTATTTCATTAGCCCTAAGAGCTATATCTAACTCTCTTTTGAAAACATCCAGTGAATTAGCCTCCACTACTTTCTGTGACAGAGAATTCCACAGATTCACAACTCTCTGGGTGAAAAAGATTGTCCTCATCTCAGTCCTGAATGGCCTACCCCTTATTCTTAAACTGTGACTCCTGGTTCTGGACTCCCCCAACATCGGGAACATTTTTCTTGCATCTAGCCTGTCCAATCCCTTAAGAATTTTACATGTTTCTATGATATCCTCTCATCCTTCTAAATTCCAGTGAATATAAGCACAGTCGATCCATTCTTTCATCATATGTCAGTTCTGCCATCCTGGCAATTAACCTGGTGAACCTATTCCCTCAATAGCAATAATGTCCTTCGTCAAATTAGGAGACCAAAACTGCACACAATGCTCCAGGTGTGGTCTCAGCAGGGCCCTGTACAACTGCAGTATGCCCTCCTTGCTCCTATATTAAAATCCTCTCGCTATGAAGGCCAACATGCCATTTGCTTTATTCACCGCCTGTTGTACCTGCATACTTACTTTCAGTGACTGATGTACAAGGAAATCCAGGTCTCGTTGCACCTTCCCTTTTCCTAATCTGACACCATTCAGATAATAACGTGTCTTCTTGTTCTAGCCACCAAACTGGATAACCTCACATTATTCCACAATATACTGCATCTACCATGTATCTGCCCACTCACCCAACCTATTCAAGTCACCCTGCAGCCTCATAGCATTCTCCTTGCAGCTCACACTGCCACCCAGCTTTGTGTTATCCACAAACATGGAGAAGTTACTGCAGGTGCTGAAATCTTGAACAAGAAAAACACAAAGTGCTGGAGGATCTCTGTGGGTCAGGCAACATCTCTGGTGGATAAGCGACTTTTCGGGACGGGTGCCTTCTTCAGACACAGACACAGACAGGCAATGTTTCCTATCCATATCATAGAGCGATGGAATCATACAGAGTGGAAACAGGCCATTCAACCCAACTTGCCTGCACCGGCTAACATACCCTATCTACACTGGTCCCACCTGCCTGCTATCCATATCCCGCTAAACATGTCCTATCGATGTACCTGTCCAATTGCTTCTTAAACGTTGCGATAGTCCCTGCCTCAACTACCTCCTCTGGCAGCTTGTTCCATACACCATCACCTTTGTGTGAAAAAGTTACCCCTCAAATTCCTATTAAATCTTTTTCGCTTCAGCTTAAACCTTTGTTTTCTGGTCCTCGATTCCCCTCCTCGGGGCAAGAGACTGTGTCTTCTCGATCTATTCCTCTCATCATTTTATACACCTCTATAAGATCACCCCTCATCCTCCTGTTCTCCAGCCTGCTCAACCTCTCCCTATAGCTCAGACCCTTGAGTCCTGGCAACATCCTCTCTGTACCCTTTCCAGCTTGATAACATCTTTCCTATAACATGGTGCCCAGAACCGAACACAATATTCTAAATGCAGCCTCACTAACGTGTTATATAACTGCAACATGACCTCCCAACTTCTATACTCAGTACTCTGACTGAAGAAGAGATGCTGCTTCTGACCTGCTGAGTTACTCCAGCATTTTGTGCTTTTTGGCCAACATCTGCAGTCTCTTTTGACTAGCAATAATTTGATCAGTGATAAGTTAATTAAAATTGTATCTCCAGCTATAAGCAGTTTTAACACTGTTTAACAAGGTTTAACACTGTTTCTGTGTAAACCTTAAAATACAATGGTAGGCACACTTTCAATTTAACTCGCCCACCCTCCACCGAAATGACTCGGTTAGTCAAAACAATAAAATATACTCATGTGGTTTGAGTAATCGTTAGCCTCAGATTGTTATTGATTGGAGCTGTGTGGCATCTATTCCAATACTGCTATGCTCTTTGACAGGAGCTTTTCGAGATGAAGAATGAACCATTTTCTCAAACTCAGCGAAAAATAGGTCCATTTGCAGCATATGCATTGCATAATTAGTTACATATCCCCAGAACAGCCACTCTGTGAAGTGTCCTACTTTATTGAATTGTCATTGAATTTTGAAATGCATGCAATTTAAAGTTTTCAGGTTTAAGTCCCAGATTCTACATCCTCATTTTTACTTAGAACCAAACCGCTTGCTCCTCAAGTTTAAATTGTTTGCTGATAATATAGAGCTGTTTTTTAAAAATAATTTAGAAACATAGAAACATAGCAAATAGTTGCAGGAGTAGGCCACTCGGCCTTTCAAACCAGCACCGCCATTCAATATGATCATGGCTGATCATCAAAATCTTTACCCCATTCTCCCCATATCCCTTGATTCTGTTAGGCCTAAGAGTTGTATCTAACTCTCGTGAAAATATCCAGTGAATTGGCCTCCACTGCCTTCTGTGGCAGAGAATTCCACAGTCACAACTCTCTGGGTGATTTACAACTCTCTGGATGGTTCATTCAATGTGTTCATTCAAGTTAGGAATGTTGTCTTTGGTCAATGGAAAACCCTTTTAGTATTTTGCTGCCTTTCCCAACTAATTGTGTTTCAGGCATATTGGCTACTATTTTATTAGAGCTATTTTTATTAGGTCTTACCAATTAATGCAGTGTTGCAGAGAAATAACTTAAAACAATCTGAAGGTCGGCTTGAATCCAAGTTGCAGAGATGAAAATATGGAGTGCTTATGTGTTAGGTCGTTTATTTTTAGGTTAAGTATTTTTTTCCACTATTTTAATCCTGTTCTAGAATCGTTTTTCCCAACAACCATCAGGCTCTAAAACATTACACAACAATGACCGATGAACAATGGTTGCACTATGGACTTCTGTACTAGTGTATGACTTTATTGCATTTTTTGTTATGTTATCTATAAAGCTGCTGCCAGTAAGGATTTAATTGTTCTATTGTCAGTACGTATGACAATTAGACACTCTTGACTCTGAACTGCGCTGGTTTGAACCCAAGTTGCAGCGCTGAAAGTATGATGTGACTGTAAGAGGATATGGTTTGCTTTTAGTCTAAGTTTTTTTTCCACCATTACAATTCTGCATTGCTTGCAGAATTGATAATTTCCGATGTGCCAACACACTCCCGTATTTCCTCATCACCACATTTGCTCTCACCTACTTTTAATAGAAACTGTCTATAATAGCAGTTTATCATTGACTCAGAAGATATGACTCACAAGCCCAGCCTCCCTGTCATCTTTCTCCCCTGAAAGAACTCTACTTACATAAATTCAACCCTAACATCATGTCAGAGCTGTACTGGGCTATTTGACCCATCGAGTCTGCTGAACTATTTTTTCCTCTCAACCCCATTCTCCTGCCTTCTCCCTGTGACCTTTGATGCTCTGACTAATCAATAACCTATCAATCTCTGCTTTAAAAATACCCAATGACTTGCCATCCAAGGCCGTCTCTGCCAGTGAATTCCACAGATTCACCACCCTTTGGCTAAATAAATTTCTTCTCATATCCATTGTAACAATATCTATATAGTTAAAAGTCTCATCTTGACCACTTCCTGTCTGCGCTGTATATTGATTTTAGAAAAAAATGCTACCGTGTATTGCTGTTATTTTTGGCCATCTTACTCACAGTCCTCCTCCGCTGAGTCAGCCCCCATGGAATTTTCCCATCGATGAAAGATAAAAAAGTTATGAGTGTTTAAAAAGCCTTCAGCTGATTGGTCTTCTCGCCTGTCAATCACCGTGATGAAGTTACCGCCCCTTCTGGGGGCGGGGGGGGGGGGGGGGGGCGCAGGACTATAAAATCCCGGATGCCTGGATGTGAGTCAGTCACTCTGCAAGATCGCGAGGGAAAGGTCACGACTGTCATTCTAAGCTGTGAATCAACTGAACTGTGCGTCTGCAATGTACTTGCAATAAATGATTTGTTAGCACTTAATGACAATGCCAAGAGTTGTTTGGCCTGCTGCCCTGTCTGTGCTTGAAAGTGCAATGCATAATTGGAAATGAAATGACAATGCCATGAGTTGTTTGGCCTGCTGCCCTGCCTGTGCTTGAAAGTAAAATGCTTAATTGGAAATGAAATGAAATTAAATGACAATGCCACGAGTTGTTATCGTCGCTCGAGCGTGGGGCAGCGCGATGAGAAGGTGGCCCGTGTCCTTCTCTGTGCCTCTGTGTGTCTCTCTCTCTATCCCCCTACCTCTCTAGCCGCACCTGCGAATTGGGGGCTATGCGTGTGGCTAGGGCGGGGCATGGGGTAAAAGGAGTGAATGAATAATATTAATATAGTATCAATTGGGGTGGTTAGTGTGTGTGTGTGAGAGGTTGGTTAGTGTGTTTGTGATGCCGCAGGCCGCCCCCTCCCCTCGCAATCGCGCGTTGAACGGGTCCCACTTGGTCTAGTATCCTTTTATTTTGAGGCTGTCCTCTGGTCCGAGACTCTCCCAGTACTGGAAACATTATATCCACATCCACTCTATCTAGGCCTCTAAGATCTAATCTGCATTATTGTAATTTATTACTTTAATGGATCACTACATAAATAAGGATATGATGAATTCAGCAGGATCATAGAATAAAGCATAGGGCTCACAAAATCCAACGGAAACATTTACATCGGTGAATCAATCATCCCTTATAAGATCTGCAAAAGGAAGTGCTGAGTTCACAGATTGGGAGTCAACTGGAGATAGTCATAGAGCACGGAAACAGGCCCATCAGCCCAACTTACTCATACCGACCAAACTACCACATCTACACTAGTCTAATTTGCCTGCGCTTGGCCCATATCCTTCTAAACCTTTCCTTTCCATGCATCTCTCCAGATGTCTTTTAAATGTTGTTATAGTACCTGCCTCAATTACCTCCTCTGGCATCGCATTCTATATACCCACCACCCTCTGTGTGAAAATGTTGGCCCTCAAATTCCTATTAAATCCTTCTCCCACCTCTAAAGTCATTGGAACTATATGGAGATTGTCAGGAAAGGAATTCACAACGACCTCTTTAATTTGCCCTCTAGTTGTTCATAGTTCGTAGCTGTTACTTGTTTCTGCCTGGCACCTGTGATGGAAATATCAAATACTAGTGGCATTTGAGCAACTTTTAGATAGGCACAAGGATATGCAGGAAATGTGGGAATATACATTTTTACAGTACATAAGATTTGATGCAGATAAGAGTTGATCGTGGCATCATGTTCGGCAGAGGCATTGTGGGCCGAAGGACCTGTTCCCTTGCTGTACTATTCTATGTTAAATCATGCATCCATCTCTTGAGAATTGGTGATTTCCCCAACTAATCTTGGTTAACGTGGTTATGTGGACATTTTTACTGCTGGTTATGTCAAGTTTCAGATTTTTGAGATTTTAATCTTTCTCGCCAGCTTTCGGAGAACTGAATTTTTATTATTTTAAGGGAGTTGGTTGGTATCATCTGTAAAGGTATGGTAGTATTGCCGAACGCAGGGTAAACCCAGCAACATACCCTTGTATTCCAATGGATTCACCCAAATGTCTTGCCACAACCTTTAAAGTGGGGATATTTTAATAAAGTCTAGCAGCACATATGGTCTCCCAATAGTTATCAGTGTCTGAGACTTAAAATATTCTCCGACATTTCATATATTAGCACTCCTGCTAACAATTTTAGAATCTTAATTGCATAAGGAAATAAGGTGAGATGTAATTTTGTTTTGCAGCAGTGGGTGTTATATATCCTATTCTAAATACCAGCGTATGTTCTACAAAGAACATATGTCTCATAGCATTTCCGAAGTGAGATGCATGGTTTAGCGTAGCTTACAATACAGTGTGGAAAGAGGCCTTTTGGCTCACCAGGTCCATGCCGACCATTGATCATCCATTCACACTCATTCTATGTTATCTCATTTTCCCATCCACTCTCTCCGCACTAGGGGGAATTAACAGAGGCCAGTTAATGTATGAACCGGCACGTCTTTGGGATGGTTGACAACAAGACCGAGTTTGAATGATGACTTTAAGCTGCATTTAGATGAAGCAGTATTTCCTCTTGTGTGCTTCCAGTTCTTTTCGCAAATTGCCAAGAGCAAGTTTAATCCAAAGCATTCACCAGAGCCCAGGTAAGCAAGGTGGTCCATGAGACCGACTTGCTAATGGCCCAACTCCAGTCTCCAGGTTACAGTCTTAACATCAATTGAGCTTCCTAGAGGGATGCTAGTGGGGACGATTTTAAAGAGCTACATCCAACTGAGATTTGACAGTTATCTTAATTGGAGGCTTCCATATGGAACCTCTAGCTGATGACCGAGCCAGTCGACTCAGCAGAAAATGAAGTTGGGACAGGAAGAAATGTAAACGATGATGTGTTTTTGCTTTTGCCTGCAATTCTGTGGGTCTCAGGGGATCAGGGGGTGCTGACAGGGAATATTTATTTTTCAGCAAGACCAAGGAGCTGATTGTTGATTTTAGAAGGGGAAAGGGAAAGACAAGCATCCACAAACCTGACTTCATTGATGGGTTGGAAGCGTATAGGTTTAGTTTTAGGTTTTGTATTGTCATGGTATCCATGTCATTTCCTTGGGATTCCAGCGGTCTGTAATTCCTTCGTGGTATCCTTGAAGGTGCTGTGAAGGATGTAAAATGCAGCAGTCTTGGGCTTCACTTAGGAAGGGACCTCGTGGTTCATCCATGGTTTCCAGTTGGGAACACATGTACCATCATCTTTTCTCCCTGCGCCCATCCGGCAAAAGGTATAGAAGCTTGAAAACGCACACACCAAACTCAGGAACAACTTCCTCAACCTGTTATCAGGCTTCCGATCGATCCTGCCACGTGTGAGGTAGTTTCCAATTCACCTCTACCAAATGTGGACATTGGTTTTGTCTCCAGAACTGATGCACTACAATGCTGAGAACTATATTCTGCACTCCGTATCTGCCTCTTTCCTCTATCCATTGTACTTGAGTTTGACTTGATTGTATTTTTGTACGATATATCTGATCCATTAAATACCATACAAAATAAAGCTTTTAAATGTACCTCGGTACACGTGACAATAATAGATCTAAACTTAAACCTGACCAGGGTTGGACATGTCTGTGATTATGTTGACGGCTTTTCCAAAGCAGCGTGAAGTATAGATGTAGTCAATGGTGAGAAGTCTGGTCTGTGTGATGGACTAGGCTACATCTACAACTAACTGCAATCTTGGAGAACTGTTCCCAAACCAACCTTTCCATGGTCCACCTGCAGAAATTTACAAGAGTCATTGGAGTCATCTCATATTCAGGAGATTCTGAATCTCCTCAGTATCCCAAGGAAGTAGAGACATTGCTGAGTTTTGTAAGTTTCAACGTGGTTGGTCCACGACAGATGGTTGGTAATATCAACGCCAATTAACTTGAAGCTCTCAATCATTTCTACTTCGGCACCATCCATGTTGATTGGGTTATGTACATAATGTAATAAACAAATGACAATATCAATTGATGGTGGTATAAGCAGAAACAAACTCTGTCTCTGTCAAGTTAGCTGAAATCCGGCTTGCCTGCCTCGGTACTGGAAAACTCGCCCTGAAGAGGGAAGCTGCCAGGCCCGGCCCATGCTTGTCCACAAGGACCAGAGAGTGGGGGAGGGAGAGTTAAGATGGCAGCGGATCCAAGAACAAAAGGCCGGTAAGAGGTATCAGGGTCTTAAGGGCCTGTCCCACGAGCATGCGACTCCATGCGGCAAGCGCGACCTAACGTGGTCGCTTGAGCCGTACGGCCTCGTGGGGCCGGTCCCACTTTGATCGCCAGAGCCGTATGGAGTTGTGCGGTGCTGGTCCCGATATCGCGTGGGACTCCGAAAAACTGACACTGTCCAAAAATTCTGTGCGGCAACGGCCTGCCGGCCCACAGCCGCATTGAGGCCGTACGCACCGCCTCGACGGCGTATGTCACGCACGAAGTTCGCTCTTGTCAACTCATACGGGATCACTCGACCTCCGCGCGGCCCCCGCTTCCGGTTTAGTCGCGCTCGCCGCATGCAGTCGCATGCTGGTGGGACAGGCCCTGTACGGGGATCACTCGACCTCCGCACCGCCTCTGCTTCTGGTTTGGTCGCACTTGCCGCATGCAGTCGCATGCTCGTGGGACAGGCCCTTTATCTTCCACGCCTGCGAGGTCGGACGTGGGAGGCACCCCGGAGCACAAAGGCTGAATGGTGGACGGGCGAGAAGAGGGATGACAGTTCGCTGGCCGATTCATATTGAGGTGACGGTTGGGGGCTCTGCAGCAGCCTAGGACTCAACTGGATCGGACGTCTCTCTCGAGGAGACTGAATGTGTGGACCAGACGCGACCTGCATAAATACAGAGCGGTGGTGCAATGGTTCAACTTCACTTGGCCAGGCAAACCCAGCAAAGTCGCAGGGATAACGGGCCTTAACAGCCAGATGCACTTAAAGCAACTTGGACTTTGAAAATAGAACCAAAACCTGGCGACTCTTGTATATGGTCTTGGTGGATTATTTCTATACACTTTGCACTCAATCTCGGATTGTGTTTATGTCTAGTAATAATTTACTGAACTGTACACAAAAAAATAATTTCACTACACCACAGGAACAAATTGCATCATTGAGATCGGAGGAAAAACTACTTTTAGTTTAGAATACAGCGCCCTTCGGCCCACCGAGTCTGTGCCGACCAGTGATTCCCGCGCAGTTACACTATCTACACACACTCGGGACAATTTACAATTATACCAAACCAATTAACCTACAAACCCGTACATCTTTGGAGTGTAGGAGGAAACTGGAGAAAACCTACACAGGTCATGGGGAGAACGTACAGACAAGCACCCATAGTCAGGATCGAACCCGGGTCGCTGGTGCTGTAAGGCAACAACTCCACCACTGCATCACCGTGCCACCCTCTTCCAAGTATATCTGTAGGTGGAAGAGGTAATCAAAAATGAATGTTCCCTTAAAATAGGTTGAATGAATATCTTTATTATATTTACAGTGGATCATATCTGTTTCCATTTAGAAAATAAATCGACCCATATAATGAATCCAGAATTTAAAGTGGAGCTGGGAATAATCCTGTTCTGCAAGTCAGCAAGAAGGACTCCTTGTAGCAGCAAATGCTTCTTCCACAGCATGTTGGTGTTAGGATATAATGACATGTAGTTTACAAAGTATAAGCAACACAGCTGTTCCATGTTTATAGAGCATAGGGCAGCACAGAAACAGCCCTTTGCCCCACAGTCCGTGAGGACATGATACTAAAATAAATTATCTCATCTGGCTGTTCATGATGCAAATCTCTTCTTTTCCTGCACATCCACGTGCCTATCTAAAAGCCTTTTAAACGCTACTATCGTATTTGCCTCCGGCAGCACGTTCAAGGCACTCACCACCCTCTGTAAAAAACCTGCCCGCACATCTCCTTTAATCTTTTCCCCTTTCACTGTACACACTTGACTTTGACATTTCCAACCTGAGAAAAATGTTTTGTCTGTGCACCCTATCTATGCCGCTCATAATTTTATATATTTCTATCAGTCCTTCCCTCAACCTCCTGCATTCCAGATAAAATAATCCAAGTTTGTCCAATCTCTCTGCATAGCTAATGCCCCCTGATCCAGGCAGCATTCTGCTAAATGCTTAGGTGAAGGTTTGTATCTGACACCAAATTTAATAGGAAGTTCATGTCATTTGGACAGGTACACGATAGGAAAGGTTTTGAAGGATATGGGCCAAACGTTGATACGTGGAACTAGCGTAGATGTAGCATATCAGTTGGCATGGACAGGTTGGGCTGAAGGGTTGGTTTCCGTGCTGTGTGCCTCGATGACTCTAAGTAATTAGAAACAAAAATACTTATGATCAATGTTTAGTTGAAGCGTGCACAGCCACAAATGTTTCAGTACATAACAACCAACTCAGCTGTGTGTAGCCCATCATTAGGGCAGCTTAAACCGCCACAGAGAGAAAATTGTCATAGAAATAAAAAAATGCTACCAGGATATTAGGTCTCCATCTATATCAGGGGTCGGCAACCTACGGCCCCCGGGCCGAATGCAGCCCGTAACCCGAAATCATCCGGCCTGCAGGCGTAAATTTTTTCCAGTAAATTATCCGTCCCACAGACTTCCGTCATCTCCAGTATGTCCCGGGCCTGAGGTAGCGGTGCCCAAGCGTGGTAACGCAATGACGCCTGCGCTGGCGACCACAATGGAAGAACCGCCAAGCAGCGCCAGGCGCAGAGCAGCACCGAACTCTGGATGTACCGCATCCTGCGCAAAGCCGCCGGCACGGCCGCGCACCTTCTGTGTCTGGGCTTCACTGTCGGGGTCAGGGTTCTGAATAGGCCAGGGACGAGTGAGTGTGAGTATTTGACTAGGGGCCAGTGCTCCGGGTGGGGTTCTCGAAGGAGCGGGATCTATGTGAACACGTGATTTGTTGCCTGCCATCCAGGGCAGTATGGGGGCGGGATCCACGTGTACATGTGATAGCTGTGGCCCGCCATCCACTCACAGACATATGCCCTGGCCCCTATGCAAAATAATGTTGCTGACCCCTGATCTATATACTGGCTGGTTATAATTTTATGCTACCAGGATATTAAGTCTCCATCTGCAGTATATGCTGGCTGGTTATATTTTTAGCAACATTTTTTCTGTGTTTATTTAACAACAGCCTTTCCAACCACAAAGACAAACATTTTTTCTGTGCAGTGGAATATAATCCCATATGTGTTTAATAAAGAGAGACACATACCCTGTCACTTAGTCATTGGCACAAAATCATTCTATCTTCTTTGTCTGGTATCAGTTGCCATTGCACTATAGCAACCAGTTTGTTTGACAGTAGTGTGACAAAGTTAATACCTCTATGAAATATAACAGAAATATTCAGCTGTGTACTGAGGGGAATGACATGAGAGGATTCATCATCATTGAAAACATTAGCGACGCAGTAGTGCTGGTTTCCGATGGGAACAGTGACGGATGCACCACACATCTCTGTCCTCCAGTTCCTGCGGACCTCCGCTGCTGGAAGTATAGGATTTTGGTGTGTGTGCTTCATCATCATTCCTTTCAATGCTATGTACGACAGTGATCGCAACTTCTACTGAAATGTGGATGGCCGTTGGCTCGCTAGAAGCTCATCCACCCTCTTGTTTTTGGTCTTGCTGGGGGTCCACAGCCCCCTCCGCACCTGGCAAACCAGGTGGGGGAGACGGTTTGGTCGCTGACTATCTGACCATGAAGCAGGTAGCACGGGATTACATGGTACCCGTGGTGGGGGAACTCCCCCCCGACCTGACATGAGAGGAGAGAGCTCTTAAACCATTGCCAGTCTACACCTGGTGTTATGACACTTTGGTGCATCTGCCCTGAGGAGACTCTGACTTTCATGTCTGCTATGACGACACAGCTCTCCAACTAAACTACCCTTCTATCCCATCTTTCAAGATCCCATTCCACGCCAAAAAGTTATAGAAATAAGGAACTGCGGATGCTGGTTTACAGAAAAGAGACACAAAGTGTCGGAGTTCTCAGCAGGTAAAGCAACATCTCTGGAGGACATGGATAGATGACTGAAGAAAGATCCTGAAATATCACCTATCCGTGGCCTTTAGAGATGCTGTCTAACCTGCTGAGAAAGCTGAGCAGGGATGATTAAAGCCTTTGCAAATGAATAGGCCTTTACCCAGATGACAAGTGCCAAGATTAGCTTGACAGTATTCTGCTCTACTGTCAAGTCACTGAAGGTTGTTGTGGTGTTTTAACATTGTTGAAGCATTAATCAGACCAGCTGCAAGTTTGTTTAATTAAGGACTAGGTGGTTGAAGTAAAGGTTCTTGCACACCCTTTCATTAAAATATTCCTAATGTTAGCTGATGTTGCATGTGACAAAGTACTAAATCAAGGATTAGGACAGTGGAAAGTATATGGGCAAGCAATGCGCCTCGTCATAACTCAGTCACTGAAAGTGTGTGCAATTTGTAGCCAAATTAACAATGTTGCACAGGAATATTCAGAATTAAACTGAAGACTGCAGTCAAATAAATCACAGAATCCAGCCACAGAAAATGCAGAAATTTACCATTGTCCACATTTAACAAAACTAACACTGAGACTGTGATGCGCTATTAATCAGCATACACTAAGGCAGTTTGACAGTATCTTTACTGACTGCTTATTCCCATGACCTGTGTCCAGCTGGTGCTAAACCAACTCAATAACGGATGGCCAGTGTTGTTAGCTCTGGGTAGAGCTGGTTGGCATCTCTTGAAGAGGAGATGCATTATTAGTGAATGGGCTGGTGGCAGGTGGCAGGTGTTACAAGTTTAAAGCCAATTTGGAAGAGTTTATAACACAGGAGGTTTAGAGGGATCGGGACCAAATGCAGGTAAATGTGACTAGTTTAGATGGGGGGCATCTTGGTTTGCATGGACGAGTTGGATCGAATGGCCTGTTTCCCTGCTGCATTACTCTGACTCTAAACGAGAGTGGACTCCAATGTTTTCAATCACAGCACTGGAATAAACAGCTGATAGAGCTGCTGTATCACAGTGCCAAAAACCCAGGTCCAATCCTGATCTCCAGTGCTGTCTGTGTGGAGTTTGCACATTCTCCCCGTGACCACGAGGATTTCTTCCCGGTGTTCCGGTATGGAGTAGTGGGTCAGGTGGCATCTGCAGAGGGAATGGACAGGCAACATTTCAGGTTGGGACCTTTCTTCAGACTGATTGTAATAGGGAGTAAAAAGCTGGTAGAGAGGTGGGGGTGGGACAAAGTCTGGCAAGTGAAAGGTGGATATGGGTGAGGGTAGTTTGATTGGTAGATGTGTGTGGTAAGTAATAAAGGCTAGAAATGAAAAGGAAACAGAGTAAGTAAAGGGAAGAGTGAAATGTAAAGCTGGAGGGAAGGATACAGGTGGAATGCTTGGGAGATTCAGGTTGGGCAGGATCAGCTCTTTTCAGCCACCTATTTCTGAAGCCTAGGGACTTGGGGCACTTGGCTGATTTAGTCTTGGACTTTTTCTTTACAAATCTTAATTATCGCCCAGATTGGGCCGAAACGTTGCCTATCTCCTTCGCTCCATAGATGCTGCTGCACCCGCTGAGTTTCTCCAGCATTTTTGTGTACCTTTAAGTATCTTCTTCTTCTTAGGCCCCCTTCAGTCATGGCTGTCCATAGGTGTCTCCAGGGTGCTATTCCCTATATGGAGGATGCCTGTGCATGACTTTGTTTAACGTGGGGAGACTGGTGCACAGACAGCCACCCCATGGTCCTTGACAGATCTGGGTCAGGATCCAGTGGCATGGAGTCCAACACGACCGGAGACCCATTTCTGCTGCTGCCTTCATCCGCCTTCACAGCCGTTGTGACGCTCCACTAAGGTCAGCTATCATCCTCCGCCTGTTCCACCGTTGAGGTCTTGGTTGGATTGCTCTTTGTCAGAGACCTCCCCCTCGACCTTACCGCTATGGGTGGCCCTACCAGGAGCATAGCTCCAGACGGCATCGCTCTCAGGATCTCAGGTCCACACAAGCTTCTCCACCACGACAAGGTGACAATCCATGGAGAAGGCTTTAAGTAAAGCCCTCTAGTTTTTGAGGTCCCCCATGGGAGAGGAAAACTGTGAGCGTTCACTTTATCCATGCCCCTCATGATCCTCTACACCTCAATATGATCACCTCGCTGCCTTCTATTATCAAAAGAAAAAAAGCCCAAGCCTATCCAATCTCTCTGTATAACCCAAGCCCACAAGCCCTGGTAACATATTGGTGAATCTCTGCTGCTCTGTTTCCTTCATATAGCTGGGCGACCAGAACTGCACAAGTCTATCTCCCCATTGATGAAAAGTTAATCGAAGATCAAGACCTCAGATTTGGCAAAGAATTTCAGATCTTTTGACAGCAACAATCCCTGCCATCCAGTATGGTTTTAAGCCTTAGACCATACTGCAATTAATGTCAAGGCACTGGAGTAATGTCACCAAGATTGTTTCTATGAAATCCTTCAAATTCATGGTAAATATAAGATAACCAACATTAATGTCCTTTTCCAAGCCAATACCCACAACATTAAAAGACACAACATGCTTGATCCAGTGGGTCAGGCAACATTTCTGGAGAACATGGATAGGTGACATTTCAAATTGGGACCCTTCTGAAATCTGAAGAAAAATTCCTGACCTGAAACGTCTGAGTCTGAAGAAGGGTCCCAACCCAAAACAGCACCTAGTCATCTTATCCAGAGATGCTGCCTGACCTCCTGAGTTGCTCCAGTATTTTATGTCGTTTTTTTTGTAAACCAGCATCTGCAGTTCCTTATGTCCTCAATATTAAGCTTCCAATTGCATTTAATTGTCTACACTGGGCAGGTCATATAATTTGATTGCCTAAATTCAACCTCCCAAAGCAGACACTCTATTCTGAACTCTTCCATGGGAAAAGATTCAAGGATTTTGTTGAAGCTTCTTTGCCTATATCAACTCACAGCAGAGAAGGACCATTCATGACAACACTGTGATCCAGTCTGAAGAAGGGTCCTGACCCAAAATGTTGTCTGTTCATCCCCTCCACAGATGCTGCCTGACTCCTTGATTCCTCCAACACTGTTTTGCTCCAGATTCTAGTATCCGCATATCCTTTTGTCTAGGCATCCCAAACACAACGATACTTTGCATAATCAGTGAAAACACACTTCCCAAACTATCTACCCATTTTGTCAGGTGGCACCTGTCCTGTTAGTAGAAGAGTCTGTGGTTCCTACTTTGGTCTCAGAACCCAGAAAACCAGAGTAAAAGCAAGTCATCCTTGGTTGACATTTATTATTGTCCCATTTACCGAGGTACAGTGAAAAGCTTTGTTTTGTATTCTGTCCAATCAGATCTGATAATACTATGCAAATAACCCTTGTTATAACGGACCATGGGGGAGGGTATGGTGTTAGTTATTGCCGATTTTATGCTATAACCCAGTAAGGGATTCGCTCCAACGACCAAGCAGTCACTCCATGTTACAATGTTTAAGAAAAATCTGCAGATGCCAGAAAAATCAAAGGTGGGCAAAAATGCTGGAGAAACTCAGCAGGTGAGGCAGCATCTATGGAGGGAAGGAATAGGTGACGTTTCGGGTCGAGCCCCTTCTTCATAAAATTAGTTGTTTTCAAATATAAAGTTTTTTTTAAACAGCTAAAAATGTATTTTTCTTACTGTAAGCTAAAAATACTAAAGGCTGTTTGTTACATTATTCAATAGAGTATTGAACAGTTTGATTCACTTCCCCATTGACGACATTGGACTTTGTCTCTGGAACTGGTGTGCTACAATGCTGTGAACTGTATTCTGCACTCAATATCTTCCCTGTTGTTCTATCTATTGTACTTGAGTTTGATCTGATTTTATCAATGTACGATATTAGATATCCAGACTCTGGATATCACTTAACATACATAACCTCTGATATCCTGAGTTTTTACACAGTTTTTGTTTTGTATACATTTTTTACTGAATAAAATATATATTTGAAATATTTAAAATAATGTGTTCTGGTCTTTGGTAGGTTTGCAGCCAGAATCGGGGTTTAGAGTGTTTTGACAAGCCAAAATTTACAACAGAAACAGACCAGATTCTACTTCCTTATATTTGCCAGGTTTACTTAAAAATAGGTAAGAATACAGTATGTCTGAAGAAGGGTCTCGACCCGAAACGTCGCCCATTCCTTCTCTCCTGAAATGTTGCATCACCCGCTGAGTTACTCCAGCATTTTGTGTCTATCTTCACTTAAAAATATATTATCCAACGATATAATTTATAAAAAAGAGAACTAATGTTGTATTGGCATATTAATAGTCTAGATAATCAGTTCCTCTGCAACTTCAGTCCTGAGTAAGATGGATTATTCGTTTCCAATAAACAGAACACATTGGAAATACTTGGAATACCAGAGCATTTCTGGTGTGAAACAGAGTTAACATTTTGGATCAGGGATTCTGGTGCACGGTTATTGACCTCAGACTTTAACTCTCTCTCCAGAAACTCTCTTTGACCTGAGGGCTTCCAGAACTTGCGTATAGTTCAGAATACCACCATGTATTTGTTCCTTTCATATCTATTTGTAGCAATAATTTGTCCATCTTGTTTTGCATGCTTTGTACGTTAAGATAAAGCATTTACAAATGTTTAAACCATTTTGCAATGCGACCTTGTTCACCGATGGACTGGACTAACGGTTCCTTTCACTCATTCTCTGCTTTAACGGCCCAAATTGCTACTCTGCTATTTGTCTCTCCTTGTCATTTTTCCTGCTTTATAACTTGACTCTCACCCGTTTAAATCTAAACAATTGCGATTGCCACATTCCTATACAGGAATGAACTTGGTTTAATATTTCAACAGTGGTGCTTTGACAGCAGAGATAATGTTTCCCAGAATTGAATTTAAATAATGATATTACAAACATATTTACAGGCAAATTGAGTTAATTATGTTCTGAACTAGCATGGAATGACTCGTATATCTCACAATTAGGAATTTAATGCCCTCTGTTATTTTTAATACCTTGGCTAATAGTACTTGTCAAAGTTAATGCAGCCATTAATTTTTAGATAGAAAACAACAGGATTTAAAGTAATGAAATTAAGAATAGATGAGCAGCACGTCAAAATTGAATGCAAGCTAAAAATCTGTATCTGTCATGGTTCCATTTGCTAACTTGATCTATTTAACAAGTGTTTAGGTTTCGGTTTCTTATTGTCACATGTACCAAGGTACAGTGAAAAGCTTTATTTTTCATGCTACCCAAATAGTTTAGATATATCACACATAGATACAATCAGATCAAACTCAAGTACAATATATGGAGTAAAAGTGCAGAATTGCGAATAGTGTAGCACACTAGTTCCAGAGACAAAGTCCAATGACGTCAATGGGGAAGAGGTGAATTGAACAGTACCCTGTTCAGAAGCCTGATAACGGAGGGGAAGAATCTGTTCCTTAGTCTAGTGGTGCGTATTTTTAAGCTTCTGTAACTCCTGCCCGACAAGATATCTCCTTTAAACTTTGCCCTCTCGTCCTCATCTGAAAGGTTGTCTCTTGTTTCTTCCTCCTCAGGTGCTGTCTCATTTGCCGAGCATGTTCAACTTCCCTTGCAATTCTCTGGGTGTGGTCCCACCAATGCTCTGTGCAATTATAACAGGGATTTCCCAATTTTTATATTCCATCCACTTAGCAATAAAAGCCAGCATTCCATTTGACTTCCTAACTTGCTCAACCTGCTTGCCAGGTTTGCATATTTCCTGCATGACGACATCCATGGCCCTCAGTTCGACAGAACATTATTAGGTTCGGTTTATTATTGTCACGTGTACTGAGATATAGTGAAATAGTTTGCTTTGTGTGCCATCCCGGTGCAAAACATCCATACATGAGTACAATTAAAACCATCCGTGAGCACAACTGGTGCAAAAAGAATGGAAACAGAGTACAAAATATAGAGACAGTTCAGATTTAAAAAATCCAAAGGTCGCAACGAGGCAGATTGGAGGGTCGGGAATACATTCTTAACTTGTGAGAGGTCTCCCCCCCCTCTCTCTCTCCCCTCTCCCTCTCCCTCCCCCTCTCCCTCTCCCTCCCCCTCTCCCTCTCCCCTCCCCTCCCTCCCCTCTCCCTCTCCCTCTCCCATCCCCTCTCTTTCTCCTTCCCCTCCCCCCCCCCCCCCCTCTCCCCCCTCCCCCCCCCCCTCCCCCCCTCCTCTCCCCCCCTCTCCCCCCCTCTCCTCCCCCCTCTCTCCTCCCTCTCTCCCCCCCTCCTCCCCCTCAATTCAATTTTCAATTTTCAATTTAAAAACTTTATTGGCATGATAAAAATACATTGTTATATTGACAAAGTATAAAACATAACATACATATTTAAGACCTGGTCACCCCTGAAATCTCCAAACTCATCAGCTCTTCCAAACCCACTACCTGCTCCCTCGACCCTCTCCCCACTCCCCTGCTGAAGTCCTGCCTCCCCGTTCTCTGCCCCTACCTCACTACTCTCTTCAACTCCTCATTGTCCCAAGGAATTGTCCCCTCCGCTTTCAAAACTGCTGCTGTCACACCAATCTTAAAGAAACCTGGTCTTGATCCCTCCTCTCTCATTAACTACCGCCCAATCTCAAACCTCCCTTTCTTTCAAAAACCCTGGAGCGTATCGTTGCGTCACAACTTCATTCCCACCTCCTTGCGTATAACCTACTTGAACCCCTCCAATCTGGCTTTCGCCCCCTCCACAGCACAGAACCTGCTCTCCTCAAAGTCCTCACAACCTCCTCACCTCTGCTGACGCTGGTTTCCTCAACATCCTCATCCTCCTCGACCTGAGCGCAGCCTTCGATACAGTGAACCATAACATCCTGCTCACCAGACTCAAAGACCTCGGCATTGAAGGCTCTGCACTCAGCTGGCTCTGTTCCTACCTTTCCAACAGATCCCACTTCATCTCTCTCCACAACCACACCTCTGCTACAGCCAGTCACTCAAGGCGTTCCCCAAGGCCCATACTCGGCCCCCTCCTCTTCATCATCTACATCCTCCCCCTTGGTCAGATACTCCGCCACTTCAACCTGGACTTCCACTGTTACGCCGATGACACCCAGATCTACCTCGGCACCAAATCCCGACTGGACTATTGCAACTCACTTCTCCTTGGCATCAGCTCCACCTACATCAACCAACTCCAACTGGTCCAGAACGCAGCCGCCCGACTCATCACCCACACCAAATCCTGGCATCATATCACTCCAGTCCTCAAACAACTTCACTGGCTTCCCATCTCCCACCGGATCAATTACAAAATCCTGGTCCTCACCTACAAAGCCCTCCACCATCTGGCCCCCCCCATATCTCACTGACCTCCTCTCCCCCTACCAACCCTCACGGTCCCTCAGATCCACATCAGCCGGTCTCCTTTCCATCCACAAGTCCAACCTCCGCAGTTTTGGGGACAGAGCCTTCTCCAGGGCAGCTCCCAGGCTCTGGAACTCCCACCCCCAACTGATCCGCAATTCCGTGTCCCTCACCATCTTCCAGTCCCGCCTCAAGACACATCTCTTCACCTCTGCCTATCCTTAGCCCCACGTCCCCCTCCCTTTTCATCTGTGCATGAATTGCCTCATATTGTGTTTTGAATTGAATTCTGTCTTTAATTTGTGTACTAGTCATGTCTCTACTATTTATTTCATTCCCCTTACATGTTTTTCCTCTACCTGCTAAATTTTTGTAAGGTTTCTTGAAAGGCGCCCATAAATAAAATGTATTATTATTATTATTATTAAGATGCATAAGTATAAATACAAATATACAGGGCATGGATAGATATGTCCCTGTACATAAACTCGCAATAGGCCTACAATTTGTAACTCTTCATTCTGTGTGTCTCAAACCTGCTACTTTAATCTCCAGCCTTTGTTCCAACCATCTGCCTATCTACCTCCCCCCCCCCCCCCCCCCCCCCCCCCCCCCCCCCACCTTGCATGTGTCCACGTGTCATCTACCATGCTCTGTCCTGGCTCCCCTCTCCCAGCTTTCTACTCCCACCCCCCCTACAATCAGTCTGAAGAAGTATCCTGACCCGAAGCATTACACCATGTTCTCCAGAGATGCTGCTTGAACCGCTGAGTTACTACAGAACCTTGTGTTCTTTTTTGTAAACATTTAGGTCCTTTTACTGATCTCTGTGACACCCTTTTAGGTACAACGTGCCAACTTGATAATGACTTGATAATGACTTACTTATGCTGACTCTTCGATATTTGCCAGTCCTCCATCCATTCCCCATATTATCCCTATATTGTGGGCTTTTGTGCACTGATCTTCTATGTGGCACCTTATTGAATTCCTTCTGGAAAATAAAATGCCACGATTACTTCCCCTGACAGATATAGATTCCCCTTTATCCATTCTGCTTGTCAAAAAAAATCTCCAATAAATTGTTGATTGATTTTCAAGAGCACACAATCCAGCTCGCCTGAAACTGTTCTACAGAGTATGAAACTCAGGATTCTGGTTAGAGATAGAATTTTAAGGGTTTTGTGGGGTTGATCTCTCTGGTATTTAATTAATTTTTACAGTTAGCTGTTAACAAGTAACTTAATTATGATCTTGCAGTCTCTATTGTGTTAGTGTGAGTCACTCGCTATTCCTGCTGGTAACCACTCAGTTCTTCTTCTTGCGTATGGTGTGCACAGCCTAAAGTTGTAGGACAACTTGTTCTATTTGATCTTATTTGATTGTGCACGCCAGGTTGATTGCATTCGTCGAAACAGGGCGGACCATGTGAAGGTTGCAATCTCCCGCCCCACCACTCATTTAAGTAGGTGACTAACTGAAATTGGTTATCAGGTAATTGCTGTCAGGAGGGGTTGACTCAGTTCCTCGGAATTTTAACTGATATAAAAGCAGAGGAGTGATCTATTGCACAGAACATGGAGTACTGTTTCCATATAGAGCAAGATTTGGGATTTTGGTGGGTAATGTAATCTGGTGTAGTGAGGGGAAAGAAATGCTGAGATCATAAAACAGAAAACAATTACAGAAAACAGTGGTAACCTCTCATTGAAAGAGAAAGAGAGTTAATGTTACAATTTGCAAAATCTTTGGAAAACAAGTTCTTAAATTACAGAAATGGTAGGCACAGTCAGATAGGGTGAGGCCAACATTGCTGTGGGGATAAACTGTAAATGAGGTGATCTGCTGAGTGGTTGCATGGTGCCAGTTAAATAGAGAAATAGAGAACAGAAAAGGGCTGTTCGAGAGTGAATGAATACAGGTTTAATTGAAAAGTTTGAAATCAAGATACATTTTTTTTTTAATCTGAAGAAAAATCTGTAAGAAACTTATTCAGAGATTCTTGGATCAGTTCTCCCTTAAATAATAAATTTATCAGCGTCTTTAGTTTCCCTTGAGCCCACCAAGAACACGCCGACCATCGATCACCTGTTCACATTAGCTCTATGTTATTCCACTTTCTCATCCTTTCCCTGCACACTAGGGGTAATTTACAGAGATCAATTAACCTACAAACCCACATGTCATTGGTGTGTGGGTGGGAAACTAAAGCACCCGGAGGAAATCCACACCATTACAGGGAGAACGTGCAAACTCTATACAGACAGCACATGAGGTCAGGATTGAACCTGGATCTCTGCCTCTGTGAAGCTCTGCCAGCTTTGTCACTTAGAGCATTTCCCGGAGATGGGACATTAATACTACTCTGTCCTGTTCCATTGAACCGGGGTTGACTCTTCATCATTTATTTTGCTATCATGCAACTTCTAACCAAAGAGCAATAAAACAGCACATGCTGGAATTCTGAACTAAAATCAGAAAATGCTGTAAACACAGCACCTGCGGAGGGAGAAACAATTAACATTTCAGATCGATAGCTTTTCTTTCAGAATGATCACTGAAGAAATATCATTGATCTGAAACAGTAAGACAATTCCGGAAAAATAAGCTATCAACCTGAAGCTGAAACATTAACTGTTGCTCTCTTTCAGTCTGATGAAGAATCCTGACCTAAAATCTATCCATGTTCTCCAGAGATGCACATGGGTCTCTGAGTTACACCATCACTTTGTGTTTTCTTTGCTTCTGCAGTTCCTTGTTTCATACAATAAGCTTTCTCTCCCCACACCTGCTATCTCCAACATTCCCTGTGTTCATGTACACGTTCTAACACTATGTGGCAAGGTTCCATGAAGAGACTGGAACATTACAAAATGATCTCTCAAAAGGTTTTGATTATCATCCCTAACAACAGTGTCTAAAAAGGGGTCCCGACCCGAAATGGCACCTATTCATGTTCTTCAGAGATGCTGCCTGACCTACAGAGTTATTCCAGCACTTTGTGTCCTTCCGTGTAAACCAGCATCAGTAGCTCCTTGTTTCTACAACAAGAAGATAATTGCTTTTTATTTTATTTTTTTTATTTTATTTTATTAGAAGTAAGTACAATCATATGGCACCAAAATGCCTAATATCTATTTTCATAATACATTTTATGTACAGCTTCTTATTTTTTTTAAATTATAATAAAGAAGAATAAGAATAAGAAAAAGAAATTAGATAGTAAAGGATAGAAAAACGTGAGATATATCGTGTGTGAAAGAGAAGAAAAAAGAAGAATGAATGAAGAAAGTTGAAGAAAAGAAAATAGGAAAAAGAGAGTAAGAAATAAAAAAAGAAGTAAGGAGGTCATTGTTTATAATCTTGACCATCCCTCGTCCAGTCCTGAAACAGTTAGCTTTTACAATTGTGTTGCACCATATGATTCCAGAAAGACGACAAATGGAGACCAACTCGTTATGAATTGGTCTGATTTATCTATAATTGCTTTTTAATGTCCTTAGAAGTAAATCTTAATTTCTCTAAATGTATGAATAAGTGCAAGATGTTGGATGAAAATCAATAATGTTATGGTGGAACATTTTTCATTAAAATTATTAGTTCCTGAAATCCATTTATCTTTCGAGTTATTTTGGAAGCTTTGGACAATTTACTCTTCCATATCATAGGAAATCGATTTCTCCTGTATAATTAACGCAAATTATTTTTGTTGCCCAATGTGGGTGGAAGATGCACATGGGTCTTGAATTACAATTATCTTTTTCTCATAATATGGACATGGTAAATTTATGACATACACAAGAAACTGCTGATGCTGATAAACATATTATGTAAGTGAAAACCAATCCAAGAATCTCTGAATCAGGAACTTCTAAGATCATAAGTGATAGGACAGAATTAGGCTATTCGACCCATCCAGTCTATTCCGCCATTCAATCATAGCTGATATTTTTCTCCCTTCTAACCCCATTCTCATGCCTTCTCCCCGTAACCCCTGACACCTGTACGAATCAAGAATATATCTGTCTCTGCCTTAAAAATATCCATCGACAGCCTCCATAGCCTTCTGTGAATTTCACAGATTCACCACCCTCTGACTGAAGAAATTTCTTCTCATCCTCCTAAAGGAAAGCCCTTTAATTCTGAGGCTATGACCTCTAGTTTTAGACTCTCCCACTAGTGGGAACATCCTCTCCACATCCACTCTATCCAAGCCTTTCACTATTCGGTACATTTCAATGAGGGGCCCCTCATCCTTCTAAACTCCAGCCAGTACAGGCCTAGTGCATCAAACGCTCATCATATGTTAAAACTCTCATTCCTGGGATCATTCTTGCAAACATGCCACTTCATTAATGTAACAACCTGGCAACACATTTTATGATACATTTACTTGGGTAGCCTGTTAAAGAAGGTTGCAGAGTATCCTTCCTTCCATAAATAACCATATAACCATATAACAATTACAGCACGGAAACAGGCTATCTCGACCCTTCTAGTCCGTGCCGAACACTTAATCTCCCCTAGTCCCATACACCTGCGCTCAGACCATAACCCTCCATTCCCTTCCCATCCATATAACTATCCAATTTATTTTTAAATGATAAAAACGAACCTGCCTCCACCACCTTCACTGGAAGCTCATTCCACACAGCTACCACTCTCTGAGTAAAGAAGTTCCCCCTCATGTTACCCCTAAACTCCAGTCCCTTAATTCTCAAGTCATGTCCCCTTGTTTGAATCTTCCCTACTCTCAGTGGGAAAAGCTTTTCTACGTCAACTCTGTCTATCCCTCTCATCATTTAAAAAACCTCTATCAAGTCCCCCCTTAACCTTCTGCGCTCCAAAGAATAAAGCCCTAACTTGTTCAACCTTTCTCTGTAACTTAGTTGCTGAAACCCAGGCAACATTCTAGTAAATCTCCTCTGTACTCTCTCTATTTTGTTGACATCCTTCCTATAATTTGGCGACCAAAATTGTACACCATACTCCAGAATTGGCCTCACCAATGCTTTGTACAATTTTAACATTACATCCCAACTTCTATACTCAATGCTCTGATTTATAAAGGCCAGCACACCAAAAGCTTTCTTTACCACCCTATCTACATGAGATTCCACTTTCAGGGAACTGTGCACAGTTATTCCCAGATCCCTCTGTTCACCTACATTCTTCAATTCCCTACCATTTACCATGTACGTCCTATTTTGATTTGTCCTGCCAAGATGTAGCACCTCACACTTATCAGCATTAAACTCCATCTGCCATCTTTCAGCCCACTCTTCCAACTGGCATAAATCTCTCTGTAGACTTTGAAACTCTACTTCATTACCCGCAACCCCACCTATCTTAGTATCATCTGCATACTTACTAATCCAATTTACCACACCATCATCCAGATCATTGATGTACATGACAAACAACAGTGGACCCAACGCAGATCCCTGTGGCACCCCACTCGTCACTGGCCTCCAACCTGACAAACAACCATCCACCATTACTCTCTGGCATCTCCCATTCAGCCACTGTTGAATCCATCTTGCTACTCCACCATTAATACCCAACCATTGAACCTTCTTAACCAACCTTCCATGAGGAACCTTGTCAAAGGCCTTACTGAAGTCCATATACACAACATCCACTGCTTTACCCTCATCAATTTCCCGAGTAACATCTTCAAATAATTCAAGAAGATTAGTTAAACATGACCTTCCAGGCACAAATCCATGTTGACTGTTCCTAATCAGACCCTGTTTATCCAGATGCTTATATATATTATCTCTAAGTATTCTTTCCATTAATTTGCCCACCACTGACGTCAAACTAACAGGTCTATAATTGCTAGGTTTACTCTTAGACCCCTTTTTAAACAATGGAACAACATGCGCAGTACGCCAATCCTCCGGCACTATTCCCGTTTCTAATGACATTTGAAATATTTCTGCCATAGCCCCTGCTATTTCTACACTAACTTCCCTCAATGTCCTAGGGGATATCCTGTCCGGACCTGGAGACTTATCCACTTTTATATTTCTCAAAAGTGTCAGTACTTCCTCTTCTTTGATCCTCATAGTTTCCATAGCTACTCTACTTGTTTCCCTTACCTCACATAATTCAATATCCTTCTCCTTGGTGAATACCGAAGAAAAGAAAATGTTCAATATCTCCCCCATCTCTTTTGGCTCTGCAGATAGTTGTCCACTCTGACTCTCTAATGGACCAATTTTATCCCTCATTATCCTTTTGCTATTAATATAGCGGTAGAAACCCTTCGGATTTACTTTTACCTTACTTGCCAAAGCAACCTCATATCTTCTTTTAGCTTTTCTAATTTCTTTCTTAAGATTCTTTTTACATTCTTTATACTCCTCAAGCACCTCATTTACTCCATGCTGCCTATAATTATTGTAGATCTCCCTCTTTTTCCGAACCAAGTGTCCAATTTCCCTTGAAAACCATGGCTCTTTACAATTTTTACGATTTCCTTTCAACCGAACAGGGACATAAAGATTCTGTACTCTTAAAATTTCACCTTTAAATGTACTCCATTTCTCTTCCACATCTTTCCCATAAAACAAACTGTCCCAATTTACTCCTTTTAAATCCTTTCGCATCTCCTCAAAGTTAGCCTTTCTCCAATCAAAAATCTCAACCCTAGGTCCAGTTTTGTCCCTCTCCATAATTATATTGAAACTAATGGTATTGTGATCACCATTCCACCATTCCAGTGATTCCAGCAGGAATCAGAGTTTCAGGAGAATAGAGAAAAATACTGAAGTGGAAACAACTCAGGATTAATCAACAATAATGTTTCCGACTTTGAAAATAAGACAGAACAGCACAAGAACAGACCCCTGAGAGCTCTATCTAACTCTCTCTTTAAAGCATCCAGAAAATTGGCCTTCGCTGCCTTCTGAGGCAGAGAATTCCACAGATTCACAACCCTGTGTGTGAAAAGGTTTTTCCTCATCTCTGTTCTAAATGGCTTACCCCTTATTCTTAAACTGTGGCCCCTGGTTCTGGACTCCCCCAACATCAGGGACATGTTTCCTGCCTCTAGTGTGTCCAAACCCTTAATAATCTTATATGTTTCAATAAGATGCCCTCTCATCCTAAATTCTAGAGCATACAAGCCCAGCTGCTCCATCCTATGACAGTCCTGTCATCCCAGGAATTAACCTTTTGAACCTACATTGCACTCCCTCAATAGCAAGAATGTCCTTTCCTCCAATTTGAAGACCAAAACTGTACATAATACTCCAGGTGTGCTCACTAGGGCCATGTACAACGGCAGAAGGACCTCTTTGCTCTTATACTCAACTCCTATTGTTATGAAGTCCAACATGCCATTCGCTTTCTTCACTGCCTGCTGTACCTGGATGCTTAGTTTCAATGACTGATGAACAAGGAACCCCAGATCTCGTTGTACTTCCTCTTTTCCCAACTTGATACCATTCAAATAATAATCTGCCTTCCTGTTTTTGCCACCACATTTATCTACATCAAACTGCATCTGCCATGCATCTGCCCACTCACCCAACCTGTCCAAGTCACCCTGCATTCTCATAGCATCCTCGTCACAGTTCACATTGCCACCCAGCTTTGTGTCATCTGCAAATTTGCTAATGTTACTTTTAATACCATCATCTAAATCATGAATGTTTATTGTAAATAGCTGCAGTCCCAGTACTGAGCCTTGCGGTACCTCACAAGTCACACCCGTTTATCCCTACTCTTTGTTTCCTGTTTGCCAACCAAGGGGAAGAGAGTTGGGGAATAGAGGGAGAGGAGGGCAGTGATGGAGTTCAGGAGGGATAGTGGGAGGTGAGGAGTGGGGGATAGAGGGATATGAAGTGAGGGAGGGGAGAGGAGTAATGGAGGGAGGGAGGGGTGACTGGCGGTAGGGGAAAGGAGAGGAAGGTAGAGGTGAGGGAGGGATTGGGGAGGGGAGGAGGGGAAGAAAAAGGGAGGGTGGAGAGGGGGAGGGAGTGCTGGGGGATGAGGGGAAATAAGATGAGGGGACCAGGCCTCCCGTGTGACAGGGACCCAAAGGGCCCCACTTAGTCTAGTCATATACTACTATCAGGTCTCATTGCAACCTCAGGCCGTCCAGAGATAACAATCCAAGTTTGATGATGTTTATGTGAGCTGCTGATTTTTTTTAATGGAATGAATCACCAATTAGTCATGTCTAGGTCAACTTTACAGTAAAACTGTGATAAACCATTAACAAATTGATCAGAAATCCTAATTTGGCATCTGCCTCACTGAGACCTTGGCTCCTGTGCTCCCTTTAGATTCACTGTTTCCTGTTCTTCCTTTAAACTCACTGGGTTGATTGGAAAATTTATTATACTACTGTAATTTTTTTCCTGAAAAGAAAACGTTAAACTTGTATTTGGGTTGTTAATTGGAGTAATATGCAATAGATAACTTGCTAGTTTAGCACCGCCCTTGTCCCATGTGTGTGGATTAACAGTTTTACTGTGATTGCAGCAAGGAAATTTGCCACAAATGCAGGGAATGCTATTTATCTGAGAGTAAAGTGATGTATTTTATTAGAGAGGTTATAACTTACTCTACCAAGCTCCCAGGTAGTATGACCAAGTAGATAACTATCTGAATAGATCACATGAGAGTGGGGTGGAGTTTAACTTGATAGCTTCTAAAATTTGATGTGAGATTCATAATATGTAATTAACTCATTCCTGTTACTCCCAGAGCTGGCTGGGTCTAATCATTTTGTTTTGATTGTACTTGCTGCCAGAACTGAAGGTACTTTTCATGTTTGCATGCCTCAGCAGGATGTCTACTTTAATGAGTGGCCAACGCCACATGTACACTACAGGAACTGTTCCAACTCTTTCAAGTCACATACCATCCTCAGCTGGAAATATTTTACCATTTTTTCTGCATCATTGGGTCAAAATCTTGTAACTTCGTACCTAACAGTATTATGGGAGCAACTTCACAACAACTGGACACAAAAGGATACAAAGAGCTGGAGTAACTCAGCATCTCTGGAGAACATGAACAGGTGAAATTTTGGGTCGAGACCCTTCCACCTATTTCAGGGCTTTTAAGGAAGGGCAATAAATATTAGTCTCGCTCATTGCAAAGTGAATTAAGACAAAATGTAAAGCTTATCTGCACTGTTTATTGGGTTACATTGTGGTCCATCAGATATTGCCAAACATACTGCTACTTATTTTGATCTGGAGACAACTTGTTGCAGATTTACTTAAGGTAAGGGAATCAAGAACCTGAGGACATAGGTATAAAATGAGAGGGGAAAGATTTAATAGGAACCCAAGGGACAACATCTTCACACAGGGAAGTGGTGGGTATATGGAAGGAGCTGCCGGGGAGGTAGTTGAAGCAGATACTATAACAGCATTTAAAGGACATTTGGACAGGTGCATGAATAGGAAAGGGTTAGAGGGATATTGCCTAAATGCAGGTAGGTGGGACAAGCATAGGTGGGGCATTTTGGTTGGCACGAACAAGTTGGGCTAAAGGACCTTGGGCTCTGCTGTAAGACCACCAACAGCCTCAGCCAATTCTTCACATATGCATAATCAGCCACCAATAGGCCAGGAGCTGTTTCTAACATCCATATCTCCAACACATCACTCTTTCAGCCTTACAGCCACAACTTGTACATTCCACCAGCTTTTCAGTCACGGAGGCTGGACTACGCAAACACATTGTGTGACACATTTCCCTGTCTTTTACAAAACAGCTTGGCACATAATTCCAGGCACCACCAGCATGGCTGATCACCTTGCCCCAATGATGGGGATAATGCTCACTGCAAATACAGCAGGACATTGTTACATCCATGCCCATCTGTGGGGTTAATCCACTGAAATGAAACATATCTTCACTCCAACTTCTCCTCAGTTCTCATTCCTGTTCATCCCAAAATCTCTTCAAATTTATTTTTTCTCAGGTATCAGGAGTATAGGGTAAGGCTGCAAACATCCTTATTAAACCACTTGTATTATCACAATAATCTGCAGGTTTCAGGACCAACTTTGCTGAATAGTTGCTTGCCTTAATTTCCAGATTGACTTAATTATAGTGGCACAGTGACATGATAGCAAAATGATGAAGAGTCAGCCCTGATTTAACAGAACAGGTCTGAGTTGTATTAATGTCCCATCTCCAACCAATGCTCTAGCTGAACTAGAGCAAGGGGTGGCACAGTGATGAAGTGGTAGAGCTGTTGCCTCACTGCGTCAGAGAACCAGAATCAATCTGGACCTCGGATACTGCCTGTGCGGAGTTTGCACTTCTGCCTCTGATCGCGTGGCTTTTTAGGTTAATTGGCCTCTGTAAATTGTCCCTAGTGTTCTATGATGCTAAGGTGGGATAACATGGAAGTGATGTGAATGGGTGATCGATGGTTTGCATGGACTCGCTGGGCTGAGGGCCTGATTCCATGCTGTATCTCTAAACTAAACTTGAATTTAAAGCCATGGGTGGGATTTGAAGTTGTGTCTCTAGATCAATGGTTCAGATTATTCAATGCTTGAACAACTGAACATTTCTTCACACTTCTTTCGAGTAAATTCCACTTATCGTATTTCTCCCAGACAGACTATTTATATCTTCCTGCAGTCAAATGTTTCCCTCCTCACCGAAAACCACACGGACAATTTTTATATCATCTGTCAACATCTTTGTCATGCCCCCCTATATTTAAGTCTAAGTCATTAATATATATTGCAGAGCCCAGTCTGATATGCTGCAAGGAGTATGGAGGAGTGGAGCATTAGCTATATATTAACTAACAAGCACACTAATTTAGTTGAGTTTAGTTTAGAGATACAGCATAGAATCAGGCCCTTCTGCCCACCAAGTCCATGCCTTCCATTGATCATCCGTTCACACTAATTCTATGTTATCCCACTTTCTCACCCACTCCCTGTACACTAGGGGCAATTTACAGAAGACCAATTAACCTACAAATCTGCATGTCGTTGAAATGTTGGAGGAAACCGGAGCGCCCGGAGGAAACCCACGCAGTCTCAGGGAGAATGTGTAAATTTTATGCAGATCGAACCGGAGGTCAGGATTGAGCCTGGTTCTCTGGCACTGTGAATCAATCAAATTGAGACAACAAAAATGCAGCTCCTGATGTGCTTCTGCTGTAGTACAGTCAGAAGCTGTCCAATGGCAGGACAAGCTAAGACCTTCATATGGATTCATGTTGCTCCCGTCATGGCTGCCAATGTTTGTAAATGTTTGCACTGTCTCACAGCAGTCCACCAATGTCTCCACCAATGGTACTTTATTATCATATATACCTAGGATCAGTGACATTCATTTTGCATAGATTTCAATAACAATCTTGTAATTCATAGGTGCAATCATACTCAAGCATTGGAATGTAAAAATCGCAATTTCACCGAGACAGTACACAAGTCATCACGTTTCTGGTGCCGTATTGTACTCTTCAAGTTCAGAGTTGTTAAAAATGTAGTATATTAACTTGGCCATGAAGGCCCCTTTGTACTGGCCACGGCACTGGGTCAGAGTTGCAAGATGCATGAGGATAATTGATGGTACCTGTATCTCATTCTGGTCGAAAAGCTATGCCTCTGCAGAGCCAAGAAGTTAGAATCTCAGGATGTCTGGCCCCACCACTACCATTCTGCTTTTACTGAGGCCCCATCAATTAGCCAACCCAGAATGTTGCCGTTCATGCTGGAGCCAATCATCCTCTCTCCAAAATGCATAATATGAAGTTCTCTCTAGATCCATTACAAAATCTCCTCAAAGTATACCTACTTTGAAGAAGTTCTCCTCTCTCCAAATCCATGTCCTCCAGCGACGTTGCCTCACAGACTGAGTTACTCAAGTTCATATGTTCTCAGAGCAGAATTAGGCTATTTGGCCCATCAAGTCTACTCCACCATTCGATCATGGCTGATCTATCCCTCTGAATGCCATTCTCCTGCCTTCTCCCCATAAGCCCTGCCACCCAACCTAAACAAGAATCTATCAATCACCACTATAAAAATATCCATTGACGGCCTCCACAGTTCCGGAAGTAGCGGTGCTGCCTTGCAGCTGCAGCTCGCCTGCAGTCCGTTTGTCTTTTATTTTTTTGTTTTCTTTTTGTCCCGTTTTTACAGTTTATTTCGGTTTATTTAATTGTGTATGTGTGGGGGGGGTGGGTGTAACATGTTTTTTGACTCTTCCTTCGGGGGGGGATGCGACCTTTCTTGCCTGTATCCCCTGTCTCCGTGTCCGTCTGCGCTGAGGCCTATCGTGGAGCTGGCGGCCTCCAACTGGGACTGAACTCGAGGCTCCGGAGGCAGAGCCAGGACTTACCAACGTGAGGCTGGCCGACTTCGGGGCTGTGGTTGCGTTGCGACCCAACTTCCGCCCCGACTTTGGAGCCTTGGAGGCTCGGCCGCGGGCCAGTGGACGACATCGTCGGGAGCTCATAGGTTGGTGACCTGTTTTTCCGGAGCTCCCGCAACTACAGCTGCGTCCGCTGGACTGGAGGGCGGCAGCTTCGGCAGCTTCACCCGCCCCGGGCCGCGGAGTTTGAACCGGCCCGTTTGCGGAGCTCGGATTCAGCCGCAGGACTTGCTTACCATCACCCGGCGGGGTCGCAACATCGGAGGCTTGGATTGCCTCAGCGTAGAGGGAGAGCAAGGAGGGAAGAGACAATGACTCTGGGACTTTAAACTGTGTTGAGTGTTTGTTTTGTTCTTATTCTATGTTATGACTGCAGGCTAAACCATTTCGTTGCACTGAAAAGTGCAATGACAATAAAATTGAATCCAATCCAATCCAATCCACAGCCTTCTGTGGCATTGAATTCCAAAGATTTACCACCATCTTACTAAAGAAATTCTTCCTCATCTCGTTAGCTCTTCCTTAGCACGTTGTTTCTACGCTAGTTTCTCCTTGTAGACTCGCAATGAATTGAACATTAAAATGTACAATTTCAGGTAAGTCTTTCCTCCTGTGTACCTTTCTCCGACATGTGCTCCCAGGGTCTCTCACCTTTTGTTTACCTTTTCCACCACCCACCCCCATATTACTTAGATACATCACCCTCCCCCACCTGGTTCCATCTGTCCATCACCCACATACATATCTACCTGTGTTTCCTTTCTCTTGGTTCATTTTTACTAGCTTCTCCTCCAGCACGATCCACCTGCCCATCATCCCTCCCTTATCTGGCTTCACCTATCACCTACCAGCTTCCAACAAATTCTAACAGTTATTGACAATTGAAAGCGCTTGAGATCCAAGGGAGTGTTGAAAATTAGTTCCAGAATTATGTCAGTGAAACACGGTGCATTTGTTTGTGTAATTTCTTTATGGTTTAGCAATGTTTTTGATGGTGGGCTTTGACAGTGGATGTGGCATTATTTGTTGTTGGACTGTTTAAGGGGTTGGATTTTTCTGACCACTCCCTCTGCCGTGTAATGTGAGTTACGTGCAGTAGGTCCTGCTGCAGTGCGAGGCATTGCCACTGAGAATCTGCCTGCCTTCATTCTGTCCACGAGATCAACAGCAAGCATTGGCAGCTTGCCATGTACTGAATAATCCAGGCCAATTTGTTCCTGGCCTGCCTGCGCAGATTAAAGTCTTGTAATTGGAATCTCTAACCTTGAAAATATTGTTGGATACCAGCTGCCACATAGTACAACTTGCAGAAAGAAGCCATGGAATTTAACTGAAGTACAGCAGCAAAAATACTGAGGCAGAAGGCAAACTAAACTACCCTGCAACTGTTTGGAGTACTGTGTTCAGTTTTGGTCGCCCTGTTATAGGAAGGATGTCATTAAAAAGGAAAGAGCGCAGTGAAGGTTTACAAGGATATTGCCAGGACTCGAGGGCCTGAGCTATAGAGACAGGTGGGGCAGGCTGGGACTTTATTCCTTGCACTGCTCGAGGATGAGGAGTGATCTTATAGAGGTATATAAAATCATGAGGGGAATAGATAGGGTGAATGCACAGTCCTTTTTCCTAGGGAAGGGGAATCAAAAACCAGAGGACATAAGTGTAAGGTTGGAGGGGCAAGATTTAATAGGAATCCAAAGGGCGACTTATTCACTTAGAAGGTGGTGGGTATATGGAACGAGCTGCCAGAGGAGGTAGTTAAGGCAGGTTCTATAGTGCCATTGAAAAGGCTTGTGTACAAAATCATGAGAGGAATAGATCGGGTAGATGCACAGTCTCTTGCCCAGAGTAGGGGGATTGAGGACCAGAGAACATAGGTTCAAGGTAAAGGGGAAAAGATTTAATAGGAATCTGAGGGGTAATGTTTTCACACAAAGGGTGGTGGGTGTATGGAACAAGCTGCCAGATGAAGCAATTGAGGCTGAGACTATCCCATCATTTAAGAAACAGTTGGACAGTTACATGGATAGGACAGGTTTGGAGAGAAATGGACCAAGCGCAGGCATGTGGGACTAGTGTAGCTGGGACATTGTTGGCCAAGTGGGCAAGTTGGGCCGCAGGACCTATTTCCACACTGTATCACTCTTTGACTCTATGACTATCACAGGTACATGGATAGGAAAGTTTTAGAGGGATATGGGCCAAAGGTGGGCAGATGGGACTAGCTTAGGTGGGACATCTTGGTTGGCATGGACGAGATGGGCCAAAGGACCTGTTTTGAGCTGTATGGTGACATTGCACTTCTTCAAGGGCACTTCCAGCACATCCTCGAATTATTTTGCACGTCCACCTGGTAATATCTTCTCATGGCAAGGTTCGGAATAGAGTGTCTGTTTTGGGTGAAGAAGGGTCCTTACCCAAAACGTAGCATATCTATTCCTTCCACAGATGCCGCCAGACCCACTGAGTTCCTCCACACTTTGTGTTTTATGTCTGTTTTGGGAGTCTGATGTTAACATAGAACATAGCACAGTACAGCACAGGAGTGGGCCCTTCCACCCAGAAAGTCTATGCCGAACATGATGCCAAGTTAAACTAATCTCATCTGCCTATACATGATGCATATCCCTTTATTTCTTGTACTTCTATGTGCCCATCTAAAAGCCTCTCAAACACCACTATCGTATTTTTCTAGTGGTGTATTGTATCAGGTGTTGGGTGACCGAACATTGTGGCCTGCCCAACACGATTGACTGTGTGTTGCTAGGGCCTCAAAGTTGGCCTGAGAAAAAATTGCTGACATTGTATGGGCAGTGTAGGTTGGAGGGCTTTCCATCAGCAAATGTGTGAAAGACTGTGTTGCTGACAAAGTCAATCCGGGTGTTACCCAACTGGAAACCATGGATGAACCATGAAGTACTCTCGCGGGTTAGGTCCGCTGCCTACAAGTCAATTGATCCCAAGTGTTACAAGAAGGCCCACTACGATCTCCGCAAAGCCATCAAGGATGCCAAGAAACAAGACCGGGACAAACTTGAGTCCCAAGATAAACACACAAAAAGCAACTGGTCCAGACGGAGTTCCTGGCCGTGTCCTTAGTAGCTGTGCGGACCAGCTAACGCGAGTATTTGCCAACATCTCTCTCTACTCCATTCTGAGGTAACCACCTGCTTCAAGAAGACCACTATTATCCCAGTGCCGAAGAAAGGCAAGACCTCATGTCTAAAAGACTCCCGTCCCATGGCCTTGACATCCACCATCGTGAAATGGTTTGAGAGGCTAGTTATGGAACGCATTAAATCCAGTCCACCTGGCGGTCTTGATCCTCTGCTGTTCGCCTACTGCCACAACAGGTTCACGGACGATGCCATTGCCCAAGCCCTAGACTCATCCCTGGAACATTTGGATGAGAAGCACTTTCATCAGACTCCTATTCACAGTTCTGCATCATATCATCCAGGCTTATCACCAAATTCACAGTACTTGGTGTCAGCACTCACCTCAGCAACTGGATCCTCGACTTCCTGACCAACAGACCCCAATCACCCTCTACGATAATCCTCAACATTGATGCCCCACAAGGCTGCATTCATAGCCCACTGCTCTACTCCTTGTACACCCACGGCTGTGCAGCCATGTACAAATCTAATTCAATTTTCAAATTCGCAGGCGATACCACCATTGTGGGCCGGATATCAAATAACGATGAGATAGTGTACAGGAAGGAGATCGAGGACCTTGTGCCCTGATGTTGAGACCACAACTTTTCTCTCAATGTCAGCAAGACAAAGGAGATAGTGGTTGACTTAGGGTACACATACCCCAGTTTGCAGTGACGGCGCGGAAGTAGAGATGGTTGAAAACTTCACATTTCTAGGAGTCAATATTACCAACTTTTCCTTGACCACCCATATCGAAGCAATGACCAAGAAAGCACACCAATGTCTCTACTTCCTTAGAAGGCTTAGGGAGTTCGGCATGTCCCCGTGCACACCGTAACAACACTTAATGCCGAAAAAAAATCATCAAGTGCTGGAGTATCACAGCGGGTCAGGCAGTATCTCTGACCCAAAATATCACATCCATGTTCTCTAGATATACTGCCTGACCCGCTGAGTTACTCCAACACTTTGTGATTTTTGTACTCCAGCATCTGCAGTTCCTTGCATCAGCATCTAATGCCGCATGCTTGTGGTCGCCATAGGTGCTATTTTGGACCTCTCCAGACTCCCGTTTCACTGAAGAAACAGCCAAGTTTTGAGCTGTGGCCATTGTCGCCCTATTGAAGAATGTACATTAGTTATAATTAGTGATTTTTTTCAGGCATTGTAAATCAGGTTGCTCACATAGGGAGGACAGGATGTCCTCAATAAAAGCACTTATTTTTGGCCACAAACCCATTTTCCGTTGCATTAATAATTCTGTACTAGGTTAACACTCCGATTCAGACAGAATCATAAATTTATAAGGAAAATAATGATCAAAAGCAGGCCATTTGGCCCAATGTGTCTGTCAAACCCAAACTAAAAGTAAAAAAACAAAGTGCTGGAGGACCTCAGTGGGTCAGGCAGCATCTGTGGAGGGAATGAACATTTGACATTTTGGGTCAAGAATCCCGACCCTTTTGTATTTTGTGCAAGATTCCAGCATCTGCAGTTTATCGTAAATCACCCAGCACTGGATCCGTAACGCCTGCAAGTACACTTTCAAATGTGGCTGACCCTTTCTGCCTCTAACATCCTTTCAGGCAATGAATTCAAGACCCCTCACATCCTCTGGGTGAAAACATTTTGACTCATCTCCCATCTGATTTCTTCGCCAATCAAATTTTACATTTATTCATGTTTTTGACCCCTTCTTCCCATTTATTCAATCTTACCCGTAGCCTCATGTGTGCATTCAAGGACATCATTCGAATGGAAGTCGCAAAACAATTACTTGCTGTGATGCAATCCACGTTCCTGGAATAATACACATTCGTGATTGTGCAATAAAACTCTTTTATTGGATCACATTGTGCTGATGTTTTATTCAAAAGGAAAAAAACACTAGTGATCATTCCTGAAGGAAGTCACGGCAATAAAAACATAGGACTGCGTACTTCCATGTAAAATCCACATTAGCAAGTCTTGGCTTCAGGCAGATAGTAAATAATGGTTCAATGGTGTTTTTATTGCCCCATACAATCAGCCTAGTAAAGAATTGCCATACCCCTGATTTTCGATTAACAAGTGTACAGAAATAGTTTACTGAGCCCTCATGCAAGAGGTGCCATATTGTGCCGCCATTTTCAAAGTCCATGCTCTAGTTCTTATGTGGTGCCTGTTCCAGGCAAGTCCCAGACCTCGAGCCATCTCCTTCCTTGACTACCACGTCCCTCTCCTCACCCTTCAACCTTTGTTCCCTGGAGAAGCCTCCCACAGGGCACAAGGAGGCTGTAGGTTTCCTCCCTCCTCTCCTTCTGGCCTCGCCCATCGTCGCTGGCTCCATCCTCAGTAGCTTCTCCCTTCCTGGCCGGTGGTCTGCCAGGTCCAATGAGCAGGGGACTGGCTCAGTAGCTTCCTCTTATGTTCAGACGATGGGGACCAGATCGGTGGGCTCCCCCTGAAGCCACGATCCAGCGGTTCTCCAGTTCAGCTGAGCAAGGTGGCAAGGCTTAGATTTAGGTTGGGTTTAGAATCATAGAGTCATACGGCATGAATGCAGGCCCTTCGGCCCTACTTTCCTGTGCCAACAAAATGCCCCATCTATGCTTGTACCACCATCCCTCTGAACCATTCCGATCCATATACCTGCCTAAATGTCTTTTTAAATGATGTTATAATACCTATAGTCTATTTGAAGTCTACTGTAAGATCTCATTTTGCATTGAATCTATCGAGTCAAAGTCATACAGTGTGGAAACAGACCCTTCGACCAAACTCTTATGCCCCATCTAATCTAGTCCTATTTGTCCATGATTTGCCAACATCCCTCTAAACCGTACCTACCATGTACCTGTGCTTTTGCGCTTCATAAATCTCATCCTATGTCTGATAAGATATCCAGGAGTATGACAAAGTTTCTACTCTTTGCTAATCGTGTTTGATTTAGCCTGAAATGATATTGTTAGTGTGTCCTTCGATAAAGATATTGTCAGAAAATGAACTTGAGGAAATTAACTGTCTCATTGCATTGGAACATACAGGTGGTGAATTTCTGGGTCAGGATGTTGAGGAATGAATAGGGCAACAGAATATTTCAGTACTGTGCAGAAGAAAGGGTTAATTAATAATCTTGCGAGAGGTCTGTAGGAAAGAATGATCGCAATATGATAAATTCAAAACTTATATGGTTCAATCTAAATAAAGGAAACTATTATAGAGTTATGATGAGCGGGCTGTGGATGTGGTAGATTGGAAATATGCATTAAACGATGCAATGGATAGACATTGGCTATCTTTTAAAGAAATAGCATGCAATTTACAGCAAATATGCAATGTTTCAAGGCACAAAAAACAATGGAAAGAAATGTTTAATCTTACATTACAGGAAAAATTTAAATGTGTACATTAAAAATATTGTTAGTTAATGTCCACGACAGTTATCTTTCTATCTTCTTCTTAAATTTATGTTCAAAACTACAAGAAGCTGCCAGAATGTAACTTTGACCTTTCCAACCATTTGATATTGATGTATGATTCATTACAGTTCAGGTGGATTCCATAAAGCAAATCTGGACATAATAATTATTATGAGGCAGGCACTTCCATCAGTGAGGACCACCATAGTAGCAACATTAATCCATAGAGTGTAATTCTGTAACGTGATTTAAAAAAAACTGCAATGGAAGTTGGCAACTTTACAGAATCAGACTTGATTAGATACAGCATCTTTAAGTAATAGATGTTTCAAGTTCATTTTCTTTCTAATATGAGTAAAGTTTGTCGTGAAATAGATGTTTTTTACTTACTCAGAGCAGGATAGAAGAACGCTGGAGAGCAAAACAAGTGTATTTTTTGCATCCATTTTATTTTTGGTATCCAATTTGCAAGCTATAATTTTAAGGACACGTGATAACTTGTAGACATAACTTCCTCATGCAAGGCTGTTGCTGTAAACAAAATAAATTAAGTGAAAAAGGTTTTGAATAAATACCATTCTTGACAAAAAGGTACAAGCAAAAGAACAACTCGTTCCTCGAGTGATACTAGATGATGTGAATCATTTGGTAATACCATCACGGTGACAGGTAGCAATTCAGTGACAAGAAGATGAAACAGTCTGCTGCTCCCAAATCATCAAAGTCTAAATTGATGCTACTCCAAAGATAAAACTGTCTGAAGATGCAGATGTTGCATAAATAATGATTAACACATGAATCTCTCTGGTCTTCTGAATTTCCATATGTTTTCCACAGGTTTTGCTGTGCAAATAATGTTTGCAGCACAGAAAACATTAGATTAACACAGGACATAGTGGCGTGATTTTCTCTGGGTGCTCCAGTTTCCTCCCGCTTTCCAAAGGCGTGTGTATTTGTAGGTTAATTGGCTTCTGTAAATTGCCCTTAGTGTGTAGGACGTAGAACTGGTGTACTAGTGATTGATGGTCGGCATGAACACGGTGGGCCGAAGGGCCTGTTTCCATGCTGCAATTCTAAACTAAACAAAAATGGGCCTAACCGATTGTCAGAAAGTCTTTGTGCTTCTTAGGGTCCATGTCTAGAACTCGCTGAAAGTGATAACAAAAGTAGATAGAGTGGTACAAAAGACATACGGTATGATTGCTTTCATTGGGTGGGGCAATGAGTAGAGGAGTCGGGACGTCACAATGCTCTGTATAGGGCTTTGGCTAAGCCACATTTGAAGTATTGCGTGGAGGTATAGAGTCATAGTCATACAGCATGGAAACAGGCCCTTTGGCCCAACTTGTCCTCACAGACCAACGTGTTCCATCTACACTATTCCCACCTCCCTGTGTTTGGCCCATATCCCTCTAAACCTATCCTCTCCATGCACGTCTCTTAATGTTTCTTAAACTTTGCGATAGAACCTGTCTCAACTATCTCCTACGGCAGCTTGTTTTATACACCCACCACTCTTTGTGGGAAAAAAGTTACCCCTTAGGTTCCTATTAATTTGTTCCCCTCTCACCTTAAACCTATATCCTCTGGTTCTCGATTCCCCTACTCAGGTCAAGAGACTGTGAGTTTACCCAATCCAATCCTCTCAGGTTCTGGTCGCCCCACACAGGAAGATGTGGAGGCTTTGGAGAAGATGCAGAGGAGGTTTATCAGAATGATACCTGGATTAGGGCTATTAGCTACAAGGAGAGGTTGGACAGACTTGGACGTTGAGGAGAGGCCTGATAGAAGTATATAAAAGTATGGAGGCATAGATACGGTAGACAGTTAGGACCTTTTTCCCAGCTGGAAATATCAAATACTAAAGGCCATTGCTTTAAGGTGAGAGGGACAAAGTTTGAAAGAGATATATGGGGCTAGTTTATTACATAGAGGGTGGTGGGAGCCTAGAACATGCTGCTGGGGGAGTGGTGGAGGCTGATACAATATTGGCATTTAAAAGACTTTTGGACATACACATGGATATGCAGGGAATGGCGGGATATGGGTTATGTGCAGGTAAATAAGGGTTGAGTTTAGCATCATATTCAGCACAAACATTGTGGGCCGAAGGGCCTGTACTGTTGCTGTTTTGTTTTATGTTCTGTGTTCTTAGGAGCCTTCTCTTACTCTACTTCATCCAATTCTCCAATCCTTCCACCCTTGTGTGCTTATCTGAATTCCTCTCAAATCCCTTTGAAGTAACATTAGCAAATTTGCAGATGACACAAAGCTGGGTGGCAGTGTGAACTGTGAGGAGGATGCTATGAGAATGCAGGGTGACTTGGACAAGTTGGGTGAGTGGGCAGATGCACGGCAGATGCAGTTTAATGTGGATTAATGTGAGGTTATCTACTTTGGTAGCAAAAACAGGAAGGCAGGTTATTATCTAAATTGTGTCAATTTGGGAAAAGAGGAAGTACAACGGGATCTGGAGGTCCTTGTTCATCAGTCAATGAAAGTAAGCATGCAGGTACAGCAGGCAGTGAACAAAGCGAATGGCATGTTGGGCGTCATAACAGGAGCAAAGAGATCTTTCAGCAGGGTCCTAGTGAGACCATACCTGGAGTATTGTGTGCAGTTTTGCTCCCCTAATTTGAGGGAGGACATTCTTGCTATTGAGGGAGTGCAGTGTAGGTTTACAAGGTTAATTACCGGGATGGTGGGACAGTCATATGCTGAGAGAATGGAGCAGCTGGGCTTGTATACTCTGGAGTTTAGAAGGATGAGGGGGATCTTATTGAAACATATAAGATTATTAAGGGTTTGGGCACGCAAGAAGCAGGAAACATGTTCCCGATGTTGGGGGAGTCCAGAACCAGGGGCAACAGTTTAAGAATAAGAGTAAGCCATTTAGAACGGAGATGAGGATGCACTTCTTCACACAGAGAGTTGTGAGTCTATGGAATTCTCTACCTCAGGGCGGTGGAGGCCGGTTCTCTCTATACTTTCAAGAGTGCTAGATAGGGCTCTTAAAGATAGCAGAGTCAGGGGCAATGGGGAGAAGGCAGGAATGGGGTACTGATTAGGGATGATCAGCCATGATCACATTGAATGGAGGTGCTGACTCGAAGGGACGAATGGCCTACTCCTGCACCGATTGTCTATTGTCTATTATCTATTTGTTTCAACTACTCTATGTAGAAATATGATCCCTATTATAATTGAGGGAACAATTTTGGTAAATTTTCTAGAACTGTTTGAAAATAATTCTTACTTTGTATTGATATTGGAATTGGTTTATTATGAACTCCTATGTGGAGATACACTGAAAAACTCTGGAGGCACAACGAACTATAGATGCTGGGACCTTGAGCAAAATATTGTAGTAACTCAGTGGGTCAGGCAGTATCTGTGAAGGGAATGAGCAGATGATGTTTTGTTGTTTCCGGGGCCAGTCCTCTATGTCTGGAGAGCTGGGACAATATGACACACGAAAGAGAACATATGGCTGAAAATTATTGTTTCCACCCTTCAAATAATGGATCAAGGTTAACACCAGGCATGCAAGCAAAATTTTGCATTTGAGTCTGAAGAAGGGTCTGGACTCAAAACTTCACCTGTATATTCCCTCCACTGATGTTGCCTGTCCCACTGAGTTACTTCAGCACTTTGTGTTTTGCTCAGTGAAAACAAATGTTATTGTCTGCTCACTTCATGGCAGATCACTTCATAGATGAGTACAACAGGCAGTGCAATAGGGAAAATAAGCAGAGTGTGGAATATAGTGTTACAGCTACAGAAAAAGTGCAAATTAAAAAAAGGGCTAATGGTTCGAATTGTGAAAGAAACTCTCATCCAAAACTATTAAGTTCGAACAGAACTATAATAGAGTAACATAGAAACATAGAAAATAGGTGCAGGAGGAGGCCATTCAGCCCTTCGAGCCAGCACCACCATTCATTGTGATCATGGCTGATCGTCCCCTATCAATAACCCATGCCTGCCTTCTCCCCATATCCCTTGACTCCACTAGCCCCTAGAGCTCTATCTAACTCTCTCTTAAATCTATCCAGTGATTTGGCCACCACTGCCCTCTGTGGCAGGGAATTCCATAAATTCACAACTCTCTGGGTGAAAACGTATTTTCTCACCTCAGTCGTAAATGCCCTCCCCTTTATTCTAAGACTGGCCCCTGGTTCTGGACTCGCCCAACATTGGGAACATTTTTCCTGCATCTAGCTTGTCCAGTCCTTATATAGTTTCATATTGAAAAAACATTTGGACACGTACATGGGTAGGCATGTTTTCCAACATTTCCTTCCAGCTAACTTCCCCTAGTCCAGGCATCACCTTGCCTAACAAAGATTTGTCAGATTTTCCCAATAGTGAAACTCCCAAAGTATGTTTAACAAAGTATGTTCAACAAAGTTCAATTCACCGTACTAAGTTGCCAATACACAGAGAACCATTTATAAATGCTTGCTTTTCTAATAGTGTTTGAAGAATTTTGGTTGCTGCTTATGCTAAAAGCATATTTGTTTACTTTGGTCTTTATAGATAAGAGAGCTTGTTACAGCCACTTAAGCCGTCAATTTTAACTCAGGACGTGAGTCAAGCAGACAGGAAGCAGAATGACATAATCTCAATAAATTATTTCTGCTCGTAATTTAACCAAGTTGATGGATAAACATGTTGTCTGTCCAGCATGCAAATGCTGAACCTCACCGCAATTAGAAACCAAATAATCCAGGGGATTTAAACATGGACAGACATAACAGAACAGGAGGTTGTTTAGTGTTGCCATGGAGGGGGTGTAACAGAGGTTGGGACATAAGGAACTGGAATGCTGGAAATCTGAGTAAAACACAAAGTGCTGTAGGTACCCAATGGGTCAGGCAGCATCTGGGGAGGGAGGTTTTGGGTTGGAACCCTTCTCCAAACACATCCCTCCCCAGATGCCCATTAACCCAATGAGTTACTCCAGTACTTTGTGTTTCGTGTAACAAAGGTTCACTAGATTGATTCCTGGGTTGGCAGGATTAACATACAAGGAAAGATTAGATCAATTGGACATAATTGCTAGTGTTTCAAAGAATGAGAGGAGCTCTCACGCAAACCAATAAAATATTAACAGAACCATACAGACTAGATGCAGGGAGGTTGTTTCCTGTGGCAGATATAGATGGAAGGGGACAGGGACAGATGAGTGTATGAATGAGTGAGGGGGGGGGGGGGGGGGGGGTAGTTGGAATGGGAGACCACCTATCACTTACCAGAACTTATTTTCCTGCCCCTCTCATTCTTTTCTAGCTTTCTTCTCGCTACGACAATCAGTTTGAAGAAGGATCGCAACCCAAGAAGCCACTTGTTCATTCCAGCTTTCTTTCCCCTAGTACACTCAGCCAATGGCTGGTATGATATCAGTACATTACCATTCGGGTAACCGAAATTTGCAAGAACCAATTCACAAAAGACTGCCCAAAAATCTGTGACACAGAATGAAATTCACTCTCATAAATTTGTGTGTCAATTTTTATTTTATTTTTGGTTCGTATTTCGTGATTTCACATTACAGAAAACAGTGATATGGATGATTATATGGGAGCCCAACCCCATGCCGCCCCTGTTTTAAATGCTTGCTTTTCTAATAGCATTTGAACATTTTGGTTGCTTCTTATGCTAAAACCACATTTGTTCATTTTGTTATGTATAGAACAAATGTAAGGGTTTCCTGAAGTTAGAAAGGACCTTGGCTCCACAGATCAGAGTGTAGATTTAGAAACAGTTTGGGTGGAGCTAAAAATCAGCTGAGAACAGAAGACATTGGTAATGATAGTTTATTGACATCCAAATTGTAGTGGTGATGCAGGGTAAAATAGAGACATATCTAATAGGGGTAATGCAGTAACCACAGGATCCATTAATCCATGTATAGACTGGGCAAACCAAATGTATATGTGCAATGTAGAGGGTTAACATCTCAGGTCAATTACATTATCTCTGTATCTCTCTCTCCATAGTTGCTGCCTGACATGATGAGTATGTCCAGCATTCTCTATTCAGATTTCCAGCATTTGTTGTTTTATGGTTTAGCAATAAGATTCATGTAGTCATACAGCACAGAAACAGGTCCTTCTGCCCATCTCGTTCAAGCCAACCAAGTTGCCTACCTGATTCTATCTGCTTACATTTGGCTCATTACCCTCTGAACCTTTCCTCTCCATGAACCTCTCCAAATGTCTTTTAAACATTGTACTTGTACCTGCCTCTGGCACTTCCTCTGACACCCTCCGTGCCAATTATTTGCTACCTTTTAAATCTGTCCCTTCTCCCTTTAAATCTATGCCCTCCAGTTTTAGATTCTCCCTGGGATCCCGTGGGTTTCCTCCGGGTGTTTCCTTTCACATCCCAAAGACGTGTGGATTTCTAGGTTAATTAACCTCTGTAAATTGCCCCTTGTGTGTAGGGAGTGAATGAGAAAGTGGAGTAACATCAAACCAGTGTGAATGAGTGATCGATGGTTAGCATGGACTCGGTGGGCCGATGGGCCCGTTTCCATGCTGTATCTCTAAAACTAAAACTGAAAAAAACTACCCTGCCATTGAACACAACTGAAGGGAGTGCTTCAAATGAGCTGGAGGGAAAGGTCTTTTTTTTCATATTTTGCATTGCAGGAGAGTTTAGCAAGTTGAAATAAAATCAACAAACTTCGTCAAAGCACAACAGCTGAAATTCACTCTGGAGAAAAGATAGATTAAGATAGGAATCCTTCACCAGATATTGTGGTGCCGTCGAGCGCCAAGAAAATGAACTTAACTCTTTCTTGCTGATATTGGCTGAACTCCGAGAACCTTTGTTCACTCACGTGATCAGGACTAAAGGTAGAGTTCGCAGTCATCACCACAATCAAAATAAAGGCAGGAAGACTTTAGAAGCTTGTACTCTCCTGGTTAATCATTAGCATGCAGAATTTGAATCATTGCACAATTACAACTGAACAGAATTGAAAATACCACAGTTTCTATTTATTCCTCAAGCAGACATTAATGTGTCATTGTTCTAAAAGTTTCACGGCCAAGAAAGTGACAAGAAAGAATAACAAATTGCTGCCCTGTCTTCCACAATCTGCCACCTTGTTCCATTCCCAGGCTCCGAATACAGTTTTTCTCTTTAGTTTAGTTTAGTTGAATATAAATACATCATGGAAATGGGCATTTCTGCCCACTGAGTTCACGAAGACCATCGATCACCTATTCATGCTAGTTCTATGCTATCCCACTTTTCCATACACTCCCTACACACTAGGGAACATTTTATAGAGACCAACTAACCTACATGTTTTTGGGATGGATGTCAAAGGGTATATGTGCAAACGCCACACAGACAGCAACCAAGATCATAATCGAAATGACGCTCTGCCAGCTGCATACAAAGGGGCAAGGATGGCCAGTGTTCAAAGGGTCAAAATAAGAGCCATAGATTACGAAAATAAGTGTAAACTCGCGGGCAGATGAGAAGTGACTATGGCACTAAAAAACTCCCACTGGCATTGTGGAATCAATAAAGGGATCAAAAAATATGATTAAGAGCAAATGCTGTTGCAAGGATGCCTTGAGAAATGTTTATGGTCACAGATTGCAGCTTACAACATTGGTGTTTACTTTGTTCAAACATAATTCCAAACGTAATCCTGTCTACTGAATAAGGGTAAGAATTTTCTGCAATATTATGTATGGGTTTCTGTTTGTTGATATCTCATGGTGTATTGGTTTTCACATGTGGAAAGGTGATTTAATTTTGAGCTCTATTTATTTTGGGCTTTATCTTTGGAGGAACATAATCAGTTCAGCTCAACGATCATCTGATTGGTAGCTCGTTCTGCAGTCGCTTTTGCCATTCGTGGGTTTTGTTTTAAACCTGATTGGTGGTTTTGAATCTGTATTCTTATGATTATGGTATTTTGGCAGTCGGCCCAGTTGTGACTCAGGTGAAATTTGAAACCTTGTGGCGGAGATCTGACACAATAGATTTGTATATCATTACAATGATCCCTAAAGCATATTATTATGTGTATCGCAGAACAATTTGTATCGCAGAATCCATGGTGAAGGGTATATGGAACAAGCTGCCAGAGGAGGCAGTTGAGGCAGGTACTATAACAGCATCTAAAAGGTATTTGGACAAGTACATGGATGGAAACACAGACAGGTGGTACTAGTGCTGATGGGGCATCTTAGTCGGCATGGGCAAGTTTGGCCAAAGGGCCTGTTTCTGTGCTGTATGACTATAACATTTAATATATTACTAAGAAAGAGTTTTTAATTTTGTTCAAGCTCCTTTTGTAGCCTTCTGGTTGTTTTTCTGTGGAGATTTCTCAACATAAATCTTTTGTAAAATGAAATCAAAGTCATGACCATGAATTACATGTGTGGGTCTTCAGATATCAATTAGACCTTGCCCCACCATAGCACAGAACAACATTGGCCTGAGCAATGTGGAACACAGTGAGTTCTTTGAAGAATAGAATGTCAAAAGAGACTTTGAAAAATAGCATGTCAAAAATAATTGTTAAATAAACAGTATGGCAGTTAGTCAGCACCTTTTTCCCAGGATGGAAATATCAAATACCAGAAAGCATAGTTTTAAGGTGAAAGGGTCAAAATTGAAATGCGACGTGGGGGGTAAGTATTTTTATACAGAGAGAGGTTAATGCCTGGAATGCACTGCTAAGAGACTCTGGATAGGCATGTGGAGATGCAGGGAGTGGAGGAATATGGATCATGTGTGGGCTAATAAGGGACAGTCTTACATCATGTTCGGTACAGACATTGTGGATCGAGACGCCTGTTCCGGTGCTGTACTGTTCGACGTTCCATGGGCTGCGTTCTCAAAAAGGTGATCTGGTCGTCCCAACAAATTTAGTGGAAGGATATTTACAACAGAATTGCTCTGTAAAGGGAATTTTCATACCCAAGTCATTCTGGGAAGAGTGGTCCACTTTAATCCTACAGGCCAATTTCCATACCAGCCAGAGATTTCAAGTCGGGACACTGGTTTTGGGCAGAGGAACATCAGGCAAACAAGGCCATCTGATGTGACCTCCTTTACATCGGTGAGACCAAGGGTAGACTCAGTGACTGTTTCAATGAACATTTGCACTCAGCCAGACAAAGCTCTCCCGGTTGTTAACCATTTCAACTCCTCTTCATCAATACATGGAAGAGAACAATATTCCCTACCCCAGTCATTCCTTCTTCTCCCTGCTCCCATCGAGCAGAAAGTACAGAAGCCATTCATTATACCACTTGTCAATAATGGATATATTAAAGGAGAGGCAATTTGTTATCACATGCCTCCTCACCAGCAGCAATTAATATTCCGAATAGTATGAAAAAAAGGCACAAAGTGCTGGAGTAAATGAGCAGGTCAGGCAACATCTCTGGAGAATATGGATACACGATGTTTTGGGTCGGGACCCTTCTTCAGGCTGGCCGACCCGTCCCGAAACATCACCTATCTATCTTCTCCATAGATGCTACCTGACCTGAGTTACTCCAGCACTTTGTGATTTTTTTTGTAAAGCAGCATCTGCAATTCCATGTTTCTATATCCTAATGGCATGGAATGGTTACAGAGATTTAAAAGACTATTAAACGAGAGGGAGAAAATGATGAATTCTCCATTAGGAAATGTAGATACAAACATAGATACATGCAGATGCTGGCATCTGGTGCAGAACACTTACAGTCTGAAGAAGTTTCCGACCTGAAAAGTCATCTATCCTTGTCCTCCAGTTTGCTGACTGACCCTCTGAGTTACTCAAGCAATTTGGGTGTGTTCTTCCTATTGTAAAAGATGAGTTGGTAAATTTTACCTGGTTTTGCGAATATCAATAATGCTAACTTTAAACCTGCTAGAAGTGGGGGAAGGGGGGTGTGGGGAGGGGGAACCTTCAAAACCTTCATAACTTTTGTACTATTTCACCGATCGGAACTAAACTTATTTGACTTGCAGTAGAGGAGAATGGTGAGTAAGGTGGCGAAAAATCGTAGTGCTGTGGGGATCGTTTTTGCGCAAATTTAATTACAACGCAGACCTGGAAATGATCAAGTTGAGAGTTTTAGAGATAGATAGATAGATAGATAGAGATAGATAGATAGATAGATAGATAGATAGATAGATAGATAGATAGATAGATAGATAGATAGATAGATAGATAGATAGATAGATAGATAGATAGATAGATAGATAGATAGATAGATAGATAGATAGATAGATAGATAGATAGATAGATGCTATTAAATTGGAAAGGGTGCAGAAGAGATTCACCAGGATGTCGCCAGGATGTGGGCTTGGGTTTTAGGGAGAGTTTGAATATCTTTGTTTGGAGGCTAGGAGGCTGAGACATGACCTTATTGGGATGTACAAAGGGTAAAGTGAATGCTCACTGTCTTTTTCCCAGGGTCGAGGATTCTAAAACTAGAGGGCACAGGCTTAAGGTGAAAGGGGAGAGATTTAAGCAGAATCTCAGGTGCAACATTTTCATACAGAGTGTAGTCCCTATTTGGAATGAGCTGCCAAAGAAAGCTATAGAAGTGGATATAATTACAGCTTTTTAAAAACATTTGAACAGATATATAGAGAGGAAGGGTTTATTGGGATTATGGGCCAAATACAGGCAAATGGAACTGGCCCAGTATGCCAACCTGGTCAGTATGGACATGTTGTGCAAGATGGCCTGTTTGCATGCTGGAAAGCTCCATGACTCTATGTACGATGCCATACCACATGGCACACACTGGGAAGAAAAACCATGGACTTCACACTCATCTCATGACTTTACTTTGCAAATGATATTTTCTACATAAGTATTTGTCTTTCAATATTTTATCATGAATTTATGTCCTGGATAAAAAGATTTAATTAGGCGAACAAATTTCTGAACGACAAATTCATTTTGCTCACATGAGGAATCGTTTAGTTGACATCAGGTTGAGGGAGGGTCCCGACCGGAAACATCACCTATCCATGTTCTCCAGAGATGCTGCCTGATCTGCTAAGTTACTCCAACGCTTTATGTCTACTTTTGTAAACCAGCATCTGCAGTTCCTTTTGTTTCCAATTCATGACAGATTTATTCAAGGGGGAGGGGACGTGGTGGAGGTAGATAGGTTGAAAACTCCCTTGGAGTGACGTGAGGAAACCTAACCATGCTGCTATGCGATTGTATTATGAAGGTGAGTTTCATATGTAAGAATGCCTGTGGCAAAAGTAAGTGAATATTTTGGAAGGGAGAGACATTAGTTTTGCCTTTCATTGCTTCAAATTACAAGTCAGCAGATAGCAATTCCACACATTCCAGTCCTCAGCTTTGCGAAATGGAATTTAGAGCACACCTATTATATTTATAATAATGGGGAGTACTGTTCACTACATGACCAGACAGGTTGGAACAGTTTTTTGTTTGCGTCTATTTAAGTTTGTATGCACATTGCTAATGACAGAAATACTTGTCTGGCCAATGGAATTCATTTCTTCAGCAGTGTACTAACTTTTAACAGGGCTCTTATGAAGGGACAGACACATAATACTGGTGTAACTCAGTGGGCCAGGCAGCATCACTAGAGAGAAAGAATAAGATATGTTTTGGGTCGGAACCATTCTTCCTTTGGAAGTTCTCTCTTAAGGTGACTGGACATTTTCATATATGATACAAACCGACAGAAAACAAAAGTATTTTATTTTGCCTGTTGCATATACACAAATCGATGTTAACAAGGCCTGTACAAAGGTCTTAACCTGAAACGTTGCCTATCCATGTCTTCCAGAGATGCAGTCTGACCTGCTAAGTTATTCCAGCAATTTGTGTCTTTTTGTGTGTAACTGCATCTGCAGTTCTTGTGTTCACAACACATTTACTAGCAGTCATTAAATTGTTATTGTGGAAGCAGTAAAGTTCTATTGTATCGTATCGCAATGGGTCTGTCTCACTTTGGCGATTTTTCAGCAGACTGCCGGCGACTGTCAAGTTGCTGGCAGTCGCCTGAAAAACCGGCAACTGGAACGGCAAATGTCAGAGTGGAACACACACACATCGCTTCCTTCATCAGCCCGTTATGCAGGCGGGGGACAGGGCAAGCGGGGGCAGCGCTGTCTAAAAAATTCACACGGTGCAAAGCCAAGGTGATACAGACACACACCGCGATGAACAGAAAGGTTGGTGCTGTAATTAAGACAGCTAGCACCATTAAAAGAGGGGGTGGGGTGGGGTGGGGAAAGGGGGAGAAGGGGGCAGAAGGAGTGGAGACAACTTTTAATAAGCCAGAGATACACGGCTGTGAAGCTCGGTGGACATTTAACATTACCGGCCGGAATCATTACAGAATCATAGAATATTTACAGTGCAGAAGGAGGCCGTGGGGCCCATCAAGCTCATACTTACTCTCAGCTTTGGTTTGGCAACAGGTCTGTTCCATTCACACCAGTTCTATGTGATCCCACCTTCTCATCCATCCTCGAAACAGGAGGGACAATTTACAGAGGGCCAATTAACCTGTTAACCTGCAAACCCACATGTCTATGGGATGTGGGAGGAAACAGCCGCACCTTGAGGAAACCCACACTGTCACAGAGAGAATATGCAAACTCCATGCAGACAGCACACGAGGTCAGGATTAATATACCCCTTGTAGAATTATCTTGTACCCTTCCCATCAATCCAAAAAACAACCCTTATGGACCCATTTCCTGTTAGTTAGCCAATTTTTAAGCCATGCTGCCACAGATCATTTTATTCCGAGGCTTTCAGTTGTGATGTCAAGCAAACAAATATGGCACATTATCAAAAAAAAAACCCTCTTTATTGAATCTGAGATAAGTCCGATCTGATTTGTCTTCAACAAATCAGACTTAGAGTCATAGTCATATGGTACGGAAACAGACCCTTCAGCCCTACTCATTCATGCCGACCAGTATTCCCCTTCTAAACTAGACCCATTTGCCTGCATTTGATCCATTTCCCTCTGAACCTTAACTATCCATGTACCTGTCCAAATGTCTCTTAAACCCTTATTTATTTAATCAATCCGCACTTGTCTAGATGATTGCTAATTCTCTCCCTGATAATTATTTCTCGAACTACCATCAAGGTTAGTCTAGTTAGTAGTTATGATTTTTCCTTGCATCCATTTCTTGATCAAGGGAGTAATATTTGTCATTTTCTGATTGTTATGTACAATTCTAATCTACAGATGTATGGAAACCTATGGCCAGGGCCTCTGCAATTTCCTTCCCTCTGCAACATGGTCTTCATCTCATCTGGACCAGGTGAAGTATCCACATTGTGCAACCAGCCTTTCGAGCACCTTCTCTACTTTTCAGCCAATTCAGAATCACAACTATATCTTCCTCAGCTGAGACTTCAGCAGAGTATACATCCTTGGTACAGACTGAAGTAAAGTACTCGTTTAGTACAGTGAGTTCTGCTGCAACACAATAGTTGCCTTCCTAGGAAACCTCACATTATAAAAAATTCCATTATCAAAACAATTGTGCCAAAGGGGAAATGGGGATTAGGTGCTCGAGATTTTCAGGCTCGCAATTACCAAATTATTTTTCCGACAGAATTTTCAAACCAAAGGTAATTTCAATATCGTTATCACCTTCCCCACAGCCAACAATGGACCACTGTGGGCTCCATCTTTCCGTGTTTTTTTTTGCAAATATTTCATTAATTTGTTCCATGTACCTTCTATATCTCTCATTTCCCTCTCCTCTGACTCTCAGTCTGATGAAGGATCTCGTCCCGAATCGAGACCTATTCCTTTTTTCCAGAGATGCTGCCTAACGCGCTTTTTGTGTCTATCTATGGTGGAATTGACAGACTGCATTCTTAATAGACAATGGTGTCTCCCCCCCGCCCACACACCCCTCCCGCGCCGACAAACCCCTCCCCCTCCACCCACACACACCTCCCCCTACAACCTCCCCCCCCACCCACATACCCCTCCCCCCCCCCACACACCCCCTCCCCCCAACAACCCCCCCCTTCCCCCACTGAGAATTTTATCCCTGAGAGAAAAGGACCCCACTTGAGAAAAGTGCCATAAAACAGGGAAAATACTCCTACATTTACTGTTGCCAGGTTTCCACAACAGCAGAAAGAATGTGAAAGCACTGTTTGGCTACCGAACTATTTGTTTCTTAGATCAATAGAGTAACTTTTCCTTTTGAACAGTGGTCATGAGTGGTATTAAGGACCATTGCTGACTCTTACATTTACATTGGCAGGGCTTTTCACTAAAGGTACATCTATGAGACGTGTACTTGATCATGCAAAATCTTTTCTCCTTTTTACTAATTGCTCAATAAAACAACTTTCTCAAATCCATTAGATCAGAAAGGGGGAAGCATAGTAATGTTTTGTAACAGTCCCTAAACATTTCTATCTCTTTTCCTATTTCTTTTTTGTGTTCACGTGCCAATAGAACCTTTCTGGGTTTCCTAACGTATTTGCTGCTTTATTATCTTGTTCTCGTTGTCTTTTGCATGCATTCCAACCATATCAGATATGCCATACATAAATACAATCAAATCAATCTCAAGTACAATAGATAGAGCAAAGGAGAAAATACAGAATGCAAAATATTTGTAGCATTGTAGCATATCAGTTATGTTGATAAAGTCCAATGTCCGCAATGGGGTAGAGGTGAATCAGACAGTAGCCTACCTTATGGAAGAAATGGCATTTCATTTGGACCTCCAGGGGTCCAAATGACAAATAAATAGAATGACAAATAAATAGACTATTGACTATTGACTATTCAAAAGCCTGATAATGGAGAGGAATTAGCTGTTCCTGAGTCTGGTGTTGCACTCTTTCAAGCTTCTGTACCTTCTGTCGGATGGGAGCGTGGAGAAGGAATGACCAGAGTGGGACAATTCTGTTTGTTTTTTCGTCTTTTTTTAATTTTTAGTGTGTGTGAAAAGTCTGTGTAAATGTTCTCCGGTTTGTTTTATGTGGGGGGGAGGGGGAAACTTTTTTTCAGTTTCTTATCTTACCGGAGATGCGATTATATTCCGGGACGCATTCTGCGGTCACTCTGCGGCCTACCATCGATTGAGCTGGAGGCCTCCTTGGTCTGATCTTGGGCACCACCGCGGAGGCCTGGACTTAACATCGGAGTCGATCCCTTGCCTGGGATTGCTCCAACCGCGGCCTGCGGACTTTACATCGGGAGCTCGCAGTCTCAGGAGAGGCCGTGGATTTCGGGAGCTCCAATGTCACGGAAGCTCCGACGCAGGGTTCGATCATCCGGCGTGCGGTAGCTGACATCCTCCCGATGCAGGAACTGATCACCTCGACGCATAGGGCCTGCCGCTGGCTACGGGCGTCAAGATCATCCCGTCAACGGAGGGCTTGAGGCACCCGACCGCGGGAGAGCAAAGGGAAGAGATTGAATATTTTTTCGCCTTCCATCACAGTGAGGAATGTGGAGAAGTCACTGTGATGGATGTTTATGTTAAAATGTGTTTTGTGTGTTCCGTTGCTTTTTATTTGTATGACTGACTTGGCAAATGAAATTCCTCGTATGTTGCAAAATATTAAAAGTATTATTGTGATTGTGATTGTGATTACGTTATAACAAGGAAATGCAGATGTTCGTTTATTCCAAAGAAAGACACAAAATGCTGGAGGAAATCAGCGGGTCAGCAGCATCTCTGGAGAATTTACTGCAGAAATTACTCCAGCGTTTTGTGTCTTTCTTTGATTGTGCTGGCTGTTTTTTCCAGGCAGCGTGGAGTGTAGATGGAGTCCAAAGTGGGAAATCTACCTATGTGATGGACTGGGCTACACCTGCAACGCTGCGATTTCTTGCAGTCTTGGGCAGAGCTGTTGCTCGTTGCTTGATGCTACTTGACAGTATGCTTTCTGTGGTGCCACTCACTGTGGATGGCTTGGTCTGCATTGCTTCCACTCAGTGTTCAGTGACAAGGCTGACAAGGCAGCAGCAAACAGGACAGCCCACACTTGACTGCCTCTTGAACTCCTTACTTTAAAAACAACAATCTCAAAACTGAATTAAACCAACATGATTTACTTTCATTTGATATTTGCTCAATGCAGCAGTCTTTGTAATGTGCAGCTTGCCATTAGCATTAATTTAACAAACTCTGGAGCTATTAAAGTTCTAATTTCTCAAGGCTGCCAGAGGGAACATGAGCTAGAAGAGGAAAACCCACTTCTTTTCATCACAACAGCACATTTGTAACGTTTGAAGAAGGGTCCCAACCTGACTCACTTCTACCACGTCCTCAGGTCTGGCTCGCCTGCCACAAACCTAGGAACCCGCTTGGAGTGGGATCCTCGTCCAAGGCTCGCCTCCTGCTCGTCCCTGGGAACCTGGAACCAGAGGAGGGCGAGGGAGTCGGCGATGGTAGCGGACGGTAGAAAAAGTGCTGGTAAGAAGAACCGGGGGTCTTACCTTCAGCGCTCTCAAGGTCGGCTGCGGGAAGCATCCCGGGGCACAAAGGCTGAGGATGGCCAGGCAAGGAGAGGGACGGCGGTTTGTGGGACGATCCAGATGGAGGTGATGGCTGCAATGGGCCCTGCACAAGGGACTTTGAAAATGGCACCAAAACCTGGCAACTTTGTATATGGACTCAGTGGATTATTTCTATGCATTCTGTACTTAATCAGGGATTGTATTTATGTTTGGCTATACAATACAAAACAGAATTTCACTGTACCTTAGTACATGTGATAATAAAGAGCTTTGCCTCGTCATTCCCTCCACAGATGCTGCCTGACCTACTGAGTTGTTCCGGCACTTTCTTATGGAGCCAGACCCTGCCGAAGAGATACCACTGCATCATTTATTAAGAATGCAATAGGAAAGGAAATACAATTCCTTTTATTGTCCCTTCTCCTTAATGCACCAGCTGTGGTTTGGTTCGTTGAACAGCTGCTCCAAAGTCAGGAGGTCGTGGTTTTGAGTCATCCTTTAGAATTGGACTTAAGAGGTACAGAACGGAAACAGCCCCTTTGGCCCACTGAGTCCCTGCCAACCAGCAATCACCCCATACCCCAACACTTTCCTACACACTAGGGATAATTTACAATTTACGGAAGCATATTAACCTGTACGTTTTTGGAGCGTGGGAGGGAACTGGAGCACCCGGAAAAAACCCACGCAGTCACAGGGAGAACGTACAAACTCTGTACAGACGGCACCAAAGAAAAACAGTTCAAGGAAGGACACAGCTCTTCTAGCCTTTTTTACTCCTGTAATCAGTTTGAAGGAAGGTCCTGACCCAAATCATCATCTATCAATGTTCTCCAGGGATGCTGCCTAATGTTTCCACTTGTGGGAGAGTCTGGAGGGCTCAGCCTCAGAATAAAAGAACGTACCTTTAGAATGGAGGAATTTCTTTAGCCGGAAGGTAGTAAATTTGCAGAATTCATTGCCACCGTTGACTGTGGAGGCTGTCAATGGATATTTTTAAAGTGGACATCGACAGGTTCTTGATTAGTATGGGTGTCAAAGGTTATGGGGAGAAGGCAGGAAAATGGGGTTGAGAGGGAAAGATAAATCAGCCATGATTGAATGGCGAAGTAGACCTGATGGGCCGAATGGCCTAATTCTGATCCTATGACTTATGAACACGAACTGATTCGCTGAGTTACTCCACAGTCTTCCTCGCATTTTGTGGCTGATTTCATGACAGTTTTAAATTTGCAGCTGAAGCTGTCTTTAATTTGAATAAAATGAAATTGTTACTTCATGGAAATTCCGAAGGTGGGAGATTGGTTTAAATAATGTTAAAATCCCACTGTTAACTTCAAAGAAGATCAGTGAAGCAGAGAGGCATTAATCTTGTAGAAGTGCACCCAGCAATGTGACACAGGTCCAAGAGGTTCATGTCAAGTTACATGGCTCAGTGTTCACTGCACTGTTCTCAGATTACAAATAACTCCTGCAGTTAGTTGAAAGCAGGTCAGGCAAAACATTCAGTAGGCTGAAGCTTAATATATAAAAATATATTTCCTACCCAGGCCTGCGTGAAAGGAATTGTAAATTAAATCATTCTGTCGTCAGCCCATTAATAATTTAGAAGGAGCCACTTTGTTTTCCTGCTGCACAATGATGGTGGGTGGCTTCATACACAATGAATCATCTCAATGTGGAAAATGGCAAGTAAAGCACGTTGTATTATCCGCAGATAGACACAAAACACAGCTGTTTCGCCCACTAATACCAACAACCATGTGACAAGAAGTGTATTGGTTGTGAGATATCCGTGACGAAAGCAAACTGATAATGCCTGGAGGCAGTGAATTCCCTTTTTTGTGGTTGTACAAAGTTCACACTTGCATTGTGTTGATGAAAGTTGAGGTGGAAATTCTTTCAGTTCGGGATCCATTTTATTTCAGATTTCAACCCTCTGCATTTTTAAAAATATTTTCCTGATAAGGGGTATATTTCCACGAATATGAAGTATGTATTTTCTTTAACATGGGTTTTCTTTTGGCCAGCTGGCACACGCAGGTATTTAACTGGATTTTTCCAAAATATATGAAAGAAATAGAAGCAGGAGTAGGCCCTCAAGCATTCAATAAATGAAATATTGTATAGAACATAAGGTTCTGGAGTAACTCAGCGGGTTAGGCAGCATCTCTGGAGAACATGGACAGGTAATGTTTCGGGTTGGGACTCTTCTTCAGTCCGGACCTGAAACATCACTGCTCAGGTATTTTGTGCCTTTCCTTGGTCAATCAGCATTGGCAGTTCCTGGTTTCTACATCTCTGGAGGTCATGGATAAGTGATGTTTCAGGTCAGGACCCTCCTAAAGCATTCTTTGATTAATGGTCCTTCTTCAATAAATTATAAAGTACCACTCCCCTGCACTCACATTAATTTTCTTAAAATCTGAAAACCATTTTTACATCTAGTCTTGAAAATACTTAGCAACCAAACCTCCACAGCCTGATTGGGAAGGGAATTACAAAGGTTCACCACCTTCTTGCTTCATCTCATCCCTGAGTGGCTGACTCCTTACTTTGAAATTATACCTGTTAGTTGTAAACACCCGAGACTCCTCACCCACCCAACGAGTTTTGCATGTTTCTCGTGCTTCCACATTTCAGAGAAAATAGAGACACAAGAGACTGCAGCTGCGGGAATCTGGAGCAAAACCACAAACTGCAGGAGGAACTCAGCTCCATCCAAGACGGCAAGAAATTGCAGAGCATTGTGAACGCAGCACAGACCATCACATAAACCAACCTCCCTTCCATTGACATCATCTACGCTGCCTCAGCAAGGCCACCAGGATAATCAAGGACGAGTCTCACCCCCTCTTCCCCCCTCTCTCATCAGGCAAGAGGTACAGAAGTGTGAAAACACACACCTCCAGATACTAAGATACTAACTAAATGTTAATCCCTTTATCCTGTACATGTGCATTGTGGACGGCTTGATTGTAATCATGTATAGTCTTTCCGCTGACTGGATAGCATACAACAAAAAAGCTTTTCACTATACCTTGGTACACGTACACGTGACTATTAACGTAATTAAGCTAAAATTAAGCTAAAACAAAGCCTTGTTTCATCTTTCCTCTTGACACTCGCTATCCATGGAATCCGTGGATCTTCCCTGCATTCACTCTGTTCACAACTCCTTGCATAAGGTGTCCTGCACACAATATTTCAGGGGTGGTCTCACCATATAATGGGATCAGGAAATCTCTATTGTTGTATGCCTTCCTAATAGCTTGTTGTACCTGGTTGTTAACTTTCATTGATTCAGATACAAGAAACACCAGGTCACTGAAAACTAGCACCTTTCATTCTCTGGAGACACAAGAAACTGCAGATGCTGGTTTACAAAAGAAGACACAAAGTGTTGGAGTAACAGCAGATCATGCAGCATCCCAGGATAACATGGAGAGGTTATGTTTCGAGTTAGACCCTTTTTCAGTCTGATTGGGGAGAAAATTGGGCGAGATGTGGGTGCAGAACCAAGCCTGGTAAGTAGCAGGAGGATGGAGGAGGGGGGGGGGGGGGGGGGGGGGGGGGGGGGGGGGGGGGGTGGTGATAGGCAGATGGCTGGACAAAAGCCAGATTGAAAAGACAAAAGATGTGAGGTGAGGATAGAAGAGGTGTGAATTGTGAAACATAGAAAATAGGTGCAGGAGTAGGTCATCCGGCCCTTCCAGCCCGCACCGCCATTCAATGTGATCATGGCTGATCATCCAACTCAGTATCCTGCCTTCTCTCCTTACCCCCTGATCCCTTTAGCCACAAGGGCCACATCTAACTCCCTCTTAAATATAGCCAATGAACTGGCCTCAACTACCTTCTGTGGCAGAGAGTTCCAGAGATTCACCACTCTCTGTGTGAAAAATGTTTTTCTCATCTCGGTCCTAAAGGATTTCCCCTCTATCCTCAAACTGTGACCCCTTGTCCTGGACTTCCCCGACATCAGGAACAATCTTCCTGCATCTGGCCTGTCCAACCCCTTATGAAATTGTAAGTTTCCATAAGATCCCCCCTCAATCTCCTAAATTCTAGCGAGTACAAGCCGAGTCTATCCAGTCTTTCTTCATATGAAAGTCCTGACATCCCAGGAATCAGTCTGGTGAACCTTCTCTGTATTCCCTCTATGGCAAGAATGTCTTTCCTCAGATTTGGAGACCAAAACTGTACACAACACTCCATGTGTGGTCTCACCAAGATCCTGTACAACTGCCGTAGTACCTCCCTGCTCCTATATGCAAATCCTTGAGTATAGGATCCTGAAGCTCAAGGAAGGAATATAGGTGGGAGGAGGAAAGGTGAAAATGGGTGCCAATCTATGTGGGGCAGCACATTGGCACTGTGTAAGAGCTGCTGCCTTATAGCACCAGAGATGTGGGTTCGATCCTGACTATGAGTGTAGTTTGCACGTTCTCCCCGTGACTGCATGGGTTTTCTCCAGGTGCTTTGGTTTCCTCCCACATCCTAAAGACGTGCAGTTTGTAGGTTAATTGGCTTCTGTAAATTGTTCCTAGTGTGTAGGATAGAACTAGTGTGTAGGTGATCGCTAGTTGGCGTGGACTCAGTGGGTAGAAAGGCCTGTTTCCACGCTGTATCTCTAAACTAATCTAAACTAAACTAAACTCAGTCCATGCCAGTATATTATCCTAATAAAATGCAATCTAATTATAAGGCACAATAAATCCAAGGAGTTAAGGTTTATGTTTGTGGCACAGTGGCACAAGCTGGTAGAGCTGCTACCACATAGCACCACAAGCCCTTGTTCAATCCTGACCTGTCGGTGTGGAGTGTGCATGTTCCCCCAGTAACCCGCATGGATTTCTGCTGGGTGCTCCAGTTTCCTCTCACATCCCAAAGACGTGCAGGTTTTAAGGTTAATTGACTTATTTAAAGTCCCCCCAGTGTGTAGGGAGTGGATGCGAAAGTGGGATAACATAGAACTAGGGTGATCCATCACAGTTCAGTCTCAATAATTTATCCAATACAAGAAAGGATAAATAAGATGTTGTCAAACACTGCTATCCCTTTAATGAGCCATTTGTGTATACATTAATTACAGTGCCTGCCACTCAAAGCATAGCATCCAGAAAATTGTAGTCTTATTATCTAAATATGCTTTCGGTAAATATAGGTGGAATGTGCTTTATTTTGGTTAAAGCATCAATGTTAAAAAGTCATTTATTTTGCTGGGAAATAATAGAATATGTGATGGTAGAGTCATGAAATAATAAAATGTAAATGATTATTAATACTTTGTACAAATGAAGTAGTTCAAATAGTGTGGTCACATTTGACCATTTTGTGGCACAACACAATGCATGTGTTCAATTATTTTCTTGCAGTATCCGTGATTTTATTTTTAGCACTGGCGATTTTAGAAAATGATTTTTTTCCTTCATTCTAAGCACGTCCCACTGGCAAGTAATTTCCCTCTCCGCTCATGTCTTTTATGTTTGTAGTTCTGTTTTCCTTTATTTAAATAAAGCCTCTCAGTCAATCCACACAGCCTCCTATTTCCATAAGATTTCTCTTTCTGGTTTTAGCTCTGCGATTGAGCAGAGAGCAGGTATTTTCTTCTCTTGCAAACCACTGCAAGAATTTGAATTGTTTTCTCTGGAACACCGGAGGTTGAGGGGAGACCTGATAGAAGTGTAAAAAATTACGAGAGGCATTGAAGGCACAACTTCAAGGTGAAAGGGGCAAAGTTTAAAGGAGATGTGCGGGGCAGGTTTTTTTACATAAAGGGTGATGACTAGCTGAAATTCACTGCTGGGGATGGTGGTGGAGGCAGAAACGGTAATGCAGGGAATGGAGGGAAATGGATGATGTGCAAACAGCGGAGATTAGTTTATTATGACATTGTGTTTGGCACAGGTATTGTGGGTCGGGGGGCTGTTCTTGTGTTGTAGTGTTCTATGTTCCAAGGACGTACACAGTAGCAGCAGGGAGGTGCAAAGTAGGAACAAGGAGGTACACAATGGCAGCCAGCTCGTCTCCTGCATGTATTGGCAAGTTCCTAGCCTCTGCTATGAAACTCTCAGCACTCCCTGCCCATACCTCGAATGGAGGGAATTGGTGGATTGATTGATTGAATTGATTGAAAAATACCATATGGAAACAGACCCTTCCACCCACCGAGTCCATGGTGACCATTGATCTTGTTCAACTTCCATGTTATCCCACATTCGCAACCCCTCCCTACACACTAGGGGCAATTTACAGAGGGCCAATTAACCTACAAACCCGCACTTCTTTGGGATGTGGGAGAAAACCAACACGGTCACAGGGAGAATGTGCGTAATCCACACACAGACAACACCCAAGGGCAGGATCAAACTTGGGTCAATGGTGCTGTGAGGCAGGCGCTGTATCGGCAACTGTAATTGATTGTAATTCACAACTAAATGACCAATATTAATTGGCACAGGAGAAATCATTGTATCACTGATCTAACTCTGGAATGTCAGGCATGCTTGCCCTGCCTCGCACGAAAGGTAAATATTGTCATTGCAAACAAATGACATTTTGGCTTTTTTTCTTAACTGGAAAAGAGACTAGAGAGGTGAGGTGACCACTGTTTACAGGATTACAAGGGGTTGTACAATTCTATCATATAATCCAGTGGCACAGTGGTAGAGTTGTTCAGAGTTTGTACGTTCTCCCTGTGACTGCGTGGGTTTTCTCTGAGTGATCCGCTTTCCTCCCACATTCCAAAGACGTGCAGGTTTGTAAGTTAATTAGCTTCTGTAAATTGTCCCTAGTGTATAGGATATAATTAGTGAATGTAGATTGTTGGGTGGCGCAAACCTGATGGGCCAAAGGGCATGTTTCCATGCTGCATCTCTAAAACAAACCATGTGACCAAAATATATGGTCTGCGTTCAACCAGCATACATTCAACCCTGGAGAGAAGAAATGGGTGACTTGTCGGGTCGAAACCCTTCTGTCAGAAGAAGGATCTCGACCCGAAACGTCACAATTCCTTCTCTCCAGAGATGCTGCCTGTCCCGCTGAGTTACTCCAACTTTTTGTGTCTATCTTCGGTTTAAACCAGCATCTGCAGTTCCTTCTTATACATTCAAACCTACCATTTGATGGGAAATTAGGCAACCTCTGGATTGGATGAGAATGTGGGATAATATAGAACTAATGTGAATGTGTCGGAATAGATCTGATGGGCTGAAGGACTTGTTTCCATGCTATATCTCTAAACCAAAGAATATTTACGAGGATGTTGCCAGGACTCGATGGTCTGAGCTACTGTATTGGGAGTGGTTGAGCAAGCTGGGACTCATTCCTTGGAGTGCAGGAGGATGAAGGGTGGTCTTATAGAGGTGTACAAAATCATGAGAGGAATAGATCGGGTAAACGCACAAGGCCTCAAGCTCTGAGTAGGGCAATCAAGAACCAGAGGACAAAGGTTTAAGGTAAAGGGGGAAAGATTTAATAGGAACCTGAGGGGTAACTTTTTTACACAAAGGATAGTGGGTGTATGGAGTGAGCTGCCGGAAGAGGTAGTTGAGGCAGGTACTATCGTAACGTTTAAGAAACTTTTAGACATGTACATGGATAGGACAGGTTTAGAGGGACATGGGCCAAACGCAGGCTCGTGGGACTAGTATAGATGGGGCAAGGTTGATCAGTGTGGGCAAGTTGGGCCTGTTTTCACACTGATTGACTATAACTAAAACTATATTCTACACTCTGTATCTTCCCCTTTGCTCTAACTTTTGTATTTGAGTTTGACGATTGTATTATGTATGGTATATCTGATCTGCTTGGATAGCATGCCGAACAAAGCCTTTAACTGTACCTCATTACACATGACAATAATAAACCCAAATCTAAATTCACCCATCTCCCCTGGTGATACACTATACCCAGATCCTTAAAAAGTTGAAATCTATTGTAATGTGTTACTCCTAGGAATCTGTCAGTCCTCCACCCAGGAGTTTAATAGATGCTTTACATCTTGATCTTTTCAGCATAAAATAAGAATGTTGTCATCAACCCAGAAGCTAATGAACTGAAAACATTTCATCCTCACGCTGTGACTGTAAGATTGCTCCTGAGAGAAATGGATTTGCCTCTGTCATTACTGCAGTATTTAATTCCGCTGTAGCCTTGCTGAGTGTGTCCCAGTGGGAAATTATCTTTTCAGCTATTTATGTTCAGCTACTAAGCATTAAATATTCAACCCAGGAGCTTAATGTCCTTGCTACGTACCTTGAGATTTCTTAACTTTATAAAGTAGCTCAGCTGCTTGAGAGGAGAGAAACTGCATGGCACGCATCCCTTGCCTTTCCCCACCCCCATCTCCCTGGTCCCTACCCTTCCCATACCCACCCCATCTCACCTGGTTGGCACAGTGGTGCAGCTGGTAGAGTGTGCTGTATGCTCGGGTGCTATACATGTGTGGAATTTCACAATCTCCCTTTGACTGCGAGGGCTTCATCCAGGTGCTCGTGTTTTCTCTCATATCCCAAAGACTTACAGGTTTGTAGGTTAATTAGCCTCTGTTAATTGCCCCTTTTGTGTGGGGAGTGGATGTGAAAGTGCGATAACAAAGAACTCGTGTGAATGGGTGATCAATGATCGGCCTGAACTCAGCGGGTCGAAGGGCCTGTTTCCAAGCTGTATCTCTAAGCTAAACCTTGCCCTAGCACCCTACCTTGTGCATCTGGGGCAAGACTGAAAGTGAATTCAATGTATTTCTGATATTGCTCATTTAATCCTCTGGGATGGCAAGCCAAGAGAAATGACCTGCAAAAAGGAGCAGCACCGTGGCGTAGCGGTAGAGTTGGTGCCTTCCACCAAATGCTGCGCCAGATACCCTGGTTCGATCCTGACTACGGGTGCTGTCTGTACAGAGTTTGTACATTCTCCCCGTATTCTGCGTGGGTTTTCTCCGAGAACTTCGGTTTCCTCCCACACTCCAAAGGCGTACAGGTTTGTAGGTTAATTGGCTTGGTAAATATAAAAATTGGCCCTAGTGGGTGTAGGATAGTGTTAATGTGCGGGGATCGCTGGTCAGCGTGGTCCCGGTGGGCCGAAGGGCCTGTTTCTGTGCTTTATCTCTAAACTACCTTCTGAACCTTCTGAATTTTGTAGTCGGCAGGGCAGCTCTGCATATCGCCAACTTGGACAATTTTACATTTTTATCAAGCCAATTAACCTACAAACCTGTACGTCTTTGGATTGTGGGAGGAAACCGAAGATCTCGGAGAAAACCCACGGAGAGAACGTACAAACTCCATACAGACAGCACCCATAGTCGGGATCGAACCCGGGTCTCTACCGCTGCGCCACCTTGTCTGCTAAAGACCCGAGTTCTATCTTGACCAGGGGTTCTGTCTGTACGGAGTTTGTATGTTCTCCCCCCATGACTGATTCAGATTCAGATTCAGATTCAATTTTAATCTGAGTGAGTTTTCTGCGGTTTCCTCCCACATACTAAAGTCTGTAGGTTAAGTGGCTTTGGTAAAAATTGTAAATTATCCCTAGTGTGTAGGATAACGCTGATGTATGGGGTGATCGCTGGTCAGCACGGACTCGGTGGGCCGAAGATCCTGTTTCCTTGCTATATCTCCAAAGTTTAATGTAAAGTCTGTCTAAAGACTGATAGGCTGGCCGCTTGTTCAGGAGTAGAGAAAGTGTTGCCCTTCCCAGAGACACACCCTGGCCATATAAAGGTGCCTGTAAGAGGGAAAGGAGAAGTGGGGCTGTGGCTGACAGGAAGGTTAGTGAGTGGGCGTGAGGTGGGCTGTCTGTAGTGGTGTTAGTCGCTGTGCTGCGATTGCTCAGAAGCTGGGTTGGTCTGGGCAGGGCTTGTTGGTATTTGTGATTTGCGTCAACAATCAAACTGCCCTCTAGTATCTGGAAGTGCAGCTTCCCAGACTTTCTGGAGCCTTCTATTGCTAGCATTTCCGACGGCACAGGAATGTTGCTGAAGTTTCAGCCTGGTTTGCAATTCTTTGACCGCTCCCTCTCAGCGGTCCCTCGGGGCTGAGGAGTGGGCTGTCTCCACCCCAGGTCAGAGCAGGGGAAGGTGCCACTGTGGGAAGTCCTTCAGTGTGGGGAAGCACCGACCGGTTACTGCACAAGATTGGCAGAGCGTGGCTGGGTCCACTGACAAGGAGGTGGAGTGGGGCTAGAGGCTGCAATCCGTGTGTGCACACACACACACATGCATAAACACACATGCATGCAGCCACATACAAACACACATGCACACAAGTATGCAGCCATATACAAACACACATTCATGCATCCACATACAAACACAAGCACATGCAGCCACATACAAACACACGCACACGTGCATGCAGCCACATACACACACACATGCAACCACATGCACACAATCACACACACTCTTGCAGACCCACACTCTCACACAGACGCATAAACACATCTGCAAACACATGCACATACAAATATATACACATACAAAGCATTCAGATAACATATATGTAAATGTTAACAGACAACCACATATACACATATCCGTGCGCTGACAAACACACTAACATACACACCCACACATAAACACTCGAATACGGGCACGTAACACATACAAGGCACACACAAAAATAAACACTGTGTGCACATGAACACACACAAACATGCAAACACTTGCACAAGCAGATGCACATTAACATGCACACCCACAAACAAATGTACACATAAGCACACATACTTATATGCACTTGTGCACATACAATGCATATATACAATCAAATACATACAATGCATACATACAAATACATTATTTCACATACATTCTCAGATTCAGTCATTGGTTTATTCTGCGCATTCTCAGAGACAGAGGTCGAAGCCATTGTTTTGTCTCACCAAAGTACAAAAAACTACACTCGACCAGCTCAGTCGGGTCACATATCCGCCTGTCAGGAAGTCATTTCCTTTCTTGATCAGTCTCCTGGCCGGCTGCCAATGAAACTGACAACCTGGCCATGGGCAGGAACAGCAGCAGCCAGCTGTTGAAGGGGACAGTCCCTGGTGCTCAGGAGGAGCAACTGGAAGTGTGACAGAGCTTGGCTGGGAGTGGGAAGAGGGAGAACTGTCCCTCGACTTTCCTGTGGACTATGAGCAGCAGTCCATCACTGGGCGGCACAGTGGTATAGCTGTAAGTTGCTGCCTAAAAGCATCAGAGATCCGGTTTCAATCCTGACCACGGGTGCCGTCTGTATCAAATTTGTATGTTCTCCCAGTGACCACGTGGGTTTTCTCTGGGTGCTCCAGTTTCCTCCCACTTTCGAAAGAGGTACAAGTTTGTCAGTTAATTGGCTTCGCTAAATTGCCCCTAGTGTGTGTCGAATAGAACTAGTGTACAAGGTGATTGTTGGTCAGCATGGACACGATGGGCCGAATGGCCTATTTCCACGTTGTATCTCTAAACTAAACTAAACCTCCTGGTCCACCGGATGGGTCAGCTGCCATTTTTCTTTCACTGCTAAGTTTCATAGAACATAGAATTGTACGGCACTTATTGTTTGGGCCAAACATGATGCCAAGTTAAACTGATCTCATCCGCCTGTACATGATCCATATCCCTCCATTGCCTGCACTTCCATGTGTCTATATAATAGCCTCTTAAACGCCACTATCGTATTAGCCTCCACTACCACCCCAGACAATGAGCTCCAGGCACACACCACTCTCTATGTTCAAAACGTGTCCCACACATCTCCTTTAAACTTTGCCAACCTCCAGAAAGTCACAGTGTTGAATCAGGCTTCAAGTCTGAAGAAGGGTCTCAACCTGAAATGTCACCCATTCCCTCTCTCCAAAAGACGGTATGGTAGCACAGCGGTAGATATGCTGCCTTTACAGCTCCAGAGGCCCGGTTTCGATCCTGCTATGGGTGCTATCTGTAGGGAGTTGGTACCTTCTCCCCGTGACCTACGTGGGTTTTTTTCCAAGTTCTCCGGTTTCCACACTGCAAAGACGTACAGGTCTGTAAGTTTATTCGCTGGTATAATTGTAAATTGTCCCTAGTGTATAGGATAATGTAAGTGTGTGGGGATCGCTGGTCGGTGCAGACTCGGTGGGCCAAAGGGCCTGTTTCCGTGCAGTATCTCTAAAACTGAAACTAAAGATGCTGCCTGTCCTGCTGAGTTATTTCAGCATTTTGTGTCTATTTCCAGTAACACCTTGTGGCCAATTTAAATATGTTTTAAAGATACAGCATGGAAACAGGCCATTTGGCCCACCAGATTCACGTCGACCGTTGATCACCCATTTGCACTAGTTCCAAAAAAAGAAACGAAGTGCTGGAGTAACTCAATGGGTCAGGTAGCCTCTCTGGAGAACATGGATAGGTGATGTTTCAGGCCTGGACCCTTCTTCAGATAACACTATTTCTATGTTATCCCACTTCCTCATCCACTCCTTAAGCACTAGGAGCAATTTACAAAGGACTAATTAACCTACAAACCCCCACGTCTTTAGGATGTGGGAGGAAACCAGAGCACCCGGAAGATACTCGTGCAGTCACAGGAAGAACGTGGGAACTCCGCACAGACAACAAGATCAGGATTGAACCCGTGTCTTTGGCACTATAGGGCAGCGGCTCTATTTCATTGCACCACTTCCCCACAGCATCCATCACCATTAAAAACATGGTGACAGCATTCCAGACACAATGAAGATACATTCTCCATGGTTATGTCCCCAACTCCTTCCTCTCCCATTCTACTAGAACCCTCTTCAGCCCATCTCGGTGGGATATAGGGGTGGGGGAGGAGAGGAGATGGTGTTCTCTGTATGCTATCAAACTACCATCCCTCAGAGAGAGGTAGACGGAGGACATGAGTGAGAAGAGGATGATTAAGGACGGATCAAGTGTGGGTGGAAAAAGCCAGCAGAATATACTCGTGCTGTTCAGTTCTGCCCTACAGCCTCTATCACAGATCCAGCTTGTCACTGTGAACCGTGTTTATTTTTGGCGTGAGCCTTCATCAATTATGGAGAGATAGCGTCCTCTGACATCGCCTCCTGCTTCCTTGAAAGAGGAATTGAAAAACTGCCATGCCTGGGGTTTGAAAAGGCACACAGCTTTGATGCAGGAATTAGCACTGAGAGACGGCAATCGTGAGTGTTGCATTACCCATGAGACGGGAGTGGAGACACAAGCTCGCCACTGCTTATTAGTCTGTAATTTCCTGCATAATTATTGAGGCTGTAGGAGGCAGACAATATTGTCACTTCGGGACTGCATTAAAGACTGTAATAACAGGGATAAAAGCCCCGAAGCATTAACGGGATTCAGCCAACTTTAACCATTGCTGATCGCACTCCACCAATGGGTCAATAGTACTTTTCATTGATTCAATGATACTTTTGTTGTCACCTGTACCTAGGTACAGTGAAATTCAATTTTTTGCATGCTGTTCAGTAAAAAACAAGTCAAGAGTATTTAATTGTCACATATTGAAAATCATTTGGGCAGGTTCATGGATAGCGAAGGTGGAGAGGGATATGAGCCAAACACGAGCAGATGGGACTAGTGTAGATGGGGCATCTTGGTTGGCATGGGCAGGTTGGGCCGAAGGGCCTGTTTCCATGCTATGTGACTATGTCTCTATACCAAAAACGAAACAATTAAATTCTTGCAGCAGCATAACAGGCCTCTAAACACAGTCCTCAAAGATAGCACAATAAACAAAAAAGGGATTTCTTACTTTACATGGGGGCAATCAGAGTTAAGTACAAGGGCGGCACTGGGTTAGAGTTGCACGGTCGGCCTGGACTGGTATTGTTGTAAGTGTTGTTTATGACTGCTCCGCTGCTCCGTGTCACTGCAGGCTGCGTCTAATCTGTGCACTTGGAAGGTGCACTATCTAATTGAGTCCCAGGTTGCTGAAGGGCCTCCATTGGTATCACAATATTGACTGCACAAGCATGGTGCCATTCCCCACATTTTATTAGAACGGAGGGAATCGAGGTTAATGACATGGAGGTCAAATCTTAATCCAAACTATCAGGTGCACATTGCTCAGTATGGAATGTTAAATTCCAGCATCTGACCCAGAGTGGGTAAGTTCAGCTGGCAATGCTCGAATGTAGCCATGCATACTGACTAGCCTGGCTCATATCCCTCTAAACCTTTTCTATCCATGTAACTGTCCAAATGTCTTTTAAATGTTGTTATTGTATCTGCCTCGTTGGGCCAGCTCATTCCATGCACACACCACCATCTGTGTGAAAAGGATTCCCCTCAGATTAAATGTTGTCCCTCTCACCTTAAACCTATGTCCTTCATTTCTTGACTCCCTATCCTAGGTATAAGACTGTGCATTCACTTTATCTATTTCCCCCATGATCTTATACACCTCTGTAAGATCACCCCTCAGCATCCTGTGCTCCATGGAATGGTGTCCTCGCCTGCCCAACCTCTCCCTATAGCTCAAGCTCCCATGTCCTTGCAAAATCCTTGTAAATCTTCTCTGCAAGCTTTCCAGTTTAGCAACATATTTTCTACAGCAGGATGACCAAAACTAAACACAAAACTCCACGTTTGACCTCACCAACATCTTGTAGCTACATCTTGAACTGTAATGTAATGTCCAACTCATATCATCAATTCCAAATTCAGTGGCACAATGCTTAGTTTGGAATTTTAAATTCCAGGACATTTTAATTTAGTTTAGTTTATTGTCAAGTGTACTGAGGTACAGTGAAAAGCTTTTGTTGAGTGCTAATCAGCCAGCGGAGAGACAAAACATGATTACAATCGAGCCATTCACAGTGTACATATACATAATAAGGGAATAACGTTTAGTGCAAGGTAAAGCCAGTAAAGTCCGATCAAAGATAGTTCAAGGGTTCCCGATGAGGTAGATAATAGTAGATAAAAGGCTGGAATCTGATAGTCAAGGAAGGCAAAGAGTGGAACTAAATCAAGGAGGGATGGTGGTAGATGGGAACAACAGAGGGAAAGGAGGGATAAATAGTGGGCGGGAGGGATCCAGTGGAAGGAGTGTGTGGTGATGGGCAGATGGAGTAGGTGGGGGCAGGGTTATGTTAGTTGGCTGGGTAGGGGGATACTGTTCAAGGAAGGCTGAAGGGAGACTTGATAGAAGTATACAAAATTATGCTGGGCATTGAGAGGGTAGACAGTCAGAACCTTTTTTCCTAGGGTGGAAATGTCCAACACTAGAGGGCATAGCTTTAAGATGAGCGGAGGAAAGTTTAATGGAGATTTAATGGAAGGCAAGTTTTTGTGCACAAAGTGTATTGGGGGCCTAGAACACTTTGCCGGGGGTAGTGGGGGAGGCAAATATGATAGTGGTGTTTGAGAGGATTTTAAATAGGCACATAGAGGTGCAGGGAATAAAATGCTATGGATAATGCACAGGATGAAGGGCCCATTCCTGTGCTGTAGTGTTCTTTGTTCTACGTACGGAAGTGTGTGAGGACCAGATGGACAGGAGGAGAGAGAAAGGAACGGAGAGAGTTCAGATGGCTGGTCAGGTCGGTATAAACAGGGCAGGAGTCTCCAGCCATTGGTTAAGGCAGTAGGTGAATGAGCATTAGGAAATTTCTTCAAAAAGAAGGAAAATATTCTAGGTATTGGAGATCTGAAATAACACATGGAACACTAAACATAGTCAACAGGTCAGGCAACATCTGTCAAGAGAGAAATGGAGTTGCAAATTCATAATGTCATAGAATCATACAGCGCGGACGCGGGCCCTTCAGCCCAACATGTCTATGCCCAACAAGATGCCCCATTTACACTAGTGCCATCTGCCTGCATTAAGTCCATATCTCTTTTTGATAAAGATCGTAAACATTTCTACTACTATTCCTTGTTCCATGCAACTGCACAGAAAAATTTGCAGATCCCTCAGTCTCAATCAACTGCTCGAAATATAACGCTAGAGATCCAGTACAAAGGACGAAGTGCTGGTGGGACTCAGCGGGTCTGGCAGCATCTCCGAGTTTCTCCAGCACTTTGTGCTTTGCTCAAGATTCCAACATCTAGTGTCTTGCGTCACCATTGATCTAGTGTTCATTTCCTCTGCTTGAGGAATCAGCAGTGAGGAGCTGCCAGTTTAAAATTACCATAAGAAAAATGTTGGGCAAACTTTTTTAAGCAGAGAGTTATTAAAGAATGGAATGCTTTGCTACAGGGAGTGGCTGAGACAGGGATAATTACATCTATTAGAGGAAGAGTGAATAACATTTGAAGCCAGGGATGATGCCAGACAGAGTGAGGTCGTGTGTTCACATCTTTTCATTACAAATGTCAGCACCAATTTGATGAGTGAACAGCATCTGCTTGTCCCGTTGTCCCACAGTTGTAAACATGAAGCGAGTGCTTTAATGTATCACCACTATCATGTTTTAGCTGTCCTTCCCATGCCCTCTCTTTCCTTGTGTGTCCCCCCACTCTACATTTCTCCCACTATCTCCCTTCCCCTGTCCCCTTCCATCTATATCTCTCCCTCTGGCTTTACATTTCACTCATTTTACTGTATATCCTTATATGACACCCTTTTTGCTCATTATCAACTCTTCCCCAACCTATTTCTGTCTAACAATTGCCTGGCTTTATCCTCCCACTTCTTTTTCAGCTTCCTCCCCACCCCCCACTACAATCAGCCTGAAGAAGGGTCTCGACCCAAAACATCTGCCTGACCCACTGAGTTATTCCAGCACTCTGTGTTTACTCAAGATTCCAACATCTGCATTTCAAAGTTGAGGGAGAAGGTCTGAGAGGGACTATTACATGTATCCCACAAAAAGACCGGCATAGCTGTGGTGAATCTGTAAAATCCATTGCCACAGAAGGCTGTGGAGGCCGTCAATGGATATTTTAAAGGCGGAGATTGATATTGATTTGTGATTAGTGCGGGTGACGGGGGTTATGGAGAGAAGGCAAGAGGATGGGGTTGAGAGGGAAAGAAAGATCAGCCATGATTGAATGGCAGAGTGGACTTGATGGGCGAATGGCCTAATTCTGCTCCTATAACGTATGACAATAAACTAACCCGAGACAAGGTATTCCTTACCAGAGGAAAAATCCTAACCCCTTTTTTTGCTTCTCTTTCCTCCCCTGAGCTGTCTCCTTCAATTGCCCCTGAAAGAGAACTGAGACGAAACAGAGCAGTATATTCCCTGAGTCTGTAGCCATTCCTCCTATCTCCCACTTCCAGCAACTGTAGGACTTCAGCATGAACATCACTCATTCCTGTCTCAGTTCCATTACACAATGAACAGCTGTACTTCCAAAACAATAGAGTTCTTTCCTTTCAATAATTACATCAACTGTGCTGGCTAAAAATATCCGGCAACTGAAATATTCTGGGCAGATATGGAAACCACTTAGCCTACTGTTTTCCTTTGTGGGAAAATACACCACAATCTCCTTACGGCACCCATGTTTTCCATGAGTAATTCTTGACTTCTAACAACCTAACCTGGTAAAGAATTTGAGCAAAACATCTAGTGCTGTAGTAGCTCAACCGGTTAGGCAGCATCTGTGGAGGATACGGACAGACACATTTCAGGTTGGCATTCTTCTTCAGACTCAAATGAAAATTTTTGCTTGCATGCCAGGTGTTAACCTAGATCGATTATTTGAAAGTTGAAAGGATTAATATTCGACAACATGTTCTCTTTCCTGCATCATATTCCCCCAGCTCCTCCAGCCACAGAGGACTGGCTCCAGGTATTGGGAAAGGTACGCCTTTTATTCTGAGGCTTTGGCCTCTGGTCCTAGACTCTCACCAGTAGAAACATCCTCTCCACATCCATTCTAGTCAGGCCTTTCACTATTCGGTAACTTTTCGGTGCCCTCTCATCCTTCTAAATTCCAGCGAGTATAAGCATATATAAACCATGGTGCAATGAAATTCCTTGTTCGCATGGTGCTCACAGAGTAATTAGTAGTGATGAGCTACTATTACTATTTACTACGAAATAATATTTAGCGATGAGCTTATTCAGATTTAAGGTGTTGATAGCTGAGCTGTAGTCAATGAATAATGATATGGGTGTTATTACTGTCACAGTGATCCACAGTTGACCGTTGTGCAAGAGAGATTGTGTCCTCCATAGATCTATTGTTCCTCCACGCAAGAGATCCTGATTGTCTGAAAAACTGGCACAGATGATGGCCAGCACAAATCTTTCAAAGCACTTTATTATGGTCAATGTTAAAGCTGGATCATAGTTATTGAAACAGGTCTTTTTAATATTTTTTAAATTACAATCTTGCATAGAAATCAGTCTGAAGAAGGGTCCCAACCAGAAAAGTCACCTATCCATGTTCTCCTAAGGAGCTGCCTGACCTGCTGAGTTACTCCAACACAATAGACAATAGGTGCAGGAGTAGGCCATTCGGCCCCTCGAGCCAGCACCGCCATTCAATGTGATCATGGCTGATCATCGCCAATCAGTTCCTGCCTTCTTCCCATATCCCCTGACTCCGCTACTTTTAAGAGCCCTCTCTCTTGAAAGAGTCCAGAGAAACTGCCTCCACTGCCCTGAGACTTCGTGTCTTATTTTGTAAACCAGCATCTGCAGTTACTTGTTTGTCCCTGTGTGCATTCATTTATTCCACTGACACACCCTCCTTCCCACCCCACTCCATTTCACCTATTCCCTCCCTTCCTCTGGCTTTACATTGAACGCCTCATTCACCCCTCTTTTCTAAACTGCCACTCTTTTGTCTTCTTTCCATTATGTCACCTTCAGTCCCTGTTTGTATCCTTTTCATCCCTAGCCTTTGTCCACCCATATACAAATCCAAACCCCCCCTCACCAGTATCCATCTATAACTTGCCCTCTTGGTAGCACTCCCACCTTATCTCCAACTTTCTCTCCCCCACTAAATTCAGTCTGAAGAAGGGTCCCAACATGAAAGGTTGCCTATCCATGTTCTCCAGAGATGCTGCCTGACCCACTGATTTACTCCAGCACCTTGTACCCAACCCTCAAGAGTGCTTGCTCTTGCCCCCTCTTCATGGTTTTGCCTTACAGGCCAAAACTGTCCATTTGGCCTGCATTGTAAGGAAAGTAAACACCTATTAATTACGCTGTTCTGTTGTTTTTAAGAACCTATGTGCCTCCACTCTTGTATCCTTATTAATATCACACCCTTAACGCCAACAAATATCAGAAGCTGAACGAGCCGTGTTTGAACCTACAGCCGAATGTCTGCACAGATCAATGTTTAGCTAGTTACTTCTATGCATCATGAATTACACATTGTGTCCCAGTCACGTAGCGAAGGCCTGTTTGATGAATGAGACCAAAAAAAATCGATGCTCATGTAATGAAAAAGCAGCAAGTGGCAAAACCAATTGTAAAAGCCTTGCCAACATTTAGGCCATTTAATACAGTAAAGGAACAGATTAAAAAAAATAGAAGACAGAAATACCAGGTAATGTAATACATGAAAGACTACCCATTAAAGTAAATTGAAACAAAAAAAGAGCCAGAACATATTAATGTGAAATTCTAACACCCAGGAGTTTAAGCATTTTATCTTAGATACATTAAGATGTCAGACAAACTCATTTAACACAAATGCATGAAGCACTCGCAAACTACTCTGCACAACAGAATTTCAAGGTCAACGTGTTGTTCTTTACAGCATTCATTATGGGGAAACAGTTTGTCTCATCTGTGCATTCTTCCCACAGGGCAAATCTTTAAATTTGAATCAAGAGAATAAATTGGTTCTACCTTTGAAATCATAAGTACAAAGCAAAATAAGTACAGTGCAAAGTGGAATTTGAAAGATTTATAAAGTGCTTTCCATGAACAAATAATTGACTTTGAAATGTGGTCACTGTTACTGCTTGGCAAATAGATGTGCCATTTTGCACTCAGTTTGCACAGCCTTGGCTAACTAATGTACATAGTCACAGTTAATGGCAGAACTCTTAACAGCATTGATGACAAGAAACATTGATGTCTGACCAAGTGTGAGGTGTTGCACTTTGGGAATGTGAATGAAAGTGTAAAGTATACAGTTAATGGAAAGACTCTTAACAGCATTGATGTGCAGAAGGATCTTGGAGATATATTTCACAGTTCTCTGATAGTGGCAACACAAGTAGATAGAGTGGCAAATAAGGTATATGGTATGTTTTGGCTTCATTGGTCGGGGCATTGAGTATAAGAGTCAGGTTACAGTTTTATACAACTTTGGTTAAGCTGCATGTGGAGTATTATGCGTAGTTCTGGTCACCCCATTACAGGAAGTAGCGATCTACCTTCAGCGGCGCTGCAGTTCTGCCACTGGCCGTGTGCACGCCTTTAGGGGGTTGGGGGGCGGGATTAAAATGCATGTTTGTATCGCTTATCGGAGTGGGGTTTCCTCGGGCTGCGAGTCGATGAAGAAAAATCGATCGGACTTCCGTTCCCGTTTTTTTTTAAATCGCTGTACAATTTAAGTTTGATTAAAATAAAATGTGACTTTGAACACCCTCAATGGATCGTAATATGAGGACAAAAGAAAGGATAAGTCGCTTGTTTTACATATAATCTTGCTTCTTGGGGTGGCTTTAATCAAATTTTACGTTGCGAAAATGTGATTTGTGATTTCTAAATCATCTATATTTTGTGTAATTGTCCATCCATAATCAATATTTTTATACTAAATATACACAATGGCTTTAGCCACATTTATTGTGCACAAAATAATAATTTTGATTATATTGAAAGTGGATGTTTCTAGATTAATTTATGGAAATTAAACATTAAATTCCTTCCATCTGGCATATGTTCATGACAGTGAGATTTAAAAATCATGTATATTGTGAATTCTTGTGTGAATGGGATTAGTTTTTTATTTGGATACTTAGGCTATTTATAAAAAATCCTTTTCTTAAGAAATTGAATCTACAGGACATTCTTAATGGGAAAGTAGTGGGCAGAAAGGCATGTCATGCGTGGTTTGAAGAGCAAAAACCTGTAGGAGCTAACAACTGATCTTCTCTATAAAGACTTGGTCTATTGCTAGAAATAGTAATTTACGTACCTATCTGTTACGGACTTGCAGCATATAATACAATAATATTACTGTTCTGATCTTGAGAATATCACATTTTTGAATTTTCAAAGCAGCCTGGGTGTTTATTACTATTTCCGTCACAATGGTCAATTTTGTAATTAGCTACAATTAGGTAACTAACTAATTATATGCTTTAATTTCAGGTCATCCAAGTAAGATGTTTTATATTTGTTTCAGAATGCTTCAATCTACAATAACTGACAATTTCATTCAGTTCTCTTAATTTTTAAGAAAGTTATGGGCTTTTGACTGTCCTCGATCACAGCTTTTGTGTTAAGTCAATGGAAAAGCAATAGGGAACAAGTTAATTTCCGAGTATGAAAATGGCTATAACTTTTTTTAATACTGAAGATATGAATGTGAATTAGGTGTCAAATTAAACTTCTTTTTATGCTTTATCTGATGGTATAAATTGCAGAGTTCATTGTTAAAATCTCAAAATTTTGTAACATTGCTACAGGAAGGATGTGGAAGTGTTTGATCAAAATGCTGTCTGGATTAGGGGTAGTGCTACAGGGAGAGGTTGGATAAACTTGTATTGTTTGCTCTGGAGTGTCACGAGATTGTAGACCTGATAGAAGTAACAAACCAAGCTCCCACATGGCAGAAGATGTCTGCAGCCCTGCAGCACTCAGTAAATCCACTACACCGGTCCCCCAAACGCTCTTCAGCATCTATGGGCTGAACATTATCGGCATTCATAACCTGTGTAAGGTCTATAATTTCCGGTTAAAATTTGGTATTGAATGAGTTTGGTATACAATGTAGGAGTTTATATTTGTAGGGCCATCCATTCCTGAACTGTGACCCCCGTATTCTGTGTCCTCAACTACACACCTCAGGCACATCCAAATTTTGCAGTGGTACCATATCACTCTTCAGATTAGTGCTTCAAAGATGCTTGGCACTTTTTATTCACCAACCTCTATGCCAGGATATCACAGATGGGAAAACCCTGTGTATTTTGAGACCAGAATAAATTATAACATGGATAATTCTACTTCATAAGAGCAAGTGAAATCATAAGATGGCGGACTGCAGGGGTGATGCGCCGTTGTGTATGGCTGCTCCTCCTGCAGTCCGTCCTTTCACCCATTTTTATTTTTATTTTTAGTCCTGTCCGTACAGAATGTTTATTGGAGGTCTTCTTTTATGTGGTGGGTGGGGGGAGGGGAAGGGGGAAACTATTTTAATCCCAGTCCTACCTGCTCCGAGATGCGGTTTTTCTTCCGAACCGCATCTTCGTCCTCTCTGTGCGGCCTACCATCGAGCTGGAGCAGCGTGGGATCCGAGATCGCCAGAGTCGGAGGTCTGGCCGGCGTGGCCTGAGAACTTTGGACATTGCAGTCTTCGGGGAGGAAGCGGCCGCTTCAGTCCAAGCCGCTGAAGAATGTTCACCCGACGCCGATGATCCAGCTTCGCGGCAGAGGGCCTGAAAACATCGGGTTGGCTGAGGAGGCCACATATAGACGCCGACCTCGGGTGGACTATGAGGGGGGAGAACAGGAAAACTGCAATACTTTTGCACGCCACACTTTTCAGTTTTTTATTTGTAAAAAAATTTGAAAATCATGTATCATTTTCCTTCCACTTCACTATTATGCACCACTTTGTGTTGGTCTATCACATAAAATCCCAATAAAATACATTTACGTTTGTGGTTGTAACGTGACAAAATGTGGAAAAGTTCAAGGGGTATGAATACTTTTGCAAGCCACTGTATATTACTAAAACTCTTCTCGTACGTATCTGCGTATATGTGTCATCTGGCCACAATCTGGTTCATTATTTTCTTCCAAAAGCTAGGCCACAGTCTTCCCATTTTCACACATTCTACTCACATTTTTCCCCTCGACGGGATAAACATCATCCCGTCACATTCCAACCTATATTTCTGAAGTATTTTATTTTGTTTGAAAAAATTAACTGCTTTTCAGTGGGGGACTCTTGCAGCACTTTCCTTTGATGATGTCACAGTGCCATATCACAGATGTCCAATCACAATGGATCTCATTTACAAATGACATCACAATGGGACAGGGGTGGGTGATTGCAACCTTCACATGGTCCGTCCTGTTTCGACGAATGCAATCAACCTGGCGTGCACAATCAAAATAAGATCAAATAGAACAAGTTGGACTCCCCCTCTCATTCTACCACTTCCCTATCTACCGCCCTCCCTCTCTACCCCACCTCCCTTCCCTCTACCCTCTCCCCCTCCCAATCTACCCCTCCCCCCTCTCTGCCCCCTCCCTCCCTGCCCCCACTCCATCTCTACCCCCTCCCTTTCTACCACCCCTCCCTCTCTACTTCCCTCCCTCTTTACCACCTCCCCCTCTACCACCCTCCCTCTCTACCCCCTCACCCCCTCCCTCTCTGCCCTCTTCCTCTCTACCCCCCCCTCTCTACCACACCTTCACTCTCAACCACCCCGCACTCTCTACCACCCCTCCCTCTCTACCACCCCTCCCTCTCTACCACCCCTCCCTCTCTACCCACTAGTATTTGGACCTATGGGTGAGTGGTGGAATATTGCGTTTGGGAATCAGCACTCCCCTGTGACGCTGCCACCACCCCCCCCCCACCAAAACGGGTCCCACATGGTCTAGTATATATAACTAAAACGCTCATCTTGTTATCGTCCGGTTTTCTTTTTTTTTTTTTACATTTGCGCAAAGACGGTACATGATAGCGCTACGATTTTTTGCCACCCTACTCTCCATTCTCCTGTGCTGCAAGGGCAACACGTTTTGTTCCGATCAGTGGCATATTTTAAAAGTTATAAAGGTTTAAAAATCCTATAAACCGCGCACGCGCAGATTGGTCTCCTCTCCTGTCAGTCATCGCCGGAACGGCGACGCCCCTTCTTGCACCATCGCCGCACTTATTGGCCGCATCCACTGTCATCACCGGCACCCGCCTATCTCTGCCGGTGCTCCGGGGCCGCCCCGAGGATCCCGAGGCCTGGGCACTGAGCCTGGCTCTGAGGGCACCGATGGCTGATGCTCCTCCGGGGCCGCGCCGAGGATCCGAAGCCTGGATGCTGAGCCTGGATCTGAGGGCGCCGATGGCTGATGCTCCTCTGGGAGAAGAGAAAGGAGCGGCAACCTTAAGATCTTGGGGAGGTGAGGTGGGAGAGTGGGGAGATTGAGGAGAGGAGGGAGAGGGGAAAGTGGGAGATGTGAGGAGCGAGTTAGGGAGTTTGAAGGAGAGGAGGGGGTAGGGAGGGGAAAGTGGGGGAGGTGAGGAGGGAGAGTGGGAGATGAGGGAGAGGAGGAGGTAGGGGGGGGAGAGGAGTTAATGGAGGGAGGGACTGAGGGTATGGGAAAGGAGAGATGAGGGAGGGATTGGGAGAGGGTAGGAGAGGAGAAAGGAGGAGGTGAGGAGGGAGGGAGAGGAGAGGGGAGTGGGGGAATAGAGGGAGAGGAAGGCAGTGGGCGAGGTGAGGAGGAATAGTGGGGTGGGTAGGGGAGGTTAGGAGTGGGGAGGTAGGGGATAGAGGGGTAGGAGGGGGTATGAGTTGGATTAACCATATTTAACCAATAGGGAGATGGAAATAAAATAGCTGCATGCAGATATAAAAGCATATGTTGCTATCTCGTTATTATTTATCGTGAAGGTTATTGCACTTTCTTGGTGAGAAGGTGACTATTTTCTGAAACAGACCCACACTTTCTTGTCAAAGTATGATGGAGTTATTTTCATAACTCTCACTTCTTGTTTTATTGGTGTTGCATTGCCTGGAATTTTCACATGATTCTGTTTGATTTCTCACTGAGACGTCAGTGGGAGATTTGGCAGAAGCTCTGGAGATACAGTGAACATGCCCAATGTTTGACAGCTGACACTCCTCTAGGTGCCATTCTTCGAGCAGGAAGTCCTCATTAAAAAATGCAGTCTTTTGTCTTCGAGAGAACATAACATTTGGTTTACTAAATAATGGTTTAGAAACCACTGTTACCAATGACCACATGGGCTTCCTCCAGGTGCTCGGTTTCCTCCCACATCTCAAGGACGTGCAGGTTAATTGGCTTTGGTAAAAAATTGTAAATTGTTCCTAGTGTGTAAGATAGTGCTAAGATACGGGGTGATTGCTGGTTGGCGAGTGCTCGGTGGGCAGAAGGGCCTCTTTTCATGCTGTATCTCTCTAAAGTCAATATGAAGAGACTTTGACATGGGATGGATGGAAATACATTTCCCTGGTATTTTAGCGAGAGTCTCTAGTGCAAAATCAAGCCCAAAGCAACTTGTCAACTGCTTAAAAGTGACAATAGGTGCAGGATATAGGCCATTCTGCCCTTCGAGCCAGCACCATCTTCATATGACCTGTGCTAAAATTACAGTGGGGGTTGGAGAGGCTCATACTAATTCGCCCCAGCATCAATCCCCTTCCAGCACCCTGCTCCAGAAATAATCTGAATGAACAATGGTGCAAATATTGGCGTAGTCCTTTATGGGAACTCAACCAGGTTTTTACCTCTTTTTTACCTTTCACCCCACTAGCCGTCACATACAACAGATAATCCTACGTCATTTCCGCCACCTCCAACGTGACCCCACCACTCGCCACATCTTCCCATCTCCCCCCATGTCTGCCTTCCGCAAAGACCGCTCCCTCTGCAATTACCTTGTCATTTCTTCCCTTCCCTCCCAATACCACCCCCTCCCCGGGCACTTTCCGTTGCAACCGCAAGAAATGCAACACCTGTCCCATTACCTCCCCCCCTCGACTCCATTCAAGGACCCAAGCAGTTGTTCCAGGTGCGACAGAGGTTCACCTGTATCTCCTCCAACCTCATCTACTGCATCCACTGCTCTAGATGTCAGCTGATCTACATCGGTGAGACTAAGTGGAGGTTGGACGATCGTTTTGCCGAACACCTCCGCTCGGTCCGCAAGAACCTAACTGATCTCCCGGTGGCTCAGCACTTCAACTCCCCCTCCCATTCCCAATCCGACCTCTCTGTCCTGGGTCTCCTCCATTGCTAGAGTGAGCAACACCGGAAATTGGAGGAACAGCACCTCATATTCCGCTTGGGGAGCCTGCATCCGGCGGGCATGAATATTGAATTCTCCCAATTTTGTTAGCCCTTGATGTCTCCTCCCCTTCCTTAGCCCTCGAGCTGCCTCCTCCCATCCCCCAGCCCTCGGGCTCCTCCTCCTCCTCCCTTTTTCCTCCCTACTCCCCGCCACCCCCTATCAGTCTGAAGAAGGGTTTTGGCCCAAAACGTTACCTATCTCCTTCGCTCCATAGATGCTGCTGCACCCGCTGAGTTTCTCCAGCATTTTTGTGTACCTTCAGGTTTTTACCTCTCTATGGCTCACAATAGAATGACTCTCAGCTTATACTTATGCAGAGATATCTCTAAACTAAAGAGTAACCACAGTAAGGAGGGTCAACACAACAACCAGACAGTTGCAATCTGTGTGATTCGGTCTTTGGAAACCCTTTTATGACCCAATCCCTGCTCATAGTTCCCCTATCAGGCTAATCATCGTGAACAAATCAACACGTGATAGCTGGAAGGTTTTAACTGCCAGTGCCACCAATTGTATTAGTTATTTTGTGATTAGAACATCAGTAATACCAGCAACTATTTTACATGCTACACCAACCTCTAAACCCAGGAACTAGGTCACAGTGTGAATAGGATTTTCTTTGTCATTTACATATATACAAACCAGATCAAAATAAAATACTTCCTCTTTACTTGGAAAGTTGAATAGAGTGCAGTACTAATAGACCACATTCCAAAAAGCGATGGGATGTTTTAGAAAGAGTTTAGACTTTAAAGTGGAAACAAGGCCTTTGGCCCATTGAGCCGACCAGCGATCACTCCGCACACTAGCATTATCCTACACACGGGACTATATACAATTTTTTACCGGACAATTAACCGACAAACCTGCGCAACTTTGGAGTGTGGGAGGAAACCGGAGCACCTGGTAAAAAAACCACGTGGTCACAGGGAGAACGTACAAACTCCGTAAAGACAGTATCTGTAGTCAGGATAGAAACTGGGTCTCTGGCGTTGTAAGATAACAACTCTACCACTGCCGCCCTTATTTTGCTCAAGGTCATACGGAGCTCACTGATTAGCGAACGTGGGTTCCCCCTTTCTTCCATAGATTCCTTCATAGATTCTTCTGATGATTCACAGCCACATTCACTGAAGGAATGGAAATCTTTCCTGTTGATGAAGATGTCGTGGCAGCACAATGGCTCAGTTGGTAGAGCTGCTGCTTCATTGCGCCAGGGATCCAAGTTCAATTTTGCACTCAGGTGCTGTCTGTGTGGCGTCTGCACGTTTCCTCCGGGTACTGCGGATATCCTCCAACATTCCGAAGATGTGCAGGTTTGTGGGTTAATTGGCCTCAGTAAGTTGCCCCTAGTGTGTAGGGAGTGGATGAGAAAGCGGGTGATCGATGGTTGGCATGGACTCAGTGGGCCAAAGGACCTGAATTCATGCTGTATTTTTAAAACTAAATTTAGTTGTTTTGAGCATTGACCTCAACAGGGAGAGGTGTCCAGCACAAGAACCTGGCAAAAGATCTTAATGTAGAACTTGGACTCAGTGGTCCAAAGGGCTTGTTTCCGTGCTGTGTCTGCAGAAGTTGATTTAAACTGAATATAGACACAAAAAGCTGGAGTAACTCAGTGAGTCAGGCAGCATCTCTGGATAGAGGGAATGGGTGAAGTTTCAGGTCGAGACCCTTCTTCAGACAATGTTTATGTGTAGCCTCACTATTGCTGAGACACAAAATTCCAACTGTGGTAAGGAAAAAGTGATGTTTTTGGTCAAGATCCTTCCTCAGCCTGTCAGGGGAAAGGAAAACAGATATATAAGGTGATATATAGCGAGAGAAAGAACAAATGAATGAAAGATATACACAAAGTAGTGATGATCAGGGGGGGAGCCCACAATGGTCCATTGTTGTCTGTGGGCTGGGTCATAAAGAGTTATACAGACAGTGAAACTCAACAGGACAACAGTGAAAGTAGTTTGATGACTAGGGTGGAGGATGGAAGGAGAGAGAGGGGATACAAGGGCTACTTGAAGTTCGAGAAATCAATATTCATACCGCTGGGTTATAAACTGCCCAAACAAAATATGAGGTGCTGATCCTCCAATTTGCATTTGGCTGCACTCATCGCCTAATCTTTATCTGTACATGATCCATATCCCTCCATTCACTGCCTATCCACATATCTATCTGAAAGCTTCTTAAACGCTACTATTATGTCTGCTCCACCAGTACCACTAACAGCTTGTTCCAGGAACCCATTATCCTCTGTGTAGATCTTTCCACAGAATATCCCGTATCTGCATGAATGTATTGAAGTCTGTATGGAGGTCATGCTCTGACTTTATAAAACCTTGGTCAGACCTCACCTGGAGTATTGTGTGCAATTCTGGTCACCAAGACAAAGCAAGATGTGAAAGAGCTGGAGGGGGTGCAGAAGAGATTCACTGGGACATTGTCAGGCATGGAGCAGTTCAGAGAAATTGATTTAAGGACAGTTCTTAGGAATGAATGTATGTAATGTAATGTATGTAATGTAATGAATGTAACCCGAAGACAGCGTCTATCTAAAAAAGAAGTGCAGTTTGTTATCAACAAGAATTTTTCCTGGTCATAACTATCTCTGGGTCATTCTGTTTGGCAGATTTTACATTTACAAATTCCTCTGATCAGCAACAAGTTATTAATCCCACTCAGATACTCTCATCCAACATTGCACAACCTTCCAAATCCTCAGCTGACAATTACATGAGGTAAGCTAAAATTATGGATGGGGATATCTCTCAAAGAATTACAGCCAAATGGGCAACTGTTGGTCACAGCAGCTTTTTGTACTCTCATTTCACAGCCACGTGATAATGATAATTGATACAGATAATTTGCCAGATATAACAGTAACACCAGTCCCTATGTTTGTAGAAATGAACAGGATAGAAGGAAGATTATCCTTGCACACATTCCACCCAGCCAAAATAATAGCATTCCCCTCTCTTCCCCAACCAACTCCCTTTTGAGTTAAAAAAACCAATAGTTCATAAAATATGGAAAAGTATAACATAGACCCTTCGGCCCACAATGTCTGTGCCAAACATGATTGGTATGGTTGAATTGGGTTCGAAGGGTCTGTTTCCGTGCTGCATGATTCTATGAAGCTATGGTAAACTGATCACACCTCATCTGCATATCCATGAGGATCATGAGACAAGTCTCAATTGTTTATGTCTTTATGTCTCAATCTTCTCCTTTCTGACTTTAATTATAAGAATGGTGATGATAAAGCCACCTCCGCCACTCCGTTCTAGATAATGATTTTGACCAACAATTAAGTAGTACTTTCACCAAGCACTTAACTTCAAAGGTAATAACTTGGAAGTAACTTTATGGCTGGATTGTGTCTGGTAGATATGCCCGGAATTAAGAGCATTCAGTAGAAGTGGATCCACAGGCTTGCAGCCAGCATCTCAAAATGCTGGATTTGGAAACTGCTGCAGGAAACCTTCACCTGTCACCAAAGAAATTGCTGCTTATTTGTTTTACGCAGAAAGACCACCCAGCTCCTGCAATTTCCAGGGTGGTAATGCCAAATACCATAGGGCATACATAGCTTTTAATGTGAGTGGGACAAAGTTTAAAGGAGACTAAACCAAGTGGGGCCCGTTGGCTCCCTGTCACATGGGTGACCTGATCCCCCAACGCAACCCGTCCACAAAGCAATATTCCACCACTCACCCATACTCCCACGGGAGGCCTGGTCGCCCAACACAACCCTTTCCCCAACACAATATTTCACCACTCACCCATAGCCGACAACTGCGCAGGGTTTCTCATTTCGCCTTATTCACCTCTCTCTCATTTTTAAACTGTAAAAATTTTTTAAAAATTCCAAGTTTTTTGAGATTTTTGAACATTTTCATTAATAGCTCAATAAATAATGCATGAAATATCGGAATATGTAAAAATGTTACTATAATGCATGGCGTCACAGGGGAGGGCTGGTTCCCGAACGCAATACTCCCTCACTCTAGCTCCAGCTCCAGGCTCCAGCTGCAGCACCGGGCTCCAGCTCTGGGCACCAGCTGCCGGCTCCAGGAGCCAGAGTGAGGCCAGGGGGGGGAGAGAGGGTCTTCAGCTATGATTTTTGGTCTTCAGTCCACGGCCCGACTTGCTCGTTCTTTGTGCGTCTCTTTTGAATAACGGGGGGGAGGGGGAGAGGTGGGGGGGGGGGGGGGGGGGGACGTCACTTGCTGCTGAGCAGACTCATTGTGATGACATCAGTGAGACCATCTAGTTTATTTTCAACGTTATTTCAGATTTTTGAACATTTTGATTAATAACTCGAGAAATAAAGCATGAATTTTTCAGATAAGGCGATTTTTGAATTCATGGGATAAATCTCCACCGGAATATGTAAAAAAAATCCCGTTAACGCGTCGTTTTTTTCGAGAAGATGTGATTATACTGACACAAACACATGTACAAGATCAGAGTTTTAATAGTTACAAGATATGGATGGGTTTCCTACACAGAGGGTGGTGGGTGCCTGGAATGTGCCTCCAGGATGATGTGCAGGCAAAGGAGATTAGTTTAATTTGTTGTCAGGTTAAGCACAAACATTGTGGGCCAAAGGGCCTGTTCCTGTGCTGCACTGCTCTATGTAAGTCGGAAAACAATGGAGGATGAATCTGCAGTAGGGTGCAGCTATGAGCCAGCTCTCCTGTGCAGGCGGAAATTGCTGATCATTCTAATGGTGTTTAAAAGCCAAGGTTTACGAATTGGACAACACGGGCCAGATATGCTCAAAAGCTTTTCAGTGTACTTCAGTACATGTGACAATAAACTGAACTAAACTAAGGTGTAAGGAAAACCAGAAAATCAAAAAAGTGCTGATGCTGGAAATCTAAAATAAAAATAAAAAACGCTGGAAACACTCAGCTGGTCAGTCTGCATATGTGGAGAGAGAAATGACAGTTGGAAGACTCGTTCCATCATGTTCTGTTTTTATATCAGTCAAGCAGACATTGCCTCAAATTCCTCTGCGAATAATGCAGGAGGAATATCAAAATGGAAAAAGGGGGAGAAAATGAAGCAATGTTTTAAGATGGGAATTCAAAGGAAATAAAATCATTTCATGAATCGTTAAGCAGAGCAATGTAACAGCTTACTATTGCATACTGTTGAGCATGGAAATTACTGTCAGGTCACATTCGATTCCTAATTTTATAATGCTAGGATTCATGCTTGAATCACGTTTCAAGGTTCAAATACTACTTAGGATTTGAAAAATGCATTCAAGTATTTCACTTGACAGGAAATTATTTTTAAATTCAATCCCCACTAAGTTGTTTCATTGATTCCAGGAGTTGCTGCTGCAGTAATAAACACAATTTAACAGTTTATTTTCCCTCGCAATGTTTGAACAAATTATATAGTTTTGTGGGAAGTATAAGAGTAAACAATTAGAGTGCTGGATCTGATGTGAGGACAGATTGCCAGCTCAAAGTTGAAGGAACATAAAGCTGCTGTGTTAATCAATTCATTTTATTTTTGAAGCAATAAGACGGGTTTGCTTTAATGCTTAGCCAAGATGCCAAATAATTTAAATGATTCTGACAAAGCAATTATCGTAATCAAAACCATGTTCACTCAGTCCTCCCCATGTTGAAATTTTCCAGTGTTGCTTGTTTACCCTCAGCTGTGAGGGGCGTACTGTAGTTCCTGTCTGCTTTACCTCTTACCACAACTCAGAAGCGAGCGCAGTAGCAATGAATCATCGGAATGTGGTCAGAGGTAACTCTCACAAAAATTAACAATTAGCTGCTGGCAGTTAGCAATTACATCCATTATTTGATGGGTGGATGCAACTCTAAATCCACTGAAAGATTTCTGCAGGCCAGTGATGAGTTGAGCAAGGAGGTGAAAGGATGAGCAATAGAATTAAAGCTTAGACGAGAGAAAAATACAGAATTGATCCTGAAATTACTGTTTACAGATCAGGCTATTCAGCTCATTTTAGATACCCAACCTGTTGTCTTTAATTGTATGACCATTACCTTGCAGAGGTTAAATACCAGCTCTCTGGCAACTCATCATACCTACCCTGGACCAGGACCCCACCGTACTTCATGAAAAGATCTCCTTCGCACCCCAACACCAGAACCTCAGCTGTACAAGACACACTTCAATTACCTCTCTTAGTTTCAGAAGCAAGATTGTGTGAATATTATTATTATTGATTAATTTTGAGGATAGAGAAAAAAGGAATGGCAGGAATAAAAAAACACAAAGTATTTGAGTAATTTGGGGGTCAGGCAGCAGCTCTAGAGAACAGGAATAGGTAAAGTTTGAGTTGGGACCCTTCTTCAGATCTGCAAGGAATTGCAGATGATGTTTTACAAAGATAGACACAAAGTGCGAAAGTAACTTAGAGGATCACGAATCATCTGTTGAGAACATGATAGATGATGCTTCAGTCGGAACATCTGAAGACGAGTCTCCAGTTGAGCCTAATTTTGCCCTTATCGAATGTCCGTACATATAAGCCATCAAGCAATAGATACAGGAAAACAGTTAATTCAACTGTAATGTCTGTTAACAGACACAAAATGCTGGAGTAACAGTGGGACAGGCAGCATCTATGCAGAGAAGGAATAGGTGAAGTTTCGGGTCAAGACTCTTCTTCAGACTGAGAGTTTGGGGAGAGGGCGTCTGGAGATATGGAGGGGTAAGATGTGAAAATGACAAATCAAAGCAGACAATGTTAAGGAAATGTTAAGGAATGGTTCAATGTTAGCTGAGGGAAAGGTGACAAGGAGACATACAATCAGTAAAATTAATCAGATGGACAGTGAAACTAGTCGGTGAACTAGGGTGGAGGAAGGTTGGAAAGAGAGGGAAAGCAAGGGTTACTTGAAGTTAGAGAAATCAATATTCATACCGCTGGGTTGTAAGTTGCCCAAGCGAAATATGAGATGCTGTTCCTCCAATTTACATTGTGCCTCACTCTGACAGTGGAGGAGGCCCAGGACAGAAACGTCAGTGTGGGAATGGGAGGGGGTTCCCTGTCATGTCCATATTCACTACTTGCTAAACAAAGGTTGAGTTGTCAACAGAACGTCCTTCATTGAAGGTAGCAACTCTTAAAGCAATAGTATCTGGGTACTGCAAATCTCTTACCATGTGGCCCAGAGTTTTTCAATGTGCACTCACACTTAGTCATACAGCGCAAAAACAGGCCCTTCGGTCCAACTCATCCATGCCGACCAAGGTGCCCATAGAAGTCCCATTTGCCCACATTTGGCCCATAAACCTTTCCTATCCATGTACCTGTCCATAATCTTTTAAATGTTATTATTGTACCTGCCTCAACTACCTCATCCTGCAGCTCATTCCATATATCCACCATATAAGTGTTATCCCCTGTTTTACTTCAGTTTACCATGGTAAATTCAACTTTGAGCTCTTGGTGTCTTTGGTCGGTGAATACCTCACCACAAGTGCACCTGACGTTCTGTACTATGCACTCTGGTCACAATGGATCGTGGTTTCATGACTGTGACTACATTTTACTGTGCATTCTTGACCACCCTCTTCTTGGTACCTGTAAATACTAAGCTGTTCGCTGGGCCTGTAATATTGGGTCCATTAACAATTAGATATGTGAAGTAATACTGAATCCTTTAGCTCATAACTACAGAAGATGGAATTAGCGGGCTGAAGGACCTGTTTCTGGATGTATTGCTCTATGACTATTACTGGATAACATAAACTCAACTGCAGCAACTGCTACTATGATTGCGTCTTAACGTTCTCCATCTATGTGCCTCTGTTTTCAGTTTTATACTCTGATTTCACCCTGATTCACAGTACATACCTGACCTTTCATCTTTTCTCCTGTACCTTCAAGTCATGTAGTCATCTCTTTTGATCTCTACAGGCCACCGCAAGGTTTATATTTTTATACTCTGACATATCTGTTTTCAGTAAGTCTTATTGAACTCTGGCTACAGCTTATAGAGTTGATATAAGGAAGTCTACACCTGCTGTGACATCATCAAGGGATCTGGAGTACAACCACACTGCAATGCTGTTCTCCTTAAAAGCATTCAATGCAACCTGTGCTTGATTTAGTCCAATTAGCAATTCTGTAAATGTCAATAGTCTTATTGACACTGAGTTCTTGGCCAGAACTTGCACCTCCCCTCATCTTCTCCATCAGTATAATATGTGGCAAATTCAATTATAGCAACTCATTGTATTATCTCGTGCACAACCTATTGGCTCTTACATCATTTGGACACTTTCAGTGAAGCTAGAACAGTGCAGCACAAGAACAGGCCTTTCAGCCCACAATGTCTGTGCTGAACATAATGCCAACACCAACTTTTATCTGCCTGCACATAATCCGTATCCCTCCATATCCATGTGTCTATCCAAAACACTCTGAAATGCCACTATTATATCTGCTTCAACCACTACCCGCAGCAGCATGTTCCAGGCACTCATCACCCTCTGTGAAGCAGCTGTTGGCCCTGAAACTTCTGTGAACTGGCTGTCAAACCACCATCTTTACTGTCAAGTGCCTTCTTCTTGCATCTCTACCCTACAGTAATTGTGAAACCAAGCCATCTTGAACAGGCATTCAGAGACCAGGTGGCTCTCATACCATCCACATCAGACCTCCTACCTTTTGTATCAATGTGACCAGCAGCCTCTCTACATTCTCCACTCACATGACAAACTGTTTCTCAACTGAAATGCTATGACCCAGCTGTGAAGAAGATTGCCCACACTCTCATTACTACTGTGGTAGACATGTTACCCCATCGCATCACAGAGTCATACCCTGAGCAAAACTTCTTCATGGTTATGTGCCTTCTCCATGTTGGCAGCTATTCCACATTCTCCCCCGTCAAGTTCCCTATATTCCTTAATTTTACCTGAACTCTCTCATTCTCCAGGCTGCAGACTGAGCAATTCTGCCAAAGTTAATTTAACAAGGCCTGAAGAAGGGTCCCGACCCAAAACGTCACCTGTCCATGTTCTTCAGAGTTGCTGCCTGACCCACTGAGTTACTCCAGCACTTTATGTAGTATCATCTTATCAGAGTCTTCAGCTCATCTACATACTCACCCACTGGTTGATCTGACCCCCAGCTACATGTGCCAAGCTTGTGGCTTTCAAAGATCTCTATCTGCATTGGGTTAAAATATCCCTTCACTGTTTCCACAATGCCTCAATGGAAGCCTCATCCATAGTTTGTTGTGCTTGTGGGCTCACCATCATCTCCTCTGTCTCCAGCCCTGTCATCTCAACTGTGCTATCTTTCTCTTTGCATGTATTGGTGTTTTGCTCTATTCTGTGTCCATTTTGAGACCTCCACAATATTACTTTTCTTCAGGCTTACTTCCACTCATTCCATACAAGTGCTGTGGAAGGTTAAAATATAGAATAAAATATAGTTGACTGTGTTCCATTTTAACTGACATCTCGAGGTGACTGCACCAAAAGGGTGGTTAATGGTCTGTGAAGTTTGTAGAGAATGTTAAGAAAATGTAAGCAAAGAGATTCTTAATGACTTCATCAAAGGAATGAATCTTCAGAACTGGTTAATTGCAGGATTCTGAACCAGGAATTATTGTGAGAGGCTATCAGTGGCAATTAAGGCTCTGTGAAACAAATATAACTACAGGCTACAAACAGAATGGGATCATGCAAGTGACAATGCTCCAATGTGCTCCCAGCTTCACAAGTAGCACTCACACACTGGAAATTAGTTTGTTTTATGAACTCCAGTGTCTCAAGCCTAATAAATTGGAAGCAACGACAGTAGCCATCTGATTGTAGTGTGGTCAAAAGCAATGGATCCACTCTAAGGCATCTCCAATGGCATCCATGGCCTCATGCAGTTCCGGGTGTTACTATGGTGATAAAGATAACAGGAGCATAGGGTGCTCTAGAGAAATTCCTAAGTGATGGGTTTGTTCATGAGACCAACGTGGAGAATGTAGTTTGTACGAGCTGTCGAGAGCAATTAATTCCATGTTCATCTACACATTCGATTGGCCCAGTACCAATAGCTAAGATGTGTAGGAAAGAACCAGTTGCTGGTTTAAATTAAAGGTAGACACAAAATGCTGGAATAACTCAGCGGGACAGGCAGCATCCCTGGAGAGAAGGAATGGGTGACGTTTTGAGTCGAGAGTTGAGTTACTCCAGCATTTTGTGTCTACCAAATAGCTAAGATGCTCTATTGGCCCAGTATCAATAGTTAAGATGCAACACATTGGTTAAGTGATAAATGAAAGGTGATGCTATAGCAAGCAACAGTCCATCTGCGATGGGATGAAGATAAATGAATTAGGTCGAACCCTGGCTGGACAATCAAAATTGTACTATGTAATAGAACAGAAGATATGGGAGAGAGGTGGATCCTAGAAATAGGATTTTACTCCCTAAAACTGGAACACCATATGAAGTTAGGACCAATGCTCCCAAGGAGAACCTGAGATTGGTACTCAGAGAACATTATATGCAAATGTCTATTTGAGACTGTTCGCCCAATATATTTAGGGTAGTATACAATGCTTGCACTTTGTCATTGCAACTAAGAATTAAAATTTAAAGCAAGTCTACTTTTCACCAGTTGTCAGTATTGTGACTTGAATGCAAGTATGAATTCAGCTTAACAAGGCAAATGGTCATCTGCTGGAACCTCTCAAGCTCTCTGACATGTGCAACATATTCACCACCCTGCCAACATCACTGCAAAATTGAAAGCATAATTGAAACCACTTCCCTCATACCGTGTCACGGGCCTGCCACTCCCTCAAAGCAATATTCTCTCTCATCATCTATACAGTGTCTGTAGGCTCTTTAGTGCTGTTATTTGCATAAGCAAACAACACAGGTTTTGTTATCAACAGGACACCCTTTACTTTACTTAAAGTAATAACACTCAATCAACAGCACAGGTCAATACCAAAATATATCAGAATCATCCAACAAGGCACACTTACCTATACCACACGAACCCAACCCCATCCCCACTTTGTGGAAGGAAATGGATAGTCAGTATTTTGGTTGCATACCCTTCAACATCTAAAAGATCTATTGGTGTCACTATAAATTAATACCATATCACTGTTATAACAAAGGTACAATGCTTAAAATAAAGATATTTCTCTTAGAACCTTGCATTTTGTTCTGACTCCACAATTCTTGTATTAAATTTCTCAGCATAATACTCAAGATATGTTGAAGCACAATGAAGGACAAGCTTTGATTCAGCACAAATGTAGGCTCAATGTGAACATCAGGAAGTCTTTATTTATGCAGTGATAAATACTTAGAAACATAGAAACATAGAAATTAGATGCAGGAGTAGGCCATTCGGCCCTTCGAGCCTGCACCGCCATTCAATATGATCATGGCTGATCATCCAACTCAGTATCCCGTACCTGCCTTCCCTCCATACCCCCTGATCCCCTTAGCCACAAGGGCCATATCTAACTCCCTCTTAAATATAGCCAATGAACTGGCCTCAACTACCCTCTGTGGCAGAGAGTTAGAAACATAGAAACATAGAAATTAGGTGCAGGAGTAGGCCATTCGGCCCTTCGAGCCTGCACCGCCATTCAATATGATCATGGCTGATCATCCAACTCAGTATCCCGTACCTGCCTTCTCTCCATACCCCCTGATCCCCTTAGCCACAAGGGCCACATCTAACTCCCTCTTAAATATAGCCAATGAACTGGCCTCAACTACCCTCTGTGGCAGAGAGTTCCAGAGATTCACCACTCTCTGCGTGAAAAAAGTTCTTCTCATCTCGGTTTTAAAGGATTTCCCCTTTATCCTTAAGCTGTGACCCCTTGTCCTGGACTTCCCTAACATCGGGAACAATCTTCCTGCATCTAGCCTGTCCAACCCCTTAAGAATTTTGTACGTTTCTATAAGATCCCCTCTCAATCTTCTAAATTCTAGAGAGTATAAACCAAGTCTATCCAGTCTTTCTTCATAAGACAGTCCTGACATCCCAGGAATCAGTCTGGTGAACCGTCTCTGCACTCCCTCTATGGCAATAATGTCCTTCCTCAGATTTGGAGACCAAAACTGTACACAATACTCCAGGTGTGGTCTCACCAAGACCCTGTACAACTGCAGTAGAACCTCTCTGCTCCTATACTCAAATCCTTTTGCAATGAAAGCTAACATACCATTCGCTTTCTTTACTGCCTGCTGCACCTGCATGCCTACCTTCAATGACTGGTGTACCATGACACCCAGGTCTCGCTGCATCTCCCCCTTTCCCAATCAGCCACCATTTAGATAATAGTCTGCTTTCCTGATTTTGCCACCAAAATGGATAACCTCACATTTATCCACATTATACTGCATCTGCCAAACATTTGCCCACTCACCCAGCCTATCCAAGTCACCCTGCAGTCTCCTAGCATCCTCCTCACAGCTAACACTGCCCCCCAGCTTAGTGTCATCCGCAAACTTGGAGATATTGCCTTCAATTCCCTCATCCAGATCATTAATATATATTGTAAATAGCTGGGGTCCCAGTACTGAGCCTTGGGGTACCCCACTAGTCACTGCCTGCCATTGTGAAAATGACCCGTTTACTCCTACTCTTTGCTTCCTGTTTGCCAGCCAGTTCTCTATCCACATCAATACTGAACCCCCAATGCCTTGTTGCTTTAAATTTGTATACTAATCTCTTATGTGGGACCTTGTCGAAAGCCTTCTGGAAGTCCAGATACACCACATCCACTGGTTCTCCCCTATCCACGCTACTAGTTACATCCTCGAAAAATTCTATAAGATTCGTCAGACATGATTTACCTTTCGTAAATCCATGCTGACTTTGTCCAATGATTTCACCACTTTCCAAATGTGCTGCTATCCCATCTTTAATAACTGACTCTAGCAGTTTCCCCACTACCGATGTTAGACTAACTGGTCTGTAATTCCCCATTTTCTCTCTCCCTCCCTTCTTAAAAAGTGGGGTTACCTTTGCTACCCGCCAATCTTCAGGAACTACTCCAGAATCTAAAGAGTTTTGAAAGATTATTACTAATGCATATTACTAACTTGTGGAGGTTCTGCCAATAAATATGGATTAATTCCAGTGTTGTTAGATGTTATGATAGGGTAGCAAAAGGTTTATATGCAAGAACAAACTATGGGCTAATTGGCCTCTTGAATCTTTGCTAATGTAGCTCTCAATGTAAGTTTCATCCTGAATTCAAAATGTCCTTTTTGCAAATATTCTGGCTTGGGTGCCAAGATCTGTGCAAACCCTAGCTAAACAGGACACACCAGGGTTTGTTTAATGTCACCTCCCTTACACTGTACTGCACAGGAAACTAAGTGATTGCTTATTCTCCCTGTGGGGTTGTCCTAACTCTCACTTGGCTCCTCCCCATAACTGAAAGCTGCTTCAGCGCATTTTTATCAAATGTTATTTGATAAATAAAACTTGATCAAATTAAGTCATTTGAAAATGATATGACACATGAACAGAAACCACATTTGTACACAAAGTGCCTGACCTGCTGAGTTACTCCAGTGCTTTGTGTCCTTTTTTGTAAACCAGCATGTGCATTTCCTTTGTCCACAGTGGACATTTTTATCTGAATCCTATCTCAGAATATTTTCACAATTTTTCCAGCACTCTAACCTGATATTTTGCAAATTTATGCTACTGTATAAACTGCTTGAAATTTAAAAACTTTTCTTAACGCAGTGATACTGGATGGTGGTATAAAACAAACTGTTGGTGGAACCCAGCAGGTCGAACAGCATCTGTGGAAGAAATGGAATTGTCAAGCTTTTGGGTTGACATGGTGCATAAGTCAATTTTACAGGACATTTGTATTTTCGGATGTTTCCCCTTTTGCATTTTCTACCACAAATTCTTCCTGAAAATTCTATCGTTTAGAGTTGAGTCAAATTCACACTGGATGAATGACAGATCCAACAAGTTAACTTTATTCAGTTTATTTGAACTCATAGTATCATAACTTTCAATGACATACTCTAAATCATACATAATTTATAATATTGTACTACATGTAAATATTATATTTGGAATATTTATTGTTGAAATTTTAATTGAATTAGTTTGAAGCATATAGATTCATGATGACATTGTCAAATGCTATTACCCTGGCAGGCACTACCTTAATTTCACAGTAGAAAACACTGGAAAATAACATTATTTATATTACATATTTGGTGATTTTTGCAGAAAATACAATTCCATTGCAGAATACATTAACATTTATTAACTGGGATGGTGGTGGAGGCATATTCAATAATCACATTTAAGTGACTTTTGAATAGGCACATGGATATGCAGGGAATGGAGGTATTTGGATTAGGTGTACGCATATTCGAGGTGGTCTTGGCATCATGTTCGATACAGACAAGTGAGCTGAAGGGCCTGTTCCTATGTACCTGTGCTTTGAAATTGGTTGGCCATTTGAAGAAAAAAAAATTGCAAAACAATATTTGGATAAGCATAACATTACCAACTATAGAATACTTATAAGTGCAGTCAGTAAAAAATGTTCTACTTGATTCCTGTTCACTCCAATATTAATAGCTACTTACGCCGCATTCAGTCAACTGATGTTTTGATGTCAACGTTAATCTCCGTAGTTACTTGGCACGAGGAAGATGGGTGGAGCATTATTTATTCCACTCAAGGAAATCATCGTTAATCTATGATGTAACTGTTTAAACCTCATTGTGTCTCAATAACTTAGGCCGATGAAAATGTGTCATTCTCACTTATTTCAATAATACTTCTTCATGCAGATGTATTTTCTAACCATTCCTGTAAAGACTGCCTAAATCTTATATTAAAATCTCAGCTCCCACAAAAGTAGTTGCTCTCCACCATTTAAAAGACTTTTGGATAGGCATATGGATATGTGGGGAATGAAGGGATATGGATTTTATACAGGCAGATAAGAGTTGGTTTTAGCATCATATTCATCACATGCATTGTGGGCTGAAGGGCCGGTTCCTGTGCTCTTCTATCTTCTCCTAACCCATCATTTCACCTTTAATACAACAAAAACTACACTCCAGTTAGCCATTAAACTGAAATGAATTCATTCATAGTTTGTGCCATCTCCCTTCATAATTGTATCAATTCACCCTGCTCTCACTCCCCATATTCCCAACCATGCACCAGGTGTATTTTAACCAGGGAGTTATAAAGCATAAATCCTGTCATGTAAATATTAAGGCATTGTTCCACTTGTCTTTCTAATTAGTTTATTTACTCATCCATGACATTCTAACGTATGTGTGTCTGTAAGTCTCGGTACCTGCTGTGTCTCGAGGCGTTCTAAATTTGGTATGTATTCTCTTTGTAAGCGTTTTTAGGTTCAGAAACGTTGAACCCTTTGGCTACAGTGAAATCTACAATGGTACAGTTTTACCCATTCACTTAATCATGGTTGATCTGTGACATAAATACTTAATATCTGCTTTTGCTCATTTAATGTTTCCACCTAAACTGCTACCATGTTGTTAGTCACTATATCTTGAGCAAATCTGCATATACTGCTTTCTATCCCATCATTTAAGTCATTTAAAAATACAATGAATAGTTTTTGTCTCAAACGATGTGTAGGATCGAACTGCAGATACTGGTTTAAACCGAAGATAAACATAAAAAGCGGGATTAACTCAGCAAGTCAGACAGCATCTCTGGAGAAAAGGAATAGGCGATGTTTCGGGTCTGAAGAAGAGTCTCGACCCAAAATGTCACATATTCCTTTTCACCAGAGATGCTGTCTGACCTGCTGAGTTACTCCAGCTTTATGTGTCCATCTCCTCTCGCAAAGGAGATTGCTGTGGGATCCTGTTAATGTAAATTTCTGCCCATCACCAATGCTGTCTCTCGCTGCTCATTCACTTTGCTAACCAGGTCAATAACTTGCCTATAGATTCATAAATTTAATCTGTAGCCAGCTTTCCCTTTTCAGTGAAGCTTCATTGAAATAACAACCCTATGTCTCCTTATGATAGGATTAGGGTTGCGCAGGTGGGTTCAAGAACCTGATATTTATTGGAATGTAACTGTCCCTGCACCTGGTGGTGTGGGACTTCAAGCTTCTGTACCTCCTGACTGATGGTAGCAGAGAGAAAAATGGCCTTAACTGGATGGTGGGGATCCTTGATGAGAGATGCCATCTACTTGAGGAAGCACCTCAGTTAAATACATGCAATGGTGGGAAGAGCTGTGCCCATGAAGAATCGGGCTGAGTCCACCACTTTCTGCCATCTTTAGTGCTCCCGTGCATTGGAACTGCTGTACCATGATGCAACCAGTCAGGATACTTTCTCCCACTTCAGCAACATTTTCAAAGTAATTTTATGTTCCCAAACCTACAATAACACAGGACATATTAGTTTCTATAATGAGCAATGGCTCACAGATTATGTGCAAGTTTTTCAAGTATTCAATTACTTTATCCTTGATTGCGCACTGATAATTTTCTACCATGGATGTTTTACTTGGAAGTCTATACTGCTTTGTTTTTGCCTTTATTAAATAACTGACTGGCTTGTGCAATTTTCCAAACAGTAGAAAAGTTCTAAAATGGATAACATTTTGGAAAATTATAATAAGAGAATTTGCTATATTTGCATTGACCTCCTTTAAATTTTAGGGAGAAATCATCTGGTTCTGGGGACTAAATCTCTCTTCATTACTGTCTCGACATTAGGATCTCGAACCAAAAAGTCACCTATTTCTTTTCTCCAGAGATGCTGCTTAACCCGCTGAGTTACTTCAGCATTTTGTATCGAAGGGTCTCAACCTAAAAACATCACCCTATTACTTTTCTTCAGAGATGCTGCCTGACCCGATGAGTTACTCCAGCATTTTGTGTCTATCTTCATTACTATTACTTTGCCTATATAGATTTTGCTGAATTCCTGTACCTGTTTCAATATTGCTTTCCTTGGGCCTAGTAGTTATAGCAAACTATAAAGTAACTCAGCAGGTTGGGCAGCATCGCCAGTCATCGATATGAAACCTTTACAGTTAGGACGCTTCAACATACTCTGAAAAAGGATCCCAACTCGAAACATCACCTACCCATGTCTACCAAAGCTGCTGCCTGACCTGCTGAGTTACTCTAGCACGTTGTATTCTACCCAGGATTCCAGCATCTGCAATTCCTTGTGTCAAATTACCTGCGTTGTAGCTTCATCTGCTCCTTGCACTCTTATGGGGCAGCACAGGGACACAGCTGGTGAGCTGCTGCCTCACAGCACCAGATACTCAGGTTTGATCCTGACCTCAGAATGCTGTCTGTGTGAAATTTGCCTTCTCCATGTGATCATGGGGGTTTCCGCTGGATGCCCCAGTTTCCTCCCACATACCAAATGTGTGTGCAGTTTGTAGGTTAATTGGCCTCTGTAAATTTCCCCTAGTGTATCGGGAGTAGATGGGAAAGTGGCATAACATTGAACTAGTGTGAACGGGTGATCAAATGGTCAACGTAGACTCAGTGGGCTGAAGGGCATGTATCCATGCTGCATCTTTCAATTGATTACGAAGTGTACTAGGATTGACAACCCCCTCTTCCCAGCCTAATTGTACCCTCAGTTTTAGGTAAATATTGGACCACGAGGTCAGATTGCTGTGGTTTTTAATGCTGTTGCTGCCAGTGATCTTCAGCAGCTCATGGACACTGGCCTCTAAGCTGCTAAATCAGATTTGAACCTATTCAACTGTAACTCAGTAGGTACAGCTTTTGCTGCGGTCAAGTGATCTTGGGTACATGTCTCAATCCAGCACAATTGTGCGATCTGTGATCAGTTTAATTTAATTTGCGATTAAAATTTATTGTAGCATCATTTTTATTTGAAATATTTAATGGTTTATATAACCCAGATGCATTGTGAATGTATCTCTTGTGTGATTTATTCATCACAGCTTAACTGCAGAGTTATCAGATCAATGTGCTTGTGAGATACAACTGGGACTATTGATTTATGAACACAGAATAATCACATTTTATTCTTATGAAAAGGGATGATAGTTTCCATGAAAAACATTTATCACTCAAAAATAAGCCAATAGGGTAATGCATTGATGCGCACCACATCACTGCACTACCACCTATTCATGTTATTCTATTAAATATGTGACATAAGATTGTAAAGATTTTATAGTCCTATCTACACTGATATATATGGCACAAACTGTAAATATTTATAGCCCGGTCTGTGATGGCAGATGTATATATCTTCCATTTGTAATGGTTACAATGACATTACTGACTATATTGCTAAACGAACCCACCCCGCCCCCCCTACAAAACAACACTAATCTTATTTTATGCCCATTACTTCTCATCCCTGGTGAATAGCGATGTCAAAACGGGAAAACCTGTGCTATTTAACAACAATAGACAATAGACAATAGGTGCCGGAGTAGGCCATTCGGCCCTTCGAGCCAGCACCGCCATTCAATGTGATCATGGCTGATCATCCCCAATCAGTACCCCGTTCCTGCCTTCTCCCCATATCCCCTGACTCCGCTATCCTTAAGAGCCCTATCTAGCTCTTTCTTGAAAACATTATAACAATGACTTAAATACTGCACATGCAGCATAAAAGAACAAGATTCAGTGTGAAAAATCACAAGAAATCGAGAGCAATTACCATCTTAAAAGGAAAAAGTTAATGGAATAGTTTAAATGAAGTCCTTGTCTTAATGGACAAACAAGAACTTTTTGATAAAATATGGGCTCCATTCATTAATTATCTGATGGGATAGATTGGCCCAGCACGAAAACCCAACTGAAACTTGAACTCACGATTAGATGAAAAGTCATATTTTATAATCTACGAACCTATCTCCAATGACGTATTATAAGTAATCCATTCCACCTTTTTTGTTTTTTTGATATTTGTAACTCTTTATTCTCTCTTTCTCTCTTTTTCTATATAAAAAAAACACTCGAAGCAGAAGTATTTGACAATTGAAAATTTTAATAATGTATGACTGATGTATATGAATTTTTTTTTAACTATAATATGTAACTATACTTTATAATATGTCTACTTCTAATAAAAATATTATTAAAAAAAAATAAAATAAATGAAGTCTTTTATCCAAATTATATTTTTACCAATGGCATATGTAGCGATATTACAAAACCTACCTTCAGTGGCGCTGCAGTTCTTCCACTAGCCGCGTGCGCAACTTTGGCGCCTTTGGGGGGGGGGGGGGGGGGGGGGGGGGGGGGGGGATTAAAGTCCTTTATTTTTTTATTTTTTTTAACCGCTGTACAATTTAATAGTTTGATTAAAATAAAAAGTGGCTTCAAACACCCTCAATTCCTATAGCGTGACAGATCGCAATATGAGGACAAAAGAAAGGGTAAGTCGTCTATTTTACATATAATCTTGCTTCCTGGGGTGGCTTTAATCTAATTTTACGTTACGAAAATGTGATTTGGGCCCCATACGAACCGGCAGTGTCTTTCTTGCCGATATGGGGTTCAAATTCACTGCAAATGCAACGTTCCAATCGATTGCATTCCAGAAACACCCACTCACAAGATTATTAAAATTCTCTTTTTTTGGACAATCATGTCATAAGAGCATCTAAATCATCTATATTTTGTGTAATTGTCTATCCATAATCAATATTTTTTATACTTAATATACACAACAGCTTTAGCCACATTTATTGTGCAAAAAATAATAATTTTGATTATATTAAAAGTGGATGTTTCTAGATTAATTTATGGAAATAAAACATTAAATTCCTTCCATCTGGCATATGTTCATGATAGTGAGATTTAAAAATCATGTATATTGTGAATTCTTGTGTGAATGGGATTAGTTTGTTATTTGGATACTTAGGCTATTTAAAAAAAATCATTTTCTTAAGAAATTGAATCTACAGGACATTCTTAATGGGAAAGTAGTGGGCAGAAAGGCATGTCATGCGTGGTTTGATGAGCAAAAACCTGTAGTTTACAATGCCAAAATTGAAAAGTTGAGGAAAAACAAGGTGTGCAGAGTTGCTTATTGGTTACAACCTGAGGAGTATGATGATGCTACTGATTATGATATGCCAATGTACCAGCTAACAACTGATCTTCTCCATAAAGACTTGGTCTATTGCTAGAAATTGTAATTTATTTACCTATCTGTTACGGACTTGCAGCATATAATACAATAATATTACCTTTCTGATCTTGAGAATATCACATTTTTGAATTTTCAAAGCAGCCTGGATGTTTATTACTATTTCCGTCACAACGGTCAATTTTGTAATTAGCTACAATTAGGTAACTAACTAATTAAAGGCTTTAATTTCAGGTCATCCAAGTAAGATGTTTTATATTTGTTTCAGAATGCTTCAATCTATAATAACTGAAAATTTCATTCAGTTCTCTTAATTTTTAAGAAAGTTATGGGCTTTTAACTATCCTCGATGATAAGTCAATGGAAAAGCTATAGGGTGATTTCACGAAAGGTCACTGGAGCGTAGATCCGCACCCACGTGACCAAAAATCTCAAGTGGAGGACATGCTAGACATCCGGTACATGTTAGTGGATGGGAAAACACGCACTTTCCCACCCATTAAAAACATAGAAAACGGCCAGGTTTTGATCTGCAATTTATTGTATCAGTCGGGGTGACCGTGAGGCACAGCTACCTAGATTTACAGTTAAAAAAAAGATAGAAACTAAGGTAAATTAAAGAGGGAGCTGAAGGTGCCAATCCAGCGGAAGTGAACAGCGGACATTTGCCATGGAGATTTAAAGGACCAAATTATCGGGAATTATCGCGTTTGCTCGCTGAATTTCACTAAAAGTAAGGCATTATTGTCTAGCATGTCCTCCACTTGAGATTTTCGGTCACGTGGGTGCGGATCTACGCTCCAGTGACCTTTCGCAAGATGCTAATTTCAGAGTATGAAAATGGCCATAACCTTTTTAATACCGAAGATATGAGTGAATTAGGTGTCAAATTAAACTTCTTTTTATGCTTTATCTGATGGGATAAATTGCAGACTTGATTTTTTTAATCTCAAAATTTTGTAACATTGCTAGCATATGACAATGCAATGAAAGCACCCCTGGCGGCAAAAGGTAGAGCGATGAAGATTTGTTTATACTCTACTGCAAGGCGAACCTTGGCAAAGGTACGTTCGCCTCAAGCGCATGATACTTTCCGAGCAAACATTCGGGGGTGCGTAATTCAAACCTGCGTTGAAGTTTAGACGGGAAACACGAGAGAGCCGCGGACCGTTGCTGTTGTCGCCTCCATCTCCTCACAGCACCTGCTCGTCGGAGCCCGAGCGGTCGCCGGGCGCCAGCGCGCATGCGGCAGGACGCGCGTGACATCATCTCCCTCGCACGAGAGCGGTGCGCGTGCGCGAGGAGCCGTTGAGCGAGCGCTCGAGACAGAGGGAGCGGTAGCCGGTTCACTTCGCTATCGGGAGCCGCTTGGATATTTTATTTCAGCTTTTATTTGTAATTATCGTTCTTCCGCGGGAAGGGAGGATTTGTTTTTTTCCCCTACCCTCACCGTCAAATCTCGCCGACGGCCAGGATGTCGAGCCGCGAAGAGGAGCGCAGGAAGCTGGCGGAGATCATCAACCACTGGAACGCCAACCGCTTGGATCTGTTTGAGATCAGTCAGCCGACCGAGGTGAGTTCGGCTCCGGCCGCAGGAGAGGTCCGCCATGTCCCCGACCTACGGTGGGCGCTTTGGCCCCGGGGTCAGGAGGTACGATGAGCCCCGAGAATGAGGGGTGTGGGGGTGGAAAGTCTGCAGGGTCCGGCGTCTGGCAAAGCGTCCACGACAACAAAAGGCAGCCGGGGCCCCGGGCTCGGCTTGCCGCGGGGTGGGGAACGGGAGCCGGGATTGGATTGTAGCTGGGGTGGGGGGGGGGTGGGTTGTTGCAGTACCGATTATTGTGGCAGAGAAAATAAAAAGCCGAGTTCCCGCACGCTAGCCCCCCTTTTAATGCGCTGCTGTGTCATGTTAACCAAGTCCCCGGCACAGAGTTAAAGGGCGTGCCGGCCCCTGTTGTTCGCAGCTGCCCAGCCAGGTTTTTACCCGGGTGCAGCTTGAGTGAAGCTACAGCTCCCCAGTGTAGGCCGTCACAGTCGTCCTGCGTCCATATATTTGCATCGTAGCTTTTAAAATATGTATATACAATGCGATCACAAATAAAATATTAAACTATATTTGACCAGTTGCATCAACCCAGATTTCGTGCATTAAAATCCCCCCTCCCCTGTTTTTTCACCCCCATCCTTAGAGCCATCATTGTGCAAAGGATTGAGACTCACGCATTAGTTTTCAGGATTTTTCATGCGAGTTGTTCATGTTGAATTCCAAATGGGCCCGTGGAGGTCGTTGGACAAATGTTGTGCACACATTTGTAAATTGTTACGATTTTATTTGCGATTGTCGCTTTAGTAAAATAGATCGGGAATGAAACACATCTGTCAAGAAATGAATGATATTTCGTTCAAACCGTGCAATGAGTATTATTTACATTATTAGTTCTATGAGAACAAAATTATAAAGGGACCTATGTTATTTAAACTAAAAAATATTATTTAACGCATTTGACCATAGATAATATCTCTGGTCTAATTTATTATCTGTGATCAAATTATAAAGGTTATTGGACAAGATCAACTTCAATTAGCTGACGTCTTCTCAAAACTCTTGTATACTAATTCCTTACTCTGTCAGAATGATCAATTGCAGGTAACCTGCGGTCCTGATCTATCATGTGAAGAATCTGTTACTCAAAACTAAGCCCTACAATTGGCGTGGGAATTTTTCGATTATTGCGTTGGAATAAACACATCATTCAGTATCCTGGGAAATGCAAAAAAAACGCGATTACCTGACATCCATTTAAGATATGCTGTTTTAATATCAGAAATAAGTTTGCAATATCTTTAAAGAACTGACTCTTTTAAACTTTACTTGTCCTTGAGAGGTCATGTATCCATCTTAACCATTTGTCATTGGTCCTGGTATAATAGACTGGAGTATGTCTAGTTGGCTTTGCATTACATGTGGTTTTTAAGTGAGTGTCAAACCACAAGCAAACAAGAACGTGTAGCTTCAGTCCGATGTAGAAACTACAGTAGAAGTTCTGTCTGAATTCTATATATTGCAGTAATTGAGTAAACCACTATTATAGAAACATAGAAAATAGGTGCAGGAGTAGGCCATTTGAGCCTGCACTGCCATTCAATATGATCATGGCTGATCATCCAACTCGGTCTCCTTCCTTCCCTGCCTTCTCTCCATACCTCCTGATCCCTTTAGCCACAAGGGCCACAACATCTAACTCCCTCTTAAATATAGGCAATGAACTGGCCTCAACTACTTTCTGTGGCCGAGAATTCCACAGATTCACCACTTTCTGTGTGAAAAAGAAAATTCTCATCTCGGTTCTAAAAGACTTCCCCCTTATCCTTAAACTGTGACCCCTTGTTCTGGACTTCCCCAACATCGGGAACAATCTTCTTGCATCTAGCCTGTCCAACCCCTTAAGAATTTTGTAAGTCTCTATACGATCCACCCCCTCAATCTTTTAATTCCAGCGAGTACAAGCCGAGTCTATCCAGTCTTTCTTCATATGAAAGTCCTGCCATCCCAGGAATCAGTCTGGTGAACCTTCTCTGTCCTCCCTCTATGGCAAGAATGTCTTTCCTCAGATTAGGAGACCAAAACTGTACGCAATAATCCAGGTGTGGTGTCACCAAGGCCCTGTACAACTGCAGTAGAACTTCCCTGCTCCTATACTCAAATCCTTTTGTTATCAATGCTAACATACCATTCGCTTTCTTCACAGCCTGCTGCACCTGCATGCCTACTTTCAATGACTGGTGTACCATGACACCCAGGTCTCGTTGCATCTCCCCTTTTCCTAATCGGCCTCCATTCAGATAATAGTCTACTTTCCTGTTCTTGCCACCAAAGTGGATAACCTCACATTTATCCACATTATATATGGCATATATCTGCCATGCATTTGCCCACTCACCCAACTTATCCATGTCACCTTACAGCCTCCTAGCATCCTCCTCACAGCTAACACTGCCCCCCAGCTTTGTGTCATCCGCAAACTTGAAGATGTTGCATTCAATTCCCTCGTCCAAATCATTAATATATATTGTAAATAGCTGGGGTCTCAGCACTGAGCCTTGCGGTACCCCACTAGTCACTGCCTGCCATTCTGAAAAGGACCCGTTTACTCCTACACTTTGCTTCCTGTCTGCCAGCCAGTTCTCTATCCACATCAATACTGAACCCCCCAATACCGTGTGCTTTAAGTTTGTATACTAATCTCTTATGTGGGACCTTGTCGAAAGCCTTCTGAAAGTCCAGATATAACACATCCACTGGTTCTCCCTTATCCACTCTACTAGTTACATCCTCGAAAAATTCTATAAGATTCGTCAGGCATGATTTACCTTTCATAAATCCATGTTGACTTTGTTCAATGATTTCACTACTTTCCAAATGTGCTGCTATCCCATCTTTAATAACTAGCATTTTCCCCACTACCGATGTTAGACTAACTGGTCTGTAATTCCCCGTTTTCTCTCTCCCTCCCTTTTAAAAAAAAGTGGGGTTACATTAGCTACCCTCCAATCCTCAGGAAATACTCCAGAATCTAAAGAGTTTTGAAAAATTATCACTAATGCATCCACTATTTCTGGGGCTACTTCCTTAAGCACTCTGGGATGCAGCCTATCTGGCCTTGGGGATTTATTGGCCTTTAATCCATTAAATTTACCTAATACCACTTCCCGACTAACCTGGATTTCACTCAGTTCCTCCATCTCATTTGACCCCCGGTCCCCTGCTATTTCCGGCAGATTATTTATGCCTTCCTTAGTGAAGACAGAACCAAAGTAGTTATTCAATTGGTCTGCCATGTCCTTGTTCCCCATGATCAATTCACCTGTTTCTGACAGCAAGGGACCTACATTTATTTTAACTAATATTTTTCTCTTCACATATCTATAAAAGCTTTTGCAGTCAGTTTTTATGTTCCCTGCCAGTTTTCTTTCATAATCTATTTTCCCTTTCCTTATTAAGATTAATCTCCTCTCTGCCCAGCAATGCGACCCCACCTCCTTTTCCTTTCTGTCTATCCCTCCTGAATATTGAATATCCCTGGATGTTCAGCTCCCAGCCTTGGTCACCCTGGAGCCATGTCTCCATGATCCCAACTATATCATATTCATTAATAACTATCTGCACATTCAACTCATCCACCTTATTACGAATGCTCCTTGCATTGCGACACAAAACCTTTAGGCTTGTTTTTAACAACACTTACCCCTTATACAATTATGTTGAAAAGTGGCCCTTTTTGATTTTTGCCCTGGATTTGTCTGCCTGCCACTTTTACTTTTCACCTTGCTTCTACCCTCATTTTACACCCCTCTCTCTGCTCATGCTCCCATCCCCATATATTAAAGAAAAGCTGCCAAAATCAATTATTTCAAGTATTCTTAATAAAATTGTCGGGAATCATTCACCATTACTATATTTAGAAGACAATGTTATTAGCCATAGCTTTTGTTGGGATTCCAACTTGGTATCATTTTACCGTTGATTCAGAAAACATGTTTGTGTCCACTTTGACTAATGATGTAGCTCATTGATTTTGTCTTTTTATACTGCAAATGAGTTGCATTCGAATGCAGTTAAATCTCTTCAGATAGTTGTTTGGACTTTGAAGACAAGGAGAAAAGAAAAGTGGTTGGAAAAAGGTGCAAATATACAGTGCCTTAATGCTTGTGACAAAAACCCATCATTTATTTATTTGCCTCTGTATTCCACACTTTGTGATTTGTAATAGAAAAAAAATCACATGTGGTTACAGTGCACATTGTCAGATTTTAATAACGGGTATTTTTATACATTTTGGTTTCACCATGTAGAAATGACAGCTGTGTTTATACATAGTCGTCCCCCCGCCCCCCCCCCCTCAGGGCACCATAATGTTTGGGACGCATGGCTTCACAGGTGTTTGTAATTCTTCAGGTGTGTTTAATTGCCTCCTTAATGCAGGTATAAGAGAACTTGCAGCATCTAGTCTTTCCTCCAGTCTTTCCATCACCTTTGGAAACTTTTATTGCTGCTTATCAACATGAGGACCAAAGTTGTGCTAGTGAAAGTCAAAGTAGCCACTATGAGACTGAAACAAGAATAAAGCTGTTAGAGACATCAGCCAAACATTGTTTGGAACATCAGTAAGAAGAAAGAGAGCACTGTTGAGCTTACTAATCACAAACGGACTGGCAGGCCAAGAACGCAAACGCAACACTCCAAATGAACACTCTGCTCACAAGTCCACCACAGAAGTGGGCAGAGGAAAAGATTCAATTATATATTCTCTGAAAGCAACATCTATAACCGTAGGAATCTCTAGACACTTGTGCCCAGAGTGGAGAAGGAGCGTTCGGGGTGCTACTCATCATCTCTGAACCATGCATTAGGAGCCCTCAGAAGCAGAATGTAAATGATGGAAGGAGAATACCAACTCCAAAGCTGTCCAACTCTACCTCCCACACATAGTAATCGATAGGTCTCACATTTGTCCTGGTAGTTTGCTTGGAAGCCACTGAAATGGAGCGGGGTGAAAAGGTTGCCTTGGATTCTAACAGCCTGCAAAAAAAGACATCCTTCCAGCTGTATATTCCTTCATCCTGTGTCCATTTTTAATAAACTTAATGCCCTGTCCTGCTTTTAAGGATCTGTGGACATAAACCCCAATGTCACTTTGTTCCTCTATCACTCAATATGTTCCTATTCATTAGAAATTCTCTGACCTTGTTCCCACGAGTATAGCCATATACCATATTTAAATATCAACAAACTAATTAATATTGACCACTGTACTTGGGTCAAAATCATTAGCATACACATTTACAAAAATAAACAATCCCAGCACTTAATCCTTTGGAGTGCCACTAGTAATGGGCTTTATGTCACAAAGGCATCCATGTCCTTTGCTTCTTACTACTGTGCCAATTTTGTATTTAATATGCCACTTTCCCTGGGATCCTATTTTGACCAGCTTGGCATGTAAGTCTTTATCAAAACACCATGTAAAATTTATGTAATGATTTGCAAAGATGGTGTTAGGCAGAAGATTCATGTTCCTTTTTTGTCTCGTCTGCCTGGAGGGTTATGGTTTTATCTGTCTTAATTTACCTCCAGTATAATATGTTTTATTTTCCTTCATAGCGCTTCTATCTGTGTTAATTGTTTCTGTCACAAAGTATAGTAGTCACTTAATACATTTTGTAACTCTTCACAGCTCAATTAATGGTATGCTAGAATTATGTATCGACTATTTAAATCTAATTTAAGGATGAACATTTTGTAGTAAAGATAGATACAAAGTGCTGGAGTAACTCAGTGGGTTAGGCAGCATTTCTCGAGAAAAAAAGCTAAAGTTAAATTAGATTGGGTACGTGTTTTATGAATGGGGGGTTGTTTTTTCTATGTACATCCCTTAACATTGAAATTGTAAAGTCTCAATTTTCCCACTCTGGTCTACTATCACTGAATTATTCAGGAATATTTAGTTTTGTCTGAATGTGCTGTAAACAGTATTCATTAGAAAGTTAAAGTTACATATCCAAATCATGGGGGAATTTGTGGTATGTAATTTCCAATGCTGACTCATCACTGTCATTTTGGAAGGCCTGCAATTAATATCTGTCTGCTAATATCAAAATATTGGAAAATAGTTAATGTTTTTGTTTCAGGTTTCCAGCATCCTGCTTTGCTTTAGAATTCAACTTTTATCACATTATTGACAATTATCATTTGTGCAACCATGTGGGTCACAAATAGCTAGAGATTGAATTTGATTAATATTCAATACATATTTGGAAAGGTTAGAAACTAAGCATCATAAGTTTCAGTAAAGTCTAATTGTAGAATGTTTACCAAAAATAAAATTTCAGTGATGCAAGGATGGTGGTGAGCAAGGATTATGTAAGAGCTACAGAATAGTGTTACAGGTGCACAACCTTTTATCCGAAAGCCTTGGGACCAGACACTTTTCGTAATTCAGAATTTGTCGGTCTTCGGAATGGAAATTTTTTAGCGTAGATTTTAATGGCTGGCTCAGTGGTAGAGTGCTCGGCTCATATCCGCAAGGTCGCGAGTTTGCGCCTTGATCCCGGCAGTTACTCGGTCGCGAGTTTGAGTCTTCAATGTCGTTTTTTCTTGCAGAATAAATGTCTGTATGAAATGCAGTGTGTTGAATGAATTCCTGAATTTGTAAATGTGCCCGCAGCATTGAATCACCTCTCGCACTCATGTCACCCTAGCGGGGCTACATGCCCTTAGGCGGCCTAGCTCGGGGATTCTTGAATCCCCGAGCTAGGTCGCGAGTTTGCGCCTCGATCCTGGCAGTTACTCGGTCGCGAGTTTGAGTCTTCAATGTAGTTTTTTCTTGCAGAATAAATGTTTGTATGAAATGCAGTGTAGGAGAGGTGTACTGACTGTGTGGGCAGAACTTTGGAAGTGATTGCCCACCAGTCTAAAAAGCCGCTGTGTCTCCCTGTCCCTGGGATAGCAGGGGGCGATCAAACAGCACAATACCCCCCTCCCCCTCCAACTCCAGAGGAATCCTCTCCCCGATGGGCCGCTACGGCGACAAGTGGCAGTTTGCCCACAGCCCGAGCTGCGCCACCCCAAGAACAAGACGTACCTTGCACACCATCAGCTTCTGCCCCTACGTGTTCCTCTGGAGTTGGAGCGGGGCTGGGCTGGAGTTGCTGCTGGCTGTGGGTCTCTGGGATCTCCGTGCTTGCAGTGGGCCTGGGGGTCGGTGTCCCGTTGGTCCTGACGTCTCCGGCCACCCCCCTGGACTGGAGCTGAGACTGGGAACTGTACCGCCCTTGCCCCCTCCCTCTGCAACTGCAAACAACCCCACTCTCCTGCAAGGGCGGTACAGTTCCCGGAGGATAGCAGGTGGCTGGAGACGTCAGGACTAACAGGAACCCGCTCCCCGATGGACCCCTACGACGCCCTGAGCTGCGCCCCGTCATCCGCAACCCAGGTTCCTCTGTAGTTGGAGCGGGGCTGGGCTGGGCTGCGGTTGGCTGTGGGTCTCTGGGTTGTCCGTGCTTGCGGTGGGCCTGGTGGTCGATGTCCAATTGGTCCTGACGTCTCCGGTGACTGCACTGACCTGCTGCGATCGCCGACGTGAAGACAGTACAAAGCCCCCGCGCCGGTGGAATGAGCAGGGAGCTGGAGAGGTGAGGGAAGGGGCCACACACATGGCTGGGAAGCAGAGGGGTGTAGGTGGGGTGAAACTGAAGGGAGCGACAATCTGCTGCTGCCTGCACGCGGAGTTAAAAAGTTCCCACGCAAGACTCACGATACACTGTGTATCGTGAGTCTACCGTGGGAACTTTTTAACTCAGCGGGCAGGTAGCAGCATATTGTCAATTATTAACCCTCCCGCGCAATATACCCTCACCTTCTCTTTTATGAATGGGGATTTAGTTCCCCTTTCTTCGAGGACCGACCGGAGGTTCTGCTGTCACCTCTGCGGGCCGCCCTCGGTGAACGTTTTCAAGGACCTTTCTTCAAGGACCGAAAAAATGTCCGCTATTCGGAGGTTTTCGTTATTTGGATCTTCGGATAAAAGGTTGTGCACCTGTAATTGGGAATCCTTCCCTGAAGTGCTGATGTTTGGGTTGGTGAAAATTTTGGAGAGATGCACAGATTATGTTGCTAGTTAAGGCTAACAAGACATGTTAAGATGTGAACCTGTCTCCCCATATTCCCCAAAATCCAATAATATTCTGTCTCTGAGCTGTGTGGAAAATTTGAAGATATGGTTGGACCTTGCGGAGTACCATCTTTATCAATTGACGAGAGAGAGATTTGAATTGTGTTCTTCGGCCCTTCTTGGGGAGCATAAGGCTTTGTGATGATATGCATCACAAATTTGATACATTTTGTGGCTCGACATATAAACTGTCAGGGCTTCTCCTTTTTCATTATTGACTTTGGCCCGGTTCTGTATGGTGCCTCTTGAAAACTCCGTCATCGTTGATTATGACACAAAAAGCTGGATTAACTCAACGGGACAGGCAGCAGCTCTGGCGAGATGGAATGGCTGACTTTACTGGTCGAGACCCTTCTTCAGACTATTTAGGGACAAGGGAAACGAGAGATAAAGACGATGATGTAGAGAGATAAAGAACAATGAATGAAAGATATACAAAAGTAACAATCATAAAGGAAATGGGCCATTGTTAGCTGTTTGTTGGGTGAAAACGAGAAGCTGGTGCGACTTGGGTGTGGTGGGGGGGGGGGGGGAGGGTCTGGAATGTGTAGGGCACTGCAGATGCTGGTTTAAACCAAAGATAGACACAAAAAGCTGGAGTAATTCAGCGGGACAGGCAGCATCTCTGGAGAGATCCTTCTCTTAAGAGAGTTTAAGAGGGAACTGCAGATGCTGGAGAATCGAAGGTTACACAGAAAAGCTGGTGAAACTCAGCGGGTGCAGCAGCATCTATGGAGCGAAGGAAATAGGCAACGTTTCGGGCCGAAACCCTTCTTCAGACTGATCGGGGGTGGGGGTGGGTGGGGACAAGAAAGGGAAAAGGAGGAGTAGCCAGAAGGCTGGAGGGTGGGAGGAGACAGCAGGGGAGCTGAGGAAGGGGAGGAGACAGCAAGGACTAACAGAATTGGGAATCTCTTAAGAGATGCTGTTTGTCCCGCTGAGTTATTCCAGTTTTGTGTCTATCCACTGGGCTGTAAGCTGCCCAAACGAAATATGTGATGCTGTTCCTCCAATTTGCGTTTTGCCTTACTCTGACAATGGAGCAGTATTAGGACAGAAAGGTCAGTGTGGGAATGGGAAAGATAATTAAAGTGTTTAGCAACTGGGTAGGTTCAGGCGGACTGAGCGGACTTTATCATTGTTACTTTTTTGCATATCTTTAATTCATTGTTCTTTATCTCTCTACATCATCGTCTATATCTCTCGTTTCACTTTTCCTTAACTAGTCTGAAGAAGGGTCTCTACCCAAAACGTCACCCATTCCTTCTCCAGAGATGCTGAGTTACTCCAGCTTTTTGTGTCTATCTTTGGTTTAAACTAGCATCTGCAGTTCCATCCTGCACACTCATCGTTGATTATTCTGGCTTTGAGTGGGCCATTTGTGGTGACTTGTATTGATTGACAATTATCATGTATTCATTGGGAATTGTCAGTATCTGAAAAATTACAGTTAAGCTGTGGGTGAGATGAGTCAAGAGTGTTTTATTGTCATATGTCCCAGACATATGACAATAACACACACACTCAACTCACACACACACACTGCAATAATGATAATAGTCTATTGTAGATCAGAGCTTATTTGAGGTTGTAGTGTTTAATAGCCTAATGGCTCTAGGGAAGAAGCTGTTCCTGAACCTGGACGTTACGGTTTTCAGGCTGCTGCACCTTCTTCCCGATGGCAGGAGTGAAATGAGTGTGTGGCTAGGATGGTGTGGGTCTCTGATGATGCTGGCTGCCTTTTTGCGACTCCGATAAATCCCTTCGATAGAGGGGAGGTCGGAGCCAGTGATGGACTGGGCAGGGTTCACACCTCTTTGTGCTCTCCTGTAGAAGTTCAAGAGAATCCTCTCTGACATACCGAATCTCCGTAATCTTCTCAGGAAGTAGAGCTGTTGATGTGCTTTATTTATAATTGAATCAGGTGTGCTGGGTCCAGGAAAGATTGTTGAAAATATGCACACCCAAGAATTTAAAGTTTTCGACTCTCTCCACCGTCGTCCCGTTGTTATGAAAAGGATTGTGGGTCCTCATCCTTCCTCTTCCAAAGTCCACAATCGGTTCATTGGCTTTACTGATATTGAGAGCCTGGTTGTTGTGCTGGTACCATTTGGTCAATCCGTCGATCTTACTTTTATATGTGTCCAGCTATACAGTCGAGAGTATAGAGCGAGTAGAGCAGGGGGCTGAGCTCTCAGCCTTGAGGTGCTCTCATACTGATTGTTAATGAGGAAGAAGTATTTCTGCCAATTTGAACAGACTGGTCTGTGGATGAGGAAGTTGAGGATCCAATTGCGCAGAAACATAGTTCTGTGAGCATGGTAACCATCTTGGAGGGGATGATGGTATAGGTGTAGTCTATGAACAATAGCCTGACGTAAGTGTTTTTACTGTCCAAGTGGCCCCGTGAGGAGTGGAGAGCCAGTGAGATCGCATCCTCCGGTGACTTGTTGAGACTGAAGGCTAACTGTAGTGGGTCGAGGTTCTTGTTGAGGTAGGAGTTGATATGCACCATAAACAACCTCTCAAAGCACTTCATCACCACGGACGTCAGTGCCACTGGTCAATAGTCATTGAGGCACGCCACCTTACTTTTCTTGGGCACCGGTATTATTGATGAAGTTGGAACATCAGACCTCAGTAATGAGAGGTTGAAAATGTCAGCAAAAACTCCAGCCAGTTGGTCTGCACAGGTTTTGAGAACTCGACCGGATATACCATCAGGTCCAGGCTCTTTCCGAGGGTTCACCCCCCTGAAGGATTTTCTGGCGTCGACCTCTGTGACTGTAATACCATGGGGCCTTGGGAAGGCACATCAGTGTTTTCCCTAGTAAATCATGTGTAGAACGCATTGAGCTCGCCAGGGAGTGATGCTTCGCTGTCGCTTGAGCTGCCTCCTGATTTTGCCTTGTAGGAGGTGATGGCATTCAAGCCCTGCCACAGTTGCTGAACATCTGCCCCATTCTCCAGCTTTGAGCAGAAGTCCCTTTTGGCCTTTTTGATGGCCTTGTCCAGGCAGTATCTGGACTTCTTATAGACCTCTATGTCACCAGACCTGAATGCCTGGGATCTGGTCCTCAGAAGAACGCGGGTCTCCTGGTTCATCCAAGGCATCTGGTTAGGAAACACTCGGAAGGTTTTTGTAGGAACGCAGTCCTCCACACATTTCCTTATGAAGTCTGTAACGACTGTGGCGTATTCATTCAGGTCCAATGCCGAGTCCTTGAACATTGCCCAGTCTATTGACTCCAAGCAGTCCTTTAGTTGTTCCTCTGCCTCCCCAGACCATCTGGGGGTGCGCTCTTCAGTTGCTGCCTGTATGTGGGAAAAAGCAGCACTGCTGAATGGTCGGATTCCCTGGAGTGGGATCGGGGGATAGAGCGATAGGCATCCTTGATGGCCGTATAGCAGTGGTCAAGGGTGTTTAATCCTCTGGTGCTTCAGACGACATGTTGGTGGTAGTTTGGGAGTGATTTTTTTCAGGTTGGCTTTGTTGAAGTCCCTGGCTATGATGGTAAAGGCTTTGGGGTAAGCTGTCTAGTGTTTGTTGACCACAGCTTGTTAGACAGACGTAGACCGCGGTCAGGATGATGGAGGTGAATTCTCTCGGTAGGTAGAAGGGGAGACACTTCACCGCCAGATGTTCCAGGTGGTGGAGAGCAGGAGTTAGACGGAACTGCCTCGTCTGAGCACCATGAAGAGTTGGCCACACCTCTCCCTTTCCCAGATGCCTGCGTTGGTCCATACGGTGGATGGAGAAATCTTCAGGCTGAGTATGGGGAGCTGGGGTTGAGCCATATCTCTGTGAAATGGAACACAGAGCATTCCCTCAGCTCTCTTTGGTAAACAAGCTATCGGCAATGATTGTTCAGAATGAATGTCTTTGTTCCAATACTTTTGAATATCCATATGATAACATTGAGGGAAATTTTCCAGCCATACAATATGGCATTGGTTAAACAGGCAAAAGCCGGTGGAGGGCACTCTGACTTCAGATGTAACTGAGGTTTGAACACCTTTGTCATCAAATCAGTAAAATTCCAACCTGCAAATTGCCTGGCAACCATGATAATCAATAATATATTTTATGGAGAGAAATTCATTACCACTGCTTCAACCGTTTGCAGGATAAACTAGTAATAGATTGAGGATGCTCAGTTTTACACTGATTAATTCTAATTTCACAAAATGGATTTGTTCAGCCATGGTAAAACCAAATATCATCAAATAATTCATTGGGGTTGTTGAAATTTCCTAAATGATATTTGCCTAGATGGCCACGCATCATTGCTTTGGTTCATGAAAGAAACAAAATAAATTCTAGAGAATGCTTACAGCTTTTGTAAATTCACATTCATATGGATCTTGGATGTTTTTTAGAAAATTCATTTGTTTTTCCTTCAATTAAAAACTTTATGAAAGGAATCTGAATTGTAATTTATCAAAACCAACTTGGATGAGTAAACAAGCTATGTTCTAAGTGAGTTGACTTAAAAATTATTTGATTTTTCAGGGCAATAAGATTATTTTGCTAGTTTTCATTTCTGCATGTGAAATTTGTGAATGTCTTGTATTTGTGGTAGAATTAAAATTAATTTAAGGTTCTGTTTTGCCAATTTGAATCAATACTGGAAACGAGCTCTGGATCAATGAATGCTCTCTTGGTAATTTCATCTGTCCTTTATCTTGTTTTGGATAAAAAAGAGTAGTGAGTACTCCACAAAGTAGATAGTAGTAGTAGAACGAAGTAGTACAATAGTAATATATTAAGTTAATAGTCATGTGCCAACATTGAAATTACTTGTTTATTTTTAGGCAACAATGATGTGCATGTACTACAATACATTTTTGTTGATAGGTTTGCAATTATGACCCTGACCTGATTATTTCTTATTTTAGTTTTCTATCTCCTAGTCTGTCGTTTGCCTTCTGGATAATATTTAATAAAAACGCAAGACTACAGGTACTGGAATCATGAGGGGAACATCAAGCACATTGTGATTAAAAAGAAAGCTCAGGAATGCCCTCACAAGACATTTGAGGAGATTTGGCACGTTTCTACAGGTGTATGTATGATGGAGATCATGGCCTACTTTGGTAATTCGAGCATCAGGAGGAAGGAGGCTACTTCTTCTTCCATGTCCTTATGCTGTACACATCGTTGCGCTGTTGGAGTGTTAAGTGCAAGGTCTGTAGTATTACATGGATTATCCAGTGTTGGGCAGTGCAGTAGGCGTTGCATTGTCTTGGTCTGTGTGCCACAGTCGCAGGTTGTTGTACCCTCGATGTAGCCTCATTTGTGCATTGTCACCCTTGACCGCCTGACCCCGGTTTGCAGTCGGTTGAGACATCTCAAGTTCAGCCAGTGTTCATCAGCACCTGGTGGTAAGCGCTCTGCTGCTGGTATGCCCATCTTGGTGGAAACCGGGACAGTGGCTAGACTGTTCTTCCACATCTGGAGGCGAGCTTCAGTGGGTGTTGTTTCCGATAGGGTGATGCTGGTTAGGAAGCTCTCACGGGATTTTAATCGCCTAGGAGGGGACACATGGTTGTGTAATGGGTGTCTATCGTCTGTCAATTGTTTCAGACGCTTGCAACAGCTCTCCTGATGTCTGGGGGAGCAATGCCAGCCAGTAGGTAGACGAGGCTACTGATAATGGTGGACAGTGCCCAATCTATCACAGGCATTGACTTCCCAACTGTCGAAGGAATCTATGGGAAGAGCTGTCTCAACAAAGTAACTTAGTAAGTAAAATCAGAGTAGTCACACTACCCCGGCCATGTTCTCATCTCACTGCTACTATTGGGAAGAAGGTGCAGGAGCCTGAGAACAGTTACCTCCAGGTTCAAGAACAACATCATCAGGCCCTTGAACAACACTGCACCACCTTACCACAGCACCGAACTACTGAGGTTACACTTTGTACTTGCACTATCGGGATCTTGTTTTCCTAGAATAAAATGTACTGGATATTTATTTAATGTGTTGTTGCATTTAATGTGCCTGTAGACCTGCACTGAGGAAGAATGCCATTGTCCTAGTGCAAATGTCAATTAAACACTCTTGTAGTCACTGAACTTCATTGACAAGGAAATTATCCAATCATATCCATCTTGGTTAGCTATGTAGAGCTGCCAAGTAGTACGGATTTTCCGTATTTTGTACAGAAATGCGATAAGAATACGGATGTACGGATTTACTTTGTAAAATACAGATTTTTAAAAAATCGTCCCGACTTCCTGTTTCATCTTGCTGCTTAAAAAATGCAAGGATATAAAAAGTCATACTGTAACTCTAAAAATTATAGCAGATTAAATCTATTAATATTTTAAATTTCAAGATCTGGATGATTAATTTTATAAGCTTTGACTATCCCACTGCCTGTCCCACTACAGGTTTAAACAGCACTGTCAGTTTAGTGCGTGGGAATTTAAACGAACAGCGCTATGGTTTCTAATTATAGCGCTACCAGCTGGAGTGCTATTGCCTTTACACAGAGCGCTATGGATCACAAACTGTTCGGGCAGGGAGAAGGAGAGAGGGAGAGAAGGAATAAGAGAGGGAGGAGGAAAGAGGGAGAGAGCGAGGGAGGGAGAGGCTTCCAAAATGGCTTCTACATCATCATCTGGTGCTAAAAGCAGAAAGCATCCGTTCAAACAGAAGTATACAAAGAGATGCCAATGAATGCACTGTCAAGTAAGGTGCATAGAAGACATGTCGATTGGTAGGAAAGTTATGCATTCTTGTACTCTTACATGGGTATGACCGCACATATAAAAACAACATTTTCAGCAAAATGGCACCGTGTAAAAGTACTGATTTCCTCAGCAAGATTTTCAGGTACTAGAATACTGAAATGCTCTTGACAAAATGTGGCAGCTCTGGCTATAGAGTATTGTCCAAGTATATGATCATTTTAAATTGAAGTTTGCAATTCTGCTTTGTGGGAAACCTCTTGCTTAGTTGAAAACCATTTTGTAAGCTTTAAATGGGTCGCCTTTCCACAAAGTAGATGCATTTGCACACTGGCAAAAAAGTAGCCACAAAATTATGCCCAATTTCCTGATGCTAGTACTTTCAGCGGGTTTCTTTTCCAAAATTTTAAGATTGAAGTGCACATGAATAAAATGGATTACAGGGCTCGAAATTAATGGTTGCCCGTGTGTCAGTGATGACCTAAAGTCCCTCCGGCCAACTTAACAGCCGTGCCATTTTGCCCAGCTTGGCAAGCACCCGGGACATATTCTGTTTACATATTCTGGTGTGCTACAGCAAGCAAGAATTTCATTGCCCTATCTGGGACACATGACAATAAAACTCTCTTGACTCTTGACTGGGACTTAAGCAAAAAAAGGGTTCTTGGGAGAAAAGAGCTAACTTACATTTAGTTGCATCTGGTTGGGTAACTATGGTAGGGTGAAGACTATTCCATGCTTTAATTGTGCGGGGGAACTCCATAGAGCATCCAGCATCTCTGGTAGATACCCTTCTTTAGATTTCCTCTGGTTTTAGTGTTTTTAGTATAATTTAAAGATACAGCGTGGAAACAGGCCCTTCGGCCCACCGAGTCCACGCCGACCACCGATCACCCGTACACTAGTTATATCCCACACATTAGCGATGCGAGTCAAGAGTGTTTTATTCGCACACACACACCACACACACCACACACACACACACACACACTCTTCACTCCTGGGATTAATAAAGTTCTATCGTATATCGTGTGTAGGAAGGAGCTGCAGATGCTGGTTTAAACTGAAGATAGACACAAAAACTGGAGTTACTCAACAGGTCAGACAGAATCTCTGGACAAAAGGAAAATATTACGTTTTGGGTTGGATCAGAAAAAGGTTCCTGCACACTTTTGGAATGTGGAGGGAACGAGCACCCGTCTTTAGATTTGGGGGGCAGTGTTAGCTGTGAGGAGGATGCTAGGAGACTGCAAGGTGACTTGGATAGGCTGGGTGAGTGGGCAAATGTTTGGCAGATGCAGTATAATGTGGATAAATGTGAATAAATGTGAGGTTATCCATTTTGGTGGCAAAAACGGGAAAGCAGACTATTATCTAAATGGTGGCCGATTGGGAAAGGGGGAGATGCAGCGAGACCTGGGTGTCATGGTACACCAGTCATTGAAGGTAGGCATGCAGGTGCAGCAGGCAGTAAAGAAAGCGAATGGTATGTTAGCTTTCATTGCAAAAGGATTTGAGTATAGGAGCAGGGAGGTTCTACTGCAGTTGTACAGGGTCTTGGTGAGACCACACCTGGAGTATTGCGTACAGTTTTGGTCTCCAAATCTGAGGAAGGACATTATTGCCATAGAGGGAGTGCAGAGACGGTTCACCAGACTGATTCCTGGGATGTCAGGACTGTCTTATGAAGAAAGACTGGATAGACTTGGTTTATACTCTCTAGAATTTAGGAGATTGAGAGGGGATCTTATAGAAACTTACAAAATTCTTAAGGGGTTGGACAGGCTAGATGCAGGAAGATTGTTCCCGATGTTAGGGAAGTCCAGGACAAGGGGTCACAGCTTAAGGATAAGGGGGAAATCCTTTAAAACCGAGATGAGAAGAACTTTTTTCACACAGAGAGTGGTGAATCTCTGGAACTCTCTGCCACATAGGGTGGTTGAGGCCAGTTCATTGGCTATATTTAAGAGGGAGTTAGATGTGGCCCTTGTGGCTAAGGGGATCAGGGGGTATGGAGAGAAGGCAGGTACTGGGTAATGAGTTGGATGATCAGCCATGATCATATTGAATGGCGGTGCAGGCTCGAAGGGCCGAATGGCCTACTCCTGCACCTAATTTCTATGTTTCTATGTTTAAACCTATGCGATCAAAGGGAAAAGCATACAGACAGCACCCATATTCAGGGTCAAATCTGGGTCTCTGGCACTTTTAGGCAGCATCTTTATGGCCAATGTACTGCCCGATAGCTCTAAAGGGGGACATAGTGTCACTTAGATATAAGACTGAAAATGGATAGTTTCGTATACCTTTTTGTCTGTTGGAAAACAAAATATAGTGGCACAGCTGGTGGACTTGCTGCCTCAAGGGCCTGTCCCACTTGGTCGTCATTTGCGCGTCACGCAGATGGCGCGAGAAGATTTTGTACATTCCAAAATCCTGGGGCGCCACATCACCATGCACCATGCGCGTGTAATGCGCGGCATGACCCGCGTGTCGTGACACGAAAATGACGCCCAAGTGGGACAGGCCCTTCACACGCCAGAGTTCTGTTTGATCCTGTCCTCGGGTCCTGCAAACGTATGGGTTTCCTCCCACATCCCAACAATGCATTGGCTTTGTAGCTTAACTTATCTCGGTAAAATTGCCCCTAATGTGTAGGGAGTGGGTGAGGAAAGTGGGATAACAGAACTTGTGTGAATGGGTAGACAAAAATGCTGGAGAAACTCAGCGGTGAGGCAACATATATGGAGTGAAGGAAATAGGCGACGTTTCGGGTCAAGACCCTTCTTCAGACTGATGTGGGGGGGGAGAGCGCGGGAAGAAGAAAGGAAGAGGCGGAGATAGTGGGCTGATGGAGAGCTGGGGAGGGGAGGAGAAAGCACGGACTGCTTGAAATTGGATTCGTGAATGTTCACACTGCTGGGGTGTAAACTGCCCAAGCGAAATATGAGGTGCTGCTCCTCCAATTTACGGTGGGCCTCACTCCGGCCATGGAGGAGGCCCAGGACAGTAAGGTCGGATTCAGAATGGGAGGGGGAGATGAAGTGCTGAGCCACTGGGAAATCAGGTTGGTTATTGCGAACCGAACGGAGGTGTTGGGCGAAGCGATCGCCAAGCCTACGCTTGGTCTCACCGATGTATAGCAGCTGACACCTAGATCAGCGGATGGGTGTCAGTAGGTTTGTAGTCAATGTCGGTCAATAGTCTGTTTCCTGTGACGTGAGATCTAGAAACGGGAGGGAGAAGTTGGAGATGGTCCAAGTGAATTTGAGTGCAGGATGGAAATTGGTAGTGAAGTTGATGAAGTCAGTGAGTTCTGCATGGGTGCAGTCGTCAATGTAACGGAGGGCCAGTGTACGCCTGGAACAGTGATTGTTCGACATACCCCACAAAGAAGCAGGCGTAGCTAGGGCCCATGTGAGTGCCCATAGCTACGCCTTGGATTTGGAGGAAGTGGGAGGAGTCGAAGGAGAAGCAGAGTTGCCAAGTAGTACGGCTTTTCTGTATTTTGTACGGAAATGCGATAAGAATACGGATATATGGTTTTGCGTTGTTAAATACGGATTTTTTAGAGGTCCGTATTTAACAACGCAAAATCGACCATAGATAATCGTAACAACGAGGTGGAGCGGCCGGGATCAGCCCGACTTCCTGTTTCATTGGCATGCCACTCGGCAATGGAGGAGTGGTAGCCCAGTGGGGTTGACTTGGGATCTTGCTGCTTGGAAAATGCAGGGATGTGGGGGGTCATGCTGTACTTCTGGGGATTGTAACAGATTAAATCTATTGGTTTTCAAGATTTGGATGATTGTTTTTGTGGGCGTTGGTCTGCTGCGGTGCTTGGATTGGGGTCTCTCTGTCTCTTGTTCTTTCTCACTCTCTCTTGCACTCTCTCTCCTTCCCTCTCTCTCTCGCTCCCCTCTCGTATCCCTCTCCCTCTCTCTCACCCTCTCGCCTTGGCATTCCCGGAATCATTTGCCATTTTGCATCTGCGGTTCCTTCCTGTTGGGGGGGCGGGGGAGCCCTGACCCGTGGCGGCTCCCGGTTCGTTCCCTCCGCGGGTGCCGCCTGGCCCACTGAGTTCATCCAGCACTCTGTTTTTTATTTGGCTCTGAGTTGAAGGTAGACACGGGGGGTTGGGGTGGCTCAGCGGAAAGGGCGGCGGCTCTGGGGAGTGGGAGTGGGTGGCATTACGGGTCGAGACCCTTCTTCAGACAATCACAAGTACTCTCATCGACGAGAGTTCAGTTCAGTCTGAAGAAGGGTCTTCTCTCCAGAGTCGCTGCTTGTCCTGCTGAGTTACTCCAGCTTTATGTCTATCTTCAATGTCAAAGTTAAATAAAAAACACAGAGCGCTGGAGGAACTCAGCGGGCTGGGCGGCATCTGTTGTTTCGGGCCAGGGTTCTTCTTCAATAGGTAGGAACTGCAGATCAGGCATATTCTTCCGATTTTAATCAGAATTCCGATGTTTTGTTTTTTTTGTTTTCCTATTTGTCAATTTTTTGCGTCCGATTATTTGGCGGCCAATCAGCCGCTGTCTTCAAGGGCATTGTGTCCAATCACATAAATGCGCTGGTCCTTCGGCGGCCAATCAAACGCAGTCTCCGAGGGGCGTTGCGACCAATTGCGACCAGCTTCCCTTACTGAAGCTGACGATGGCTGCAGTCAACATAGAGAGAGAGAGAGAGAGATGCAAGAAAGCAGCTATGACATATAATACACAATAAACTGTTTTATAAATACACAATAAACAAGTTATGCATTCTTGTACTCTTACATGGGCATGACTGCACATTTAAAAAAAAATTCTCAACAAAATGGCACCGCGTAAAAACACTGATTTCCTCAACAAAATACTGATTTTCAGGTACTAGAATAGTGAAATGCTCTGACAAAACTTGGCAGCACTGGAGAAGTTGTCGAGGGTAAGGACCAGCTCTGCGAGGCGGAGGAGAGTATTGGTAGATACTTATTGGTATTGGTAGATCTTATGGAGATGTGTTCTCAGTAGTTGAAGTATAATATACATTGCTAATGTAGGCAGTCCCGCGGGATTGAGGATGCCTTTATCCACTTCTGTTTTGTGGGTTCTGAAGTGGCTACTTGGAACCACAGATTCCACAGAGAGGGCAGGTGGTAGCAGACTGTGTAGGTGGGTAGTTTGAAGTGGTTTTCTTCCTCTGCTTATGCTAGGTTTCTGCTTTCTAATATGCATGCCTAAAATGACTAATTGTTGCCTAAAATCTTGAAGACACTTCATTTAGTTGCTGTTAGAATGAATATAATTGTTCTCTTTTCTGACTAGTTAGATGATGAAGTTAAGGGGATTTCTTTTGTAAAGCCATTTTGGTTTGTGGCTTCCTACCCACTTCCGTCATTGATATATTGCTTTCACTTTCTGTGCTTTGAGATTTGTAACTGGACATTTGACACGTGGAAAGAGTAGGTCTGACCATTACTGGAGTGAGGCATTTATTCGATCATCATTCCCGTTAAATTAACATCTCCACATGACATTGCCATGTAAGTAGGCAGACATTGTTGGCAGTGAGGATTGAGTAATAGAGGTAAGTAAATATTGTGGAAGTTTATTTGACAATTTAGCTTTTCTTCTGTGTTAAACAGTTCATAGAGTATGTTTTGTTGAATGAATTCTTTTTTTTAATGCTCGTGTACAGTTACTTCAGTATACAAGTTTGCCTTGGTCCTGAGATGTCCTGTTGAATAAATTTGCAGCATGATCGTTTAAAATCAAGTGAATTAAGTTATTGATTTCCAGTTTCTAATAAGGTTTACTTTCAGTGGTGTATGTCTTAACATCTGGTTATGTGATTTTAAAAACAACCATCACTTCGTACACTTAAGTAAGGACATACTGAGTTACATGTATGCTGGTATATCTGTTATTCCATCCCCTTGCTTGGCTTCGGGTGAAGTGTCAAGTTGTCTTACAACTTTAGGCTGTGCACGGCATAAGCAAGAAGGTGAAGTGTAATAATGCTTGTAGATCCTGGCATGATTGGGATCCAACGCTAGGCATTCATCTCTCCGATCTTACACCAGTCATATCTGATGTAGGATTAGAGTTCCAATTAATTTGAATGTGGCTTTGCAGCTCTGGTTAGATGAAGGATATATAAGGAGAGGTTGATTATTAAAACACTATTAGAAACTAAATAATAAAATGCCCTTATGTTGATTGTTTAAGACATTTGTGCCTGCAGCCGTCTTGTTCCATCCACTGATCCTTGTAGTCTTGCAAATTTTTCACCACAATAAATTAATCTAAATTCCTCTCAACGTTTGAGTTGCCAAGCCCAGGTCGTTACGATAGGAAAAATGTTGGCTTAGCACAAATCTCTTGGGAATGCCACTATTTGCTTTCCGCCTTTCAAAAAAAATTCTTCATCATGACCTACCATTTCTGTAACTTAGCAAGCATTTGTACCCATGCTATAAATGCTCCCTTGTTTCCAAAGGTCTTTTGGAAGTCCACATCCAGGGCTTTCTGGAGCGCTAGTATGGGTGTTATGGGCTGAAGGGACTGGTTTCCAGAGGGCTAGTATGGACATTGTGGGCTGAATGGATTCTTGGGCTGGCAGCTCAGTCACTCATGCCTGGTGGGCTGGCAGCTCAGTCACTCAGGGCTGGTGGGCTGGCAGTTCAGTCACTCACGGCTGGTGGGCTGGCAGTTCACTCACGGCTATTCCTTGAAATTCCATTTCAAGCTGAGTGCAGGCCACCAAATTCAAATGCAATTTCATACAATTTCAAGCAGAGTGCAGGCCACCAAATTCAAATGCAATTTCATACCATTCCAACCAGAGTGCAGGCCACAAATTCAAATGCAATTTCATACAATTTCAAGCAGAGTGCAGGTCACCAAATTCAAAAGCAATTTCATACCATTTGGGCTTTAGTACAGGTACTCCAAAGTGCGGACTCGCCAATAGCTTGCAGAACTGTAACATAACGCACCAACTTCTATACTCAATTCCTTGACTGACGAAGGCCAATGTGCATTCACCACCTCATCTGTATGTGGTGTCACTTTCAGGGCAGACTCTAGAGAAGATGGACACATTGATACCTAAACAACTAACGTTGTAGACATGCAAGAGTCACTATGCAACCATGGACACTTGGTGTTTTCTTCTCAAGATGTCTCTTCAACAATGAAGAGGCCAATAAGCATCCGGAGCAGCATAATAGAAACTGCTGCATGGGACTGAATTACTTACTGCATGACTCTTACTCTTTTTTTTGAATGTTTTTGTCTACTAAGTGTAGGACAGGTAGTGTTGGAGGGTACGGGAGCAGCTTGAGGCAAAACCTGCTTACTTAAAGTCCATAACTCTTAAATGTATGTATAAACTTTAACAATAAACTATTCACAAGTCTTGAAAGAATGCAAATAGATTGCCAAGTTACTCCCACATGTTTAGCAATAATATCTCTTGTGTGGCTTGTTTTGGCAACAAGTGCAGCTGGTTTCTGTTGAATCAGCTGTAGAAAGTAGGAACGATCAGTGTTAATGAATACGAACAATAGTCCATTTGAAGTTATTCGTTGTGGGTTTAACATTTACTTTAGACTTAAAAATATGTTTATATTTCTCCAATTTTTTTCTCTTGGCAAAGCAGTGCAGCAAAAGTTTATGAAAATGGTTGAGCCTATTTGCTTTTTTTCTATAAATAAATGATTATTCTGCATTGTTGAGTATGAACAGAATAGGCTGATGTATATCTTCTTTATCAATTCTGTATTTATGATTCATTGATTGCTATTTTTGTTTTAATTTATTTGCAACTTTCCATTTAAGTCTCAACTCTATGTGGTATCACACTACCAGTTTCTTCTCTTGAACTACTCATTACTGTTCATTGATAGTGTAGTGACGAATCAGAACAAGCGACAAAACCACTCATACTGGGAAGTAGGAAAAATTCCTAACCACAAATGTGGAGTAAGTTAATTTTATAGGTAAGCTGTCTTAGTCCAAGTATGGGGCCAAAAACAGCCCAGAAGTAGACTGAGACAATGGCTAAAAGAAAGTGTTGAAGTCAGTAGTTCAAGAATGTACTTTATGGCACTTTGCCTGTAATTACGCTTTGCGGCCTCTAAACATTCTCCTAAAGTTTGTTATCCAAAAGTGCACACAATATTTTGAAAGTTAGGATGGCCACTCTTATCGTACGTGTGTCTGTATAAATTTAAACCCACTGTCCATGACAATACCATCTAATTGTTGGGTATTTATACCAAAATCTGGCGACTCTTGCACATTGACTCAGTGGGCTGTTTTTAAGCATTATGCACTTAACTAGGGAATGTACTTATTGTGGCAATAATCTTAATGATCTGTATGCAAAAAAGACTTTCGCTGTACCTTGGTACAAGTAATATTAAGGAACCATTGATATTTGAAATGAGTGTGCAGTCCGGATTATTATTGTTACTATTACAAGGCAGCAAGCAAAAAATCAATTAATAGAACTCCCTAACAGGTAAAGAAGTGTAACAGGCTCTAGTGTGATATACAGTGTTTGGGACAAAGACCCATCATTTATTTATTTGCCTCTGTTCTCCACAATTTGAGATTTGTAATAGAAAAGATCTCGTGGTTAAAATGCACATTGACAGATTTTAATAAAGGCCATTTTAATACATTTTGGTTTCACCATGTGGAAATTACAGCAGTGTTTATACATAGTCCCCCTCATTTCAGGGCACCATAATGTTTGGGATACAGAAATGTCATGTAAATGAAAGTAGACATGTTTAGTATTTTATTGCATATCCTTTTCATGCAATGACTGCTTGAAGTCTGCAATTCATGGGCATCACCAGTTGTTGGGTGTCTTCTCTGGTGATGCTCTGCCAGGCCTGTATTGCAGCCATCTTTAGCTCATGCTTGTTTTGGGGGCTAGTCTCCTTCAGCTTTCTCTTCAGCATACAAAAGGCATGCTCAATTGTGTTCTGATCGGGTGATTGACTTGGCCACTGAAGAATTGACAATTTTTTAGCTTTGGAAAAACTCCTTTGTTGCTTTAGTAGTATGTTCGGGATCATTGTCTTGCTGTAGAATGAACTGCTGGCCAATGGGTTTTGAGGCATTTGTTTGAACTTGAGCAGATAGGATGTGTCTATACACTTCAGAATTTATTATGATACTACCATCAGCAGTTGTATCATCAATGAAGATTAGTGAGCCAGTACCTTCAGCAGCCAAATATGCCCAGGCCATAACACCCCCACCACTGTGTTTCACAGATGAGGTGGTTTGCTTTGGATCTTGCGCAGTTCCTTCTCTCCTCCATACTTTACTCTTGCCATCACTCTGGTATGTTAATCTTCGTCTCATGTGTCCACAAGACCTTTTTTCCAGAACTGTGGTTGCTCTTTTAATGGCGGATGTGCAGGAGTGGGCGCCGTCTGTGTATGGCAGCCTGCCTGCAGTCCGTCTCTTCACCTTTTTTTATTTTAAGTCCTGTCCAAAATGTTAGTGGAGGTCTTTTATGTGGTGGGTGGGGGTGGGGAAAGGTGAAACTTTAATTCTTAGTCACCTACCTGGTCGGAGAGGCAGCATCCCTCCGAGCTGCTTCTTCGCCCCGTCCTCGCGGCCTACCATCGAGAATGGAGCGGCGTTTCCTGTCGGGACCGGCCGGGACTACAACTTCGGCGGCGGCACCGCGCAAGGGCACCATCATGGAGCGGAGCCACGGAGCAGGCGATGCCTTACCGGAACGCCGTGCGGTAAGCTCCGGAGCGCTGTGGCCGCCGACTCCCAACATCGTGGAGCTGTGGCTGCGGGCGTCCGGCCGCGGGCGGTGCTAGATTTGGAGCGCCCCGGAGCCTGGGATTGAGTTCGCCGGGGTCGGAGCTCCAACCGGCGCGGCCTGAGATCTACGAGTGCCCTGGTCTCAGGTCTCTGGGGAGGAGGCAGCCGCTCCAGACTTTACAAGCCGCTTGAGGAATTGTTTCACCCGCCGCCAGAGTTCCATCTTCACGGCAAGAGGGCCCTGAAAATCATCGGGCTGGCTGCAAGGCCACAAATGGGCCCCGACCTCGGGTGTTTCAGAGGAAGAGGACTTAACTTTCTGGTGCCTTTCCCCACAGTGGACATTTTTGATTATGCTGTGGGGGGATGTTTGTGTTGAACTCTATAATGTTGTGTCCATTTTCTTTCTTTATTTATTTTTAACCTTTTTCTATGGTTTTTATGGAAACTTATTATTTAATTTATGTAAAGCACTTTGGTGTCAATGCGAGTTGACTTAAAACATACTATATAAATAAAACTTACTTACTTTAAGTACTTCTTGGCAAACTGTAACCTGGCCTTCCTATTTTTGCGGCTAACCAGTGGTTTGCATCCTGCAGTGTAGCCTCGGTATTTCTGTTCATGAAGACCTCTGCGGACAGTGGTCATTGACAAATCCACACCTGACTCCTGAAGAGTGTTTTTGATCTGTCGGACAGGTGTTTGGGGATTTTTCTTATAGAGAGAATTTTTCTGGCTGACAAAAGAAGTCGGGGACAGAATAAAAATAAAAGAGAAGTATAACATAGCAAAGATGAGTGGGAAGCCAGAGAATTGGGAAACTTTTAAAGAGCAACAGAAGATAACTAAAAAGGCAATACGGGGAGAAAAAATGATGTGCGAAGGTAAGCTAGCCAAAAATATAACGGAGGATAATAAAAGCTTCTTCAGGTATGCGAAGAGGAAAAAATTAGTTACGACCAAAGTTGTATCCTTGAAGACTTAAACAGGTGAATTTCTTATGGGGAACAAGGAAATGGCAAATGAGTTGAACAGGTACTTTGGATCTGTCTTCACTAAGGAAGACACAAACAATCGCCCTGGTGTACTCATGGCCAGAGGATCTAGGGTGACGGAGGAACTGAAGGAAATTCACATTAGGCAGGAAATGGTGTTGGGTAGACGGATGGGACTTCGTATCATCTGCAAACTTGGCCATCAAGCCTTCAAATCCCTTATCCAAAATATTGATATACAATATGAACAGGAGCCACCCCAACACCGATCTCTGTCACTTTTTAGAACACTATGACTTCCAAAAATCCAATCAGGTTTTCAAAGCAGGGCACAATTTCTTCACTGTTAATCCAGGGCTCTCAAACTTTTTTTCTCTGTTTCCAGCTGGGCAACCTAGACTAATCTCTGACCCTTCCAACACAGAGTTGATGCTCTGCGGTGGGTCCAGAGAAGAGTAACATTGTAATAGAACTCATGGCATTTATATAGGTATTAGACATTTCAGATACAGAGGGTATGACAAGATAGTAACCAATCATCTGAGTCCTTCTGGTGATTTATAACATCAGCCACATGATCCCCCATTCCCTGGCCTCACCTTACAACCTTTGTTTGCCTGTGCTTTATAACTTTGCTTAGAATTATTTCATTTCAACACAGCAAAACCCCAGCAGGCTCAATTATCAAAGACCACTCCTCAGAATATAAGATGCATATGTATTACAATGATCACACAAGTCATACACACTTTCCATACCAAGAAGAAAGATATTTCTATAAATCTAAACAAAGTCTAATGTTTACAGTCCTACTAAGGCACAATACATTTCATAGATTGTTTCACTACAATTTTACCGTTTAAAATACTATTACCTATGTATTAAAACATTAATTATATGAGTTTGCCGAATTACAGTTTCGAAGTTCAAAACCCACACACACCTCCCAACCAAGCATACATGGGTCGTAAATCTGTCAACTTAATTAATAAGTGCTTGGTGCAAGGATACAACTTAATTTTAATTTACGGCCTCTTTCCTGCTATCTGGAAGCTGGATTTCCAATCTCACTACAAGGTCTTTTACAAATATTACAGAACAAAGCGTAAATTCACAACTCAGACCATTACATCAGAATTACATCTGCTTCTTCGACTTTCTATAAACATAGGGAGGTCACATATCCATCAATCTAATTCTTTTCCTCTACAAGCAACTACTCCCTTTCACACACATCCTATCCCTTATCCCAATCTCATTATAATTTAACTTAGCCAAAGCTAAATTACAGATTCTGTTATCTCTCAGCCTGGGATTGTCTCGAACTCAGCATCACAAAATCATATCAAATACAATTTCCTCCAGTGATATAATTGCCTCAAAGCAATAAACTAAGCTATGCAGGTTCAGATTAGCGTTTCTATGTTTTGATTCATCTGTTCGCTGTATGTGTCTCTTTGCACTTTATTTCTCTAGGACCCATGTGTTTCTGAAAACCTTAAGTTTTTCTTTTGCAAATTACCTAGCATATAAAAGTCACTATCTGAGCGGTTCTATTATATAATATTTCCTCATATTTGGATCTTGGGGCTAATGGAATCAAGGGATATGAGGAAAAAGCAGTAAAAGGGTACTGATTTTGGATGATCAACCATGATCATATTGAATGGTGGTGCTGGCTTGAAGGGCCGAATGCCCTACTCCTGCACCTATTTTCTATATTTCCAGTTGAGGAACACTCGGATTGTCTTCTTTGGTGTGCACTCCTCTACGCACTTACTGATGAAGTCTTGCTTCAGTGGACTCATTCGGGTTGGCTGCAGAATCCGTCAATATGCATCAATCCACTGATGCAAAACAGTTGCGTAGGATGCCATCCGTGTCCGCCGACCAGTATTGAACAGCTTTCTGTACTGGATCTTCCTGCTTCAGTTTTTGTTTATTGGCAGGGAGTAAAAGCACAGCTAGGCGATCAGATTTCCCGGAATGTGGCCGAGGAATGGAGCCGAAGGCATTTGCCTACTTTCTCAGTGATTACCAATATAAAGTACTCATTTACCATCTCCCCAACTTTTCTGGCTCAACCCAAGTTCTTTACCTAAAGCCCTCTTTCCTCCACCAGCCTCTGAGCTCCACCAAATGTAGAATCTCTTTTATTTTGCTAATGTGTAATCCTAAGATTGCAACCCTAGAGGACCACGTTTTTAAATGTTGTATCTAACTCCTTAAATTCTCTTTGGAGGATAGAAATATAGAAAATAGGTGCAGGAGGAAACTATTTGGCCCTTTCAGCCTTCGAGCTTGCACTGCCATTCATTGTGACCATGGCTGATCATCTACAATCAGTAACACGTGCCTGCCTTGATGTTGAGCTGCCTGCCCCATATCCCTTGATTCCGCTAGCCCCTAGAGCTCTATCTCCCCAGTCGTTGGTACCAATGTGAACCATGACATTTGGCTGCTGCTTATTGCGTATGGCGTGCACAGTCTGAAGTTGGAAGACAAGTTGTTCTGTTTGATCTTCTGTTTGATTTGGATGCTCACCTTTCCTTTCAAAACGTTCTGTGCCTGCCCTGAGGTCATTGTTGAGTCCCTTACAGTCACATTGATGCTGTGGCCAAGAAATCACACCAATACCTCTAATTCCTCAGTAGATGAAGGAAATTTAACATATCTCAAATGATCCATAGCAATTTCTGTAGATGCACCATAGAAAACATCCTATTGGGATACATCATTGCTTAGTTTGGCAACTGCTCTACCCAAGGCTGCAAGAAATTGCAGATAGTTGTGAATGTAGTTCAGTACATCACATAAACTGCCTATTTCGCAACCCCACTCTCAATTAACTATCAACACTTCATGCTGCCTCGGGAAAGCAGCCAATGTGATCAAGGAGTACATACACTCTGGTCATTCCCTCTTCTCCCCCCTCCTGTTGGATAAAAGATAGAAAAGCTTGAAAAAAAGTTCTCTGTAGTTGTAACAATATATTCTGCACTCTGTTTCATTTATTTTTGCACTACTTGTTGTATTTGTGTATGGTTTTGATTGTAATCATGTGTCAATGGTTTTACCTGGATAGCACGCTAAACAGTCATTTACTGTATCCCGATACACATGACAATAATAAACCTTCCATCTTACCATCTGTAAAGTACAAATGGAATACTTTCGACTTAGGTCAGGGGTCGACAACCTTGTTCTGCATAGGGGCCGGGACGCATGTCTGTGAGCGGATGGCGGGCCACATCTATCACATGTACACATGGATCCCGCCCCCATCCCGCCAGGCATCAAATCACGTGTTCACAGAAAGTAGGCAAAAATGCTGGAGAAACTCAGCTGGTGAAGCAGCCTCATGCAATCCTTGCATGTCTCACCCGCTGAGTTTCTCCTGCAATTTTTCCAGCATCTCCAGTTCTTTCTTAAACATGTTCACAGAAGGTGCGTGGCCGTGCCAGCGGCTTTGCGCAGGATGCGGTACAGCCAGAGCTCGACCGCACTCGGCCAAGCTCGGGGGGGGGGGGCTGGATGATTGCGGGGGGAAAAAAATCCACCTGCGGGCCGGATGATTTCGGGTTACGGGCCGCATTCGGCCCGGGGGCCTACGGTTGCCGACCCCTGACTTAGATGAACGTACCTCCAGTAGCACTTGGGAAACAAAGCATTATTCAGAACACAATATCCCATCCCACCCAAATAGTCATTTGGCTGCAATGTGCACCATTCACAAAATGGACTACAGTTACTTACCTTGTCTACTCTGACAGCACCTCTCAAACCAACAACTTGTACCATTAAGATGGATAAGTGCTTTGAAGAGCATGGGTTTTCCATCAAGTTGCATGCAATATTTACTTAAAAGTAGATTGTTATTCCTTAATTGTCAGAATCGTTGAACTCCCTTTCCAACAATATTTTGGGAGATCAGTCAAGACTGTGATGGTTCAAGGTGGTGGATCACCAGCACCTTTTTAAAGAGAGCTATACATGCTTAACCATGCCAGCAATGCTTACATCATGGAAAATTAGAAATAATACCTCTTTCATCCTCTTCCCCTCGTCATAATATTTGTGTCATTCACATTTTTTTTTAAACTCGAGGATGTCTTCATGGTGAAGTTTTTTATATTTAGAACTTCAAATCCAGATTGCTAATGGGCAGTAATGGAACATAATGTCAAGAAACCGGTCTTCAATCGGCTTAATCTGATTGAAATGAAGGAATGCAAAGCTCGTGCACAAAATAGTCAAGTCAAGAGAGTTTATTGTCACATGTCCCAGATAGGACAATGAAATTCGTGCATTTGCTGCAACACAACAGGATATTGTTGTCATAAATACAGATCAGATCCGTGTGTCCATATACCAAAAAAAATATATATACACACACATCAGTAAACAGATAAAGTGCAATAGTTTGTATTAGTTCATAGCTTGTTTGAAGTTGTGTTTAGTAATCTGAAGCTGTTCCTGAATCTGGATGTTGCAGATTTCAGGCTCCTGTACCTTCTACCTGATGGCAACGGAGAGATGAGTGTGTAGCCAGGATGGTGTGGGTCCTTGATGATGCTGGCAGCCTTTTTGAGGCAGCGACTGCGATAGATCCCCTCGATGGTAGGGAGATCAGAACCGATGATGGACTGGGCAGTGGTTACGACTTTTTGCAGCCTTTTCTGCTCCTGGACGCTTAGGTTGCCGTACCAAGCCATGATGCAACCGGTCAGCATGCTCTCTACTGTGCACCTGTAGAAGTTCGAGAGAGTCCTCCTTGACATACGGACTCTCCATAATCTTCACAGGAAGTAGAGGCGCTGATGTGCTTTCTTTATGATTGCATCAGGAGGAGGAGCCATCTTGAGGAACGGCTGCTAGCCAGCAGCCGTCCGTTTTAATTCGCTTTTTTTTAATAGTTTTTAGTGAGTCCTGTTTTTCGTTCGTTGGGGATATGGACTTTTGATTGTGGGGGGTAGGTGTCAACTCTACTTCTAGGTCCCTACCTGGTCGGTGAGGCAGCTTTTTCTCCGGGCTGCCCGTCGACCCGTCCTCGTGGCCTACCAGCGGGCTTGGAATGTCGTTTCCTGGCGGGGACCGCCCAGCACCTCGGCCTCGGTGGTGGCACAGTGCTGGAGCGCTTTCGTGGAGCGGAGCGGGCAATGCCTTGCCTGGGTCGCCGCGCTGGATCGATGCGCTGGAACTCCGGTGAGCTGAGACCGCCGTGTTCAACACCTCCGGGCTGCGGGTCTGCGGAGCGCGGAGCGGGCGATGCCGACTTCATCATCGGGAGCCTGGGAGCTCCAAACCGGGGCGAGCTTGTGGGCTTCGGAAGCCGCGGTCTCCAACTAGAAAGCGGCCGTTCCAGGTGGCCCAGCCGCTGAGAGGACTCTCCCGACGCCGGGGCAAGATCAGTGAGAATGGCCAGGAACATCGGGCCTCCGTAGAGGCAATTGCGGTGGCCTCAATAGGCCTGACTTTGGGGTGAACTTGGGGTGGGGACTGGACATTGTGCCTTTTTTTAATATATTTTTTTGTCTGTAATGTAATCCTGTTAGTCTTTGTCCAAGACGGCTGCCGTGGAGGGAGAGTGGACGTTGGCGCGCTTTGGCTGTCGCTATTCTCTCTTCACATTGTGTTTTTGATTTTCTGTTTTTGGACTGAATTCTGTTTTTAGTTTGTGTCTCTGTGATGTCTTTATTATTTATTTTACTCTGATTATATGTTTATATTCCTGTTAATCTATGTAAGGTGTCCTTGAGATGTGTGAAAGGCACCCAACAAATAAAATTTATTATTATTATTATTATTATTATTATTATTATAATCGGTGTTCTGGGACCAGGAGAGAGTTTCAGAAATATGAACGCCCAGGAATTTGATGTTCTTGACCCTTTCCACCATCGACTCATTGATATAAACGGGACTGTGGGACCCCATCCTACCCCTTCCGGAGTCCACAATCAGTTCCTTGGTTTTGCTGGTGTTGAGAGCCAGGTTATTGTGCTGGCACCATTTGGTCAACTGGTCGATTCTGACTTGTCCCCATCAGTGATACGTTCCACGACAGTGTTGTCGTCGGCAAACTTGATGATGGAGTTCGCACTATGTCTGGCTACGCAGTCATGAGTTTAGAGAGAGTACAGCAAGGGGCTGAGCACGCAGCCTTGAGGTGCTCCAGTGCTAATTGTAATCGAGGATGACACATTTCTACCAATACTAACAGACTGGTCTATGAATGAGGAAGTCGAGGATCCAATTGCAGAGGGATGCGCAGAGACCCAGGTCTGAGAGCTTGGTAACCAGCTTGGAAGGGATGATAGTATTAAATGCTGAGCTGTAGTCAATGAATAACAGCCTGACATATGAGTTTTTGTTGTCCAAGTGGTCCAGAGCAGAGTGGAGAGCCAGTGAGATCGCATCCACCGTTGATCTGTTGTGGCAGTAAGCGAACTGCAGTGGGTCCAGATTTTTATCGAGGTATGAGTTGATTTGCACAATGATCAGCCTCTCAAAGCACTTCATCACCACTGGTCGATAGTCATTGAGGCACGTCATCTTGCTCTTCTTGGGCACCAGTATTATTGATGCCCTTTTAAAGCAGGTGGGAACCTCAGACCTCAGAAGTGGGAGGTTGAAAATGTCCGTAAAAACTCCAGCCAGTTGGTCCGCACAGGTTTTCAAAACACGCCCGGGTATACCATCAGGTCCAGGCGCTTTCCGAGGCTTCACCCCTCTAAAGGATCTTCTGACGTCGGCCTCTGTGACCGTAATGACATCACGGCGAATGGGGGCTCGGGAAGGCACCTCAGTATTCTCCCTATCAAAGCGTGCGTAAAACGTATTGAGCTCGTCAGGGAGTGATGCTTCGCTGACATTTGAGCTGCCTCCTGATTTCGCCGTGATAGGTATTTCTTTTCTAATATGTTTAGATTTGGGTGTAATTTGTTTTTAATCGTTTTTGATTTTTACTTTCCTAGGATTTGGAGTTCCATGGCGTGATGAGATTTTATTTTCAAGACAAAGTAGCAGGCAACTTTGCAACAAAATGCATCAGAGTGTCCAGCACCGCCACAACGCAAGATGTCATAGAGACACTTGCAGAGAAATTCCGACCAGACATGCGGATGTTGTCCTCGCCTAGATATTCACTTTATGAAGTGCACGTCAGTGGTGGTAAGCTTCTCAAGATCATTATCTTTTTTTCTAGTCGTGCAAACTTTTGAAATTGTATTTTCAGACGTCAGTTATTTCGTAATTGTGGATTTATTACTGATTTGTGCGGATATTTACTACTGTTTGCACTTTGTCCAAAGAAATTAGCTTTTGAAGATGCAGTTACATTGTAAAATATGATCGCTGGTGCTCTTTTTCATCGCCATTCAACCCTTCCATTGTGCATCTGAAACTGATGTTGAGCAGATTTCTGAGTTTCTGGCCCTGGATTTGTCTCTGACAGTGAGCTCAAGATGCCAGATACCAGTTTGAACTAATTTTGTAACCCTGGCATTCAGCTGTTTGATTCACAATTTGTTTAGAGACTGCCATGAGATCTGGAGCCACATGGTCCTGGCAAAACACGATCTTACTACAAATTATTAGGTTATTGGTGTGTAAGTGCTACTTCATTGGACTGCCCACAACAGCTTCTATCACTTTGATGATTGAAAGTTGACTGGTTTAAATGGAATACGATAGAAAAGAGTATTTTAAAAATAATAATTAGGTCGGCCTCTGAATTATTTGATGCACAACATGTCTGCTTACCCTCCAGTTGTTAGCATGTAGACATCTCAACTACTGTGTAGGAAAGAACTGCAGATGCCGGTTTAAATCGAAGGTAGGCACAAAATGTTGGAGTAACTCAGCGGGGACAGGCAGCATCTCTGGAGAGAAGGAATGGGTGACATTTTTGGTCGAGACCATTCTTCAGACTCGGTCTTCATGAACAGCCGAAATTCATTAGACAAATAAATTAATGCTGTTATGCTCCACCCATTCCTTCTCACCATTGTCTCCGCATCTCCCCAGGCCCGCAACCTTGGCGTGATCTTTGATTTCACCCTCTCCCTTGAGCCTCACATCCGCCATGTCATTAAAACCCCCTTCTTTCACCTCCGCAACATCGCCAAAATCAGACCCTCTCTCACCCCCCCCCCGCTGCTGAAAGACTCATCCATGCCTTCATCGCCTCCCGACTGGACTACTGCAACTCACTTCTCTCCTTGGCATCAGCTCCAGCTACATCAACTGACTACAAATGGTCCAGAACGCAGCCGCCCGACTCATCACCCACACCAAATCCTGGCACCACATCACTCCAGTCCTCAAACAACTTCACTGGCTTCCCATCTCCCACCGGATCACCTACAAAATCCTGGTCCTCACCTACAAAGCCCTCCACCATCTGGCCCCCCCATATCTCACTGACCTCCTCTCCCCATACCAACCCTCACAGTCCCTCAGATCCACATCAGCCGGTCTCCTCTCCATCCACAAATCCAACCTCCGCAGTTTTGGGGACAGAGCCTTCTCCAGGGCAGCTCCCAGGCTCTGGAACTCCCTCCCACAACTGATCCGCAATTCCGTGTCCCTCACCATCTTCCAGTCCCGCCTCAAGACCCATCTCTTCACCTCTGCCTATCCTTAGCCCCACGTCCCCCTCCCTTTTCATCTGTGCTTGAATTGTTGCTCATTTTTTGGTTTGCTTTTGTTTTTGTTTGTTTTTGTTTTTTGCCTTGCCTTGTAAAGCGACTTTGAGTCCCTGAAAAGCGCTATATGAATTCAATTTATTATTATTATTATTATTATTATTATTAGTTTTATTAATGAAAGAAAATGGGATATTTAGTTGAAATTTTATTATGGATATTAGATAATTTAGGGAAGGTAACATTTTATTCAGGGAGTATTTTACACAATGATATTATTTTAGATTGTAAACTCAAGTATTTCCTAAATCAGCTGATTATATGGATTGGGGAAAGTAAATTTTGAACATGTGTTCTCTTTTTCTTAGAACGTGGGTTTATTTGTAGCTTAATAAATTGGAGTGTAATATTTCGACCATGCCCATGTTCTTGAGCTTCGGATAAACAAAATAGTTATTTTATTGGTCCATGGATTTTGGAGATTTCTTAGTTAATGGTGTTGCTACCAAAGTTAGTTGGCTTCTTAATTGGTTTCGCCTTGGATTGAATACATTTCCAATATAGTGGTTTTTACTGCAAAGCAGACATTGGACAATGCATTTTCTAGTGGCTATCTAATTATTGCAGTAAATTTCAGAAATATTTCAGAAATATTTTTAACAAATAGTCATTTAACATTATTTGGTACCTGAAATATCTGTTGCTAATAAATTGGAAGTGTGTCACCTTTTCTTGGCAATTTATTATTGAATGGCTGTATGGCGACCACACATTTCAGTGTACCAATTGGTACATGTGACAAATACATGTATCTTGTAAAGTGATGTAAACCTCGTTTTCACAGAAGTTATATGAGGAGTAACCTGTTTCCATTTTAAAGAGATTTCATGGTGAAATGAAATACAAACAGAATGCTGCTAGTACTTGCTTTGTTGAGGAGCATCTGTAGAAGAAACTGTTATTTTTGAGAGTTGTTAACTTCATTTATGACTAAAAGCTCATTGATCTTCGGCACTTCACTCTGCTCTCTCCCACCTCGACAACAGAGACACTTACGTAAGAATGCTGTTCATCGATTACAGCTCAGTATTCAACACCATTATACCATCTAAACTGATCACCAAACTCGGTAACCTGGGCATCGACCCCTCCCTCTGCAACTGGATACTGGACTTTCTAACCAACAGACCCCAGTCTGTTAGGTTAGACAAGCACACCTCTTCAACCCTCACCCTGAACACCGGCGTTCCACAGGGCTGTGTGCTGAGCCCTCTCCTCTACTCCCTCTTCACCTACGACTGCACACCTGTACATGGTACTAACACCATCATCAAGTATGCAGATGATACAACGGTGATTGGCCTCATCAGCAACAACGATGAGTCGGCCTATAGGGAGGAGGTCCAGCGCCTAGCAGCATGGTGCGCTGACAACAACCTGGCCCTTAACTCCAAGAAGACCAAGGAGCTCATTGTAGACTTCAGGAAGTCTAGGGGCGGCACGCACATCCCCATCCACATCAACGGGACGGAGGTGGAACGTGTTTCCAGCTTCAGGTTCCTGAGGGTCAACATCTCCGATGACCTCTCTTGGACCCCCAATACCTCAACTCTGATCAAGAAGGCTCACCAGCGTCTCTTCTTCCTGAGGAGACTGAAGAAGGTCCATCTGTTTCCTCAGATCCTGGTGAACTTCTACCGCAGCACCATCGAGAGCATCCTTACCAACTGTATCACAGTATGGCATGGCAACTGCTCTGTCTCCGACCGGAAAGCACTGCAGAGGGTGGTGAAAATTGCCCAACGCATCACCGGTTCCTCGCTCCCCTCCATTGAGTCTGTCCAAAGCAAGCGTTGTCTGCGGAAGGCGCTCAGCATCGCCAAGGACTGCTCCCACCCCAACCATGGACTGTTTACCCTCCTACCATCCGGGAGGCGCTACAGGTCTCTCCGTTGCCGGACCAGCAGGTCCAGGAACAGCTTCTTCCCTGCGGCTGTCACTCTACTCAACAATGTACCTCAGTGTCTGCCAATCATCCCCCTGATTTTTCCACTGATGCTGCCTGACCTGAGTATTTCTAGTATTCTATGTATTAAAAGTTTCCAGCATCTGCTTTACAATCAATATACTAGTTCTGCATGATTATAAATGTTGAAACTAGTTTATGAATAATTGCTTCATTTTTATGGAATCTGTCGTAGAATTTAATGGTGGGGTATGAATTTTATTTTGTAGAGGAGCGTAAACTTGACAAGGAAGAGAAGCCTCTGGTTGTACAATTAAACTGGAACAAGGACGATAGAGAAGGAAGATTTGTTTTGAAGAATGAAAATGCCTTCCTTCCACCAAAGGTAAGAACTTCCAGACAAATGCAGCTATTTCAGTGTTTCGCAGGTTGATATAGCTGTTGAATTTGTAACTCCGTTAAAGACTATCATAAGTACTACATAATATAATGAGTGACAGGTGTGAAATCTCACCGATTCGGTCATAGATTTATGTTCTCATTGGAGTCATGTGATTGATCTCTGTGCTTTCTCTTGAGTGAGAAATGCTGTCAAGGTGAAAGTTGGTGTTTGTCAAAAGCTACGTTATTACCAGCAGCCAATGTCAAGCCTGAATGGAAATGTTTATTTTAGTGATGTATGGAAGTTTTATTTCTGTGCAGTTGGTCTGCAGTATGTGCCACCGTATTCCCTTTTCATGACACTTCATCAACATTTAGATAATGTTTTCCCCAGGATAAGGCAAACAAGATTGGTCAGAAATTCTAAATAACAGTTGGGAGTAGAATATAATTTTTCTTTGTGTATATCTTATAATGTTAAGGAATAAACCATTTTAAGAAATATGAACCGCTCTAACTTTAAGACAAAACTCTTCCATTTTAATCGAGAGTGGATAACTGCACATTTTTTTTTGCCAGTTTTTTTGTATAGTGAATTTAAGGCCATTATTTCTGTCACATTCTCTTTGAATGTATGTACACATTTCCACTCCTCGTACAGTGTTGTCCTGGAGAACCCCTGCCAGATTCCTATGTCCTTTACTGTTGGTTAAATATCCCAGGCCATTTACTAGCAATGTTACAATACTTACCTTCAGCCGCGCTGCAGCTCTGCCACTGGCCATGTGCGCGACTTTTGCGCCTTTGAGGGGGGGATTAAAATCCCGTTTTGTACTGCCTGTCGGAGGCGGACTTCCTTGGGCTGCTAGCTGATGAAGAAAAATCGATCGGACTTCCGTTCCCCGTTTATTTTTATAAAAAATTTGCTGGACAGTTTAATATTTGGATTAAAATAAAAAGCGACTTCGAATGCCCTCAACGCCTACAATGTGACGGATCGCAAGAACAGGACAAAACAAAGGGTAAGTCGACTATTTTACATATACTCTTGCTTCTTCGGATGGCTATAATCTAATTTTACGTTGCAAAAGTATTATTTGGGCCCCATATGAACCGGCAGTGTTTTTTCTGCCGATATGGAGTTCAAATTCACCGCAAATGCAACGTTCCAATCGATCGAGTTCCAGAAGCAAGATGATTTAAATCCTCTTTTGTTTGGCCAATCATGTCATAAGCCATCTAAATTGTATATATTTTGTGTTATTCTCTCTCCATGATCATTATTTTTTTTAACAAAATATTCACAACAGTTTGAGTCGCATGTATTGTGCAAAAAAACAATAATTTTGATTATATTTTGAGTAGATGGTTCTGGATTAATTTATGGGAATTAAACATTAAATTCTTTCCATTCATATAAATTCATGACAGTGAGATTTAAAAATCATGTTATAATGTGATTTCTTGTGTGAATTGGATTAGTTTGTTATTTGGAGGCTATTTAAAAAAAATTATCCTTTTCTTAAGAAATGGAATCTACAGGACATTCTTAATGGGAAAGTAGTGGGCAGAAAGGCATGTTTGAAGTGCAGAACTTGTACTTTACAATGCCAAAATTGAAAAGTTTAGGAAAAACAAAGTGTACAGAGTTGCTTATTGATTACAATCTGAGGAGTATGATGATGCTACTGATTATGATATGCCAATGTACCAGCTAGCAACCGATCTCCATAAAAACTTGGTCTATTGCTAGAAATTGTAATTTATTTACCTATCTGTTACGGACTTACAGCATATTATACAATAATATTAAAGTTCTGATCTTGAGAATATCACATTTTGGAATTTTTTAAGGTAGTCTGGGTGTTTATTACTATTTCTGTCACAACTGTCAATTTTGTAATCAGCTACAATTAACTAATTATATGCTTTAATTTCAGGTCATTCAAGTAAGATGTTTTATATCTGTTTCAGAATGCTTCATTTATAATAACTGAAAATTTCATTCAGTTCTCTTAATTTTTAAGAAAGTTATGGGCTTTTGACTGTCCTCGATCACAGCTTTTGTGTTAAGTCAATGGAAAAGCAATAGGGAACAAGATGCTGATTTCCGAGTGTGAAAATGGCCATAGCTTTTTTTAATACTGAAGATATGAAAGTGAATTAGCTGTAAAATTTGACTTCTTTTTATGCTTTATCTGATGGGATAAATTGCAGACTTGATTTTTAAAATCTCAAAATTTTGTAACATTGCTACTTTTACTACATCTTGTACTTTAGAATATTAGCTCTCGCTCTTGCTTAGCCTGTAAGTGGGTTTTCAACAGTGGCTGCAACATTGTTTATTTTGCACTATATTTATGTTCCTAAACATTTGTTTAATTTATTTGGTGAGAAAAGCATTTGTAATCACAACTCTTTAGGTATTCCCACGCTGTCCACATTCTGAATGGTATCCTTGTCATTGTTTCAATAATCACTCATTTTGTTTGGTCACTTGATTGTCTGTATATTGCTGTACAATGTGATAGCTTTAATTTTAAATCACTTATAAATTTAGAAGGCATTTTATTACTGCTTCTTGCAACGATTTCTACAATGTCCATTATCATTTAAATTATTTGCACTTTTTTATGGGCTAGTATTATTTCTGTAAAAATCCACCTGATTTTAATAGTTGACTAGACCAAGTGGGTCCAGTTGGGCCCCGTCCCCCAACGCGGGGGTGCGGCATCACACGGGAGAGCTGGTCCCCGAATGCGGTGTCGCTGCTCACCCCGGAGACAGGCGCTCCCCCGGAGGCAATCGCCCACCCCAAGGAAAATTCTGGAATTTTTTATTGTAAATGAAACTTCTCCTCTATACCACCTGACTGGCACGACAAGTGGAAAAGGGATTTATTAAAGCTTAAAATGTGAATAACTCTTAAAATATAATAATTTAAACATTATAAATTAGATATATTCAGTTCAGTTCTTTCTTGCTGCATCTCTTGCTCCCCTCTGTTTCGTGTTCTTTCTCGTTCATCATCGAAATGTTCAGTAATTCTTTTTGCGTCTCTTGTTCCCTTCTGCTCTTCATTTCCGCTTGGTCGCTTTGCGTCTTTCATTGACCATGCTGCAACTCCTTTGCTCCCTCCTCTTGGCATGATGTAAGAAAGAGGTAGGTATTCATCAGGATGTAAATATTTATAAACTTCTTAAATACAATCATTCATATATTATATAAAACTCTGTGCGTTTGTTTGTTTGTTTGTTTGTTCGGTTGTCAGTCACATCTCCAAAACCCGTCGCGGTAACGGAGACATTTTTACATATTCCGGTAGAGATTTACCTCATGAATTCAAAAATCTTCACATCGGAAAATTTGGTTAATTATTTCCCGAGTTTTTAACTAAAATTGTTTTAAAATATAACTGCTACATGACGTCACAATGCCTTAAATATTCGCGACCAGCTGCGCAGACTTTTCAATTCGCAGCAAGTTACATGGATTGAAGCCCGTGAACACGTAATCAAGTCGTCCAGCGCGCTCCACTGGGCTTCTTGAAGTTCAACAACATGGTGGCTGCGGTCGTTATTGCAGAAAGAACAAGCAAGTTCTGCAGGTCATAGGAGGTCACCGGCTTACTCTTGAATCCTCTCCGTCTCCCCTGTCCGATCGTAGAACATGGCAGCGGCGGCCGTTATTGTCAAGTGGGCGCGGGGCACCTCTGGGAGAGGCCGTCTATGGAGACCTGCGATTGCTCTGTTGATCGCAGGGACACGGGGAATCGTTCCAGATCATTCCAGCCTGGCGGCATGCCCCCAACGAAGAATCAGTGGTTTATGAAGTTAAACCGTTGGGGAGGTGGAGAGGACGGTGACCCCCTCCCCTTGCGGGGGCATTGTGATGTCATTCGAAGCTGCCGTTATGGAGGTGGAGAGGGCGGGAACACCCTCTCCTTGCAGGGGCATTGTGATGTCATTCATAGACATAGAAACATAGAAAATAGGTGCAGGAGTAGGCTATTCGGCCCTTCGAGCCTGCACCTCCATTCAATATGATCATGGCTGATCATCCAAATCAATATCCCATATCCCATATCTGCCTTCTCTCCATACCCCCTGATCCCTTTAGCCACAAGGGCCACATCTAACTCCTTCTTAAATCTAGCCAATGAACTGGCCTCAACTACGTTCTGTGGCAGAGAATTCCACAGATTCACCACTCTCTGTGTAAAAAATGATTTTATCATCTCGGTCCTAAAAGACTACCCTCTTATCCTTAAGCTGTGACCCCTTGTTCTGGACTTCCACAACATCGGGAATAATCTTCCTGCATCTAGCCTGTCCAACCGCTTAAGAATTTTGGAAGTTTCTATAAGATCCCCCCTCAATCTTCTAAATTCTAGCGTGTACACTATTCGAATTTGCTTGAAGCTCGAAGCTGCTTGAAGAATCTGAGTTGTTTGAAAAGCCGTTTTTGGCTTTTTTTTTTAACTTTAATGATGAATAACTTTTGAAATATAGCATGGAATGTGAAGGGAACCTATTTATAGCGTCGACCGGGTTAATGTGAGTAATAGGTTCGTGACGCGTAGCGTTTTGATGAAGGTAGAAAAACACTTACACACACGCATACGTACACAGGCATACACTCGCACTCACACCCACCCCCACACACATGCGTGTACCTACATACAAGATGAGACCTTTATAGGTATATATACTAGACCACGTTCTGACCCGTTGGGGGGTAGAGAGGGAGGGCGGGGTAGAGATGGAGGGAAGGGGGTAGACAGGGAGGGAGGGTGTTAAGAGGGTGGGAGTGAGGGTATATAGGGAGGCGCTAGAGAGTGGGAGCGAGGGTAGAGAGGGAGGGGGCGAGAGAGGAGTGTAGACGTGGCAACTACCCTCCCTACCCCTCCTCTCACTCATTCCCTCCACTCCCTCCCCAAGTTCTTTCCCCTCTCCTCTTCCCCCAATTCCTCCTTCACCTCTCTTTCCCTCTCCTTTCCCCTGCCGCCTCTGTTCCACCTCCGCGAGGCCTCTTTGCCGCCGCGAGGCCCCACCGTCGCGGCCCTATCGTCGCGAGACCTCACCGCTGCCGTCTCGATGTTTCCTTCGCCGCGGTCTCGACGCCTCCTTGATAGCCATGTAAATCCCCAGACGCGGCGTCGCGGGTGGAAGCCCAGGTCGGAAAAAGCGGAATTTTAATTTAAATGCGGCCCCCCCCCTGACGTCACTGGAAATGACCTCATGAAAGGAACATTTTTACATGTCACTCCATGTATTTAAACAGGAGCTGCAATTAATGAAATTGTAATAACTTTTTTACAGCAAACAAAGATAAAGGAGGGAATGTGAATCTGAAAATGGCTATAAAATGGGAATTCCATTTAAATCAGTTGCAAATTAATGGATAGTTTTAGAATTATTATTGAACAAGTGACTAGTTAACTTTGAGCTCAATTTCTCACGTGTATGTCTGTAATTTTGATTTGCAGAAGTCTCAGAGTAATGGTCCAGAAAAAGAGAAAGAAGGGGTAATCCAGAACTTTAAAAGAACGCTCTCCAAAAAAGAAAAGAGGGAGAAAAAGAGGCGAGAAAAGGAAGCACTAATGCAAGCTGCAGATGATGAGAGACCTGACCTCACTGGTGATGGGTAAGCAGTAGCAAACTATTCTTACTTGACAATCTTCCTCCGTTCATAGATGTTTCTTGATTTTCATTGTTCTTTTTGTATTCCTAGCTAATATGGTGATAGTCCAACTTGATTCTTTGCGTTGACTTGCATTTAAAAAAGTAATTTTTGCATCCTCTGGGAAAAAAAAAATTGAATGCAATTTAAAGTTCGAGTTGTGAATAGCATTACGCTTTGAAAAGTACTTATGTGGAAATGGAAAGAACAGTATTAACATTACCAGATAGATAACTTTCTAAGATGTGTGACAATGTAGAGCTATGTCAGTAAATCTTTTAATATACATTTCTATTCACTCTATATACTATTGACACATCTCTCAATGCTGACTTACAAAGCAACTTCATCAATGTCATTTTTCAGATTATTTCTTAGTATCATATCCTCAACGTCCATTAACATAGCCTTAATTCACCTACCACCCACCTACACCAGGAGCAATTATAATTACCAGTTACCCTAGTGACCAGCACATCTTTGGAATGTGGGAGGAAATTGGAGCACCCTGAAGATGATCACAGGGAGAATATGTACTCTACATCAGAATTGAACTTGAGTGCTGGAGTATAAGACAGCTGATCTATCTGCTAAACCATCCTAATGTCCTAGTCTACTTTTGCCAAACCTATGATTCGATCTCATTATTGCTTCAACCGACTCCTAGTTTGTTACTGTGATTCTTTATTTGCATCCCAATGGATGCAAGTTGCCAAAACATTGAGCAGGAGGACATCTGGTGTGTCTGCCATCCTTTTCTGGGTGATTTCCAAGGTATCAGGAGGAGAATGCAATTTAGAGATCAAATTAAAGAAGTCTTGAGGTGAACTTGTGTTTTATTATGCCAGAGCTGAGCATCTTAGGTAGGCAAGAATTTGAGTATCGAGTAAACAAAATATAAAACATTGCTTTTGCAAACAAAATAAACAAAATATTTTGCTGAATATCTAAAACACCTAAAATAAATTATTGTAAACCTTTTTTATCTCTCTCCACTTTTGAGGAAAGCACATGATCCCTCAATGTAAAGGATCGAAGATTAGTGGCTAATCAGAAATTTACAACTAATTTCCACCTTTGCCTGAAATCTTATACTCAATGAAAAATGAATTGAGAAATCATTTTTCTATAGTATGTGTGGTTCTTTCTTTAAAATATTAGCCTATGCCTTTTATTTCCAGTTGAGATCATTGTCATATGTACAAGTATGATGAAGTATAGGTATAATGAAAATCTGGCGCTGCAACATTAGGGGCACATAGATTCAGAAAACACAAATAATGCATAAATTACACAAGACGGTGACTAACAAAAGAAGACGTTAGTGCAAAAATACACAATTATGAAACAAGTACGTGGTAGAGCAAGAGCTGTCCAGTGTCCCATTGCTGAAATAGGATAATGGTTCTGCAGGTTGGTTCAAGAACCTGATGGTTTTACGAAAGTAGCGGCTCCTGAACCTGTTGTTGTGGACTTCAGGCTTCTGTATCTCCTGCCTGACGTGAAGAGGGTATGGCCTGGCTAGTGGGATTCTTGATGATGGATCTGCCTTGAGGATGGGGTGGGCTGCGTCCATTTCTGACAATTTATATAGTTTAGTTTATGTGTGTCAGAAGATTATGGTTGGTTAAGGCCTGATATTTTAGATTATATTTAAAATTTGCCTAATTTCTCCAGCGATTTGTTTCCTATTTTTAAAAATTGTTTTCTTTCTCTTTGCATTTATTACTAATGTGAACATTTTCATTATTGTAAACATTTGATTAACTTTGTACCAATTGTAAATCCATGTTTAGTTTTAAAGTAGCAACGTAATTTAAAGAAATATCTAATATTTACATTATCTGCCTTGCCTATCTCAAATGCCTCATTTGTGGGCTGAAAAACAATTTTTTTTCCAGTTAATTTTCAAATTAACTCACTGATGTTGAAGACTGATCTTTGTGGTTTTGCAATGTTTATGCTTCTTGGAACACATTCTTTTAACTTGGTAACCAGAATTGACAGTTTGACTAGAAAGTTGGAGAGGTTAAATGTAACGTTTAGATTGCATTACAATTTATTTTGTTTTTTATTCTGCCCCTGCAGTCACTTCTGAGCATTTGAGTTACCTCATCTTTTTATATCTTTTGAAAATTATTTTGCAACAGAACTACTTACAGAAACTATTCCAGTTCGGCTACATTGTCACCTATCCAATATAGTGGAAAATTGGCCGGATAGGACCTGTCCACTGAAAGAAGGACAGATCTAATTTGGACAATTATGCCTTTATCCTGCCATTCAATTATCAGCCCCAGCTCGCAGAATAATGGAAGATGCTCTTGCTAGGTGTGTGGCGCCAAATGACCTAATTTTGAACCAAATTTCTATGTTCTTATGCTAACATAATGCTAACATAATGCATTATGCCAGCATTTAACAACAACCCCACCAATGTTTTGAGTTCTTCAACAGGATTTTGTCTACAATCATTAGACTATACTGAATTGGTGAAAAATGTTTAGATGTGAGGTAACAATGACAAACATTGGCAATGATGCTGAATGAACATTGTATCCTGAAGCTGAGAAAAACTGAAAATCAAAATTCCTGTAGATGCTGAAACTTTAAAATATAAACAGAAAATATTAGAAGTACTCAGCAGACCAAGCCGCATCTATGGGAAGAGAAATAGAGTTAACGTTACAGTTAAAAGGCCCTTCGTCAAGATTTTTCTAAAGTCCTCGCCTAAAAAAAACCTGAAATTGGAGTGAAACTTTTTCTGCCTGAATTTCTGTATTGCATTAAGAAACATTGTAATTTTGCTGGCCTTTGATTTGAAGCCTTAGTACATCATGCTGAGGTTACTTAGGATCAACTCCTTCTAGGCTCAGCTTCATGAATAACCATCCAAAATAAAATCTCATGCTAGAATAAGAAAATGAGATGTTAATGAAATAAAATTAAATCCAGCGCAGGTCGGAAAGAAATCCCTGGTGTAATAAATAACGGAAAGTTATTGACAATAAGCAGGATTTTTGTTCACTAACCCCACTGAATCTACATGCAATTTATCAAAAAAAAACTGATGTTAATTTCCTCAAAAAAATCAATCTCATTAATGAACCAACAACCTATCATAAAAATGATCATGATTCCACATTCTCTGGAGAACGTTCAGAAATTATATTTTTCTTGAGCTTTCCAAGAGACCTTAAAGTTATGCAATTTAGCTATAGGTTGCACTTATTTTCTCCAGTGAAATATCTTTTCACCAACAGTGAGAACTCAAGTTCGCATATTGCAGCAGAAGTGTACAAAGACATGCCGGAAACTAGCTTCACTCGTACAATATCGAACCCTGAGGTAGTTATGAAAAGAAGACGACAACAAAAGCTGGAACAGAGAATGCAAGAATTCCGCAGTGGTGATGGACGGCCTGACTCGGGTATTGACAGCTGCTGTTTGTACACAATACTGAATATTCAATCCAAATCGTGTTGAGGCAAATAAAATTTTATATGTATGGATGACAAGAATTTAACAAAAGATGATGTTAATATAATAATAATAATAATAATAGTATATTTTATTGTCATTGCACATAGGTGCAACGAGATTTGGTATGCAGCTTCCATCCGATAGTCATAACTTAAACTAATAAAATTTCGATACCCCGAGAAACATGATTTATATTAAAAAAAAGACCAGTAAAACAGTCTAAAGTGCAAATATGTCTGTGCCGGTTCGATGTGTGTGAATACAGTTCGTGAGGGTGGGGGGGCCCCTCAGCAGGGCCGGTTCAGAGCAGCGATAGCTCTGGGGATGAAGCTGTTCCTGAGTCTGGAGGTGCGGGCGTAGAAGGCCTTGTAATGTCTGCCGGAAGGTAGCAGTTCGAACAGACTATTACAAGGATGTGAGGAGTCTTTGTGGATGCTGACGGCCTTCCTGAGGCACCGTGTGTAGTAGATGCCCTCCAAGGCTGGTAGCTGTGTCCCAATAATCTTCTGCGCCCTATGGATGACGCACCACTCTAAGTAGCCCATAGAGGAGATTTAGATGCAGGGGTTGTGGAAAAGAAACCCAAGTATGCATCCAAGACGGCTTGAGAGTGGACCAATAAGGGGAGGGGGCTGAACGTGAAACGTGTCAGAGGAGTGGTATTTACGGAGCTATAATAGATTTAGTAGAGACTCTGACGTGAATGGGGTTAGAACATAGGACAGTATAGTACAGTTGGCGCACAATGTCCATGCTGAATATGCATCCACAATTTGTTGCAATTTCTTGCGGATGTTTAATTTGCAGGTGAAATATAATCCTAATAAGTACAAAGTGGTGCATTTTAGAAAGTCAAAGGTAGGACATGAAGGAATGTTGACAAAACAGATGGACTTTGAGGTTTATAGTTTCCTGAAAATGGCAACACAGGTCAATAGAGTGTTCAAGAAGGCATATGCTTGTATTCATAGATCAAGGCTTAGAATATTAGAATTTTACAAAACACTTGTTAGGCTGCACTTGGAGTATTGTGTGCAGTTCTTGTTGCAATGCTATAGGAAAACATGATGCACTAGAGAAAATACCAGCTTGTTGCCTGGATTAGAGAATTTAGGTGTTGGGGAGAGGTTGGAAAGGCTGGGCTTGTTTTCACAGGAGCAAAGGGTGCCAAAGGGTGACCTGATAGCAATGTTTCTTATGAGTGGTGTAGAAAGAATAGTCAAAAGGTTTTTCCTATGATAGGGGTATCATAAACCAGAAGGCATAGTTTTAAGATAAGGGTGAGCAGATTTAGTGTTTTTACACCGAGTAGTTGATATCTGCATTATGCTGCAAAAGGAGGTGGAATTAGATACACATTACATTTAAGAGGCATTTAGACAGACACTTATAGGCAAGGCTTGGAAGTATATGGCCCAAGCGCACGCAAATTGGATTGGTGTGGATGGATAATAAGGTTAGCATGGACATGGTGGGCTGAAGGGCCTATTTCTATGCTGCTCGAGTTTGACTATTTAAAAAAAAAAAAAATCTTGATCCAATTCTAATTGAACATTTGTATCTGCATTTTTGATTTAGGTGGCACTCTTAGAATCTACGCAGATAGTTTGAAGCCGAACATCCCATATAAAACAATCTTGCTGTCAACAACTGATACATCAGACTTTGCTGTTGGAGAAGCTCTTGAGAAATATGGATTGGAAAAGGAAAACCCAAAAGAATATTGTATAGCACGGGTATGTGTGTTTTATGTGCATGTGTATGCCAACTAAGAACACTTTACTTCATTGAAGAATATCTTTACTGATTAGCTCAGTAGACAAAAATGTTAGTTGTTAAAATCATGGAGGTTTTACATTTTTTAGTCAATCATAGTTGATTCTGCAAGCCAAAGAATGTTTTCATTTATTGGTGTTAAAGTTCTTCGGGTGTAATTTTCCATTTGTGCAGTAAATGGTTTTTAAGTGTCTGAAATAAAATCAATTCCATTCCCTTCCCTTACTGTGAGCCACTATTTATTACAGGTGCACAACCTTTTATCCGAAAGCCTTGGGACCAGACACTTTTCGTAATTCGGAATTTTTCGGCTTTCGGAATGGAAGATTTCTAGCGTAGATTTTAACGGCTGGCTCAGTGTTAGAGTGCTCAGCTCATATCCGCAAGGTCGCGAGTTTGCTCCTCGATCCCGGCAATTACTTGATCGCTAGTTTGAGTCTTCAATGTAGATTTTTCTTGAAGAATAGGGAGGGTTAGGCTGGGATCATTCTCTGCGAGATGATCTTAGTGCGGGAGACAAGTGTAGGAGAGGTGTACTGACTGTGTGGGCAGAACTTTGGAAGTGAATGCCCACCGTTCTCAAAAGCCGCTGTGCCTTCCTGTCCCTGGGATAGCAGGGGGCGATCAAACAGCACAATACCCCCCTCCCCCTCCAACTCCAGTGGAATCCGCTCCCCGATGGGCCGCTACGGCGACAAGTGGCAGTTCGCCCACAGCCCGAGCTGCGCCCCCCCCATCCGCCACCCCAAGAACAAGACGTACCTTGCATACCATCAGCTTCTGCCCCTACGGGGAGCGTGTTCCTCTGGAGTTGGAGCGGGGCTGGCCTAGAGTTGCTGATCTGGGATCTCCGTGCTTGCAGTGGGCCTGGGGGTCGGTGTCCCCGATGAGGGGGCGCAGCTCGGGCTGTGGGCGAACTGCCACTTGTCGCCGTAGCGGCCCATCGGGGAGCGGCTTCTGGTGGTCCTGACGTCTCTGGGCCTTGCAGGTGAGCAGGAGAGTGGGGTTGTTTGCAGTTGCAGAGGGAGGGGGCAAGGGCGGTACAGTTCCCAGTCTCAGCTCCTGTCCGGGGGGTGGCCGGAGACGTCAGGACCAACAGGAACCCGCTCCCCGATGGGCCGCTACAGCGACAAGCGCCCACAGCCCGAGCTGCGCCCCCCCATCCGCAACCCGGGTTCCTCTGGAGTTGGAATGGGGCTGGGTTAGAGTTGCTGCTGACTGTGAGTCTCTGGGATCTCCGTGCTTGCAGTCGGTGTCCCATTGGTCCTGACGTCTCCGACCACCCCCCTGGACAGAAGTTGACTCTGGGAACTGTACCGCCCTTGCCCCCTCCTTCTGCAACTGCAAACAACCCCACTCTCCTGCTCACCTGCAAGGGCGGTACAGTTCCCAGTCTCAGCTCCTGTACAGGGCGGTGGCCAGAGACGTCACAGCCTGAGCTGCGCCCCTTCATCCGCAACCCCAAGAACAAGACGTACCTTGTACACAATCAGCTTCTGTCCCTACGGGGAGCGTGTTCCTCTGGAGATGGAACGGGGCTGGGCTGCTGCTGGCTGTGGGTCTCTGGGATCTCCGTGCTTGCAGTGGGCCTGGGGGTCGGTGTCCCGTTGGTCCTGACGTCTCCGGTGACTGGCACTGACCTGCTGGCATCGCCGACGTGAAGACAGTGCAAAGCCCCTGCTCCGGTGCAATGGGCGGGGAGCTGGAGAGGGGAGGGGAGGGGTCACACACATGGCCGGGAAGCAGAGGGGTGTAGGTGGGGTGAAACTGAAGGGAGCGACAATCTGCTGCTGCCTGCCCTGTGTATCGCGAGTGTATCTGAGTCTACTGTGGGAACTTTTTAACTCGGCAGGCAGCAGCAGATTGTCAATTATTAACCCTCCCGCGCAATATACCCTCACCTTCTCTTTTATGAATGGGGATTTAGTTCCCCTTTCTTCGAGGACCGACCGGAGGTTCCGCTGTCACCTCTGCGGGCCGCCCTCGGTGAACGTCTTCAAGGACCTTTCTTCAAGGACCGAAAAAATGTCCGCTATTCGGAGCTTTTCGTTATTTGGAATTTCGGATAAAATGTTGTGCACCTGTGCTTTCTTATGGTCCTCCAATTCTGATTTGAACAATTGCCAAAGTTGATCTCGGGAAAGGAATTTGTGTTTCATAAAATAATTACACCATTTGGTTATTCAATTGATCCTTAATGTTAGATGCCACCCATTGTTACTTGATGCATTGATTGTCAGCAGGAGCATGCTGTAACACGTGATCTAGTTACAAAATGTATTTTAACAGTCTGCTGCTTCAAGCAGGTGAATTTACAATCTACAGTAAAGCATGCCATAAATGTCAGTGCTGCTTTATGATGTAAACTCTTTCCAGTATGTTGTTTAAGCAAATAATTTAAAACACAAGGCAATAGTTAATTATATGAAAATAGTGCTAGTTCAATGTGTCTGGATTAATTAGAATTTGGCCACACTGACATAATTGCCTCGCTCAGTAAGATTTCGAATCACTTCACACCCTGACATAACCAAAGTGCCAACTGCTGAAATGAAATAAGCGTAAGCATAAAATAAGCTTAAGCATAAAATATCATCTCAATTCTATTTCAGAAATACTCAGACATGTAATTCACTCAATAGGTGCAGATAATTTTCATTTCGTACAAAATGGATTGCAACGCTTTAACCTTTTTTAATCCACCCTTGCATGCTATTAGTAATACCTCAAGAAATACATTTTCTCCAGTTATTGGTAATGTTATTGTCTCGATTTACAAAATTATCTCTTTAAACTTCTCATTTTGCGTGTTACAAGCCGTTTTTGTACATCTTTACATTTTTTAAGTGAATTTTAGATCATTTAAATATTTCAGTATAACAATACCAGCACATATTTTTATTGTTCAATCAGGATGGATCTTGTTTATGTCGATGAGTGATCAATATTGCCAGCAGCTATTAAAATCTATGTTTGTATGTTAGGGGTTCATCCCAGTAACTGTATCAACAAGATTAATGTTGCTATTATGCTGTTTGCAGCAGCTGATGTATTTGCCTCCTTACATTGATGTCCATATTTCAATAGTCAACACTGATCCCAAGGATGCTTCTTCCACTTAATTTTTAAAGTGAGTGCTTGAAGGTCTAGTCTAGCAACACATGTACACTGTATAGAGAGTATTAGAAGGCGAGTTTGGCCATGAATGATGTTGGATAGTTTGACTTTCTTTGACATGAATCGGGGCAAAATTAATTTTCTCAAAGGTGGATGTTAAATTTGCCACGTGCTTGAATTCTCTGCTAGTTCCATTCTCAGCGAGTCACATTTGTCCCTAACATGATGTCTTTTTACGTTTTTAAAGTTAATTTTAAAATGTATCTTTTGACATTTTCTTTTCTCCTCTGGTGAGTTTGCTATACAAAAGTTATTTGGCTTAATGTGCATCAGGCATGCATACAATAAAGCAAAATAAAAGAACTGCAGTTGCTAGAAAATTGAAATAAAAATAGTGCTGGAAAAATTCTATAGGTCAGCAGTACCTATTGAAAGAGAAACAGTTCATGTTTTCGATCAGAGATCTTGCATCAGAACTGGGAAAGAGAGAAAACAAATTAGCATTAAATTCAGGAGAGGGTTGGGGATAAGCCATTGATGAAGCCGTTTGATGGATAAATTCACTCCTCAAATGCAGAGAGGGCAGTGTCAGCGAAGATATTGTCAGACAATACCAAGTGGGACCCGTTGCGTCCCTGTCACACGGGAGGCCTGATCTTCGAACGCAACCAATTCCCCCAACTCAATATTCGACCGCTCACCCATAGCCCCCTACGGGAAGCTTGGTCCCCAACGCAACCCGTTTCCCAACGCATTATTCCACCACTCACCTGTTTTTCCCCAACGCAATATTCCACCACTCACCCATAGCCCCCAAATGTGTAGGGGCGGCTAATTTCCCCTTATTCACCCTCCCTCCTTTTAAACTTTAAAAAAAATGCAATTGCACTTGCTAGGGCTGCCAGAATTCAGTCCTGGGATTGCAATATTGTAGCGGGTAGGGCTACAATCCCATTGTGACATCAAAGCTGTAACTGCCAGTGCAGATGGAAGAAAGTTTTCTCAAAGTGGGATTTTGTAAAGGTAAAAATCTGAATAACTTGTAAAATATAACATCAATCTGAGCAAAACCTGATACATTACACCAAAGGACAATGACGAGTAAGGCGGTCCAAAAATTGTAGCGCTATCATGTATTGTTTTGCCGTAAGTCAGGTCACGATGGACATGCACGCCCGCAGCCAAGATGAGAATTTTAGTAATATATACACACGACTATATATACACTATATACTAGACCAAGTGGGACCCATTGGGCCCCATCCCCCCCAATGCGGGGGGGCAGACGCGGCATCAACACGTCAACGTGGCTTCAGCACTCACCCCAGAGACAGGCGCCCCCTCACATCACTCGTTCCCCCACCGTAACCCGTTCGCCCAACACAATATTCCACTACTCACCCATAGCCCCCGACTGCGTCGGCGGGGCTCATTTCCCCTCATGCCCAACACTCCCTCCCCCTCCTCTTCACCCTCCATCTTCTCTCCCCTCCTCTTCTCCCTCCTTCACCTCTCCCTCCCTCTCCTTTCCTCTACCCACTGTCACTCCCTCCCACCCTCTATAACCCCTCTCCCCTCCCTACCCCCCTGACCCATTGGGCCCTGTTTCCCCAACACAATATTCCACCACTTACCGCGTTTCCCCAACACAACCCGTTCCCCCAACGCAATCAATCCTTCCCACGTTGGAGGGGTGGTGGGCAGTCGGCGCTTCCCGGAGCCAATGAATGGGCTTCCTTGAGCCAATCAATACTTCTGGTGGGGGGAAATCTCACTCTCTCCTTACTCCCCTTGAAGCTGCTGATCCCATTGTCTCTCTGTTACCTCTCCCTGCCTCACCTTTTCCCTACCCTCAGTCACTCCCTCCCTCCCTCACCTCTCCCCTTTCGCACTCCCCCCATTAAAGACAATATTTAAATAAAATTTCTTCTCCTCCCATCCCCCACTCCATCAACTGTCATAGTTTCTGTATTGGCAGCAGAGATCACATTGTGATGTAATTTTCGGTTTTTGGAATGTTCACTGCAGTGTGTGCCTGAGATCCCATTGTGATATCGTTTTCGGAATCTTCACGGCAGTTTGGGTAAATGAGATCCCATTGTGATTGGACAACTGTGAGATGCCATTGTGACGTCATCACTGGAAGCTGCTAGAAAAGTCTCCCACTCACTGCCAGTTATTATTTTCAAAGTTAGCTTTTTTTAAACTTTAAATATCAATAACGTGAAATATAACATCAAATGTGAAGAAACTTGATACTAATCACGGGGAAAACGATGAGTAAGATTCTGCAAATATTTTCGCACTATCGTGTCGCGTTTTGGCGTAATTCCTTGATCTCACAGACAGACAGATAAACAAGACAAGACTTTTAATAGTATTTAGATGTAGATAGATACTAGACCAAGTGGAACCCATAGGTCCCCGTTCCCCCAATGCAATATTCCACCACTGATCCATTCCCCCAACGCAATATTCCACCACTCATCCATAGCCCACAACTGCACAGGCGCGGCTCATTTCCCCTCATCACCCAACACTCACTCCCCCTCCTCTTCACCCTCTCTCTTCTCGCCTCTCCTCCGCTCCGTCCCTTACCTCTCCTTCCCTCTCGTTTCCTCTACCCTCAGTCACTCCCTTCCTCCCATCAAATCCCCTCTCCCCTCCCTACCCCCCTCCTCTCCCTGTATGTTTAAATAACATTAAACAACAATTTCATCCTCGTCCACTCCCCCACTCCCTCCTTCTCGTTACAACAATGTAACACATCTCTCATTGCACTGGCAGTCTTATCTTTGTTAACATTGTAACAGTGGAGCACTGCTGACAGGCAGTTTATGTAAATGAGATTCCATTGTGATGTCATAGCTGTAACTGCCACTGCAACTTCAAGTCCTTTTTTCTCAATCTGGATTTTGTAAAGTTGAAAATGTGAATAACTTGTAAAATATACCATCAATCTGAACGAAACTTGATACACCTCACCACAGGACAATGGAGAGTAAGGTGGTCCAAAAATCGTAGCGCTATTGTGTACTATTTTGGTACAATCCCTGGCATGACACACACACGCACGCTCACAAACAAGATGAGATTTTTACTAATATATAATAATATAATATAAATAATTATAATATCATATTAATATAATAATAATACAATAATAGATAGATAGATGTCTCGAAATGGAACAATGAAATTCCTACTAGCAGCAGCACAACAGATATGTAACTGTAATACTCTGTAAACACCATAATAAACAACAAAAAGCTCAGTATAACAATCAATAATAGTGCAAATACAAAAACAGTGCCCCAAGTTTATATAGTTGGCAGCTTATTTGGAGGTTGTAGTGTTTAATAGCCTGATAGTTGCAGGGCAGAAGCTGCTCCAGAACCTGAATGTTACAGTTTTCAGGCTCCTATACCACCTTCACGATGGCAGGAGAAAAATTAGTGTGCGGCCGGGGTGGTATGAGTCTCTAACGATGCTGGCTGCCTTTTTGAGGCATCAACCCTATAGATCCGTGGGGAGGTCAGCACCCATGATGGACTGGGCAGTGTTCACCACTTTTTGCAATCTTCTTTATTCCTGTGTGATCAAGTTGCCGAAATAGCCAGCTTTGAAACAGAGTTACCAGAGGTTGTAGAAGTTGATTATGCGTCGTGAGGCTTCAACTTGTCCGAATGAAAGATGAGGTGCTGTTCCTCAGGTTTTATTGGAATAGTGCAAAAAGCCATAAACTGACGAGTCTGTGCACAGTGTCTGTTATGCCTCAGCTAATTTAAACCATAGAAACATAGAAAATAAGTGCAGGAATAGGCCATTCGGCACTTCAACCCAGCACCACCGTTCATTATGATCATGGCTGATCATCCAAAATCAGTTTTGTCTAGTTCCAATGTCATCTCTGTTTATCCAGAGTTGCTATTAAAATGGGTGTTTGGGTTAAGAAGTTATTTTATGATGTGCATCTTGTTTTTCTCGTTTTCCCATAAATGCAACTAGTTCCTCTGGTTGCGGGTGCAACATTCTTGCCTTTAAGAAATTCCATATAATGCTTGAATTATACTCAATGGAAGAAAATTGCATTATCAATTTCAGTCCAAAGATTTCTGGATCCTTTTAAGCAATCATGAATCCAGTCCTTGGTTATTCTTAATATGTTAATTGTGAAAGTAAAATAAATTGCCTTGCTCTAATGTGAAACTTCGTCATGGTTGTAAGGTTTGTGCTGGGTTTTACTGTGCGCCAAAAGTTTACAAATATAATTGACTTTATGGTTAATATTTGAACACAAATCTAAGTGAACCTTATGGATAGCCAAAAAATACTTGAATAATATTTTTCAATAGGAGCTAACAGTTATTTGTGAATTGTTTATGTGCAGACTTTGTTCTATGGTGTATAATTTGGACATTTTATGCCATTGAGAGCAGTGAGAATGTTGAACTTGCTCGAACAGAACTTAAACCAAAGTTTATTTTTTCACATTATTGAGAATAAACTGGAGGGTAATGTTGAAAGTTAAAGGATGATGGTTAATTGGAGGCTAGAGGAAAGCATAAATGCTTGTATTGCCTGATTGGTGAAATACTAATTTCTCTATATTCTATAACTTTGCAGATGTGCCCTTTACATTTGCTGGCATTATCATTACATTTGCTGGCATTATGGTATTATCAAGTATCTTCTGTCAAAAACTGGAGGGTTTCCACATCAATCCACTTTTTGGTGTAAAATTGATGAGGCAAATTCCAGTGGTTTATGAATGATGTATTTGTTGGATGAGAATTATTTTAGAAAATTAAACTAATTGATTCTTTAGGTAAATGCAGAAAGATCATATTATTGTGGAAGAACATGAATCTCTTCAGTTGTATGGCTTTGCACCCATCAATTAATGCCACAAAGATAGATTAATGCCCATCTTGTTGTTTATTGGACATTATGGGATTTCCATTTATTAGCTTGGTGCTACGCTAGGGAAAGTAATTTATTAATGTATTAATTAATTTATTAATGTTGAGGTTCTGTGAAATGTTCTGAGGCTGCAAATTATACTATATCTTTTCTGACATTCTTGTGTTTATCACTTTTTTCATATTCTCTCAGACTATTTCCTACTTTTGTTTTTAAAATCAATTATTTCATTAGGTACCAAGTGCATTATCTCAGATCAAAGTTGGGAAGCACAATGTTTTTATTTGCTCTGTAGACGTTGCTGAATTCTGACTTTAAATGATTTGTTTCAAACTATTTTTGTATATAGGTAGTATTGCCACCTGGTGTACAACACTCTGATGATAAAGGTGTTAAAGAAACTCTGCTTGATGATGATGAATGTCCACTGCAGATTTTCAGAGACTGGCCAGGTGACAAAGGTGAGCCACGTATATTTACTTTGAAGAAATATCAATTGGGCCAAGTTTTAAACGTGTAAACTTGCAACCTGTGCAGTTGGATGTGCAATTTGGACTTTTTGGCAAAGTGAAATGAATAATTCTGGCTCATTGGATGAGTAATTGATCTTACCAAGTAATGCTCCTGTTATGCTGTATTCAGGGAAAATAGAATGGCCTCAAACGTTCTATGTAATGGTGACCTGTTAGTCTGAGAGAGCGTGTGCATTTTCAGGTTCATAAGTTCGTAAGAGATAGGAGCAGAATTAGGCCATTCGGCCCATCAAGTCTACTCCGCCATTCAATCATGCCTGATCTATCGTTCCCTCTTAACCCTATTCTCCTACTTTCTCCCCATAATCCCGGACACCCATACTAATCAAGAATTTATCTGTCTCTGCTTAAAAAATATCCATTGACTTGGCATCCACAGCCTTCTGTGGCAATGAATTCCACAGATTCACTACCCATTACCATTGTACTTTTTTATTAAGAACCAGAAACATTGTGCAACAAGAGAACATTAATCTTCAGTGTCCACGCTAAGCGCTCAGAAGCACCACCTCTACTAATTACTGCAGGATAAAGCTGCCATGCTGGATCAGTCACAGGTGATTAGTTGACCAGGAAGGGTGAGCTTACCCAACCTAATTCTTGCCAGTTGACCAGCTGAAGATGGGTCTGATCAAATATTCTCCATGGTTCCAATGTGTAAGAAGCCCAACACGAAGCAGCTCCCTTGATAGATACAATTGTTTCCTTGTTTTTGGACACATAGGTGCAGTGTGTACACTCTACATTTTCTTCTCGTATGCAAAGGCGTGCTGATTGTTAGGTTAAAATCTCGAGTGTGGATGGGTGGCAGAAGAATCGGGAGGCATTAATGCAGATGGATAAGAGGTCAGATTACAGGAAAAGAAGTGGGGTATTGAAATTAATAGAATTGCTCAGAGTTAGCATAGACTGGATGGGCTGAATGAATTCCCTTAAATTTAATTTTTTGCTTTTTGTGAACCGTTTTTATATATCTCTGTGGACTGGAGGCCTGTGACTAGTGGTGTGCCTCGGGGTTTGCTGCTGGTCTCGTTGCTGTATGTCATCTATATTAATGATTTGGGTGAGAACGTACTGGGCATGATTAGCAAGTTTGCAGCTGACACAAAAATGGGTGATATTGTAGATAGTGAAGATCGTTGTCAAATATTGCAGCAGGATCTTGATCGGATGGGCAGGTGGGCTGGGGAATGGCTGATGGAGTTTAAAACGGAGAAATGCGAAGCATTACATTTTGGGTAATCTAGCCAGAGTAGGACCTACACAGTGAATGACAGGGCTCTAAGGAGTGTTATAGAGTAGAGGGTACTGGGAGCACAGGTACATAGTTTGTTATAAGTGGTGTCACAGGTAGAAAAGGGTGGTCAAAAAACTTTTAGCACATTGGCCTTGCATTCGGAGTATTGAGTACAGCAGTTAGGAGATCATGCTACAGTTGTATAGGACATTGGTGAGGCCATATTAAGGGTTGTGTTCAATTTTGCTCACCAGGTTATCGAAAAGATGTTGTCAAACTGGAAAGGGTGCAGAGATGATTTACGAGGATGTTGCCAAGACTCAAAGGCCTGCGCTATAGGGAGAGATTGAACAGGCTATGACTTTAATCTTTGGAGTGTAGGAAGATAAGGGGTAATCTTAGAGGTATATAAGATCATGAGAAGAATAGATAGGGGAAATGCACCGTCTTTTACGCAGAGTAGGGAATCAAGAACCAGAGGACATTGATTTAAGGTGAGGGAGGAAAGAATTAATAGGAATCTGAGGGGCAACATTTTTTTAAAATCACAAATGGCAGTAGGTATATCAAAGCTGCCAGAGGAGGTAGTTGAGGCAGGTACGATCACAATGCTTACACATTTGGATAGGTACATTGATAGGATAGGTACATTGATAGGATAGGTTTATAAGGATATGGGCTAGTTGTAGACAGGTGGGATTCCTGTAGATGGGGGCATGTTGGTCGGAGTCTGGGGATATGGGGAGAAGGCAGAAACGGGGTACTGATTGGGGATGATCAGCCATGATCACATTGAATGGCGGTGCTGGCTCGAAGGCCTGAATGGCCTACTACTGCACCTATTGTCTGTTGGCGTGGGCAAGTTGGGCCGAAGGGCCAGTTCCCACGCTGACTATGACGGAAAAACAGCAGGTAGATTCAAATGGAGCACTTCCATTGTTAATACAAATTTGAAGGATCAAGAAGCTGAAGTGTTTTCTTTGGTTCTTTTACAGAATTGTTCTCAGTTACATAATGTTAATTTTACAGGTGAGGGTAGGGTCATTTTCATTAAGTAATGTAAAATGTTTTACTTGCTATCATGTAATGCCAAAAATGTTTGAATGCTTTTTCTGGTCCCAGCAGTTCTACATGTATAAACAAAGCATACATTTTCTTGGGAATGTTAGCAAATGGCTACTTTGTAGTTAATGTACTAAGCATTGGGAATTAATCTATGCCGTTTATTAATTTAAACCCATCAGAATTTATAAACCGTTTCCCTGTATAAGCAGCCTCTGTTTCCTTTCCCTATCATCCATTCCTAATGTTTTTTAAACAAAACTGGATGGGTAATTCTAAGTGTGGGCTAATAGATAATCATCACCTTTTTCTCAAAAAATATATTTTTTAAACCAGGTACTTTAGTTTTCCAGTTAAAGAAAAGGCCACTTGACTATATCCCTAAGAATGCAAGGAAGCAAAAAGAGCAAGATGGAAGATCATCAAAAGGAAAAGAAAGGAACGATAGTTCAAGCTATGGATCATCATTGCCTCCTGAGAAAATGCCATATCTTGTTGAGCTGAGTCCTGGTAAGAGATGCACTATAATACTAAGTTTTCAAAAGTTTATTTCAACAGCTGGACTTACAAGTTCTGTTTAATTCTTCGTGGCTTGTTATCTGATTTCCTGCCACCCAAAATGCTCTTGTTCCTTCAGAAGGCTGAGTTCCTCCGGCATAAAGAGACAAGAGGACGCAGATGCTCTAAGCTTGCGCAAAAAAAACAAAATGCTGGTTGAACTTGATGGTCAGACAGCATCTGTGGAGGGAACGGACAGATAACATCTTGGGTCGGGACCTTCACACTGGAGCAGGGGGAGAAAGCTGGAAAAGAGAGGTGGGGTGGGTCAAAACGTGGCCAGTGATTGGTGGATACAGAGGGGGAAGAAGGTGATTTGCAGATGCATATGAACTGAATGGGAGAGTCCAGAAGCATAGGACACAGCCTCAGAATAAAAGAACATACCTTTAGAATCGAGATAAGGAGGAATTTATTTCACATGAGGATGGTAAATCTGTGGAATTCTTTGCCGCAGATGGCTGTGGAGGCTGTGTCATTGCGTATTTTTAAAGTGGTGGTTGATGGGTTCTTGATTAGCGAAGGTGTCAAAGGTTTCAGGCAGAAAGCAGGTGAATGGGGTTGAGAGGGAAAAATAGATCAACCATGATTGAATGGTGGTGTTGGCACGATGAGCCAAGTGGTCTAATTCTGTTCCTACGTTTTATGGTCTTATGGAATGCATATGTGAATTCCAATACCAGTGAGGTAAATTAAACTGCTATGTTTTGACATTGGTTGCAATTTTGGCACTATATTTTCTTGGTCTTTCATGTCATAGAAGTTCATTGCTGAACGCTACCAGTTAAGCAGTTGGGAATTAACATTTGGTAGTTCACTTTCTTTTACTTCTCATAACTCTTAGTCGGGGTTTGGTATTGCATCCAGTCTGCCAATAAACTGTTGTTTCAGATATATTGTTTATCAATGGTGCACAGAATAAATTGGATTAAAAAGCCTTTTTTTAGAAAAGGATAGATTGAGAGAGTGGACAAAGATGTAGCAAGTGTTTTTTAGTTTGACCAAATGTGAGGTTCTGTAAAATAATACCAGAAAACGCTGGAAATACTTGGCAGGTCAATCCACTTCTGTAGGAAGAGACACAAGATCATGTTTCAGGTTAAAGACCCTATAAAATTGGGAAGGACACAGAAGAATCTTGTTGATCTGTAGAGGGAGTGGGGGAGGGGAAATGCCTCTAGGGTAAAACCAGGGTGACCATGAGGATATATTGGGACAGGCATACTGTGTTAATCATTGTGGCCATAGTTAGAAAGTGAGAACATAGACAAAATAATGTGGAAGTTAAGCAATGCAGAGCAGGAAGACTTGCTCAGTAGAGTAGGCTGGCCATGTCCTCCACTTCCAGAGGAGAGATACAGCAAGTGGTGGAGCAATGAAATCCTGGATAATCAGAATTGGAAGAATAGTTATCTCAGTTTTGTAGCATTATGAAAGATTAGAGATATGGAGAAATCATCTCCAAGGACCTTGAGTGGGGGGGCTACCATGACTCCACAGTCAAAAAGGCACAACAGAGGATTACTTCCTACGGCAGCTGTGGAAGCACAATCTGCCACAGGTAATGATGGTCCAATTCTACACGGCCATGGTAGAGTCTGTTCTCACCTTCTCCATCATGGTCTGGTTTGGCTCAGCACCAAGCACGATACCTGGAGGCTGCAGCGAATCGTCCGATCAGCAGAGAAGGTTATTGGCTGCAACCTTCCCTCCATTGATGAACTGTACACTGCAAGGGCCAGGAAGCGAGCGGGCAAGATCATCTCTGACCCCTCTCACCATGGCCATAAACTCTTTGAATCACTTCCCTCTGGAAGGTGACACCGGATTGTCAAAGCTTGCCATAGCCAGACGTAAAAACAGTTTTTTATCCACGAGTAGTTGCTCTACTCAACAGCCAAAAATCTTTGGCCTCCCTTTGATCTGGTATTTTGTTGGTTCACAAGCTTGATCAATGGTGTTTTATTATTAATGTTTTATTATTATTAATGTTTAATGTTTTGAGTCATTCGTCACTGTATGTCATGTTGTTACTTGTGGGCGGAGCACCTAGGCAAATTCCTTGTATGTGACTACTTGGCCAATAAACTTACTTACTTAAATGAGGACATGAAGTCTTTAAATAGAAAGCATATTTCTGTTAAAGTGGGTGGAAATAATTGGAAATAAATTATTGATTGTGATATAAATTCAAAGCTATCGTTCTCGTGATTTCCTCAAAAGAATGCATGTAGAAAAGTTGAAGAGTTTTAAAATTCCTCCCAATTTGCTGAAAGAATTGATGTTCTGTTCTCCCAGGCCAGCACAGTCCTGATTATACTCGGTTGGTTCCATTGACCAAGCCATGTCATTTGTACTGTAAATTGGTTTCTCAGAGACTGGAGAATTTTTCCAAGATTGCCTGGACCAATTGAGCATGTATTTTGCATTCAAAATTGACCTAAAAGACTTGTCCCACTTGGCAATTTTTTTTGGCGACTGCCGTCGTCATATCGGTGTCGCCAAATGATTTTGAACATTTCAAAATCCAGCGGTGACAAAAGAAATGTTGCGACACTTGAAAAAACACCGCGCATCAATACGTCATCACGCCGCGTCACGTCGCGAATTATTCGGTGACCTGATACATCAGTCAATGATGCCGGCAGTTGCCGAAAAAAATCGCCAAGTGAGACAGGCCCTTAAGTTACATTGTTACAAAGTTTCATCATTATCTACCTTGTTCTAACTCTGATCTTAGAATCTTTAATAAAAGATAATGGAAGAGAATGGGTTCATTAGGGGCAGTTAGTATGACTTTTCACACGGCAGGTCATGTCTTACTAACTTAATGGAGCTTTTTGAGGAGATGACAAAACTGATTGATGAGGGTAGGGCAGTGGATGTTGTGTACATGGATTTCAGTAATCCTCGAGACCAAGTGCGGACCCGTTGAGCCCGTCCCCAAAGGCAATATTCCACCACTGACTCAAAGCCCCCAACTGTGCAGACGTGGCTGACGGGTTCCCGTTGTGTCGCCACAGATCCCCGTTGTGGCGCGAGTCACTGCAACCCTCCTCCAGCTGCGCAGGCGCGGCCGGCAAGTGGGAGCGCAACTGCGAGGTTTTTACAGTTCAAAATGGCAATAATCTATAAAATATAAGATCAATGTGAACGCATCTCACTCTCCCTCTTCAGTCCCCTATTCCCCATCTCCATTATCCTCCCTCTCCTCACCCTCCACCAACCCTCCTCTGCTTCCTCCCCTCACCCTCACCCCCTCCCTCTTCCCCTCCCCTCCTCCATTACCTCGCCTTCCCTCTTCCTACCCCTATCCTCCTCCATTCCTCCTCATCCCCCAGCACTCCCCCCCTCCTCTTCACCCTCCCTTTTTTCCCCTCTCCTCCTCCCCTCCCTTACCTCTCCCTCCTTTACCCTACCCTACCCTCAGTTAACCCCCTCCCCTCCTTACTCTCTCCCACCCCCATAACCCCTCCCCCCTCATTGCATTCCCTCTTACCTCCCCCCCCCCCCCCCCCCTTGCCTACCTCCCCTCCCCCGCCCCCCCCCCCCCCCCCCCCCCCCCCACCTCCCTCATTGCATTCCCTCCCCTCTCTCCCCCCCCCCCCAGGACTCTCACTCTGGTACCCCCCTTGGTATAGGAACGTTGAGGGTAGGATACGCAGTAATAGTAAGAAAACGAGAACTTACCAGCTTTATTTTATGAGGAGGAAATGTTGAGGGAATACGTGAAGAACCCCGCTTACGACGCATGCGTGTCATCCTTCAAAGCAGCGGTGTGAGGTCACAGATACACTATAATGACCTAAGATAGTAAGATTATTAAAGAGATACAAGTTTCAGATATGACCATATGAGGGTGGGAGCGGAGGGCACGTATTCCCTCAACGTTCCTCCTCATAAAATAAAGATCAAACTTCAAACTGGTAAGTTCTCGTTTAATCTTACTATTTTACTTCGGAGTCACGTGAGTGACTACGTGAAGATTTCAAAGCTCTGTGACCTCATGCCGTGGAGCGAGTCCATGCTTCACAACTGCCTTGGTAGTTTGGGAGAAATTGTTACTGATATTCAAGAAGTACATTCATACCAATTTTTAAACGTAAATGATAAATAATATTATTAAATCAAATCATAAACCTTGTAAGCTTCAGGTATAAATTATATAGAACTTAAAATTTTTCCTCGCGAAAAACGTTTCTTCATTCCTAACTGGTTTGTTGTAAAATCTCTGAAACGTTTTCTCTCTGATGACCATCCTGCAATCCTGAGGATTTGGTCCATCGATACCTCGAGGCGATTAGCTGCCGATGTAGCTGCAGCCCTGGTGGAGTGAGATTTGAATACATAGTGTCCACTCCCGCCTTTATTAAGCCATATCTCAGCCACCGCGAAATGGTCTGTCGAGACTCTATGGTACGGCTTCTTATGGCTAATCAAAAGAGCCTTTTCATTGCCTCTGATAGCCTTTGTTCTGTCAATATATAACACAATGTGTTTCACTACACAGAGGCGTTCGTCCTCCGGATAGGCTATGACTTCTATGACCTGACCCGCTGATCCTGGTCTATTTTGCTTAATAAGGTCCTGGATCACAAATATCAAACTTCCTGTCGCCACAGTCAAGCTATCCAATCTTAATTTCTTCAATGACTGGACCCTTTGCGCTGTGACCAGCGCCATTAGTATTACCATTTTCATAGTGAGTTGGTTCAGAGTTAAAGCTGTAGCCGGCGACCAATCCCTAGCATGGTTAGGACCACACTCACATCCCAGATTTGGCTGTATCTAGACCTTGGTGGGTGGTGTTAAAGATGCCTCGTAACAGTTTTACTATTAGAGGATGTGCGCCCACAGCCTGTCTTTCTGTGCCTTGCCATAAATAACTCGACAATGCACTTCTAGCACTATTCCATCGTTGACAGTCGATCCAGCTCAAGGTTTTTCAAGTGAGTGCCCTCAAGTTTGAAGGTCGAAGACAGTTGCTGAAAGTAACATCAGTAGGACAGGTCCTTAACTCAGTTCGCTGATGATGTATTAATATATAACTCTCGTGCCAACTGATAGTATAGCCATAAAGGCGTTGCTTTCAGAGATGAATGATACTTTTCAGTTAGATTTTGCTGTCTAAGCAATGCCAAGGCTGGTTTAAGAATTTTTGTAAATAATGTAGGGGCTGACGTTAGCCTGTTTGGTAGCGCCTTGTATTGCCAAGGCTATCCCATCCGTTAAATTTCAAAACCAAAAAAAACGCCTGTGTTCACCTCTGATGGGTACCGTATAGTAAGCATCTTGAAGATCAATACTTGCCATACAGTAGCCCGCTAAACTAACTCTGTAGCAGTGCTAAAAATATCCATTTTAAAATGAACATATTGCACAAAATTGTTAAACGTTGATAAATCAATAATAATACGGCAACCCCCATCTCTCTTATGTCTAATAAATATGTTTGAGACAAATTCCTGTTGTTCATGTTTGGTCATTTCAATTACTCTTATAGTGAACAACCTTTGTGGTTCTATGTGAGCTTTAGCTTGTTCTAATTTGGTAAGTATGTATATTCTGTCCGGTGTATGTTGTACTGGAGGGTTTCGTATGAGTATAAACTCTATCAGATATCCCTTAATACTGCTAAGGATATATCTCTCCATAGTTATATTACACCATGCTTCCAAATGAAATTGCAACCTCCCTCCAACTTCCGTGCTCCTTATTAATTCTGGAGGCACAGACCCACCTACCTCCATGGTTATTGGTGGAAATTTAGTTACTTTCTTGGTTTCAACCGTGGTTGCGGAGGGCCGTGAGGTTGAGGGTAGGGTATATATTGAAGTGGATGCTTGCGCATCTTCCACAGTGGGCGTCCCGGGCCAACCCCTAAAAAAAAAGGACACTGCTACTGGTTACCTCTGGCCTCTCTCCAATTTCTCATACTATAAGAATAAGTACTACAGGTGCACAACCTTTTATCCGGTGTTCCAGAAACCGAAAAGCTCCGAAAACCGGCCATTTTTTCCAGATGTCGTCTGCGCACCAAAGCTCGCGTTTGGCGCCAAACTTGACCCAAAACGACCCACGGTCAACCCAGGTCTGTACTACTGTAGCGGCTGCCTCCTCCCTGGAGACCGGGAGACGCTTAAACATCTGTAAATCATTGCTTAAATGTTAGTCAGTTAGTTAGGAGGGCTTTTATGTGAAGGGGGGTGAAGGGGTAAACTTTAATTCTTAGTCCCCTACCTGGTCGGAGAGGCGGGGAGCGGTCAATTCCTTACCGGGTCGCCGTGCAGTAAGCTCCGCAGCGCTGTGGCCGTTGGGGCTGCGGGCGGCGCCAGTTGTAGCTCCGACCCCGGCAACTCTACCCCTGGCTGCGAGGCGCTCCAAATCCAGCGCGGCCCGCGGCCGGACGCCCCAGCTCCGCAAATGTCGGGAGTCGGCAGCGTCGCAGCGCTGGGAAACCAGCGGGGAGCGGGCAATGCCTTACCGGGTCGCCGTGCGGCTCCGGAGCGCTGTGGCTGCCGACTCCCAACATTGGCGGAGCGTCGCTGGATTTGGAGCCGCGCAGCCAGGGGTAGAGTTGCCGGGGTTGGAGCTCCAACCGGCGCCGCCCGCGGCCGGACGGAGCCCCCAACTCCGCGGCTCCAAATCCAGCGACGCTCCGCGATGTTGTGTGTCGGCGGCCACAGCGTTCCGGAGCTTGCCGCACGGCGACCCGGTAAGGCATTGCCCGCTCCCCGCTGGTATCCCAGCGCTGCGACTCCCGACATTCCCGGAGCTGGGACGTCCGACCGCGGGCGGCGCTGGATTTGGAGCGCCTCGCAGCCAGGGGTAGAGTTGCCAGGGTCGGAGCTCCAACCGGCGCCGCCCGCGGCCGGACGGAGCCCCCAGCTCCGCGAGGTTGGGAGTCGCCGACCAGGTAGGGGACTAAGAATTAAAGTTTCCCCCTTCACCCCGACTCCACCATCACCACATAAAATCCCTCCAAACTAACTGACTAACATTTATGCAATGAGTCTCCCGGTCACCCGGGAGGAGGCAGCAGCTCCAGACTTTTCAAGCCGCCCGCGCTACCTACCTAATCTACGCTAAAAATCTTCCATTCTGAAATCCGAAAATGTCCGAAATCCGACAAGTGTCTGGTCCCAAGGCTTTCGGATAAAGGGTTGTGCACCTGTATCTTTTTTAGGAGGCCCATAAGGTTGATGGCGTTTGCCAAGATATCCTTTGGCCGCTCTGATTAGGCCCAAAGTCTTGGCCTCCTCTTCAAATCTTTGACCTGTGTTGACAGGTCACCCCCAAACAACAGGGTTTGGGGTTTTATAGCTTTTGCTTGCACAGGATTGCAAACTTTGGATCCAGAGCTGGCTGAATAGCCCCCTTCCTAATATTATTAAGTTCAAATTGAACTTGCAAAAAAACGCTAAAGCATCTTTATGGTCATTCGTCATGTCTATGTTCTCTTGCGTACGGGCCAAGGCTGTTATGCCCGCCGAGAGACCTTTCAGAGCGTTTTGAATTTTTATATCCTGACTCCTGATTGCCTAACCAACGTGTCTCCAAATACTTCGGTTAACACTGGCCATATTCAGAGCCCCACAATTTCCTGGAGGTAAAAGTTTTGCCAACACCTCAGCAAAGGTATTTGCTTGCAGGTGATGTGTAGACATGTACTCAATGCTGGCAGCCATCCTGGCCTCTAGATCTTTGCCAGCCTGTTCTTTCTTAAAGTATTACCCAACATGTCCAGCAACTTGGTTTTCTCGTCCTCCATATGCGAATGTGGCTCCATCTCTAGTTCAGAATCTGACACAGGCAGCCCTTCAACCCCCTCTTCCGAGGAGGATGAAATGTCAAGCAGCCCTTTATGGTAATCTGCTGAGGGACTTACACCGTTGCCACTGTGGCTATCGTGCATATCCTGGAGCCTGTCACTCTGGAGAAGTTCCTCCAACAACCGCTCCAGCCGACTTGCGTGCTCTCGGGCACTAGCCGATCGCGGGTGTTTAAATTTATCCAACCGCTCCTGCCGACCTTCGTGCCGCGGTTTTGCCGCAGCCGGTCCCCATGCCTACAGGCACTGGTCGTGCCGTTGCTCGCAGTCCCGGTACTCCCCGGCACCTGTCGCTGACGGCCGAACCTGCTGCAGCCATTCGTACCGGTTTCCCAGCTCCGCGAAAGTGGCCACTGCTGGCTGCGCTATATCTTGCAGCTGCTCATCCGCACTCCGGTATCGGTAAGTATTATCCGGAGGCTGTTTCTCCACATCACTTTTGCAGTGATGTCTTTATTAACACTGGCAGCCATCCTGGCCTCGAGATCCTTCCCAGTTTGTTCTTGTTGGAAGTACTGGCCCACCATGTCCAGCAACTTGTTTTTCTCTCCTTCAACAGGAGAAGGTGGCTCCATCTCCAGCTCAGATTCTGACCAGGTCAGACCTTCAATACCCTCCTCAGAGGAGTCTGACATATCATGCAGCCCTTTATGGGACACTGCTGTGGGACTTACATCTTGCCCACTGTGGCTATCCTCCAATCCCGGAGCCTGCCACTCTGGAGAATTTCCTCCAGCAACCGCTCTCGGGCACTAGTCGATCGCGGGTGCTTTAATATATCGGACCACTCCTGCCGACCTTGGTGCTCTCGGGCACTAGTCGCATGCAGTATTTCCCGCAGCCGGTCCCCATGCCTACGGGCACTGGTCGCTTTTTGGCCGCCCGATATAACTATGCCGCTCCTTGCGGTCCCAGTACTCACGGGCACCTGCTGGCAGCTGATCATCCTGCAGCCACTCGTACCGGCTTTCCAGCTCCCTGCTCCGGTACTGGTAGGTTTTATCCAGTGACTGCTCCAAATCCACATCATTTACACAGTAATGTAGTTTTCTCTTTGCCTTCCCGCCCGGCCGAGAAGTTTTGCCGGTGCGGGAATAAGTCAGGCACAGCTCTCCACCTTCTCCGCAGCCTTCACGTTACTCTATCCATTCCTAGAAATTCAGAATGCAGTGCAACAAACCTGTTAATTCCAACCACTGGGACCGACACTAGTGCTTACAGCACTGGTCCCTCGTGGTCGTCTGCACCGGTAAAAACCCGCAGAAATGTCCCCAAGCATAGGCCACCCGCAGCTGCTCGTAGGGCTTCAACCCCTCTGACCAACCCCGTACTCATGGTACTGGTCGCTCGCCCCGGTCCTCCAGCCGCTTCAATCGGCTCTGATGCCGCTAGCGACTGCATCCAACCCAGACTCGCCTAAGTCTGGAAACCCGGGACGTGTTGCTTCGCTTCCCGCCCGGCAGAAATGAATCTTGCCGGTGCGGGGAGCGACGTCGGGCACAGCTGTTTCCTCTCCGGAGGATTCGCGTGCCGTCGGCTGCTGCTGGTGTTGTTGGCTGCCGCTGTCTCCGCTGTTCTCCCCTCCAGCTTTCCAGCAGCTTCTTCATCCTGCAGTTTCCTACCTGCAAGGTAAGTGGCAAAAATTTTGCAGTCTCATACCTGCTTCTTTCGATTTACCTCTAGGGAGACGTCCTCTCCCATGTATGACTCGCGCAATGCGTGTATGCGATATGACATGCATGCGTCGTAAGCGGGGTTCTTCACGTAGTCACTCACGTGACTCCGAAGTAAAATTGCTGGTTGGCATGGACAGTGGGCTGAAGGGCACTATCTCTAAACTAATCAAACTACATACTAGGGGCATAGCTTTATGGTTAGAACAGTCCAAGTTTAAAGGAGACTATACCAAGGGGGACCCGTTGTGTCCCGTTCCCTCAATGCGCAGTTGCGGGGGGGGGGGTTGGGCCTTTGGCGTCACACACAGACACACACACACACACGCACGCGGCTAGAGGGGGGGTGGAGAGGGAGGGTAGGGGGGGTAGAGAGGGAGAAGGAGGGGGGTGGAGATTGAGGGGTGGGGGGGGCGCGGCATCACAGGGGAGGGCTGGTTCCCAAACGCAATACTCTACCACTCACCCATAGGTCCCAATATTCACCACTCCCTAGAGAGGGAGGGGGGGGGGGCAGAGAGGGAGGGCCCTCTCTCCACCCCCCTCTCCTCTCCACCCCCCTCTCCTCACCTGGAGAGATCTGAGGATGGTGAAAAAGCAGTGGAGGGACAGCCGATCATGGCTCCGCGAGGGTAAGCCCGCCCACCAGCGTGACAGACGATCATGCGGGGGAGATGAGAAGGGGTCGTCCCCTGTGATGACCGCCACGACCACTTTTCCACTGCGCTTGCCAGCGCTGTGATAACGACCGGCACCGCCATGTTGTAGAACTTGAAGGAGCCCAGCGGAGCGCACAGCACAACTTGAGCACGTGCTCAACGGCTTCAATCAAGAGCCCGGGGGGGGGGGGGGGGGGGGGGGGGGGGGGGGGGGGGGGGGGGGGGGGGGGGGGGGGGGGGGGGGGGGGCGGCAGCTGGGCCAAGAAACTCGCAACTCGTGGAAAACAGTGGGGTTGCACGTTGAAAATTCTGCGCAGCTTGCCGCGAGGAGCAGAGGCATTGTGACGTCATCTAGCTCGCTTCAGCATGTTAGAATTTAAAAAGATGTCAGGTTGGTGAACAATTTTAGTAAAAAACTCGGAAAATAAGAAGTCAAGTTTTCAGATGAGGGGATTTTTGAGATCATGAGGTAAATCTCTACCGGAATATATAATACCGTTACTGCGTTGGGTGTTCGAGGAGATGTGAATCAAAGAAAAAGTGGAAGCAAGCAAGCAAACCCACAAGTAAACATCGAAGATCAGAGTTTTATAATATAAATAGATGTGCAGGGCACCCTTTTTTACATGGAGGTGGCGAGTGCTTTGAAGGTGCTGCTGGGGGTGGTAATTGAGACAGATACTACAGTGGCATTAACTTACTTTGCTGTATAAAGTAACTGTTAATTGTCATTTTTTTTTGTAATTGGATGAACCAAACTAGATGAACATTGCTTTAGAATCTGTACTGTGCACGTGGTTTGTGTTATTAGTAAATGAGGAATAATATATCCTTTGATATAAGTAATGGCAGTTTTCCATTTCGCTTTGTTTGCATTTAGTTCATTTCAAACTAAAGTTATAGTAGGAACTTTGCATTAGACTGCTATTAACAGTTTGATCCAACAAAGCTGCTTCAAACCTAAATAAGGTATCGATTGGCAGCCTAAGCATTTAGAGGTACTTTAGAATGTAGAGAAATAGAGCGTGGAAACAGCTCTATCCGGCCCACTGTGTCGACCAATGATAACCCTCGGTACTAGAGTTGCAGTGTGTGTGATCAACAAATGCCACTTGCCAAACCTTCTTTAAATGCTATACATGCAACCACAGCCACGAATAGAAACTTTCCTTCACTGCCATTTGGCCTGAACCTTGAACTGACTAATGAACTGTTTGAAATCGAAGCATCAAAGCCCGGACTACAAGACTGCTAAACAGCTTCCTACCACAGGCTGTGAGGCTGCTAAACAGTCACTCTGTACTCACAGTCACTTGATTCTGTGGCTGGCACGGACACTTTAATAACTGGCACTGGCCACTCAAATCAGCTGCCCCGGACATTTTTTATGATTGGTTTATTTTATTTTAACATTGTGTTTTTACCTGCTTTTAACTATTTACACTGTTCCATCAGGGACTGGATTGTTTTTAGTGTTATTATGTGTGAAATGTTTAAATTTCATGTGCGATGCTCCGCTATTCACTGGGAAACGTCTTTTCATTTTGCACTGTACAACTGTTGCTTGCAAGATGACAATAAAGGTTGATTGATTGATTGATAAAAAAATAAAAAATAAAAAAAATAAAAATACTTTCATCACAAGCGGTGTGTAGGTTGTGATGCAAGTACTCAAGTTCAAGAATGCAGCTCCACACTGCCCTCTTAAGGTCAGTCAGAAGTTGACAATAAATGTTGACGAATTTGGAATAAAATTGAAATCATCCAAACATCAAAACTACTTTCCATGTTTAATGCTAATATTTTTTCAGTAATTCATATTAAATTAACAAAATATTTAGATTTTAAATGGATGATATAATTGAAATGAATCCGATGCACAGAGGTTAAACAATATTTTAAAATATTGCAGATGGTTCAGATTCCAGAGATAAACCAAAACTGTACCGTTTACAACTGAATGTGACTGATGTTGGCACTGAAAAGTCTGATGAGAACTCCATTCAGGTAAAAATTAATTTTCTGTACCGTTCTCAATAAAAGCATCTAAAAGAAGACCTGTGAATGTATTTTTAATGGACCTATATTTGGACTAGTAATAACCACTTTAAATTGTTTTTTAGAAATTCAAATCTAATCCCGTAACATTGGTGGGGGGAGGTAGTTTCATGTGTGTGCTCCACTATTCTTTTATCGTAACCTGTTGTTGAAAGGGAATTGGAATTTAGAAATAAGGAAGTATTCGGCACCTGGAGTTTGGGGCTCAATTGTGAATCTTTTTTTAAAAACGGGCATTCTCTCATTGGTGACAGTCGAAAAGAGATTCAACAAGCTAATTCATGGGATGAAATGAGATCAGTGTTCTATTATAAGTGCCTAATAAATTGGATCAATATATTTTGGAGTGGAGAAAAATGAAGGATCATCTGATTGAAGTATAAGATTCTCAGAGCAAGATGTTCCGATGTTACCATAATAGGGGAGTGTCAAATGAGGGAACATAATTGCAAGTAAAGGGGATGATTTTCAAAAACAACACTGATTTTACTGCAGATGGCAGATTTAACTTTTGTGTGTGATTAAATTTCACTTTGATTTTGTAGCTCTTTGGTCCAGGAATTCAATCTCATCATTGTGATCTTACCAACATGGATGGAATAGTAACAGTTACCCCTCGCAGCTTTGATGCTGAAACCTATGTGGATGGCCAACATATTACTGAAACAGTCATGTTGCAAAGTGGTATGAACATCCAGTTTGGGTCATCGCATGTGTTCAAGTTTGTGGATCCTAGTCAGAATCATATGACCAAGAGACCCATGGAGGCAGGACCCATGGTCAAGGGCCAGAAAATTAAATCTGGGTATGTTATTTTTGTTTAGCCAGTTTGACATATGCTTATTGACCGGTTTTAATCGGGAGGTATTTGCTGAATATATGTTGAAGCTGTTAGAATATCATATGATCGCATCTAAGTGAACAGTGTTAACTTTAGAATGCCATTTTTTGAAAAAGTATTTAAGTAGCCTTAACCTCATAAATTTTCTTACTGCATATGTTTTTCTCAATCATAACTAAGTAAGTATATAAATAAAGTAAGTATCTTGCATCGATTAAGTACTAATTATATGAAATAGCTGTTATTTACTGAGAGGCATTGGTCTGTCTGTCATACAATTAGCCCCATCAGATTCATTGCTGATGTAATCCTGATGGTAAACAGAACAACCTTAAAAAGATGCTTTGATCTGGGACCTGGAGCAATTTAAAAGCTTCTTACAAGCTGAACTATTACATTTAGATGCTGATTGTGCTAACATTCGTTGGATCTGAAGTGCCTGCCTTTTAATGGCACTGCCTCTGAATGTGTGTGTTTATTTTAAACTAAATGAATGTCTCGTGGGCATAAAAAAGATTTAAATGTTTTTGGATTCTATCTTCACATTATGAATTTGATATTCATCATGACAAACTATTTTTAAGGTGCCTCGAGTGGTCAGAATTTACAGTCATTCACGAGACGTGCTTTCACTCACATTTTTGGTTCAATGGCCAAACGTCAGGTTTGGAGACATTCATGAAATTTTATTTGCAGAATCCAAGTGGCATGGTACTTCCACCTGATTTGCTGTCTTCTGCTACCATTTGCAGGAAAATAAATCAGTTTCTGATGTGATTTTTCTTGAAATGATCCAGCTTAAATTGGCACTCGAACATTTCTTAATGCAACCCAAATATTTACGTCTGTCGCCCATCACTCTAAAAGCACAATATTCACTCTGCTGTGAAAACCACACTCATCATCCCCTTAATACAATTTCCCTGGAAGCTTCTCAGAATTGACACGACTGTTTCCATGGTAATAATTTTGTGAAGTACAATGTAAGCCAAGTGGACTATCGTTATAGTTATCACTAATTTGATGGTATTTTGTGCAAGTAGCATAGTATTTGAAATATGATCCAAGTGCTTCCACAAACCAGAATTTCATTCAAACGCTGGTGTTAGTGACGCATCTGGTAGAGCTACTGCCTCAGTGTCAGAGACCTGGGTTTGATCCTGAGCTTGGGTGCTGTCTGCGTGGAGTATGCACGTTCTCCCTTTGACCGTGTGGGTTTCCTCCCACAACCCAAAGACACGAGGCGTTTGTAGGTTAACTGCCCTCTGTAAATTGCCCTCAGTGTGTAGCGAATGGATGCAAAAGTGGGATATCATAGAACTAGTGTGAATAGGTCGGTCGATGGTCGGCATGGACACACTGGGGTGAAGGCCTGTTTCCATGCTGTACCCCGCGCGAGAGCCTAATCTATAATGGAAAGGGGAACCCCCGTTTCCTAAAGAATGAGGGCCATCTCTGATGACCTGGTATGGAACGCCTCATCTTGGGCACAAATGTGACTTAGATGGAGGAATTGGGAGTAGGGGATAGAGTCTTTTCAGGAAGCAAGATGGAGGAATTGGGAGTAGGGCATAGAGTCTTTTCAGGAAGCAAGGTGGAAAGAAATGTAGTCTAGATAGCTATGGGGGTCAGTGGGTTTATTATAGATGTCAGTCGATAGTCTGTCTACTGTGATGGAGACAGTGAGATCTAGAAATGGTAGGGAGATGTCGGAGATGGTCCAAGTGAATAATGGCTTCTTTGACTGTCATTGGAACAACTTTGGTCCTCGTGGAAAGACTGGAGAAAAGACTAGGTGCTTAGAGCTCTGTTATACCTGCATTAAGGAGGCAATTAAACACACCTGAGCAATTACAAACACCTGTGAAGCCATGTGTCCCAAACATTATGGCGCCCTGAAATGGGGGGGGGGGGGGGGGGGAGATGGTGAAACCAAAATGTATAAAAACACCCTTTAATAAAATCTGACAACGTACACTTTAACCACATGAGATTTTCTATTACAAATCTCAAATTGTGGAGTACAGAGGCAAATAAATAAATTATAGGTCTTTGCCCCAAACATTATGGAGGTCACTGTATTTCGCTTGGGTTGCTTACACCCAATGAACATTGACTTCCCTAACTTCAAATGGCCCTCTCACTTCCCAGTTCTTCAACCGGTCTTACTGTCTCCGACTACATTTTATCTCTGTACCACCCACTCCCCTGACATTAGTCTGAAGAAGGGTCTCGTCCAGAAACGTCACCCATGCCTTCTCTCCAGAGATGCTGGCCGTCCTGCTGAGTTACTCCAGCATTTTGTGTCTATCTTAAATATATTGTACAATCCTAGTTAATGTAGTTTATTATTTCTAGGTCTTGTTATTTATCTGAAATACCATTATACTGTAATTGGAAAAAACGTTGCAATAGGGAATTAAGTTGAAGAATGTTTCTGAATGTAATTACTGTGATTTATAGGCAAGGGTCTAGAAGTGTCCAGGAAACTACATTTGATATTGACGGAGACATTCACAGTGGTATATCGTTACCCATAAGCAAGGTATTTTAATTTTCATTTTTGAAATTAAAGCTCCTGTTTCTATTTTTTATGAAATCCAGTTGCAAAAAATATTTTTTTCTTAATCATTATAGTTTTCTACTTTATACACTGCTTATAATGTTGGCTGTATTATCATAACAAATTTACTTTTTCTTTACCACCCATGTCAGAAAATGATTAGATTTGTGTTAAAGAAAGTTCCTTGCTTAATGTGACGTCATACCCAACATACAATATCCACTTTGTCGGTTCTCCAACAAAGTCTGTTACGGTCCTACAACACAGAAACAGGCCCTTTGGCCCAACTTGTACAGTACATTCAGAAAATATTCACACCCCTTCACTTTTTCCACATTTTGTTACGTTACAGCCTTATTTTAAAATTGATTAAATTCCTTTTTATTATTGAGCTCTTATTGAGCTCAGATATGTACATGGAATGGATAGAAAGCAAAAGCCCCCCCCCCAAATTATTTTTCCCTCTTTCTCTCTCTCGCTCTCTCTCTCGCTCTCTCTTTCTCTCTCTCTCTCTTTCTCCTTCTCTCTCTCTCTCTCTCTTTCTCCCGGGGAAACTTGCAGAGAGGATTTCAAATGCACTCTCATATTTTGTCTGGATTAAAGGAGGTGCGGGTGTATTTGTTGCCGGGAAATTGAATGTGGGCCTGTATTCATGTATTTCACAGCTTTTGATTTCAAATAAACAATTATTTAATGTCAAACACAGAATGGTACATTCAGTTCAAATACTCACAGTTGCATTCTAAATTAAAATGCGATTCAGACTTGGGCCTTGGGTATCAAGTAGAGGAATGATCAGCGATTTGATCTGAAGATTTGGGAATATTCAGTGTACTGACTCCTTGCAATCTTCTAACCAAGGATTCCAAACCTGGGGTATATTTTCCCCCAGGGGTAAATTTTACCTCCCTAGGGGGTAATTTGTTGATTCTGGATTTGAACATATTTATTCTCATTGACTGACTGTGTTTGATTCTGATATACCGGTATCTGTTTAAGTGAAATAGCATTGTTATGTGCTATTAAAGTTGCCAGGGGAAACGGGACGAAAAAGGTTGGGAACACCTGACACTGCAAATGTTTTGTTTTCTGTAGAGTTCAGATAGATTGGATAGTGATTCCACTTTCGGTGATCGCAATGTGGTGAAGCCAATAATCAAAGTGGAGCAACAAGACAGCTACAAGCAGGAGATGAGGCAAGGCACAACATTTGTAATCATTCAAATTCCTGTTGCATTTGGCGCATTTAAGATCTTGCAGAATTTTTGGTGGGCATATTCAACATCATATGGTTGCTAGAACATTCTTATACTACTGCAAGTGATTCTGCACGTCATTCCATTCAAAGTGGAGATATTTGAAATTCTCAAACACATACTGAAGTGACGCAAGCAGTTTAAAACAAACTGTTCATATTTGATTGAGGTGCCTGCTGCTGCTGGTGGTTCAGGTCTCAGAAACACATAGTTGCCCAAATGTTTCTGCGAGGTCTGATCTTCAAGTACCATTTTCCATGGTTGGCTAAAAGTCTAAGCAAAGAGGCAGTGGTAAGTTTCTTCAATAATGTCTGCATTCACTGAGAACAGGTTCCTTGGATGTAGAAAATGGTTAAGGGTCTGTCCCACTTGGGCGTCATTTGGACGTCATGTACACGACATCACTTACGCGTCACGACGCGCGGCGCCCTAGGATTTTGGGATTCATAAAATCTTTGTGCGCCACTTGCGCGACGCTCAAATGACGGCCAAGTGGGATAGGCCCTTTATTTAGCAGGGTTTTGACATGATCCTTTATTCCTGGCGGGCACTGTGGTGGAACAGGGACCGACTGGCAGAGGATCTTTGTCTTGCTTGTGCTGACTAATGCATGCTAATTCTCTCTTAAACCAGTAAAAGGGTTGACAATGCATCAGAACTTGGCCGCTGTCCATAACCACAAGCATGATCAGCATTCTGTAGCACAGCATCCGATGTTTGGACAACCTTACTTCTGTAGTGTATATGTTTGTGTATATGTGGGGGGTGGGGGCTGTGGGGAAACTGTTAATCTCTTCCCTGTACGGGGACCTGACTTTTTCCTTGTCGGGTCTCCGATGCCGTTGGGTCTAACATCATGGAGCCGGCGGGGGCCTCTGGCCGGGACTAACCTGAGGGCTCCAGTCGCGGAGCTTGTGGACCTGACATCGCGGAGCTGGCCGACTTCGGAGCGGGACGAGCTGTCGCGCGCGCGCGGCTGCGACCCGACCGGAGCTTCGGAGGCTCTGGCCGCAGGCCCGGTGGACAGGAACATCGGGAGCTCGCAGTTCCCTGGTGGGAGACCGCTTTGCGGAGCTCCCGCAACGGCAACTTCTCCCGCTGGAATCGCGGGGTTTAAAGGGCTCGGAGCGGGGCCTAACATCGCTCGGTGTGGCTTAAACGGCCACAGGACTTACCATCATCCGCCGGGGGCTTTAACATCGGGAGCCCCAGTTCGCCTTGACGCTGCAGTTGGATTTCTGGACCGCGGGAGAAGAACAAAGGGAAGAGATAAGACTTTGCCTTCCATCACAGTGAGGAGATGTTGGAAATCCACTGTGATGGATAATTATGTAAACTGATAAGTGTGGGTCTTGGGGTTTTTTTTTGTTATGTAAAACTGTAGAAAATGCAATATCGTTGAAACAAGTTGTTTGAATGACAATAAAAGGCATTATATTCTATTGTAGTCCAGTGCCGTAGGTTGGACAGTTTCCCACTAGATTTGGAAATTACTTTAATTCATCCAGGAAGATTGTTTTATGTGAAATGCAATGTTGGGTCAAAAAGAAATCAAGTGATGCATTGTAGCAATGATTTCAGTCTTGCATGACACCAGTCTTTATTGACATTGCTTTAGTTGTTGACCCCTTGGTTAGTATCGCAGCTTGCTTGCCATTGTGGAGGAGGTGTAAGGCATACACTAACTTTTGTTGGAACCCAAGTTTGAGATGAGTGTCATGTTACTCAAGGCAAACTCTTGGCCTGAGAAGAATTCAGTTCATGTATAAAGTTACAGCCTGCATGTCACCGCTGTTCAGGTAACAAAAATTAACTTGTACTGCATTGAAAAATTAGTGAGATGGAATGTAATTTAAGTTTTAAAAAAATAGAAAAAAACATTTTTTTTTTTCAATTTGACTTTCTTGACACCTGCTTCTTCGTATTACAGAAAATCCTGAAATGGACCATTTTCTAGCAATGTAATCTCCTCCTCCATAATGTTGAGCTCAATTATAACAAACTTCCTCAGATCAGATTGGTTTTACTGTTACAGCGTCTGCTTTGTCAAAATGGTGCTTCAGAGTTTTTAAATGTGGCCTCAAGACAATCTTTCCAGTCAAGATATCATTCTGATAAACCTCTGACATTAGCACTTTTGCTTAATCCTGGTAATGCACTCTATATGAAGTTTCAGCATTCTTCTTAGTGCTGGCCAAAGTACTCATGCGTACTCAATGATACATCAATAGGCAACCATTTACAAATTTATTCATGTTCTTGTAAAACATTACGATCTTGTGAGTTTTTTTCAGCTGCCTTCCCAGTTCACTTGCTTCCCCTAAATATTGTGTATACAACTGGTCTCCCAACATTAAGTTGATAACATGTTGTATCACTTCATTGAATCCATGGTTCCTTTCAAATTTTCCAGTTATTGTTCTAGTATGTTTCTGGTGCCTCAGTTGCTTCTTGCCCTTTATCCTTTTTTTGATTGATTTAGGAAGTTTGTCACTTGGGTTTTCCCATCTAATGTATTTGTGAAAACATAAACTGATGGATGTGTTAAATATCTTGACACGTCTCAGGATTCTTGTTGCGCTCTTTCTGCTCCCAATAAGCCAACTTACCTCTGTTTTGTTGGTAATTGTTGGCCTCCAGTTATGAAGAGTTAGCAACAAAAGCATTAAATTGTTCTGTTATTTTATTTGCTGCTTCTCTCTGGAACCTTATTTTTGTTTCATATTTTAGATCTTGGTAACTTTAAGCAGTGCGATTTAATGCAATGATTTTTATTTTGGAGTTCCTTGTGTCAAAGTTTGTTTCTTAAAAAGCAGATAGCAACAAAAACTGTTAAAGGTAAACCGTAGCAATCTTTAATTGATTCGTCAGACGGGAGTGGCAATAGATCTACAATGAGCACAAATTCTTCATGGGCACCCACTCACAGATCAAAGAAGAGTTAGCACAATTATACATTTTCCTTATCAGTAAAACACTCCTACCAAGTCTGAACATAGCATGACTGAAAAATTCTGTAGCCTTTCCCAATATAGAAAAGCTGGATCCAAATCAAGCTCATCCAATAACAAGTTGTTATTTATCTCTGGAGCGTCAGCTATTTTTCAATCTTGGCTTCTTTATGGCCTTGAATGAAGCACATGTTATTACTGCAGGCTGCCATCTTAATGTCTTTATTGAAAAGACAACCTGTCCTCCATATTGTGTTCCATATAATTTACAAAGTCATTCATTGGCACCAAGCCATTCTTTTGTTTTACTAGACCATGCTTTTGTGGAAGAACAACTCCATTTTAGATTTGACTATTAGATTTAACTATTAGCTCTTTCACTTGTAAACATTGATGCTTAAACTTAGCATTTCTAAAAGTAGTTGATATCTAATGTGCAGCATGTACTTAATTGCTGACCTGCTCTGCTCAAAAAGACCATACAATCTCATCAATATTGCAGATCCTATTCTGGTTTTAAAGTTAATACCCTATTGCCATTAAACGCAGCCATGCATGGAACCTGGGGGTGGAAGCATGAATAGTTCTAGATTGAATTGTTATTATATCTGCCAGTGTCAAAGTGGACTTGATTTGTTTTGATGCAAATGTTTTATTGAAAATTGTGTATTGTTCTACAGTTGAACAGCCATTGGAAAGGTCAGTATCTGTTGACAGTGGCATTAACTGCAAGTACATTTGTTCTGTTCTAAAGGCATTTTTCTCCCCTTCTAGAGCACAAGATGTACAAGGTCAAGAGATGACTCTGCCAGCCACTGTAGAGTTCCGAGAAAGTTGTAAGTACTTATAGTTTGGAAGTGTTATAAGTGGAAGTAATAGTATGTACTGCAGATTGTGCAAATTCATAATTTTATACCCCAAATACAACATTTTACCAAAAGTAAGAGTTCCAGTTTACAATGATTGAAGTCAATTTTCCAAGAACAGACTAACATAGAAACATAGAAATTAGGTGCAGGAGTAGGCCATTCAGCCCTTCGAGCCTGCACCGCCATTCAATATGATCATGGCTGATCATCCAACTCAGTATCCCGTACCTGCCTTCTCTCCATACCCCCTGATCCCTTTAGCCACAAGTTCCACATCTAACCCTCTTAAATATAGCCAATGAACTGGCCTCAACTACCTTCTGTGGCAGAGAATTCCAGAGATTCACCACTCTCTGTGTGAAAAATGTTTTTCTCATCTCGGTCCTAAAAGATTTCCCCCGTATCCTTAAACTGTGACCCCTTGTTCTTGACTTCCCCAACATCGGGAACAATCTTCCTGCATCTAGCCTGTCCAACCCCTTAAGAATGTTGTATGTTTCTATAAGATCCCCCTCAATCTTCTAAATTCTAACGAGTACTAGCTGAGTCTATCCAGTCTTTCTTCATATGAAAGTCCTGACATCCCTTTTTTTATTAATTAATAAATGTTGTCAAATTGTATATAGCAGTTGACCTTTTAAATGGTGATGATGTAGCCCTTTTGTAAATTGTGGATTCCAGTCCTGGTTAAATTTGAGACTAACAACTCAGTAGTTCGGGAATGTTATAGTTATAGTACCATATTTTAAGTGAGTTACTAAATTGTGGATGTGAAAAATGTAATTTCTCGTTTTGAAGCCGTGAACAGTTACTTTGTTCTCTCCCCCTCGCCCTCTCGCCCTGTCTCACCCTCTCACCCTCTCGCCCTCTCGCCCTGTCTCGCCCTGTCTCTCTCTGTCTCTCTCTCTGTCTCTCTATTAATTATTTGTTCAACAAATACTGAGCAAGCCATTTTAGATATTTTAATTTTATTTCAATAAATCATCGTCGTTGTTTAGATATTAACAAATCTTCTTTATTTTGCAGCTGAAGACGCCTTCCTATCTGCCGTTGTTAATTATACTAATAGTTCCACTATCCACTTCAAACTCTCTCCTACTTATGTACTGTATATGACTTGTCGATATGTTATATCCAGTCACTATCGGCCTGATATGAGTCCATCTGAACGTGCACATAAAGTCATTGCAATTGTTAACAAGATGGTTAGCATGATGGAAGGAGTTATTCAGGTGAGTTTTCAGAGTAATTAATATATTTGAAGTAATTTCAAGTTCATATTTCATGCATAATTTGTGAAGTTTTGTAATTTAGATTAATGATGTAAATATAAGCATAACAACAATTACTGTCTTAAAATATCTTCTGTAGATCTTCCCATAATGTGTCATATTTTACATTTATGTTTTTCTTAAAGTACATAATTTAATTAATTGAGTGCTTAAAATCTCTAAAGCAAATAGAATGTAATAAATTAGTTATCTATGTAACATTTGATGCATTTCACACACAATGCAGTAAATCAAATTGAATCTATGCGAGGGCAAGGTGCTAACTACACTGACAAATAAAATTGATAACTGGTACATAATTATTAACAAATTCACGCAGAAGTCTAAATTATAGGAAGTGGTAAATCAGAACATTGTACACATCTCTCTCTCTCTCTGCCTCTATCTCTGCCTCTATCTCTGCCTCTCTCTCTGCCTCTCTCTCTGCCTCTCTCTCCGTCTCTCCGTCTCTCTCTCCGTCTCTCTCTCCGTCTCTCTCTCCGTCTCTCTCTCCGTCTCTCTCTCCGTCTCTCTCTCCCTCTCCCTCCCTCTCCGTCTCTCTCCTCTCCCCTCTCCCTCTCCCTCTCCCTCTCCCTCTCCCTCTCCCTCCCTCCCTCTCCAATCTCCCTCTCCCTCTCCGAATCTCTCTCCTCACTCCCTCCCTCTCGCTGTCTCTCTCTCTCTCTGTCTCGCTCTGTCTCTCCTCTGTCTCTCTCTCTCTCTCTCTGTCTCTCTCTCTCTCCCCCCCCCCCCAATCCCTCTACAATTACATGTGCAAGAAAGATATATATCCTGAGTATTTAAAGATGATGAGATTTAAATAGGAATTTGTGTTATCAAAACATCGATTTAACTCCCAGTTGGCTTTGTTAATTGCAACTATTTTACTCTTTCAAATAGTTCAATGCCCGAGTAACATTAGATTTCTGAGTATGTCCTTATAATTGGTCTTTTACTAATCTTTTACGAAAGATATTTGATTTTATTAACCAGATTTCATTAATTCTAACTTACCTTTTCTATTGATAGACTTTGTTAATAGAAGGAATTATCAATTGTGCGCTCCATCTATCTTGTTTCTATTTTGATTTGTTCATCCACCCTTCTGCTGATCAAGTGCTTGCAGTCACCACTTTGGCAAATACTTGAAATTGTAATAATTTTTTTCACTTTTATCCTTTTTTGGTCAGATGTTGATTATAGTGCTTGGATGTGAGATGGCACAGTTGCAGCTTTGAGAATTCTCTCAAGGAATTATGTTTTGGGGAATTATAAAACCCCAAATAGTTTATGTAAACTTTGGGGCGTTTACCTAAACAAAACAAAGGGGAGTTTATGAAGTAACAGTGTTAAGTAATTACGGAGCCAAGACTCTATTAAATCTTAACACTAATCAGATTGCCTATCTAAGGAAGGTTTTGTGTATACCTGCCAAATTGTTTATATTGGTAAATATAACAAATCAACAAATTGTATATTGTGGTAACTTGCTGGTTCATTTACCAAGAATATGAAATAAAGTCACTGAATAGTCTTCTTTGTCTAAATACATTACTTTAGATTAAGTTATATCAGGGTGTTTTCAAGAAATTATGATTTAAGCATTGTTGTAAAATCCCTTTCAACTCCTTGTTAATGTTAAGGAATTTTAATTTTTGGCAGAACTAAACTTTTAACATTCTATGTCCAGAGTGTTCTGTATTTGGCAGAAATCCTGTAGGAGAGGGGGTGGTTCTGTAAATTGTCCATGTGCGCCACTGATAGGTGCTTCGTCATATTGCATAATGTGTAAATAGAAAATGTATATTTTATGCACTTGAAATTCCAAATTGTAACTTAAATGGATTTGTAAGAAACTAAAGAAAATAGTGAACCACTTGTAGGGCCGAGATGGCCTGTTTCCGTGCTGTAATTGTTATATGGTCATATGGTTAATACCTTCTCTGGTGCAAATATTGTCCCTCAATCGATCACCAAAAACTGCATTGTGACAAACTGAAACCAGACTTTTAAATGAAAGTTTATTCAATGTTGCAATTGAGATGTTGTGTGTTTTTGGTTGTTGTCTGTGTAATTTTATAAGTAAATTTAATTTTATGCAATGTTTGTGTTGTATTAATCATTATTTGTGTACATCATGACTCTTTTTTTCTCTATTTTGCCTGATTCCTGTTCCCTTTCCTGCAGGATATAGCACAGTATGAACAGGTAGGACATGTTGCTGGGAGATATTCCCAGCGGTCAGCTTAGCTCAGTTTCTCATGCTTCTCCATATCAGAAACAACAAATCCAACGGCTGGACTGAACCGTACATAACACTCATTTAGCAATTGGAACATGCAGCACTAAAACCCGATGGCACAACTCTGTTGGCATTTCATTTTATCTGCTTAATGCACTTTTTTTGTGGTGATGTACAGAGTCAGCCCAAGTTCTTTTGCTTAATGTCTGTGGCCTTGTTCTTTTGTCAGCCTTGTTTAATATTGCCTAAACTGGCTCATGCCTTCAGGGTTTGCATTTCGACTGATGGTTATGTTGAGCTGAAATAAAATCATCAAGATTGACATTATTCTCTTCATTACAGAAGCAAAAGAATATTGCAGGTGCACTTGCCTTCTGGATGGCAAATGCATCAGAACTTCTCAACTTCATCAAGCAGGACAGAGACCTGAGTCGGATCACCCTAGATGCACAAGATGTCTTGGCTCATCTGGTGCAAATGGCTTTCAAGTATGATAATTAAAATACAACATCTGTGATAATCAATTATATTACCCTTTTGCTTAAAGAATATATGAATCAACTGATTCTACTTTGTTCCATGAGTGTCAACCAAATTGTAATTTTCAGTTCCTTACACAATTTTTCCCCACTCTCTCACACAATCCTTCATAATAATACTGTTTGAATTTGACAACGTCCAGAAAGTACGATATAAGTTATTTAAAGGTGATACTTAAGCTTGAAAATGTTCAAGAATATAAAAGCCACGTAATTACATTTCCTGTCATTGGTGTGTGAGAACCATGGATTGCCTTTGTAAATTGTTTTATTAGACATCCTCTCCTGCTTCTCCGAATTTGGTAGTGAGCATAGTGTTTTAGAAAATCGTGTCAATTTTCATATGTAGGAAGGAACTGCAGATGCTGGTTTAAACTGAAGATAGACACAAAGTGCTGGAGTAACTCAGCGGGACAGGCAGCATCTCTATCTGAAGAAGGGTCTCGACCCGAAACATCACCCATTCTTTCTCAGCCTGTCCCACTGAGTTACTCCAGCACTTTGTGTCTATCTTCTGTCAACTTTCATATTGGTCTAAAATATTTTGAAGCATTTGCACATTCACTTTTTTTAAATCAGTCGTACTTGTATTTTCATTAAACTTTCTTCTAAACTTCATGTAATCTGATTGCCACTCTCCTTTCTTAATTGTAAATACGTGTAGATAAATGTTAGTTAATCTAAAATTAAATCAATTGAAAATATATTCTAGATAAATGCAAATGCATCTTCCAATCTTTTTTGTGACTCGAGGCAGTTGTCTTTTAGATAGGCACAAAAGCTGGAGTAACTCAGGACAGGCAGCATCTCTGGAGAGAGGTAATGGGTGACGTTTTGGGTTTAGACCCTTCGGACTAGTTGAGGAAAAGGGAAACGAGAGATATAGATGGTGTAGAGAGATAAAGAACAAGATATGCAAAAATGTAATGATGATAAAGGAAACTGGCCAATGCTAGCTGTTTGTTGGGTGAAAACGAGAAGCTGGTGCGATTTGGGTGGGGGAGGGATGGAGAGGGGGAGGGTGAGAGAGAGAGAGGGAGAGAGAGAGAGAGAGAGGGAAGGCCAAGGTTACTTGAAGTTAGATAAATCAATATTCATACCACTGGTATCATTTTTGTTGTATGGCATTGAATGTAGTTGAGGTGATATTCAGGGTTATCTACGAAGAAAAATGTATCAAGTACTCAAGATAGTCAAAAAAAGCGTCTGTATTTGAAACATGCAGGCCCGTTCAACCTGAACGCGTAAAAATGAGCAATAGCACTGCGCCTGATGTATTGCTATTTATTCATTCAACATCAAACATGAATAATATTTGTAACATTTCACTTCTCCGGTTTCTTTAAAATATATCTCCTAAAATATATCTCCTAACTGCAATTTGTATGTTTTCTTGGTAGTCCTGTAATTTTAACACATTAAATTGTCTCCTTTAAAAATAGCAACAATTCTTCATGTAGTATTATAGGAATATTATAGGAATTAGTGGATATAGTTCATATTATGTCATTGCCATTGAATTTACAAAATAATCAAATTATTGTATTTTTAAAAATTATTTCAGAGATATATAATGGCAGATGCAGTATAATGTGGATAAATGTGAGGTTATCCACTTTGGTAGCAAAAACAGGAAGGCAGATTTAAATGCTGTCAAGTTGGGAAAAGGGAACTGGGGGGTCCTTGTTCATCAGTCAATGAAAGTAGGCAGGTTACACAAAAAAGCTGGAGAAACTCAGCGGGAGCAGCAGCATCTATGGAGCGAAGGAGATAGGCAACGTTTCGTGCCGAAACCCTTCTTCATTTTATAGGCAACGTTTCGGGCCGAAACCCTTCTTCATTTTATAGGCAACGTTTCGGGCCGAAACCCTTCTTCATTTATAGGCAATGAAAGTAGGCATGCAGGTACAGCAGGCAGTGAAGAAAGCGAATGGCATGTTGGCCTTCATAACAAGAGGAGTTGAATATAGAAGCAAATAGGTCCTTCTGCAGATGTAAAGGCCCCCCAGTGAGACCACACCTGGAGTATTGTGTGCAGTTTTGGTCCCCTAATTTGAGGAAGGACATTCTTGCTATTGAGGGAGTGCAGTATAGGTTTACAAGGTTAATTCCCGGGATGGCGGGACTCATATGCTGAGAGAATGGAGCAGCTGGGCTTGTATACTCTGGAATTTAGAAGGATGAGAGGATATCTTATTGAAACATATAAGATTATTAAGGGTTTGGACACGCTAGAGGCAGGAAACATGTTCCCAATGTTGGGGAAGTCCAGAACCAGGGGCCACAGTTTAAGAATAAGGGGTAAGCCATTTAGAACAGAGACAAGGAAACACTTTTTCTCACACAAGAGTTGTGAGTATGTGGAATTCTCTGCCTCAGAGGGCGGTGGAGGCCGGTTCTCTGGATACTTTCAAGGGATAGCTAGATTGGGCTCTTAAAGATAGCGGAGTCGGGGGATATGGGGAGAAGGCAGGAACAGGGTACTGATTATCAGCCATGATCACATTGAATGGCAGTGCTGGCTCGAAGGGCGGAATGGCCTACTCCTGCACCTATTGTCTATAATGGTCAAACAGACAAATCTTTAGAATTCAGAGATATAACATGGAAACTGGTCCTTCTGCCCACCATGTCTTTGCCGGCCATTGATCACTTGTTCACACCCATTCTATGTATTTCACTTTCTCATACACTCCCTGCTCATCAATGGAAATTTACAGAGCCCAATTAACCAACTAACCCACATATATTTGGAGGCAACCCATGCGGTCACAGAGCGAATCTGCAAACTCACTCGGGCAGCATCCGAGGTCAGGATCAAACCTGGGTCTCTGGTGCTGTGAGGCTGCGGCTCTACCAACTGCACCACTGTGCTGAAGATGGTCACAAAAAGCTAGTTTAACTCAGCACAACAGGCAGCATCTCTGGAGAGGAGGAATAGGTGACGTTTTGGGTAGAGATCCTTCTTCAGACTGGGGTCTTGACCCGAAACGTCACCCATTCCTTCTCTCCAGCGATGCTGTCTGTCCCGTTGAGTTACTCCAGCTTTTTGTGACTATCTTCGGTTTAAACCAGCATTTGCAGTTCCTTCCTACACATACCACTGTGCTGCCCATTCTGTCTTAAAAAATGTTCAGACCCAAATCAAGGAAGGTTAGATTAGGCCGGGACCCTGCTTCCAATTGATAGGTGACATTTCAGGTTGGGACCTTTCTTCAGAAGGGTCCTGTCCCGAAACGTCACCATTCCTTTTTCTCCAGAGATGCTGTCTGACCCGCCTAGTCTAGCACTTTGTGTCTATCTTTGTTATAAAACAGCATCTGCAGTTCCTTTCTATTACACCAAGAAAGAATCGATTCTTTGGAAAGGGACTTCAAAGTGAACAAACTAATTAAGGTTATTTCAGTGTCTTTACAAATTTGTTCAAATGTTTCAATGTTAAAAGCTTAATTTATTATTGGGGGAAAAATAAGAAGATACATAAGATCTGAAAACGTCCTCAAAAAATTGTGTAAGCCTATTACACGGAAGTGAGTGCTTCAAATAGTTTAAGGAGAAGTGCTGGATGTGGAGTTGATCTGTGGAAAAATTATGGTGCTGTCAGATCTTTGTAGGTATTTCGCAGGAAAATAGACATAATTTGAAAATGATTGAGTCTTAATATCGTAAAAGCTTTTTAAAATGAGTATTGCACAATATATGCATGACAATAGTAAACTAAACTAAAATTAAACTTTGAAATATGAAGTGCATTGTCAATTCTGTGTTGCAGATACCTGGTGCACTGTCTTCAATCTGATCTCAACAATTATATGCCATCATTTCTTGAAGATCCCGAGGAAGCAAACCCGCAAAGACCAAAAATAGGTCTGAACGATAAAACTAACTTTTGTTAACAGGGCTTGTACGGTCCTTGAAGGTCCTTGAATTTGAAACAGTTTTTCACGGCCTTGAAAGTCCTTGGCTTATAGCTCCTTGAAAAATGATAAAAGTATTAATTCATAGAGAATAATGTGTTTTTTAATTGTTTATAATGTGCATTTTTATTAAAAGTTGGGAAACATGATATGATTGCTAGCGATGCTCCTCCCCCGTTGAAGGGAGGGAGGGGGAGGGGGGGGGGAAGCACTAGGACCCAGCAGAGTCAGACCACATGCTGCCTGCATCGTGGAGGTTGTGAGCCTGGTGCTGAGCCTGGAACTCTGGTGAGGCGATGGCTCCGGTCCGCTAGTGGCCGGTGGAGAGGCGAGGGTCGGCGGAGTCGCTGGTGGACATGTGAACATGTGAAGAATTTTATTCACCCAGAAGATGGTAAATCTTTGGGATTGTCTACTCCGGAAAACTACAGCATCTAGGCTTTGTACAAGACTGAGAGATTTTTTAATAATTAAAGAACTGAGGAATCTGGGATTAGTCAAGAAAGAGATGTTGAAGTAAAAGATTAGCCTTAATTTAGTTAACCATCAAGTAGGCACGAGGAGCCAAATCTGCTACTATTTCTTGTTTGTTGCTCCTATGAATTGCTTGGTATATCTACTTTAATAACAATGGCACCAGTGTTTCCTCGGGAATTTACATTAATCAATATGGGGAGAGATAAAGTCCATGCTAAATTTTGCTGGTTCCTCAGTAGTTCAACAATGTGTAATCATTGTTCTACTGGCTGCAAAATATAGGCAAATGTTGTCGAAAGGTGATCTTATCACCAAGCTTACTGGGAGTGGGAGGGAGGATGATCCACAGGAAATTTAACAAAGACATTTTATTTCTAAACTGAAAAATATTTCAACATGAACATATATTTTATAATTTAAGCGTTTTATTGAGCTTTTCTTTGTGATTTATTGATCCATTTCTTTTAATTTTCCAGATGATGTCTTGCATACATTGACTGGAGCAATGTCTTTGCTTCGCCGGTGTCGTGTGAATGCCGCTCTTACTATCCAGTTGTTCTCTCAGCTCTTTCATTTTATCAATATGTGGCTGTTCAATAAACTGGTCACCGAGCCAGACTCATGCCTCTGTTCACATTATTGGGGAGCTATCATCCGTCAACAGCTTGGCCACATAGAAGCTTGGGCTGAGAAACAAGGTTTGGAACTGGCTGCAGATTGTCACCTTAGCAGAATAGTACAGGTCAGTTACTGGGCATGCACAATTCTAAATAGAAACCCCGAGTGTTATGATGTTCCTTACCAGTTCCAATATCCAATACCATGCAATGAATATTTCATGCATGTGTCATAAAGGAACTAAATTTGTTATTGAAGTGCTATGACCAAATGATTACCTATTTTTCAACCTGTTTAATGATGTGATTTTGAGAAAGAGGAATAAATGTACAACAAATTGTTACATGAACCAACTGTGGTAGAATTAAATTAAACATTTGTGATCTGAGAGTCGTATATTTATGATTTTTAACACGTTCATACTCAACTGTTGCCGCAAGCCTATGTTGTTTCATTGAAGTGAACCTCTGAAAATGTTTGTAATAATTAGATACTTTGAATATTGACAACATTAGACAGCATTGTCCTAAGTGATAACGGCTTGTAGGTCAACTCTAGTTTATTTTTACCAGATCAATTTGTGACAGTATTAAACATTATTTACTTTACTTTTTTTTTTTTTGCACTGCTAAAGATATCAGTTAATAAGTTTCACTTGACCTGTTTGAAAATGTTCTTTGGTGCATGATTTGGGGGGGAAGTACATGAGAAGGAAACTTCATTTCATTTGCAATATTCAAACATCTGTCAGTTTCACTACCAATTCACATCAGATGTCAGTCAGCAGCTGAGAGATCTGCCTTCTGCCTTGGATGCCTAGCCACTGAAATGTGACATGCAGCGTTATCCTTACTTAGCCATAAAGTTTATGCACTAACATTTAATTTATGATTCATAATGGCACCAACATGTAAAGAGCATTTTAAGTACTCCTTGAGAGCAACAGGATTTTTCTCGTCAAAGGTAATCACTTTCATATATAAATTCTGGCATATCATATGCTATAATCACTGATGCTGTGGTAATAGCTTGTTTGCAGTGATTCATTTGATGTAATGTACAGGAATTTTGGTTTCCCTAAACTTCCAAATTAGAGACTGATCAGAAAAATAAACCCATGAGTCAATTTACTTAAATTATGGGCTAATTGGTCAGAGACAAAATGTATTGCCCTGCAAATGTTTTAGCAACTAATGGAAGGTTGTTTTCAATGACGTTGAACACTGCTTTGTGAAAAATGCCTTGCTTTCATGGTATAGAGAAGAAAGGTACAGAAGAGACTTCCGAGAACATTGTCAGGGCAAGGGAAAGTTAATTACGAGAAAAAATAGTTTTCACTGAGATTGTTTTCTTCAGGACAAGGCAGGATATGGGGAGATTTAATCAATGTATATAATATAAAAGTCCTGGACGCAATGAATAGGAAGGACTTGTTTCCTTTTGCAGAAAACAGTAAGCAGGGAATATAGATTTTAGAAGAATGGTAATTGGATTACATGCAAATTAAGGAAACACCCTTTTTTTCCATTTAAAGAGGGGTAGGGATTTGTTATTTACAACTGGAAAGAATCCCCTTCATATTTTAAATACAGTGTTGCAGATCAGGAGCTCTATAAGACAGGGTTAATAGAAAGCCCTTTTCCAACTGGGTGTGACAGGCCATTTGCTTGCCCTCTCATTAAAAAAATTCTAATTCTTATTTGACCCTCAGCTGAACCTACCTGCACAGCATCTGCAGCAATATCTGGTTTGCTTTGGCTTTTCCATTAATAGTTAACATTTACTTAGCATTTTATAAGAATCGGGCTATGTATAAAAGGATGGTCGTTCCCTCTTCTCCCCTATCCCATCGGACAAACGGTATAGAAGTGTGAAAACGCACACCTCCAGATTCAGGGACATCTTCTTCCCAGCTTTTATCAGGCAACTGAATCATCATATCGCAACCAGAGAGCAGCCCTGTACTGCTATCTACCTCATTGGTGACCCACGGACTATCTTTGATCGAACTTTATTGGCTTTACGTTGCACTAAACATTATTCCCTTATCATGTAATGGATTTGATTGTAATCATGTATTGTCTTTCCGCTGACTGGATAGCACGCAACAAAAGCTTTTCACTGTACCACTATTGTCATGTGACAAACTAAACTGAACTGAAGGGTACTCTATTTCCTTAAACATTTCATTAGAGATGATTGTCTTGTGATTATTAATACAAACACCCTTTTTTTTAATTGTTTCATACTGACAATTGAGTTTTCTTAATCCCCTTGTTGGGCCTTCAGCTCATCCTGTAACTTTCCACAAAGCATAGGAAAGGATTTTTTTTTAAACAAAGAAAGGCTATCCTCCAAATAGAAATCAGTCTAGGGTCAAGCAAATCATTGCTTGCAGTGATGTGGGTTTTAGTGATACTACTGTCGTTTTTAAAATGTACCTGCATGATCAAAACCATGAAGCAGTTCATAAACACATTTTAATTTCAAGTATCAGTAATAACAGTGGGTAAGTGTGCCAGTGTTGAAGTATACTGTCTATATCAAAGTGGCAGAACAATAAAATAAGAAACTATGTAATATTAACCGTAGGTATTCTTGGTCTTCCTTCTGCAATTTACAGTTTTTAGTTGTCTGTATTTTGTGGTTTGAATTTAGTTTATCTTACCTATTGAATGTTTGTAGAGAGAATCCCATCATAATGGAGAATATTGAACATAAATTTTGTTGCATATGTCTGAACTTGTACATTCCATTTTAGGCAACTACATTACTAACGATGGACAAGTATTTGGCGGAGGATGTTTCAACCATCAACAATACTTGTTTTAAGTTGAATTCATTGCAGCTGCAAGCATTACTTCAAAGTTATCATTGTGCACAGGATGAACCCTATATCCCTCAGGTAACTAAATTTCTCAACAACAATATTTTCATTTTGAGATTGCATTTTAAGTCCTAATATGGATCTAACAGCATTGTTTGACAGTAAAATTTCTTGACAGATTTACATATTTTGGTGAATGGAAGTGCCAATGATAGTTGTATTGCCTCTGATTCGGAATATTGTTGATTTAGATCTCATTTTAGACATAGAGCGTACAATACAGACTAATGCATACTGAACATTCATGTAAAAGGTCTTTGGACGGATAGTCAGTGAGTCCCTGGGTGTGCGAAAAAGGTCACATTAGCACTACTCAAAATAAGAGTAGGAGCAATGTATGACCAGGCCTGAATTTGTCACCCAACCAATGTAGTCGCAAACAGGTTTAGTCACTTATTTCACTTTTGTTTAGGGGCTCTTGTCCATTGTCAGCTTTGTTTCATTTGTTATAGCAGTGTGCTTCAGAAGTCCTTTGTTGTCCATTGTAAAGTACATCGGGTTAACCCTGGGTAGTGATATGCAGGTTTTTAAGTGAAACTTTGGAGAGTTGGTAGCAGAGGTAGAACGTTGGTAGCTTACACCAAATTGTTATTCCCATTATCATATATCTGTACACTGTGGATGGCTCAATTGTAATCATGTATAGTCTTTCCGCTGACTGGGTAACATGCAACAACAGCTTTTGACTGTCCACAAAAATGCTGGAGAAACTCAGCGGGTGCAGCAGCATCTATGGAGCGAAGGAAATAGGCGACGTTTCGGGCCGAAACCCTTCCTCAGTCTGAAGAAGCGTTTCGGCCTGAAACGTCGCCTGTTTCCTTCGCTCCATAGATGCTGCCTCACCTGCTGAATTTCTCCAACATTTTCGTCTACATTCGATCTTCCAGCACCTGCAGTTCCTTCTTGAACAGCTTTCGACTGCCCCTTGGTACATGTGACAATAAACTAAACTAAACTAAACTAAACTAAAGAAAAATAAATATAAAGTAGTACTGCTTGAAGAAGGGCTCCGACCCGAAACGTCAGCTATCCATGTCCTCCAGAGATGTTGTCTGACCCGCTAAGTTACTTCAGCACTTTGTGTTCCGCACCTTAATCCTGCAATTCTCTATGTCCTTAGAGTACTTTACTCTTGGGACATAGTAAGAGTAATCTCTTGCATAAAACACTGTGGCCTGACATATAAAACAAATTGTAAATCATCCAAAAGGTTTCTAAAAAATACATATTTTTGAAATACATATTTCAAGATTGACCTGGAACCTAACCACTGAAAAGCTAGAGTATATATCTATAATATGCTAAAACAAAACTGACATGGTAGGGAATTTTGACTAAGTACTATTGGGTAAATGACCAACATGGAATCATTTGACTTTTTTTCTTCTGGTGGCTGAATAGATAAGATAAATTTAGCTCAAAATATTTGCACACCAAAATGAAAGCTTGTTTGTCTGAGTTTTTTTTTCCCCTTATTAATGTGAACTTTTGTGGGTTTCAAGCTTCATTTGGATGTTCACCATTTTAATTTACCCAAATGGAATCATATGCTAATGAGGTGACTCATTCATAGAGTGAGGAAGGGAAGTTAAGTGATATGGTAAATGGGAATTTTACATTTTAGTTTTTTTCATGTTGCTAGAGTGGATTTTGGTGCACTGTATTTAATCAAGTATTATGAGGTTGATTATGCTTACCAAAAAAATCACATATCAGTAATATCCCTGGTGTGTTTTCCATAATTGGGAGGGGTGTAGGTGATGTGTGCTTTAAGCTCTATCAAGGCCTGTGAGGGAATTTACACTGATTAAAGTTTACAAACGTTCTCATTGTCCATTGCTTCACTCTTTGCAAATGAGTATTTATGATCAACTGGTACTTGACCAGCATCATTATGCTGTGCACAACGCTTCTTTCTTTTGTTTGGTAATGTATCCTGACCAGCAATCAATTTTGTTTTCGTAGGAGTTGATTGAAAATGTTGTGGCATTAGCTGAGAATACAGCTGATGAACTTGCTCGCAGTGATGGGAGAGAGGTACAGTTGGAAGAAGACCCTGACCTACAGCTACCTTTTCTGTTGCCTGAAGACGGATATTCCTGTGATGTTGTCAGGAACATTCCCAATGGCCTTCAAGAATTCTTGGAACCGCTCTGCCAGAGAGGTATTTTGCCCCATTTTTCCTCGCATCGTGAGGGAGACAGAAAATTCAATCTTTCATTGGTGTGCCCAATGCAAGCTTATTCAAAATTATCTGCCACATGCTAAAAATCTGCCCCAAATTATCTGCCACAGCCTGATGCCAGCAGTGGAGAAATGTTTGAATCTATTAATGGAAATGGTAGAATGGCTCCTTCAAAATAATAATACATTTGAGCAGAGCCATTATTGATTTTATAAACGGAAAACTGTGTTTAAGCACATTAAGCAACAGGATTGGGTAATGTTTAAAGAGCAACAGAAGATAACTAAAGAGACAATACGGGGAGAAAAGATGAGGTACGAAGGTAAGCCAGCCAAGAATATAAAGGAGGATAGTAAAAGCTTCTTTAGGTATGTGAAGAGGAAAAAATTAGTTAAGACCAAAGTTGGATCCTTGAAGTCCGAAAAAGGTGAATTTATTATGGAGAACAAGGAAATGGCAGATGAGTTGAACAGGTACTTTGGATCCGTCTTCACTAAGGAGGACACAAACAACCTTCCTGATATAGTAGTGGCCAGAGGATCTGGGGCGACGGAGGAACTGAAGGAAATCCACATTAGGCAGGAAATGGTGTTGGGTAGACTGATGGGACTGAAGGCTGATAAATCCCCAGGGCTTGATGGTCTGCATCCCAGGGTACTTAAGGAAGTGGCTCTAGAAATCGTGGACGCATTGGTGATGATTTTCCAATGTTCTATAGACTCAGGATCAGTTCCTGTGGATTGGAGGATTATCCCACTTTTTAAGAAAGGCGTGAGAGAGAAAACAGGGAATTATATACCAGTTAGCCTGACATCGGTGGTGGGGAAGATGCTGGAGTCAATTATAAAAGATGAAATAGCTGCACATTTAGATAGCAGTAACAGGATCGGTCCAAGTCAGCATAGATTTACGAAGGGGAAATCATGCTTGACTAATCTTCTGGAATTTTTTGAGGATGTAACTAGGAAAATGGACAGGGGAGAGTCAGTAGATGTAGTGTGCCTGGACTTTCAGAAAGCATTTGATAAGGTCCCACATAGGAGATTAGTGGGCAAAATTAGGGCACATGGTATTGAGGGTAGAGTGATGACATGGATAGAAAATTGGTTGGCAGACAGGAAACAAAGAGGAGGGATTAACAGGTCCCTTTCAGAATGGCAGGCAGTGACTCGTAGGGTACCGCAAGGCTCGGTGCTGGGACAACAGCTATTTACAATATACATCAATGATTTGGATGAAGGGATTCAAAGTAACATAGCAAATTTGCAGATGACACAAAGCTGGGTGGCAGTGTGAACTGTGATGAGGATGCTATGAGAATGCAGGGTGACTTGCACAGGTTGGGGGAGTGGGCAGATGCATGGCAGATGAAGTTTAATGTTGAAAAATGTGAGGTTATCCACTTTGGTATCAAATACATGAAGGCAGATTACTATCTAAATGGCGTCAAGTTGGGAAAAGGGGAAGTACAATGGAATCTGGGGGTCCTTGGTCAACAGTCTATGAAAGTATGCATGCAGGTACAGCAGGCAGTGAAGAAAGCAAATGGCATGTTGGCCTTTATAACAAGAGGAGTCGAGTATAGGAGCAAAGAGGTCGTTCTGCAGTTGTACAGAGCCCTAGTGAGACCACACTTGGAGTATTGTGTGCAGTTTTGGTCCCATAACTTGAGGAAAGACATTCTTGCTATTGAGAGAGTGCAGCGTAGGTTTACAAGGTTAATTCCCGGGATGGCGGGACTGCCATATGCTGAGAGAATGGAGAGGGCTGGGCTTGTACACTCTGGAGTTTAGAAGGATGAGAGGAGATCTTATTAAAACATATAAGATTGTTAAGGGTTTGAACACGCTAGAGGCAGGAAACAGGGGCCACAGTTTAAGAATAAGGGGTAAGCCATTTAGAACGGAGACGAGGAAACACTTTTTCTCAGAGAGTTGTGAGTCTGTAGAATTCTCTGCCTCAGAGGGCGGTGGAGGCCGGTTCTCTGGATACTTTCAGCGAGAGTATATCTTAAAGATAGCGGAGTCAGGGGATATGGGGAGAAGGCAGGAATGGGGTACTGATTGAGGATGATCACATTGAATGTCCGAATGGCCTACTCCTGCACCTATTGTATATTGTGTTTTTCAAATTGTGAGTTTTTCTGAGGTTGTATCTAGCGAAATAGGTAGGGATGACCAGTGATTGTGTAGTGCATTTAGATTTTAAGAATTCCTTTGAATAAAAAGACGGGATGTGAGGAAAATTAGAATGCATGGGAATGAGGGTTAATATACCAACAGGCATTGAGGGGGCTAACAGAAAAAAATAAACAGAATGGGTAATTTTCACAGTAAAAGGCTGTAGCTTTTTGGATTCTGCAAGGGCTAGCACAGGTGCCTCACTTGTTTACAATATATTAATACCAACTGTTGAAATGGGTTCTTTCTTGCAGGCTTCTGCAGACTAACGCCTCATTCACGATCACCTGGCACGTGGACGATTTATTTTGAGAGTGCTGACTTTGACTGCCTTTTTCCATCTGACACTATTGAATTGGTAAGTTTAGGTTTATTATTGTCACATGCGCCAAGGTACAGTGAATAGCTTTATTTTGCATGTTATCCAAACAGATAAGATGTACGAAACCTAGACAATCAGTTCAAACTCAAGTACAATAGATGGAGCAAAGGAGAAGCCACTGAGTGCAGAATAAAAGCAGCTCAAAAGAGTAGACATTGTGTCTGATTACTGCAGTGTATTTGAAAGGATTTGGAACAAGCAAATATTGCATGTCTGCATTTTTATTGTAGTGCTAGACCAAATTGGGCCCTTTCCCAAAAGCAATAATCCACCACTCACCCATTCCCCTAACGCAACCCTTTTCCACCACTCACCCATTGCCCCCAACGTAACCCGTTCCCCCAATGCAATATTGCACCACTCACCATAGGTCCCAACTGTACAAGGGCTGCTCATTTCGCCTTATTCACACTCCATTTTGAACAAAAAAATATTCAGTGTACTGTGACTTTAAGAAAAAATGCATTTGCACCTGCTAGAGCTGGGAGGGCTACAATCCCATTGTGACGTCATTGGCAGCCTATGTAAATGAGATCCCATTGTGATTGGACGACTGAGATGCCATTGTGAGGTCATCACTGGAAGCTGCCAGAAAAATCTGAAAGCAGTCAGTTATTCTTCTCAAAGTTGGGTTTTTTCAAAACTTTAATCATTAATAACGTGAAATATAGCATTAAATCTAAAGGGGACCTGATTATGGTGTGGACGGGGATAATGTGAGTAAGATTCTGTAAAAATGTCAGATCTAACGTGTATTGTTTTGGCGAAGATACAAAACACACACACACAATCACACTTTTAATTGTTACTAGACTAATTGCAGGCCCATTGGTTCCGCTCCTGCAACACAGCCATAACCGTAGCCCCCGTGGGGGGCAGAGCGGCGGCGGGGGGGGGGAGCAGAGAGGGAGGGCGTAGAGTTTGAGTGCTGGGGGGGCGTTGTCACGGGAGGGCTGGTTCCCGAACGCAATACTCCCTCGCTCCTGGCTGCAGGCTCCAGGCAGGGCCCGAGTACGGGAGAGTATTCGGGGGGGGTGGTGACGTCACTCGCAGCGCAAGCAAGAAGACAGCCGTTTCCCCCCCCCCCCCCCCCCCCCCCCCCCCCCCCCCCCCCCCCCCCCCCCCCCCCCCCAAAGTTTTTTTCAGATTTTTGATAATTTTCATTAAAAACTCGAGAAATAAAGTATGAGTTTTTCAGATGAGGTGATTTCGGATCCAGGGGGAAAATCGCTACCGGAATATGTAAAAATGGTACCGTTAGCATTATAGTGGCAGATTACTATATCGTTCAAGAGATCGCTCCCTCTAGCCACTTAGGAGAAAACATGAGGTTTGGAGAATGTCATTTTACGCATGTGAGCTCTCCACCAGACTTTCCAAGTTTCTCGAAAGATAAATCTTCAGAACACCATCTTTTAATTAATAGTTTCTTTATTGTTGAAGTAAAACAGTAAGATATTCATCCAACCTTCTTCTTTGACTCGTACACTTTAATCTTCGTCAAACTTCAGCATGTTGCTTTTAAACGTTAGAAAACTCCTCATGGTCGAATTATTCCTTCTACCATGCTCCTCTGAACTAAACTAAAAAGCTAACAGCTTCTGCGCAAGAAACACAGCAGCAAACACGCCTCCGACTACGTAATAAATCCCACCCACATAATTACAGGCAGACTAAATTTAAAGGCAAGTGCAGAGCTGCCAAGTAGTACGGATTTTCCGTATTTTGTACGGAAATGCGATAAGAATACAGATGTTCGTATTTGCCTTGTAAAATACGGATTTTTTAAAAATCGGCCCGACTTCCTGTTTCATCTTGCTATTTAAAAAATGCAAGGATATAAAAAGTCATACTGCAACTCTAAAAATTATTGCAGATTGAATCTATTAGTATTTAAATTTCAAGAATCTGGTTGATTAGTTTTGTAAAGTCGTCTTCGAAGATACGGCAACGCTCAACAAGGTCACCATCAAACACTAATAGGTCGTGATTGCGAAACATGGTAGCCATAGTGAAATAGTAAAGAAAAGAAAATAACAAACTAAAATAAACTGGAAGAAAACTAGGCGAATAAGGGGTCCAAACTTTCTGACACCATATTTTCTAATGAGACCAATACTGTAATGAGACCAATGCACAGAAGGTAACCTCATAGTTGTTTATTGAAATACATGCAGAGGTAATATTACATGCTATCGTCTTCGTGGTCAGTTTTTCCACACTAACCGCAAGCTTGTGTGGAAAAACATTTGATCTGTGAATCTATCAGGTTCACTTAAGATTTCATTCTATATTTCACAAGTTATTGATGATTCAAATTTTTAAAAAAGGCAAAAAACGGTTCTCACACACAGTCTTTTTCCAGGAGCTTCCAATGATGATGTCACAATGCCACTCTCAGAGCACCAATCACAATGGGCTCTCAAGCTGCCAAGTGCCACACCACCCGACCCCCGACCCCCGACCCCCCTGGGTTATTCACACCCCCCATCCCAGTCATTCACACCCTCTTCCCCCCCCCCCCCCCACAGCTTATTCACACCCCCCTCCCCGGGTTATTCACCCCACCTTCCCCCCCCCCCCCCCCCCCCCCCCCCCCCCCCCCCCCCCCCCCCCCCCCCAGTTATTCCCACCCCCCGGATTATTCATGATTAAAGTTTCAAAAAAAGCCCCCCCCCCCCCAACGGCCCAGTGAGCCGGAATATTCCACCCCCTTCCAGCGACGTCAGGAGGAAGGCCTCATTTTAAAAACAGCTTCATCAGCTCCACAACGCATACCGTTGGGGGAGCAGACCCAACAGGTCTGTACTTAGTCTAGTAAATACTAAAGTGTAAAACGAGTCGATTTGCATCCACAATGTGCATCGTTGTGCATTTTGAAAACATTGAGTCGAAATTGTGTAGTTATAATGCGAAGCAAGCTCCTGTTATCTGATTGTGGATTAAAAAGACACATACCCTTGATGTAGTTGTAAATTAACGTTTTGTATTGAAATTAAAAGGTGATAATACATGATATCTGCTAAGAATTATGTGTTTGGTTTTTCACCCCTCTATCATTTGTTTATATGTGAACTTAAATCAAACATTTGGACTGTTAAAACAAATTGATAGTCCCATTTATTACTAGAAGCATAAATTGTTTACTAAATTTGCTTTATTCAGAATCCTTTTTATTTTTCAGGCTGAGCCTAATCGCATAGAACCAGAAATAATTACAGTAACACTAAAAAAACAAAATGGAATGGGACTAAGCATTGTAGCTGCTAAGGTGAGAATGAATTTGTTTAAAAACATCTGAGGATGAAGTGCAATGTGAAGAAATAACTTTTGCGCAATGTTATCTCAGTCATCTAGAGAAGTGTACTCATCAACAATATCTTATTCTTGCATATGGCGTGCACAGTCTAAAGTTGTTAGATCAAAACTTGTTCTATTTGATCTTATTTGATTGAACACGCCAGGTTGATTGCATTCGTCGAAACAGGGTGGCCACTTGAATGTTGCAATCTCCCAGCCCATCAACAATATAATTTATATTAATGTAGTAATGCAAGTTCATAAGTTAATTATCTTTCCCCAGTATAACCTATCCTGTATATGTACTGAGGGGAACCTCTTTATACTGGCTACTCTCCCTCCCCACCCCTCTCCCCGCTACTTCAGTCGAGATGAAGGGAATCACCACAAAAATTCGACACTCCATTTTGCTCCACAGGCACTGCCTGACCTGGTGAGTTTGTCCATCTGCACTCGTTTTTTGCAACAAAATCTGCAGTCTAACATGCCGCCCTCTGTATTTGATTATTTTAAGGCACACTTCCCTCTTTGTACTGAACGCTGAGTGGCTTTGCTATATATAAATTTGTTAATACTTGGAATAGGTGCTTAAATCTTTTAGCACCTGGCTGCCAGTTATGACTAATTCAGTAATGGTACAGACTCGTATCTTCATTGTGAATTAAAGGAATTGGTTAACAAAAAATCAGCACTTGAATTATTTAATTGCTGAGGATATTCTTTCATGGGAAAAACGCATGGTGCCAGTAATAAGATCATTTCGCTAGCCAAGTTGTTGTAAATTCAGTGAGAACCTGCTGTATTAATCTTGAGTGATTTGCCACTTACCGCATTTCCCAGCGTCCAAGACGCTATTTTCTACTCTTAAAATAAGGCCCGAAAATAAGGCCCAGGGAAGTAGCTCGGGTGGCTGCGAGCAGCTGCCGGGACCGGACAGCTAAAATAAAATAACAATCCATTAGACAAATTAACAGCAGTTCAGTATGCAATTCAGCTTGATTATTAACTACTTTGGTGGCATTAATTCATTGCTGAGATAGTAGTGGTCTTAGTTCTAACACACGTGCTAACTTGAGATTTCTTGGTGAACTCAACAAATATATATATATATATATATATATATATATTATATATAAAAAGCTGTAAGTAGAAACTAATGAAATATCTCAATAAATATATTGTAATTGCGATCTTTTATTGATACTTCAACATATATCCAACAGAGAATTGTATACTGAGTGCTCAGACCATTAATTTTAATGCATAATGCTACTTGACTGCTGGGTGATGTGTGTGTGTGTGTGTGTGTGTGCGAAGTTAGCTTATGTTCTTGGGTAAAATATGAGCATTGTAAATATGAAGTATTTTCTTCCTTGCCGTGCAGTGTGCACATAAGCTTGATGCAAGTAAAAATCTCCAGCAGAAAATGGCTGTGGGGCAGGAAATTGCAACTGGGCAGTTTTTACTGCTTCTCTTTGTGATATTAATCACCTCTAGCCTATTCCCCGAGTGTTGCATATTACTAATAGTACTGATGTACAATATTTTGCATCTCAAAATTGTTATCCTTGTGCCACTTACTGTGCACTTCAGCCATAGCTACAATACCTCAAACATGTAGTGTGAAGTAGCCTGCTAGCTTTTCATTCTGGGATAGGCATTCATGTCTGACTTGCTAGTTACACACCTCACTTACTGAAAAATATTGCTTTTAATGAGGTAGTTAAACAAAGTTTGGATTGCTTTCCGAGCACATTTTTGGTGGTAGCATCTATGAACATGTGGATGTGGGAACATTAGTGATGTCTTTGGTGCTGAGTCTATTACTAATAAATAGAGCCAGGATTTTGCCATAAATGCCACGTGCCTTTTCATGCCTTTTTTGATGATTTCACCATGGTAGTGCCTAAATCAGCCTTTTTTTCCCGTTTTGCTAAAAGGTTGTGCTATTTTCTCTAGTTGTACCGTGATTACAATGACGTCTTCTATATTAAAACGTTAATATCAATGTTTTTATTAACGTGTTAACATAGTATAAATTACAAGAACATTTCCACCACCGGGAAATTTATTGCTTTCAATTTTGCAAACTTCCCACAAGCTACCACTTCCCTTGAGAAAAGTGGCAAAACATTAGTGAATAACTTGCAGGTTTTCCACAAAGTAACTGACGATATTCGTAAAGTTCCTGGCGATGTAGGTAAAGACATACAAGGAAAATGTGAGAGAGTGATTTTAGCTAACAAAGATCTTGGAAGAAATACAACATATAGCTAAAGTTCTCAAAGGTAGTTGTAATGCGCAAGATATTGATATGAATATAGAGTCCGTAGCTTGTTTCGGATATGCACCAGTGATCTCAGCTGAGGTAGAAAGAAGTTTTTCACAACTGAAACATAGAAAATAGGTTCAGGAGGAGGCCATTCGGCCCTTCGAGCCAGCACCGCCATTCATTGCGATCAAGGCTGATCGTCCCCAATCAATAACCCGTGCCTGCCTTCTCCCCATATCCCTTGATTCCACTAGCCCCTAGAGCTCTATCTAACTCTCTTAAATCCATCCAGTGATTTGGCCTCCACTGCCCCCTGTGGCAGGGAATTCCACAAATTCACAACTCTCTGGGTGAAAAAGGTTTTTTCTCACCTCAGTCTTAAATGGCCTCCCCTTTATTCTAAGAACGTGGCCCCTGGTTCTGGACTTGCCCAACATTGGGAACATTTTTCCTGCATCTAGCTTGTCCAGTCCTTTTATAATTTTATATGTTTCTATAAGATCCCCTCATCCTTCTAAACTCCAGTGAATACAAGCTTAGTCTTTTCAATCTTTCCTCATATGACAGTCCCGCCATCCCAGGGATCAATCTCGTGAACCTACGCTGCACTGCCTCAATCACAAGGATGTCCTTCCTCAAATTAGGAGACAAAATCTGTATGCAATACTCCTGTTGCGGTTTTACCAGAGCCCTACACAACTGCAGAAGAACCTCTGCTCCTATACTGAAATCCTCTTGTTAGGAAGGCCAACATTCCATTAGCTTTCTTTACTGCCTGCTGTACCTGCACGCCAACTTTCAGCGACCGGTGTACAAGGACACCCAGGTCTCGCTGCACCTCCCACTTACCTAACCTAACCCCATTGATATAATAATCTGCCCCCTTGTTTTTGCCACCAAAGTGGATAACCCCACATTTATCTATATTATACTGCATCTGTCTGACAGACGGCATAGTTTAACACCAGTTAATTTGAAAAAATGCTAGTAATTATGTGCAACCAGGCAACTGGTCATTTAATATAGTATACCTTTATATTATCATTTTTAACCATATTTGGTGGTGGAAACACATGTCCCTTTATGTCAATAAATGCCTTTTTCGTACCTTTTTTGTAATTTTATTATGCCTTTTTGCCTGCCTATTTCAGAGTTTTTTAGTGCCTAAACATCCTGGCTCGACTAATAAATCCCTGACGTTCCAATGGTGGCGAAGATTAGTTCTCACGATATCGTTAACTGTGACATGCCTTCTTGCAAATGGTATTTCAGAAATCTACATGCCTTCTTGCAAATGGTATTTCAAGCAAGATCTTATCACATAATTTAAAAATTTTGCTATGAATTCCAACTTTCACAACAGGTACAAAAATTTTAATTTTTGAATTTGCTGTGACAAATTAAAGGTCCTAAGTGGAAAAAAACTGAGTTATCTGAGCACATTCCTGAATGTTTCTGCCTGTAGGCATCTATTTCTCCAAATGGATTTATTAAGTGTAAATAGTAAACTATAGGATGACAAATATTTGAATGCAAGATGAACATTTGAACAAAATCAGTGAGATAAAATTAAGGTAGTTAATTCTACCTAAGAAATAGTTGCATTTCTAAATGAACTTGGTCTGATTTGTTACAAAATGTTGGCATCACTCAGTAGGAAGAACAGATCTGTACTGTGTTATGGGATGGCATTTTGATTATGAGAGACCCACTCATTGTTCCTATCCATCTGAATTATTCCTTGCTTAAAACCTTAGATTTCTCAAATACTGTTTCTCTCGAGATGATTCTACATAATCATTCATATTTTTCTGTATATCCTACTTGTACAAAACAGATCACAACTGTATGGCAGTCTGTATTTCCCCATGAAAGAGAATTGCAAGCAACAAATGTAATGTATAACTCGCTCTACTGAAAAATAACTAATTTAGAATTCTGCTTTCATTGTTTACAGTGCGAGCCATAACAACTAGATCCTCTTCAATTATTTTTTTCCAACCTTAATGTTTCTAACACTGGCACCAGCCAGGCAGGCGTAGCCTTTGGGACTCCGAGGTGTGGCCCAAGAGAACGTTTATCTTTGAATATACTGCTCCCCTCGTCTGCCTTTTTTTTAAACTACCCCATTTGAATAGCATCCTATATCATCCTACTGTGGTTAAATGACAAATTTCATTCCTTACTATCTTCCGTTCTTAAGTTGGCAAGTTGGTTCAAAGGGCCTGTTTCTGTATGAATAAATACTTTGTGCTCATTTGACTGTGTCAAAGGCTGGGAGATGCTACGGTATCCCATATGCCCTAACTTGTAATCTTTCCTTGATCACTAAGCAAATTTTAAACCAATGCTAAATGCTAAGCCTACAAGCTCCAATTGTAACTAGCTGTTGAACACTTGCACCTTAAAAATTATCCATTGCTTGTTGATGGCAGTTCAAACAGATTTAATTGTTGGAAAATGTCTGATAATTACTTTTTTTCAATGTCTTCAGGGTGCAGGACAGGATAAACTCGGAATCTATGTTAAATCTGTTGTAAAAGGAGGAGCTGCAGACATAGTAAGTAGATTTTGTTCATTTCTATTCTTATTAACAAGAACTGATTACATTTGCTGCCCTTAAGAGCAGAATTAGGTCATTTGGTCCATTGAATCTGCACAGCCATTTGATCCTTTTCCCCCTCAACCCTATTCTGCTCCCTTCTCCCCATAACCTTTGTTGCCTTTACTAATCAAGAACCTACCAATCTTCACTTTAAAAATACCCAATAACTTGGCATTCATCGCTGACTGTGGCAATGAATTCCACCGATTTACCACTCTGGTTAAAGAAATTCCTTCTCATCTCCATTCTAATCGTACATCCTTTTATTCTGAAGTTGTGCCACTAGAATAGCCACTCCATTAGAATAGCCCTCTATGATTGTCCCACGTTGAACATCCTGACCACATCCACTTTTGGCCTTTCATTATTCTATTGGTTTCAATTAGATCCTTCTCATTCTTCTAAACTCCAGAGAATGAAAGCCCAGAGCCTTCAAGCGCACCTCATACGTTAACACAATCATCCCATGGATAGTTCTCGTAAACCACTTCTGGACACTCTCCAGCGCCAGCAATCCTTCCTCAGATATGGTGCCCTAAACTGCTCACCATATTCCAAATGTGGCCTGACCAGCGCCTTATAAAGCCTCAGCATTCCATCCTCTCAAATTGAAATGCCTTATTTACTTCCGACTCAACATGCAAATTAACCTTGTGGGAATCCTTCACCAGCTCTCCCCAAGTCCCTTTGCACCTCCAATTTCTGAATCAGCTGCCCATTTAGAAAATAGTCTATGCCTTTCTTTTTTCTATCAAAGTGCATGACACTACACTTTGCTACACTGTAATCCATTTCTTTGATCAAAATTCCAACCTGTCCAAGTCCTTCTGCAGACTCCCTGCTTCCTTAACCCTAGCTGCCCCATCCAATATCTTCCCATATGCCCACATGAATAAATTTGAGTAATAGTCAAGTGAGAAATGTTATTCAGTTTTGTGAAAAAAGTGTATGTATTCCTAGAAATTTTGATTTTGTACCTTTTGAATTTAATTGTTTGTGCACTTCCAATAGTTTGGAAACAATCTTACAAATGATGAACAATGTTCTCCAGAGACCCCATAAATGAGAATTAGCAGAGTTGGATCTGATTGAAAGAAGTTTTATTGATTGAGGAAGCTTAGTCCTTACTATTAAGCAACAGTACTTTCAGCTATTTCCACCTATGCCTCTACAAATTCATTTCTAGGAAAGCATACATTTATAACATCATCAGCCTACTGAAATAAGATAGTTAAAATTAATAAGAAGTTCCTGCATTTGGTTTGTAATCATATGAAGCTGAATTGGCTACCACCCATCCAGTAGTTTATCTATAATCTAAAGTAACAATGTTATCGCAGTAGCAGTTTGGCAAAATGTATAAAGATCACAATTGGAGCAATAATACATACTGGCCTGACTTTTGTCCTCACTAAATGTTACTTGAGCTGGATATGTCACTAAGAATCATAACTTGCATGTAATGGAGCAGGCTTACAAAATAGTGATCCAGTTTGGAATGTATCTACGAGAATCATCCACAACACATAATTGACAATTGAAAGCCGTTGTGATGTTGAAAAAGGCCATGGAGAAAGAATTGCTAATCCCATCATTTTTCCTGCAGAGCTAAACAATGCAGGTTGTGTCATAAGGTCATGTGTTAGTAGAATTGGGCCATTCGGCCTATCATTCCACCATTCAATCACGGCTGATCTATGCCTCTTAACTCCATTCTCCTGCCTTCTTCCCATAACCTCTGAGACCTGTACTAATCAAGAATCTATCTATCTCTGCCTTAAAAATATCCATCCGCTGACTTAATCTTCTGTGGCAAAGAATTCCACAGATCCACCACCCCTCTGACTAAAGATATTTCTCCTCATCACCTTCCTAAAAGAGCGTCTTTTAATTCTGAGGCTGTGATCTCTAGTCCTAGACTCTCCCACTAGTGGAAACATCCTCTCCACATCCACTCTATCGAAGCCTTTCACTATTCTGTATGTTTCAATGAGGTACCCCCTCATTCTTTTAAACTCCAGCGAGTACAGGCCCAATGCCAACAAATATTCATCATAGGTTAACCTACTCATTCCTGGGATCATTCTTGTTAATCACCAATGGACCCTCTCCAGAGCCAGCAAGTCAAGTCAAGTCAAGTTTATTTGTAGAGGAAGCACATCCTCTAATATTGTGCCCAAAATTGCTCACAATATTAAAAATTCGGCCTTACCAGTTGCTCACAAAATTGCTCACAATATTCCAAATGCGGCCTTATAGAGCCTCAACATTACAGCCCTGTTTTTGTAAACAAGCCCTCTTGAGAAAAACGCTGGCATTGAGTTTGTTTAAGAAGGAACTGCAGATGCTGGAAAATCGAATGTAGACAAAAATGCGCTGGAGAAACTCAGTGGGTGAGGCAGCACCTATGGAGCGAAAGGAAAAAGGTGACGTTTCGGGTCGAGACCCTTAGCAGCACCTCATATTTCGCTTGGGCAGTTTACACCCCAGCGGTATGAACATTGACCTCCAATTTCAGGTAATCCCTGCTTTCGCCTCCTCTTTCCAGCTCTCCCTCAGCCCACTGTCTCTGTCTCTTCCTTTCTTCTCCCCCCCCCCCCCATCCTCGCATCAATCTGAAAAAGGGTCTTGACACAAAACATCGCCTATTTCCTTCGCTGCATAGATGCTGCCTCACCTGCTGAGTTTCTCCAACGTTTTGGTCTACCTGGCATTGAGTTTGCTTTCTTTACTACCAATTCAATGTAGATTAACTTTATGGGCATCCTGCAACCAGCACTCCTAAGTCCCTTTTCACCTCTGATATCTGGATTCTCTCCCCATGTAGAAAATAGTCTATGCCTTTTTTCCTACCATCAAAATGCATGACTCCACACTTTGCGACACTATATTCCATCTGTCACTTGTCTGCCCACTCTTCCAAACTGTCCACGTCCTTCTGTAGAGTCCCTGCTTTCTCTACACTACCTTCCCCTCCATCTGTTTTCGTATAATTCGCAAACTTGGGCACAAAGCCTCGTCCAAATCATGAAGAGTAGCGGCCGCAGCACCGACCCTTGCAGAACTTCACTAGTTACTGGCAGCCAAACTGAAAAAGACCCCTTTATTGTCACTCTTTGTCTTCTGCCATCCAGCCAACCTGCTATCCATGCTCGTATCTGCCCTTTGCTACCGTGGGCTCTCATCTTCCTTAGCAGCCTCAAGTTTGGCACCTTATCAAAGGCTTTCTAAAAATCTAAGTAAACAACATCTACTGATTCTCCTTTCTATATGTCTTGCTATTTACTTCAATGAATTCCAGCAAATTTGGCAAGCAAGAGCTACCCTTCACAAAGCCATGCTGACCGGTTATTTAATTGTGAACTTTTAGGTACTCCGTAACCTCATCCTTTATAATGGACTCTAAAATCTTACCAACCACTAAACTCAGACTAACTGGCCTATAGTTCCCACTATTCTGACTTGCTCCCTTCTTGTGCAACCTTGTGTGTCATATGCTTTAAGATCACTTAAATCCCTACTGAAATTTTAGGGAGGGCTTATTAAGTGAAAATAAAATGTAGAGTTTCTAACTGTGAAGTGATACCTCCAATTTAGACAATAAACAATAGGTGCAGGAGTAGGCCATTCGGCCCTTCGAGCTAGCACTGCCATTCAATGTGATCATGGCTGATCATCCCCAATCAGTACCCCGTTCCTGCCTTCTCCCCATATCCCCTGACTCCGCTATTTTTAAGAGCCCTATCTAGCTCTCTCTTGAAAGCATCCAGAGAATCTGCCTCCACCGCCCTCTGAGGCAGAGAATTCCACAGAAGAATTTGAGCATGAGAAGTTAAAATTAAACAAGTTATTAAAGCAAAATATTTTCCATTAGACCCAATCAAAATCTGTTCTATTACTGTTTCATTATAGTGATTAACCATCTTGAAGTGTGCAATTAATTATTTAAAATTCTTTATCATCCCTAGTTATAACCAGGAAAGCAAGTGACTAGATCTAAGGAATTTAAAACAAATGTATCTCAGTGGGCACTGGTTGGCACAGAGACATAGAAACATAGAAACATAGAAATTAGGTGCAGGAGTAGGCCATTCGGCCCTTCGAGCCTGCACCGCCATTCAATATGATCATGGCTGATCATCCAACTCAGTATCCCGTACCTGCCTTCTCTCCATACCCTCTGATCCCCTTGGCCTCAAGACAGACAGATCAGGGCGGTCAGTGCGTGGCTAAAGGAGTTGTGTGAGAAGACAGTTTCTTTTTCACACGATCCTTATGGTAGACTCTTACCCAGGGCATCTAATATTTTTACCTATTATACATTTTGTTTAAAACGTAGCTTTATATTCCAAAATTGGACTGGTATATTTCTGCATTTTTGTCGGACAAGTATTAGGTGACATATTTACAATCAAATCGATTCCTGAGATGGGAATTATCCGATGAGAGATTAAGCAGACTTGAATCAAAATTCATGCAAGTCTTGACAGGTTGACATAAAATTGGTGTTTCCCCTAGCTGAACAGATAGGAAATGTAATTGTGCAAGAGCAGTGAATATTGTGAATTCCATACCCTGGAGGCTATGGTGGCTTGGTCACTGGATATATTCAAAACAAAGCAATACATTGGATATTAAGAGGGTAAAAGTATGTAAGGTTGGTATGAGAAAGTAGCGCTGACAAAAGGTGATCCGCAATTTTAGTAAATAGTCTTAAAGTTAGAGCAGATGGGTGGGGCCATATTGCAGCTATGGTTTTGTGTATCTGAAAGTTGCTGTGAAACATTTTTCCATCCTATCCAAATTGTGACAAATTATTTTTGATTGCAGGATGGTCGTTTAGCTGCAGGAGATCAGTTACTTAGTGTTGATGGCCGCAGTCTCGTGGGGCTTTCACAAGAAAGGTGAAGTACATTTGTGCAGCTTGTCTTGATTTTTTTTTAAACCCAGTGGAATCTGCTCAAGTATTAGTATCATTTAAAAAGAAATCTGAAGGATCACTCTTAGATTAGTTTGTCAGATACACCAGGGCACAATGAAATCCATTGTTGCAAAAAGCTAGGAGTAAACAGTATAAATACTGCAATAAATACAACAGAATGGTGCAAGATTGTAATACAATCTGAAGTAGTTAAAAAAAGAAAAGAAAGTATAATAATGGAATAGAAGAGAGCTAAGAATACATGGCAGCACCTCCAGGAAATGGGTGTGAAAGAGATGATTAGTTCAGGAGTCTGATAACAGTGGATAAGAAGCTGTTAAGTCTGGACATCTGGTCTTTCAAGCTTGGTATCTTCTGCCAGAAGGTGGAACAGAGAAAAGGAAATGGCCAGAAGAGCAGACATAGTTGACAATACTTCCAGTCTTCATGTTGCAATGCTCTTCAAGGGAGATGCTAAATGCATTTCGTTGTCTCTGTACTGTACACTGACAATGACAATTAAATTGAATCTGAATCTGAATGTGTTGTAAAGATAACTTGGATGGAAGAAAGTAACGAGCCTGTGATGGACTTGGGTTATGTCCACCTTTCTGCGGGTTCAGGTGGTTAAGATCGGAGCAATTGTCAGTTGAGATCCATCCTGTCAGAACTTTCTACAGCATGCCTGGGGAAATTTGAGAACCCTCATGGACGCGCCAATCTTTCCAAATGCCGAAGAAAATAAATACTGATTTGCTTTCTTGATCAACACACCAGTGTAAAAAGACCAGGTTAAATTGTTGATGATGTAGATGCCTAGGAATTTTAAAAGCCATCGACCATCTCTGCAGCTGCTCCATTGAAGAGGACAGAATTGTGTTCATCCCCCTTACTTCCTGAGGTTTACAACAACTCTTTTGTCTTTCTTAGATTAGGGCCAAGGTGGTTGTCCTGACACCATGACATAAGGTGCCAGATCTCTTTCCTTCCTCCGTTTCAACGTTTTATTAATATGGCCAACAATAGTGGTATCATCAACGATCGAGTTGATGCTGTACTTGGCCACGTGGTCAGGTATACAGGGAGTAAGAGTAAAGGACTGAGCACACTGTTTAAGTTTTGGGGTTTGAACTCGGCGTTAATGTAGTGTGTCAGTTTGAATAATACACTAAATAGAGCAGTGCCATGACCTCCAAGTCCAAATGATTTCATCCTCTTCAGTTCTAATAGTGGAGAGGTAATCCCCCTTGTATTAACTTCACTACCCAAAATTTCATTAATAGTCAAGAAATCAAGGATCTGTCAGAATGAAATGTATGTTCTAGGTGGACCATAAGGGGAAGACAAGAATATAATACTTTTTAATTGGTCAGGTTTATTCAGATCGTGCAAGCTAAATAATTCAAGCAGTCAGTAATATAATTTCAATCACTTTTAAACTCTCGTGAAATTTGAAATGAAAGGAATGTCTCTTTTCAGGGCTGCGGAGCTTATGACAAGAACGGGTTCTGTGGTAACCTTAGAAATAGCAAGACAAGGAGCCATTTATCATGGTTTGGCTACTCTTCTCAACCAACCTTCTCCAATGATGCAGAGAGGTAACAATATGTTTATATATGCTCTCAAATTTTCTATTGAGGATTGTCAAAGACAGCATAAAATTAAATCTGTTCTTGGACTTTACATATATTGCTATGATGTAGAAGTATAATTTTGCTCCATTGAGACCATGACAATTAACGGACAAGTAATCCAAGTCAAGTCAACTTTATTTGTCACATCCACATACAAGATGTGCAGTGAAATGAAAGTGGCCTGCGGATTGTGCAAAAACAACAGAACAGAATAGAACAGAACTAGTATTTATATTAAAAAAAAAAAAAAAAAGAGAGACACAACACAACAATAAATTAGTCCCTGGTGAGATAAGAGTTTACAGTCCTGATGGCCTGTGGGAAGAAACTCCGTCTCATCCTCTCTGTTTTCACAGCGTGACAGCGGAGGCGCTTACCTGACCGTAGCAGCTGGAACAGTCTGTTGCTGGGGTGGTAGGGGTCCTTCATTATGTTGCTGGCTCCGGATCTGCACCTCCTGGTGTATAGATCCTGCAGAGGGGGGTGAGTGTAGTTCCCATAGTGCGTTCGGCCAAACGCACTACTCTCTGCAGAGCCTTCTTATTCACAATACTCGCATTCCCTTTCATCCTAATCTCCAGTGGTCCTGAATTTTATTCTCTCTCTCTCTCACATGCCTATCAGCATCCCCTTATAATTCTCACCCAAGAGATCATTTGCAGCAGCCAGTTACCCTACCTACATGTGGAAAGAAACCAGAGCATCCAAAAAAAAACCTATGAGATCTTGGAAAACACGCAAACTTCAACTGGCAGCACCCCAAATCAGGATCAACTGGATTGATGATATTGTGAGGCAGGAGCACTGAATTGTTGAACTGTTAACAGTTTCTCCCAAAGGCTCAATCGAATATCTTTCTGCTGCAGCTTTACTCCAGTTAAATAATGCCGTTTTTTTCCACCCTGATGTAATTTTGTTCATAGCTATTTTTTTAAAGTCGCCAGGTGAAAGTAGAAAGATCAATGGTGCTGTTGACGAGCAAGATATTCTTCCTATATTATTTTCCAACATCCTGCCAGAAATATATTATACTTACATAATGCTTATATAAATGGCCATACTTAAAATTATTTATGCTATTTGCTAATATAATCTCTTCTCTTCCAAAGTATTTCATTGCTTGCCATGTGATAAAATGCTGAGGAATGCATTACTTTATTACTGTCATTTATTGCTTAGAATTTACTGAAAGCATGGAGCTATCCACATTCAACTCTTGGTTTCCTGTTGAATGTGCATTTGAAATGAATAATAGTAAAGTTTGGGCTCTCCCCATCACAGCTGAAACATGTTGAGTTTTGTGACTTGCACCAGCAGAATAAAATCAACAAATTGTCAGCAAAGTCTCGTCAAAAAGTTCAGGACTTTGTTTTTGTAAATTTGGAGGATTGTGTGCAGTAGCCACATTACAGGAATGCTTTGGAAAGGGTGCAGAAGAGGTTTACTAGAATGATGCCTGGATTAGAAGGTATTGGCTACCTGGAGAGGTTGGATAGACTTGGATTGTTTTCTCTGGAAAGCCAGAGGTTGTAGGGAAACGTGATAGAATTATGTAAAATTATGAGGCATAGATAGGGTAGAAGGTCAGAACCTTCCCCCTCAGGATGGCAATATCAAATATTAAAGTTTAAAGATGTATGGGGCAAGTTTGTTTTAAAGACAATGGTGAATGGCTGGATCAAGGTGGTTGAGGAAAATATGATAGTGGCATATAAGACTTTTGGATAAGCACACGGATATGGAGGGATTTGGATTGTATAGAAGCAAATAAGGGTTGGTCTTCGCATTATGTTCAAGACCGACATCATGGGCCAAAGAGCCTGATTTTATGTTGTACTGTTTTATACTTGGGAACCTTGGGGGAATGTATTTAGCTAGCATTGATTTCGAGAGGACTGGAATACAAAAACAGGAATGTAATGCTGAGGCTTTGTAAGGCACTGGTCAGGCCGCATTTGGAGTATTGTGAGCTATTTTTGGACCATTTATCTGAGGAAGGATGCACTGGAGAGGGTCCAGAGGAAGTTTATGAGAATGATCCCAGGAATGAGCGGGTTAATATATGATGAACGTTTGACGGCACTGGGTCTCTACTCGCAGGAGTGGAGAAGGATGGCGGGGGGGGGGGGGGGGGGGGGGCTCGTTAAACTTACCGAATAGTGAAAGGCCTGGATAGAGTGGGTGTGGAGAAGATGTTTCCACTAGTGGGAGAGGCTAGGACCAGAGGTCATAGCCTCAGAATAAAAGGACATTCCATTCGAAAGGATTAGAAAAACAATACAAACAAAACCAATAATTATCTGGCAAATAAATTTGTCTTTAATTGAACACAATGATCCCTTTTCCTATTGTTGTGATGTTTATCAAACACACAATCCCAACCTCATCAAATTAAGATGAACATTCTCAGTGTTCATAGAAAGCTAGAGATAATTAGGAATGTAACAGATGGACTTTTTCATAAACAACTCCTTTTCCTACTGCTCCATACATAGCCAAATCAATACCGCTCATTAAATTGCATTTACTATGAACGGGTCAATCATAAATAATATTGTAACAAACATTTTTTAAATTTACAATCTAAATCCATGCAGGTTTTTATTAAATTGACCCATTAAGTATTTCAACAAAATTACCAGTATTACCCTCTAACCACCTGCATTCAAAAGTTCATGTGATGGGAGCAGAATTAGACCATTTGGACCATCATGTCAATCCTGCAATTCAATCATGGCAGATCTATCTTCCCCTCTCCTGCCTTCCCCCCATAACACCTGACACCCATACTAATCAAGAATCTATTCATCTATTTCTGCTTTTAAAATATCCATTGACGGCCTCCATAGCCATCACCTTTCTATAGTTTCCATTTTGACCAGCTTGAATAGAGGATAAGCACAACTCTTGAAAATGCTTCAATTGGGCTGTCACTGCAGCTTATGGATATAAATTACTGGGTTTTTTTTTTTGTAATTTAAAAGTAGAATAAAAATTACAGATGCAGGAACTCCAAAATAAAACATAAAATGCTGGAAAGTTCAGTATATCTGTAGCCGCTGTGATGGAACAGTTAATATTTCCGGTCTAAAACTCATTCAGATTAGAGAGAGAAAACTAGTCTAATCTGAAGGAGTTTTCTGAGGGGGTAAAATAATGTGATTGTTAAGCTACTTTGTGTAACATGTAACTTTCTTCCAACCATAACCCGCCCCACCTTTTTTGTTCCCTAGATTAACTTATTTTTCACGTCAGTCTGACCTGAAACGTTAATAGATTTCTTATCCACAGATGTTACCTGACCACCTGGTCTTTTCTAGTATTTTCAGTTGTTATTACTTTTTAATGTGTTGATGTATTTTTTTATTATATATATTAGTGTTTACATAATTTACAACTCACTATAAATTAGTTGTTCACATTTTTAAAACTTGAAACATTCCAGTCAGAGCAAAATATACCAAGATTAAATGGTTTATGGAGAATCACATGACGTTATTTTTTCCTGATGATTATTTCCATTACTTTATGTTTTTACAATAATATTTGAAGGTGCTTTTATATCAGTGATGATGAAAATAATTGATATCTAATTCTTAAAAATAGTTTTATAACTAAAGTACCTTCTATTTTCAGCTTCTGATCGCCGTGGCTCGGGTAAGCCTCGTCCAAAGAGTGAGGGTTTTGAATTGTACAACAATAATCCTCAGAACGGAACGCCGGAAAGTTCACCAATAGGATGGACTGAATATAATGAACCAAAGAAAACAACTGGGGATGACAGATTGTTGAAAAACCGAGCAGATCATCGATCCAGTCCCAATGTGGCAAGTAAGAAAAATAATCATGTCTACATTGTCACTATTGTCAAGTGGTTTGAGGCACATAGGTGGCTAGCCATTGTGATGGATTTTTATAATGCCAGGACAACAACTTTAATTCTGTGCACTAAACAGAGTTTTCAAGTGCTTTCAGTTTATATTAAATGCTTGCTCCTCATTCTTTAGTATAGTGATTTATGTTGCTAATAGAGTATTTACTTGATAGGCTCTAGTGATATTTTGGTGAGTATCTTATGGAGGACTCAATGGGTGAGGGCCTGAGAAGATCATAGGAGAGCATGGAATTTTGATCTCTGTATAGAGTGTTGTTAGTTATCACAGACTTTGCCCTGGTGATCTCTCCTTCACCACAATGGTTGTCTAAAGGTGAATTCCATTATATTTTTTGGCGACGTAATTTAAAGGTCTTGAGACCATAAAATACAATTATGCTGATTAAAAATCCAGTAAAGTTAGTTCAGGATTGGGTTTAGCAAAAATGTTACGGTGAATTTGGTGGTTTAATGTGGATATTTAAGCACAGCATGTGAGAACCTTTGTAAATGTCTGTCTTTGGATAATAAATGATACTGTGATTGATATAGAATATAAATATTTTTGTCAATGACTAGATTTAAATTGCTGTATTTTCTACCAATGGCAGATCATATGATTATTCCTCCCACTGAAGGGTGGCTCTTACCAACAAGGCTGTGGCAATAATCCCAAATTACTTTTGTCAAATACATTTGTCAAGAGGTTGCTTTTGAAATTGTCCACATTTTATAGTAGATGTGCCAATAAAAGGAAACTAAATTGGTGCAATAATAACTATGAAAGACTAAAGAAAAGTTGGTGTATGTTTTTGATGTGAATCTTAACCATCATTAAGGCCAATTTCCCTGTGCAAATATCATAATTCTAGTTTCCATTAAGGATTTTAATCCTGAAACATCAACTGTTTTTATTTCCAGAGATGCTATCTAATCTGCTGAGTATTTCCTGCATGTTCTGCTTTAATTTTTACTTCTATGTTTTAAAAATGTTCTTGATAGTAATTCCTCCGATTTACTCAAAGTCAGGAAGTGGGGAAAATGGAGCACAAAAGTAGAATCTAAAGTCCACATTTGTCATGAATATTGTGATGATCGACAAATTTCATACTGCAAACTACCAGGAACTTCTCAAATCCACTCTCATAAAATGTCTCCTAATGATAAATATCACGCAAATATCAATAAAACAATTAGACATACCAGCATGGCAATGTGGAGAGATAATCAGTGGAAAAAATCAGGTCTACCTCTGAAAGTACAGTAAGTCACTTCTACCAATGTTGTCATGTACAAAGTCTATGTTGGTTTGCTCTCGAACTGCTGGAAATCCAGGCAAGCAACCACATCCTTCTAAATGTGGCTGGCTCAGTTAAAGAACATTTAAGTACTCACCAAAGTACAATATGCTCTTGCAACTTTCAGCGATTTTCCATGTATTGTTCCCTGCAGAGCAGCACTGATTCATCAGCTGAGGGAGCACTAATTAATCAGGACAACATTTCTTGTCCATATTTGCCCTGATGTCATAAGGGAAATATTTGGGCCTTGGGATTAGTGTGCATTGAGCTAACACTAAGATGATAGCTTTCCATAAGGTGACTATTCTGGAGTTTGCTTGACTTGCCTTTCTGAAGAAGGCTATAACTTTAAACAAATCTTCCTGAAGGAAAACCCATTGTTAGATGGTCTATGGAAAAGATGTTTTAACAGGTAGAGGGATGAACCTTCTTTATATTATTCCTTTGAAGTTTTCATCCCTGTTACGGGTTACGGGAGATCTTCAGTGAATCTGTAGAGAAAAATGTATATTTGTCTGAATCTTAACCCATAAAACTTCAAATAAACTATTCATTACCCAGTAATAGATTTGCTGGTACATCAGATTCAAGTTCACCCTGTATTAGATTTGCTGACACATCAGCACTGGAATAGATCATTCGACTCACATCGTTTGTGCTGACCATCATATCCCTTCATTCTCTGGATGTTCACTTGCTTAACGTTGCTATCGTATCTTCTTCCACCACCAACCCTGGCAGTGTGGCTGCGCATCTCCTTTAAACTTTCTCTCGCCTTAAATCTGTGCCCTCTTAGTATTTAGTGCTTCCACCCTGGTGGAAAAAAGACTGTTTACCATGCCTGCATCTCCCATAATTTTGAATACAGCGACCTTGCATTTACACTTGTTTCATTTATACGTTTTTTGGAATGGCATGCTTGTTTAATTAATACCAAAGCTAATTAATGCATTCACATTTAAAAAATAACGTACTTCAATATGCACCTGGCAGAGTAGTAATTTGCGATGCTTGACAAGGTATTGTCTAGTACAACAGCGATGGCATTCTGCACAAAATTGCTCTTTTATGGAAGAGAATGCCAGCATGAACATATCTTGGCTTCAAGCTCTAACGATTGTTACACCTTGCTATTAGGGTATAATGTTGAAGGTGATTGTCAATTAAAACCAGTGATTGTTTATCATTCTGCAAACCCCCATGCTCTCAAAGGCTACGTGAAAAATCTCGTACCAGTTCATTTCTTTTCACAGACCAAGGCGTGAGTTACTGATGATCATATTTCCCCCGAAACCTGTACCATTTACTTGCATGCTTTTGGTAAAATGTGTTAAATTTACTCGTTTTTCAGATGCGTGCTACTTTTCAGGAACGTAACCCCCCCGCGTAAAATGAGAGGTGACTATACTTCTATCGGGTCACTCCCTCAGCCTCTGACACTCCAGAGAAAGCATTCCAAGTTTATCCTGCCTCTTCTAACTAATACGTCTAGAATTTTACACTTCTAAAAGCAAAAAATGTGGAGAAGTTACTCATAAATATCTTGAATAAAGTAAATGTGAATACTCTTGTATAATGTAACTTTATTTCTTTGTTTTTGGTGCAAAGACCAACCTCCAAGTCCAGGGGCAAAACCTATTTATTCTACTGCACCTACTTCCAAAATTCAATCTGTCTCTACGGGGAACCTTTGTGCTGAGGTTAGTAAACATGAAATATGCTTTTGGTGGCTTAATCCATAAGTGTTACAAATACTTTAATCATTTGGTTTATGCATTAATGAAAGTTATTGTTGTAAGCAAGTACTTAAAAGTAATAAAATGTCTGGTCAAAGACAAAGCTAAACTTTGAATAGCTTTTACAATTCATCAAAGGACATGATGGAACCTAGCAGTTGCCTGAAAACATTGCCCACTATTTATTCCACTTAAAAGAAAAAAAGTCATTTGGAAATTGTGATGTTGCAGTTGAAATCTTTACTTCAACAAGTGATTTCCTCCACACTCTGCTTGAAATCTAGTCTGAATATTATCACCGACTGTATACTGAATACAATTGAAAGGTAGGTAGTTTGAAAATAAAAATGTGTATTTGAAGAAAATTTGTAGCGATTCTAAAAATGTAGTATTGGAAGTCCAAAAATGGAAACTAATTTAACTATTACCTTCTCATCCAGGCCACGTGTCAATTTTGTGTACAGCATTAAAGGCTTTGGTTCCATCCTGACCATGAGTGTTGTATATGTGGGGCTTGCATGTTGCTTCTGAGAGTGGGTTTCTTACCACATCCCAAAGATGCAAGGGTTGTTAGATTATTTGGCCATTGTATATGCCCCTAGTGCATAAATGGGTGGTAAAATCTGGAGGGTGTTTGTGTGTGCAGGGAATAAAAATTGGATTGATGTAGGAATATTGTCAATGGGTACAATGGTTTCTCAAGAGACTGCAGATGTTGGAATGTGGATTGTGCACCAGTCGTGTTACAGGGTTTCAACTTGAATCGTCGACCATTCCTTTCCACCCACAGAAGCTGCTTGACCTGCTGAGTTCCTCCCGCAGATTGTGTGTTGCTCTGATATAAATGGGTGGGTAATGATCGATACAGTCTCGGTGGGCCAAAGGGCATGTTTCCATCCTTTATCTCTGTGGCTGACTCGAAATACCATTTAGATTGAAATGCTGGTATGCTTTTGTGTTTTTGAAAGTTTAGTATAATATTATTAATATACTTCAGCTAAATTATTTATGGTTCATGTTTTAATTCATGAAGTATCATGAATATTTGTTGGTTCAATTAAATAGATTGATAAATGTGCTTTTAGGAACAATTATTACCCACGAGACCTGAAGCCTATCCAATTCCCACACAAACTTATACGAGAGAATACTTTACTTTTCCAACGTCGAGATCGCAAGATCGAGTGAGTCCTGTTCCTGGTCCATGGCATCACTACGACGAGAAGGCAATGGTTCAAGAACAGCCCTTCACTGGCAGTGCACAGGTAAGACTATGCTGAACCAAGGCAAATTCCTTGTATGTATACATACTTGGCTAATAAAATGTATTGAATTCAATTCATATGACAGGCAATGAAAGGAATTGTCCAAAATATTTTTGTGTGTGCTGTATAAGATTTTAAAGAGGAAAAACTGCATGTCAGGTTTGCCCAGTCAACTAATATAATAGAAGATTGGCAATTCAAAATTTGGTAACTTTTGTTTGATTTGACAATATATTGCTTCCTCCTAATGGGATGAAATTATTTAGTTTAATATTGTCCATTATACTGGTTTTAAAAACAAACTCTGCTAAGAAAACAGAGAAGAACCTATGCATTTAGCAGCTGGATATGCTGTTTCAAAATGATTTTAAATGAGTTATTCTCTGCAGTTAGTGATTATGACATTTTGAGAAAATGAAAACACTACATTTCACACATTTAGGGATACACCCATAGTCATGATCGAACCCGGGTCTCTGGCGCTGTAAGGCAGCCACTCTACCACTGTGCCACCCTATTTCTGCTCTCACCCTCCCCCCCCCCACCCCCTCCCACCAGATGCAACAAGGATAGAGATCCCGTGGTCCTCACCTTTCAGCCTCTGCATCTACCACATCATCCTCTGACATTTCCATCACCACCAAGGTGATCCGACCACCAGTCACATCTTCCCATCCCCACCCCTTTCTGCCTTCCACAGAGATTGCTCCTTCTGCACTCATTTGGTTTAATAATCGCTTCCGGCCCAAACCACCCCCTCCCCAAGCACTTTCCCCGTTAACCGCAGGAGATGTAACACCTGCCCCTATACCACCTCCTTCCAGAGACCCCAGCAATCCTTCCACGTTAGACAGAGATTAATTTTGTCTAATCCGGTGTTCCCGGTGTAGCTTCCTGGTTGCTAACCATTTTAACTGCTCTTCCAATTCCCATACTGACCTTTCTGTCATGGGCATCTTCATTTGTCGGAGTGAACTGGAGGAACAACATCTCATATTCTACTTGGGTAGCTTACCAACCAACGGTATAAACATCGAATTCTCCAATTTTATATAGCTACATAACCCTTTCCCTTCTTCCCCCATATACCACCCACCCCTCCTCTCCCCTGTGCTCCACCTTGACTCGTGCCTATTTCTCCCCTCCTGCTCCGTTTCCATCTGGGCTATCGACTGACATCTATTACAAACCTACTGACTACGACAGCTATCTGAATTACACATCTTCCCACCATGCCTCCTGTAAAGACTCTAGCCCCCACTCCCAATTCCGCAGTCTCTGCCCATGATGAGGTGTGTTCCATACCAGAATATCCCAGCTGTCCTCATTCTTTAGGGAACGTGGGTTCCTCTCATCTATGACAATTGAGGCCCTCACAAGTGTCTCCTCTGTATCCTGTAGTTCCATTCTTGCTCCCCCTCTCCCCTGACACTACAGGGAAAGAGCTCCCCCTAGTCCTTGCTTTTCACCCCATCAGCCATTGCATACAATACATGACCCGCCAACATTTTCACCACCTCCAACGGGATCCCACCACCAGTCACATCTTCCCATCTCCACCCCTTTCTGCTTTCCACAGAGACTGCTCCCTCCGGAACTCCCTGGTTCACTCATCTCCACTCAAACCAACCCCTCCCCAAGTACTTTACCCTGTAACCGCAGGAGATGCAATGTCTGTCCTATACCTCCTCCCTCAAGTCCATCCAGGGTCCCCGACAATCAGGTGAAGCAGTGCAGCAAGTTCGCTTGCAGCTCTAATATTCAAATTAACGCCAATTATTTGTGACTTTAAATTTAAAGATCTTCAATGCATTACATCTCTAAAACATCTAATCAACATTTCAATTCCGCTTGTTACAAACAGATGATTAAATGATTTTTGATTATATAACAGCGTGGAACTCGTTCTCAAGAGGAATTACACGAGGAGAAAGCTTTTCACCAAGAAAAAATACGTCAGGAAGATTTATCCCGCAGAGAAGCTGAATACCGGAAAGATTTGGATCGGAAATTGGATGCCCGGGTTAATCAAGGTTTCTCTGTGGATTCCAGCACGTCCAATCAGGAGCACTTAAGCTACTCTTCAAAATCACTTCCAGCAAGTGCTGTCGCTCCTCATAAAAGTGGACCTGGACGGTGGAAAACACCAGCTCCAAATCTGACTACTCCAATTGCTGTTTCCCAACCCATTAGAATAGAAAACCAGTTGCCACCACCACCCCCTCCACCACCACCTGTACATTATACTATTGATTTTGGTAATACACATACTGATCTGCCCCTACCACCCCCACCTCCTCCGCCACCAACTTCACAAATATCTAGTCAGGGGTCTGCTGTTGATCGTAGAAAGCGAGAAGAACAACAGCGCTGGTATGAGAAAGAAAAGGCACGATTGGAGGAGGAAAGAGACAGGAAACGCCGTGAGCAAGATAGAAAAATTGGCCAGATCCGTGGTCCACCACCTCTACATATAAATCCACCCCAACCTGTTCATGTTAGTTCTGCAATCCAGCAAACTAGGCCAGAGAAAATGGCCAGCCTAACACGGCCTCAAGATACAGTGATTCGTGAACTTCAGCCTCAGCAGCAACCTCGTACAATTGAGCGCAGGGATTTGCAGTATATTACAATTAGCAAAGAACAGTTACCTGTGAGCGATAGCCTTTCACCTGATCCCTGGAAACGAGATGCAAAGGAAAAAATGGAGAAACAGCAGCAACAACATCTTTTGGAAATGCTTAGCAAAGAGATACAAGAACTACAGAACAAGCCTGATCGCACATCTGAGGAGAACGACCGTCTTCGTAAACTTATGCTTGAATGGCAGTTCCAGAAGCGGTTACAGGAGTCCAAAGAAAAAGATGATGACGATGAAGAAGAAGAAGATGATGATGTTGATACAACACTTATTATGCAAAGACTGGAAGTGGAAAGGCAGGCAAGGGTGAGGAAAATACAATAATATTCCCATATTTTGATTCTGGGTTTTTAAATATATTTTGAAGATGTTCAATTTCACTTTATGGATTAAGGATAAAAAATAAACAAATGTGCAGTTGGTCACACTTAGGTAGACACAAATGCTTGAGAAACTCAGCAGGTGAAGCAGCATCTATGGAGCAAAGGAAATGGACAACGTTTCGGGTCGAGACCCTTCTTCAGACTGATGTGAGGGTGGGGGAGAAGAAAGGAAGAGGCGGAAACAGTGGGCTGACGGAGAGCTGAGAAGGGGAGGAGAAAGCAGGGACTACCCCAGAGGTATGAACATTGACTTCTCTAATTTCAGGTAGTCCCTGCTTACTCCTCACCCGCTGAGTTTCTCCAGCAATTTTGTCTACCTTCGATTTTCCAGCATCTGCAGTTCCTTCCTAAACAGTCACGCAGGTGGCGCGCGAGGATTTTGATAATCCCAATATCTTGGGGCGCCGCTACCGCGCATCACAGCGTACGCCACCACGCGCGCATCGTGACTCGTAAATGACGCCCAAGTGGGACAAGCCCTTTAGTCACACTTAATCATATGGCCCATTCTGGTCACGTGTGCGACCAAAAAGATGAGAAATTGTGGAATACATCTCTTCTAATTCTGAAAGCATTAATTATATTGTTTTGTGCCGTGCATATGATTCATTTTTTTTTTCGGTTTATCAAGTGATATTTTTATGCTATGCTGACAATGTTTGTTTAGGGTCAGAGGCCAAAAATGACTGGTCACGTGTGTGATAACACGGAAGCATTTTCCAAACTCAGTGAATGTTAAAGCTAGAATGTTCAAATCCTTAGCAGACATGCATTATAGTTATGTAGGTAGGAAAATAGCATTAAGATTAATCTCTCACAAGAATTTTTTTAAATGTATCACCTTGTGATGACATCTGGTCACGTGTTTTATATTTTGGTTCACTTTCCAAAGAATGGGCCATATTGATGTTTTATAGATTATTTGGAATTATATGAACCATAAACAGGATAATTGAGAATTAATTTGTTTCTATTTTTTAATGAAAAAAAACTTTTGTGTTTGCAGTCTAACATCTATATAAAATCACTGAGAAGTATAGCTGCAGCATAATTCATTTTGTGAGAAATGTTTTTGTTCAAGTAATTACTATTTTATTTATATTTAATCTGTTAAATTAGACATGGAAACCAGTTTTATTCACTTATTGAAACATGGGACTGGCACTAGTGAACAGCTAGTTGTCAAATTGCTGGGCAACAATCAATTTACTTTCAAAGTAGGCAAGCACTAAATGATGTCCAGTTCTCTTTCTTGTTATCGGAGCAGATCTTCCAAAAGCTGGCAAGCGACCTGCGATTGCTGAACATGTAATATGGAATATTTCATCTGTGAACTTCTGAGAACTGACTCCTGCCCAGCCCCTGTACAGCCTTGATAGCCACCAAGTGTTAGGGTGTTTGCTGGTACCCCGCAGGCTTTAAAAAAACTTGAGTCCTCACCAGTGGGAATTTTCTGTCTCGGCTATAGTGAGGGGGTGGGAGATTGCAACCTTCACGTGGTCCTCCCTGTTTCGACGAATGCAATCAACCTGGCGTGCACAATCAAATAAGATCGAATAGACCAAGTTGTCCTACAATTTTATGCGGTGCACGCCATACGCCAGAAGAAGGCTATAGTGAGTACAAACAAGCTACACAAACGTTGTCTGAAGAAGGGTCTCAACCAGAAACGTCACCCATTACTTCTGTCCAGAGATGCTGCCTGTCCTGCTGATATACTCCAGCATTTTGTGTTTATCTTACACATAAACATTTATGCATAAAACCAGAGAACCCAGAGCACCACCATACTGTGATCCAGAAGGTTGTATGAAGCTGTTCAAAGCACAGTGGGGACATGAAGCTTGGACTTAAACTGTTGAACTGTTCCAGTATCCCTGGGGCACCAACACAATTTGTCATTGCTGGTAGTGGGAGCCATCTGCCAACAGGTCCTGGAGATTTCACTCTTGAGTTATCTGGAGAGTACAATATCCCTAGAGGCCCCTGCCAGATTGGATGCGATCACAACATAGGCACATTGCTTCTTAAATCCATATTTTATGATATGGAAAACCTGTAAGGACCATCATTAATTGCTAATGAACAGTCAGCAAGACAAATTTTAAGTGCTTTTTGTTTCTCAATGCCCTGGAATTCTAACTCCATAATTTTTTGCATTACTGCTGGAACCCAACATCACTTTTCTTTATACTAACTGAACCTGCCGGTTCCACGTGTAATTAGCTCTATTTTTAACCATAATTACTCTTATCACTCCCCTCAATTGTCACTTCATTTTACTGCCTCCTATCTTTATCCTGATCATACTGCGACCGCTTTAGAAAGAAATGAAAGTTGAGTACAGATTTTGCTTCCTGCAATGGGTGTTCAGGAGAAAAGGTTGGAAAAAGTGATGAATTAAAGTAGGAGAGATGCATACAGTTGGAAAGGAACATTTATTTGGTTCTGAGCATCATCATGGAGAGATACCTATATTATAGATATAATATGGGTTATGTTTAATTTGGGTAGCTCACAGGAGGTGCCAACTGAGAACTTTTAATTCTAGTTGCTTGATACTTGTTTGGGAGGAAAGCTTTCACAAATGGCATTCTGCTTTGAACACGAGTATCTATAAAAATAATTCTTATATAGAAATTCTTATTTTTCTTTTTGACTTGTGGTTTCATTTTCTCCTTTGAATATTCTTTAATAAAAGCAAACACTAAAATATGCCATGTTTTCTCTTCTGATGATGCAAGGGGTTTTCTCAGTGCTCCAGATTTTCTAATATTGATACCTAAGGCAATTAGTGAAATGGGTCCTGACAATAACTGAACTAATAATTTTGCCCCATCTTTCCTCATCCCTGCTGCAGACTGTTCCAGCTATCTCAGTTCTAGATTTGGTATGTTCTTTTTTCTTCCTACTTGATTTCTTGCCTGTTTATTCACCTCTGCACATTTGTCTCTGGATATGGAAGTAAAGTAAATGCTAGAAAATTACTGCAGGTCAGGGATCATATATAGAGATAAACAAGCCAGCCAAAGAGTTTGTTTCCATCTACTGTCCCTGACTGACGAGCTAATTAATTTCAAATTTCCTGCTTATATGTGATTTAGTCTAACTTGCCTTTTGTAAATGTGCCAAATATTATTTTATTTTCTGTTCTGTTCTTATGATCTTTTTTATAAACAGTGTGTTTATAATTGTTTAGTAACTAGAATTTGAATGCTTGGGGTAATTTCTCTCTCTCCCGTCCCACTTCGGCCTACAACATCCGAGTCAAGCATGATGCCATGACCATCCCTTATCTGCACATAATCCATATCTCTCTTTTCCCTGCATATCCATGTGCCTATCCAAAATTCTTTAAAATGCTACTATTGTCCTATCACAACCACCAATCCTGGTAGCACGATCCAGGCACTCAAATGATGTAAAAAAAAAAGTTGCCCCGTGCAGCTCCTTAAACTTTACCCCTCTCTTAAATCTATGCCCTCCAGGGAGAGGTTCTGACTGTCCGCACTATCTATGGCGCTCATAATTTCATATACTTCAATCTGGTCACCCAGCATTCTCCAGCGTTCCAGAGAAAACAATCCAAGTCTGTCCAGCCTTTCCATGTAGCTAATACCCCCTAATCCAGGCATCATTTTGGTAAAACTCGTCTACACGCTTACCAAAACCTCCACATCCATCCTGTAAGGGGGTGACCAAAACTGCATGCACTATTCCGAATGAGGCCTAACCAAAGTCCTGTAAATCTGCATCATAACCTCCTAGCTCTTATACTCAAAGTAAGCATACCATATGTCTTCTTCACCACTCTATCTACATGAGTTGCCACTTTTAAGGAGTTATGGACATGGACCCCATGATCCTTCTGTACATCATGCTGTAATGGTCATGCCATTAATTGTGACCTCCCAAAGTGCAACACCTCAAATTTGCTAGGAATAAACTCCATCTACAATTTTGCTGCCCATTTCTATAGCTGATCTATATCCCATTGTATAACTTGACAGCCTTGGATATCACAAATAGCAGAGGACCAAGCACAAATCCCAGCAGAACCACTGGTCACAGACCTCTAGCCTGCATATTTACTTCCACCACAACCGTTGTCTTCTATCAGTAAGATAGTTCTGTATCAATACGACCAAGCCACTGTTAATTCCATACATCTTAATCTTCTGAATCAGCCTACCATGGGAGAATTTATCAAGTGCCGTGCTAAAATAAATGTAGACAACATCCATCGCCCGACCCTCACCTTCGTCACCATCTAAAAAAAAAACTTGATCAAGTTAGTAAAACACAACCTGCCATGTGCAAAGCCATGCTACTCTCCCCGTTGAATCAATTTTCTTCCAAATGGGAGTAAATTGTATCCCATAGAATCTTCTTCAATAACTTCCCTACTACAATGTGAGGCTCACCAGCTTGCAATTCCCTGGATTCTCTCTACTCTTTTACCCCCCCCCCCCCCCCCCCCCCCCCCCCCCTATTAAATAAAGGAAAAATAAGCATTAGTTACTCTCTAGTCCTCTGGGACTTAGCCTATGACTACAGAAGACACAAAGATCTTTGTTAAGGCTCCCACAATCTCCTGTTCCTTTCGATAACCTGGGATAAATCTTATCAGGTCCTGGGGAATTATCCACCTCAATGCTATGATATAGTTGGGATCACGGAGACATGGCTCCAGGGTGACCAAGGCTGGGAGCTGAACATCCAGGGATATTCAATATTCAGGAGGGATAGACAGAAAGGGAAAGGAGGTGGGGTAGCGTTGCTGGTTAGAGAGCAGATTAACGCAATAGAAAGGAAGGACATTAGCTTTGAGGATGTGGAATCGATATGGGTAGAGCTGCGAAACACTAAGGGGCAGAAAACGCTAATGGGAGTTGTGTACAGGCCACCTAACAGTAGTAGTGGAGTTGGGGATGGCATCAAACAGGAAATTAGAAATGCGTGCAACAAAGGTAAAACAGCTATAATGGGTGACTTCAATCTACATATAGATTGGGTGAATCAAATTGGCAAGGGTGCTGAGGAAAAGGATTTCTTGGAATGTATGCGGGATAGTTTTCTAAACCAACATGTAGAGGAACCAATGAGAGAGCAGGCTGTTATAGACTGGGTATTGAGTAATGAGGAAGGGTTAGTTAGCAGTCTTGTTGTGCGAGGCCCCTTGGGCAAGAGTGACGATAATATGGTTGAGTTCTTCATTAGGATGGAGTGTGACATCGTTAATTCAGAAACAAGGGTCCTGAACTTAAAGAAAGGTAACTTTGAGGGTATGAGACGTGAATTGGCCAAGATAGACGGCCGATTGATTCTTAATGGGTTGACGGTGGATATGCAATGGAAGGCATTTAAAGACTGCATGGATGAACTACAACAATTGTTCATCCCAGTTTGGCAAAAAAATAATTCAGGGAAGGTAGTGCATCCGTGGATAGCCAGAAAAAGCAGCCTACCAGAGGACTGGGAGAAATTCAGAGACCAGCAGAGTAGGACAAAGGGCTTAATTAGGAAAGGGAAAATAGAGTATGAAAGAAAACTGGCAGGGAACATAAAAACTGACTGCAAAAGCTTTTATAGATATGTGAAGAGAAAAAGATTAGTTAAAACAAATGTAGGTCCCTTGCAGTCAGAAACGGGTGAATTGATCATGGGGAACAAGGACATGGCAGACCAATTGAATAACTACTTTGGTTCTGTCTTCACTAAGGAAGACATAAATAATCTGCCGGAAATAGCAGGGGACCGGGGGTCAAATGAGATGGGGGAACTGAGTGAAATCCAGGTTAGACGGGAAGTGGTGTTGGGTAAATTGAATGGATTAAAGGCCGATAAATCCCCAGGGCCAGATAGGCTGCATCCCAGAGTACTTAAGGAAGTAGCCCCAGAAATAGTGGATGCATTAGTGATAATTTTTCAAAACTCTTTAGATTCTGGAGTAGTTCCTGAGGATTGGAGGGTAGCTAATGTAACCCCACTTTTTAAAAAGGGAGGCAGAGAGAAAACGGGGAATTACAGACCAGTTAGTCTAACGTCGGTAGTGGGGAAACTGCTAGAATCAGTTATTAAAGATTGGATAGCAGCACATTTGGAAAGTGGTGAAATCATTGGACAAAGTCAGCATGGATTTATGAAAGGTAAATCATGTCTGACGAATCTGATAGAATTTTTCGAGGATGTAACTAGTAGAGTGGATAAGGGAGAACCAGTGGATGTGGTGTATCTGGACTTCCAGAAGGCATTCGACAAGGTCCCACATAAGCGATTAGTATACAAACTTAAAGCACACGGTATTGGGGGTTCAGTATTGATGTGGATAGAGAACTGGTTGGCAGACAGGAAGCAAAGAGTAGGAGTGAACGGGTCCTTTTCGCAATGGCAGGCAGTGACAAGTGGGATACCGCAAGGCTCAGTTCTGGGACCCCAGCTATTTACGATATATATTAATGATTTGGACGAGGGAATTGAATGCAACATCTCCAAGTTTGTGGATGACACGAAGCTGGGGGGCAGTGTTAGCTGTGAGTAGGATGCTAGGAGGCTGCAAGGTGACTTGGATAGGCTGGGTGAGTGGGCAAATGCATGGCAGATGCAGTACAATGTGGATAAATGTGCGGTTATCCACTTTGGTGGCAAAAGCAGGAAAGTAGATTATCTGAATGGTGGCCGATTAGGAAAGGGGAAGATGCAACGAGACCTGGGTGTCATGGTACACCAGTCATTAAAAGTAGGCATGCAGGTGCAGCAGGCAGTGAAGAAGGCGAATGGTATGTTAACATTCATAGCAAAAGGATTTGAGTATAGGAGCAGGGAAGTTCTACTGCAGTTGTACAGGGTCTTGGTGAGACCACACCTGGAGTATTGCGTACAGTTTTGGTCTCCTAATCTGAGGAAAGACATTCTTGCCATAGAGGGAGTACAGAGAAAGTTCACCAGACTGATTCCTGGGATGTCGGGACTTTCATATGAAGAAAGACTGGATAGACTCGGTTTGTACTCGCTAGAATTTAGAAGATTGAGGGGGGATCTTATAGAAACTTACAAAATTATTAAGGGGTTGGACAGGCTAGATGCAGGAAGATTGTTCCCGATGTTGGGGAAGTCCAGAACAAGGGGTCATAGTTTAAGGATATGGGGGAAATCTTTTAGGACCAAGATGGGGAAAACTTTTTTCACAGAGAGTGGTGAATCTCTGGAATTCTCTGCCGCAGAAGGTAGTTGAGGCCAGTTCATTGGCTATACTTAAGAGGGAGTTAGATGTGGCCCTTGTGGCTAAAGGGATCAGGGGGTATGGAGAGAAGGCAGGAACAGGATACCGAGTTGGATGATCAGCCATGATCATATTGAATGGCGGTGCAGGCTCGAAGGGACGAATGGCCTACTCCTGCACCTATTTTCTATGTTTCTATGCTCTTCAAGAGCCCCAACATTACCAATTCCTTAATCTCAAGATGCCCTTGCATATTAGTATTCACCCACTTATTTCCCTGTGATCACTCTCCCTTGCACATCCATCAACTCTGCATGGATTTTCCTGACAGCCACTACACAAGTGGAAAATTACATTGACCAAGTAACCTGCCAGTTTATTATCACACGCATGCACCCCCCCCCCAAAAAAAAAAACCAAACAAGGTTATTGGACCTATTTGATTGTTTTCTTCCAAGATTTCAGATGGATTCTATGCCCCAATTTTGCAAATGTTATTTTACCAATTTATTTCATATAAGTAACTTTTTCAGAGATTAATGCTGTTAAGAATAGAAATGAAAAGTTAATTCTGAATTAAGCATTCTTTTATTTTCTGTTATTAATATTTTAAAGTTTTTCCTCTAGTTTTTGTTCTGAACCTGGAAGTTAGTTAGAATTAGCACTTTCCATCAGTTGGTTTATGATTATGGGAAGTTATGGTAATTCATCATGGTTGACCCAAGGATGGAAAGGATAAATTGTATTACTCTTCAACTTTTTTTGAAGTTGTCAGACATAGGATTCATCAAAAACATGTTGCTTTAAAGCATTAAAGTAAACTTCGTTCTAACCTGTTTTGAAAGTTGTCTTGCAATATGTATGATACTGTATTCGCAGAAACTAATCTAACTTTTCCATACACCTGCCCACAAGTGTGTGCGATTCTGTATGGTTTAGGCGGATGAATATGCAGTGAGCATGATAGAATTTTCCAGTAAGCTCGGTGGTAATGTACAAATAAATGGATATAATTGCCACATTCTATTCTGTTATGCAACATTATAGTATTGATTCATTATCTAATATGGTTGCAGAATATATTCTCATTAAAAGTTCAGTGTAATTCATGGTTTTAGAGATTAATAATGAGTATTTTCCCCATTGTATTATTAATCTCAATTGAAAGGTTGTCAGTCATTCATAAACTGCCAGCATTGCAGTTGGCCCTAAAACTTGATGAGAATTTTTGCCAACAAAATGTATTGGGGAACATTATCTTGCTGGTGAGTACAAATTGAAAATTCAGGCTGTACAGCAGGTTGTTATAATTTAAAGATCAATAACCAATGTTGATAATAATAATAATAATAAATTTTATTTGTTGGGCGCCTTTCAGACATCTCAAGGAAACCTTACATAGATTAACAGGAATGTAAACATATAATCAGAGTAAAATAAATAATAAAGACATCACAGAGACACAAACTAAAAACAGAATTCAGTCCAAAAACAGAAAATCAGAAACACAATGTGAAGAGAGAGCAGCGGCAGCCAAAGCGCGCCAGCGTCCACTCTCCCTCCATGGCAGCCGTCTTGGACAAAGACTAACAGGATTGCATTACAGACAAAAAAACCCATCCCCCCACAGTGGATACCACTGTGGGAAGGCACAATGTCCAGTCCCCACCCCAAGTTCACCCCAAAGTCAGGCCTATTGAGGCCACCGCAATTGCCTCTACGGAGGCCCGATGTTCCTGGCCGTTCTCACCGGGTGATCTTGCCCTGGCGTCGGGAGAGTCCTCTCAGCGGCTTGGCCACCTGGAACGGCCGCTTTCTAGTTGGAGACCACTGCTTCCGAAGCCGACAAGGCCGCGCCGGTTTGGAGCTCCCGATAATGAAGTCGGCGCCGCCCGTTCCGCGCCGCAGACCCGCAGCCCGGAGGTGTTGAACACGGCGGTCTCAGCTCACCGGAGCTCCAGCGCGTCGATCCAGCGGGCTGCGACCCAGGCAAGGCATCGCCCGCTCCGCTCCACGAAACCGCTCCAGCGTGTGCCAAGGCCGAGGTGCTGGGCGGTCCCCGCCAGGAAACGGCGCTCCAAGCCCGCTGGTAGGCCACGAGCACAGGTCGATGGGCAGCCCGGAGAAAAAGCTGCCTCACCGATCAGGTGGGGACCTAGAAGTAGAGTTGACACCTACCCCCCACATTAAAAAGTCCATATCCCCTACGAACGAAAAACAGGACTCACAAAAAACTATAAAAAAAAGCGAATTAAAACGGACGGCTGCTGGCTAGCAGCTGTTCCTCAAGATGGCTCCTCCTCCTTAATGATAAGGTAAATCTTCCAAGTAGGTATACCACTGATTTTCTGGCAACTGAAGGTCTGGTACCTCCTTTAATCTGGACAAAATTACAAGAGCGCACTTGAGATTCCTGTGACTGCCAGACTAGTTCACTGGGCAGCCACAGATGGCGTTGCATGTGGTGAGCGCTCTTTTGGGACATGGGCCTCCATTCTGTAAGATTAAATTGTTTGCATCTGCAGTTACTGATAGATCCTTCGGTTTTGTGCAATTCTTAGCTTATTTAGTTTACATTTAACTGCCTGGTAAGCAAAGTCCAAGTGGCTGTCGTCGTGTACTAATAGACCTATATCATTTATACCTGTACTAACGTATTTCATCAATCATATAAGTCACATTTAATATTTATTTTATTTATATTTCTAGCAGTTCATGGTGCTTTGAAAACATGGGAGGGGTATTACTGGTGGGTCAGATGTGTATTGTTGAATTATTATTTCTTGACCTCTGTTGGTCTAGCAAAATGGATAATACACCAAGGCTCTGGAACCAAGGGTGCTGGAAAATCGGTGGTGTATTTGTAAGTATGTTCTCTCAGGCCATATCTCCTTTTCAGACGTAATGGTGGAGAGCAGTGTCAGGATGGTACAAAGTAGATTTGTTGCACTGGCCTTTTATCTTTGAATTATGAGTTGCAAACAATGCAAGTGAAATGCTGTTTAAATAAAATTAAAATCTGACAAATTAATCACAGTTGCAAGATGAGGAACGCAGGCGCCATCAGCAACTAGAAGAAATCAGAAAGCGAGAAGCAGAAGAAAGAGCAAGGCAAGATGATGAACGCCTTCATCAAGAGGAGGAGCGAGCTAAGAGGGAAACCAATGAAAAGGTTAGAGTTTGAGTTTCTGCCAAACAGCCATGGTGTCAAATTATTTTAAAGTTTTTTTACTTATCTGGTTACACCACTTGATTATTCAAAATACTTCATTTTTAATATGGTTCTATGTCATTGTATATTGTGGATTTCTGTGTAGGTAATGATATGAAAACATATATTACAGTACCTGTCATCATCATCATCCCAACTCCAGTATAAAGATAGTCAACAGAGTTATCCGAGTCATCATTTCCAACGGAATCAACTAGTTATCAGCTGCTCCTGCTCTTGGCCTAATATTCTTGGCCTCAAAAGCTGCTATTTTTTGTCTCACAAATTATGCAAGGGCCAAATGTGAGTGTCCAAAGTACCCAGAATTTAGTGCATTGGACTGTTGGGTTCATTGATCGATGTATATTAGTGATTTTTTTTTCTGAATACCAGCGTCATTGTAAAAACGATTAAAATTGAAGAAAAGAGTCAAGTGAGAATCAGAAAAAAATGCAGATGCTACAAATGTAAAACAGAAAATGTCAGAAATATTCAGCAGGTCAGATGACGTGGGAAGATGCTTATCTAGTCAATGAGTGATTGGGAGCAGTTAGAGGGGGAGAACATAGACAAAATAATGTAGGTGTGAAATGCAGAGCACGAGGACAAACTCATCAGGTCGGGTTGGGCATGCATTTTATTTCCTGAAAAAAAAAGACGAAAAACAAGCCTTTCTAAGTAACACTTAAATGAAAAATAATTAGTCACAGAGTTATACAGCACCAAAATGGGCCCTTCACTCAATCTCAGCAAAAATGTCCACCTGTGCTCATCCCATTTGCCTGTGTGTCACCCATGTTCCTCCAAAGCCCTCCTAACTATGTATATGATTAAACATTATAACTGTACCTGCCTCTACAGCTTGTTCCATATCTCTGGTGTATGATATTTACCTCCGGTTAATAAAACTAAGGATCAATAGTTGCTTTAAGCTTCTAAAATGTGATTGTGTATACACTTATGATACCTTTACCCCCTTTACAATTGTACTATTTTTAGTTACATTTGGGGCAAATCTTTCAAGCAAGTGCCAGGTTCATTTTATCACAAATCTGTTAGTCCCGTACTAACACTGTTTTAAAATCTGGTATTGAACCTTCGACGATTGTATTGTTTGCTGCTCGTGTACTGATCTGGTGGCGTCTCCATTGGGTTTCGATAAGGCAGTATAAACGTCCCTCAAACCATTTAAATCCATGTGCAGGAACAGTTGTTAGAACAGTGGGTAAAATATTTCATGTAACGTGGTTAGTCCAGGTGCATTTAATGACATAGAAAATAGGTGCAGGAGTAGGCCATTCGGCCCTTCGAGCCTGCACCGCCATTCAATATGATCATAGCTGATCATCCATCTCAGCATCCTGTACCTGCCTTCTCTCCATACCCCCTGATCCCTTTAGCCACAAGGGCCACATCTAACTCTCTCTTAAATATAGCCAATGAACTGGCCTCAACTACCTTCTGTGGCAGAGAATTCCAGAGATTCGCCACTCTCTGTGGGAAAAATGTTTTTCTCATCTCGGTCCTAAAAGATTTTACCTTATCCTTAAACTGTGACCCCTTGTTCTAGACTTCCCCAACATCGGGAACAATCTTCCTCCATCTAGCCTGTCTAACCCCTTAAGAATTTTGTAAGTTTCTATAAGATCCCCCCTCAATCTTCTAAATTCTAGCTGCACGTATGACAGTTGCACGTATGGAATTATTTTTGATGTTACAACTTTTAAAGTTTTTTTATCATTTAGTTTTTTTATCAATGTTCTGGAGAATTTGTGAATTTCCGTGGCTGCATTGGGCCCTATGAGGTAGATGCAGCCTTCCAGCAGAATACTGTACCAGGACCCATGCTGAAAGAAAAAGAGGACCAAGCACAGGGAGTTGGTGATCTTGGGGCCTGAAAAAGATTTGCACCATTACTTTCCATCATTCTATTCTCTTTTAGTTCACGATATATACTACAATTTTTGTTGTAATGTCAGCAATTTTTTTTAAATTCTCTTTTGATTACTCTGAATTTGAGGAAACTAATTGCATACTTACTTCACACTACTTTAGAGCACAACTTGGAGACCAGAAGAACAGGCAGAAATTAATTATAAAAAAGGAGTTTTTAATCTAAATTTAGCAGAAGATAGGCGTGGGTTTTAATACTTTAAAAAATCTCTGCATTTTGTTTTCAGTCTGAAATAACAGATATTCTGATTGTGTTGCGTTACAAGCTGACTAACAACTTTCTGGTTTCCATTAGAGAAGACAAGAAGAAGAATATTACACACGTTTGGAAGCTGAAAGACGTAGACAACAAGAAGAAGCTGAGAGGAAGTTACTCCAACCTGATGAACCTGGTCTGTACAGGCCTCCCCTTCCACGGGACTATGCTTCTGAAAGCCAGCAGTATGAAATTCCTCCCCCATCCCATTCATCTAACGCTCCTCCCCCTCCTCAGAGAAACATTTCTTACATCAAAACACAGATCGTCTCCCCTGACAAAGTTTATACTGCCAAGTTTGTCCCATACAATGATGAGGATGAGGAAGATGCAAATCTTTCAGGTCAGGATAAGTACTCCATTACAAGAAAATCGTATGGTGAACTGCCTGTTGCCCCTAAGCAGCCGGCATTCATTCGTCAACCCCGCCCGGTTTCAGATGGCTGCTATCTTTCAAACTCATTCCGACCACCATCTGCCAATGCCAACAGTACTGCTCCAAAAACTGGTGTCCCACCTCCCCCTCCAACCAAACAGAGCTTCATGCCACAGAGTGATTTAAAAGGTAGAGACAAGTACAAGTAACAATCTTGTACTTTTTATTCTTTTAGACTTTCTTGGTTTCTGCAATTTCCTGATTGAGAATGTAACTTTCTTCCTCCAAAATAACACCCAATTTTACTTGATTCAGGAATCAATCAATCGTTTTACCTTAAAGTCACTGAATATTTTCTCTTCAAACTCTTATCTACAAATTCTTCTATCCTATCCTCTCGAATATTATAATTGCACACCCCTAATAATTCTGATGGATGGCTAATATAGATTTTATTTTTGTAAGTTATTCCAATCAAAGTACTGTTGGTTTTGGTTTTGTTCTGTGAATGAATGCTCCTTTAAAGCCCCTCCATATACAGGAAAATAATTTGGCAGATTGGAATGCTTGCAGTCTTTACCAATTTTGGGGATTATTTCAAAGCTTTTACTATTCCTGTTGCAAAGGGGAACTGATCTGGTGTAATGTAACCTAGCATTACGAATAATTAGTTGTGAACCTGCAGCTTACCCCACTTCTTGAGACGGCCAATTTAGCCAATATACGGCAATATTCAAATTTAATGGTAAATTAAATTTTAAGGAACTGTAGATGCTGGAATAAAGCAGAAAATCCTGGGAACATGTGATGAATGATCCTGGACTTTAAACGTTAACAATTTCCCTTTCCACAGATGCTGTGTGATCTGAGCTTTTTGAGCATTTTCTATTTTTATTTCAAATTTAATAATTGGCTGTATAAGCAAATTGTTAATCAGTGGGTAATCGAAGGCTTCACAATTATTTAACAGCAATGCTTAGAATGCAATGTGGCTATAATTTTGTTTTTGCTCTTAAAATTTGGCCAGTGTTGCATTCAGAATCTTTCATTGTCACCTAACACTCTCATATGCCTTAAACATTTGATTCTTAATTCTGTCATTAATCAAATCTGCTTTAAAATAAAAACTGATGCATGCTTTATTGAATGGGTAGTGAAATAAACTTGTTTAGTTTGAAATTTCCGCTTAGCATAAAGTCAGACATTTTTAAAGAAATTATACCAAAAAAATTACTATCTTCAAGGTGAACAATCATTTTCAGTTAGATGGTCATATATGATTCAATTACAGACTTTATATTGGTTTGGAAGCTTTTTCAGTATGACACCCATTGTTTCCATTCGTAGATTTTGATGGTTAACTCTGGAAGGTTAGAGATAAGTAATTAGTTCATTCTGATGATGAGATTGGCACTGTAAAATCTTCAACATGTCACCTCACTGTATCAGAGCAGAGGTTAGATGTTCTTATTATTCTGGGCTAAAATAAAGGGAAAGAGAGAGTAACCAAGCAAATAACAAAATCAAAGCAATTTTGAAGATGATGAAAGAACAATTTAAAAAGAAAATCCACACAAAAAAATGTATGTGACTCCACAAAGATTTACAGCTGGCTGTTCAAATAAACTGATCCTCATTAATGCTCTGTATAGCCAACTACCATATTATTAAACTATAATCAACTGTTTTGCCTATATTTTCACATGACATGGAAGGCTATTTAGCTTTTAGGAGGGAAATATGTAGTTATTACAAGAAATTCAAAGGAAAATTGATAGGCATGTGTGAGAAGGAAATCTCAGTAGTATGGAGAAATGAGAGGGAGCCGATGAGTCTAATGATTCATAAGATTGCCTCATAAGATGGTAGGAGTCATGGGCTTGAGAGAGGAAGTCAGAATTGCCTTGCCTGCAAGCAACAACACATTAAAAAAAAAAAAAAATGTGCATTGCAGTTAGTGCGTCACTGGTTGAATTTTAGGAGTGACTAGACCAAGGGGGAGCTGTTGGGTCCCGTCCCCTCAATGCGCACTAACCAAACCACCCCCCCCCCCCCCCCCCCCACACGCAGACACTAGCCACCACCTGGCCCCAGACACACGCACACACTAACCACTCCCTTGATATGATATTAATATTATTCATTCATTCCTTTTACCCCATCCCCCGCCCTATCCACTCACGCATAGCTCCCAACTCGCAGGCGCGGCTAGAGAGGGCAGGGTCAGAGAGAGGGGCAGATGCAGAGAGGGCGGGGAGGCAGAGAGGGAGGGGGTAGAGTTTTTAGGGTGGGGGGGGGGGGGGGGCACAGCGTCACAGGGGAGGGCTGGTTCCCGAACCCAATACTCCCTCACTCCAGCTGCAGCTTCAGCTCTGGGCTCCAGCTCCGGGCTCCAGCTGCAGGCAAAATCGCAGCGCGAGCAGACGGCAGGCAGGCAGATCCATTGTGGCGTCGTCAACAAAAGCGCCGGTTTATTTTCTAAGTTTTATCGGATTTGTGAACATTTTCATAAATAACTCGAGAAATAAAGGACAACATTTTCAGGTAAGGCGATTTCGGGCTCCAGGGAGTAAATCTCTACCCGAATATGTAAAAATGTTACCGTTGGAGCATCGTTTTTTCGAGAAGATGTGACAACACACAAAACAAATAAATACACTCACACACACATCCAAAATCAGAGATTTATAGTTATAATAAGGATGTATGAGAATCCATTCAAAAGGCTTATTTGAGTGGTGTAGTTGCACCCTCACAGGCTGTTTTTGTTTATCGTGAAACAGTTCATGCCACTTCTGGAATTAAGATCAGACCTCTTAAGAAAACGAGAGTCTGCAATCCTAATTTTGAATAACTGATCACTGGTGCTAAAGGTAAACTTGTGTAACAAATTTTTCACCGCTAAGGTAAATATTCACCTTTTCAATTTTGGAGTGTTCTTCACGAGAATTTGTAGCCACTCTTATGAAATTATATTCAGGTTTATTTTGCTGCCATTCAATTTCAAGAATAGATTGCTCATATCAAGCATATTTGTGAACATCTAATTATGATGCAAGTAATTTTAAGAAAAATATTTTATTAAACTAGGATTTACTACATATGGAGGGTCATCAGCAAGTAATACTGGGGCAAATGACATTTACAAAGGCCCAAGAGAGAAGCGCGTTGAACAAAATAAAGGGTAAGATTTGAAAAAAGTTATCAATTGAAAAGTTGGAATTGTGGGAAATTCTAAAATTGAACTGTTTCACTGCATTTACACAAATATTTTCTGTGCATGAAGCTAGTATTGTGGAGTATGTTTATAAAGTGCATGCTAATCTTAGTTGTATCGTTAAAGCCCTTGGTGATTGTTGGTGAATATGATTTTAATGTCTGACTGTTGCTGAACTGCCAGCAAAATATCAATTTCATTAAACATTTTTGTCTTGGGACTAAAAATCTCAAAAACTTAACATTAATTTGCTGATGATCAAGTTTTCATAAAATGCTGATTATCTTCAGATGTACATGGAACCACATCAAGACTCAATGTTAATTTTAAAACCAAATTCAATTGATGTGCAAGCATATTCTGTAAGATGAAGAGCTCTGAAGTGACATACCTTCCTAGAACTCAAATCCTCTGAAGACCGGGGAGTTTACATAATTTTGTATAAGAATTAACAGCATTTATTGGTGCATAATTGTGTATTTATTATAATGATAGAGCAGAAGAAATCCATTTCAGTAATGCAATTAGTCCTGATATTTCCCCTTTCCCCTAGTCAGCATGCCATCTATTTATTCATGCTGACTCTCTACTCTGCATTGGTCCACTCAGGCAATAAAAACAGACCCATTGTTTCTGCGTGTTCGTGTCCCACCGAACTTATTTCCACATACCTTGACTCGATCTTATTCCCCCTGGTCAAATCTCTCCCTACCTATGTCCAAGACACCTCACACGCTCTTCGTCTCCTCCATGACTTCTGTTTTCCAGGCTTCTGTTCCCTCATCTTCACCATGGATGTCCAGTCACTCTACACCTCCATCCCCCACTAGGAGGGTCCTAAGGCCCTCCGTTTCTTCATCGACTGCAGAACCAACCAATTCCCATCTACCGATACTCTCCTCTGCCTAGCGGAGCTGGTCCTTACCCTCAACAACTTTTCCTTTGACTCCGCCCATTTCCTCCAAATCCAAGGCGTAGCTATGGGCACGCGCATGGGCCCCAGCTATGCCTGCCTCTTTGTAGGGTACGTCGAACAATCCTTGTTCGAGGCGTACCATGGCCCTATCCCCGAACTCTACCTCCGCTACATTGACGACCGCATTGGTGCTCAAATTCACCTGGATCATTTCCGACATCTCTCTACCGTTTCTTGACCTCACTATCTCTATCACCGTTAATAGACTACTGACCGACATCTACTACAAACCCACTGACTCCCATGGCTATCTGGACTACACTTCTTCCCACCCTGGAATCTATCCCCTACTCCTATCCCCTATCCCATCTCCTCCCCTTTTGGCTTTCCACAGAGACTGCTCCCTCCGTAACTCCCTGGTCAATTTGTCCCTTCCCACCCAAACCACCCCTCCCCTGGTACATTTCCTTGCAATCGCAGGAAATGCTGCACTTGACACAGTCCCAACTCCATCTTTAAAGTCACCAATAACACAAATATTGTTGGACGAATTATGGATAATGATTAATCAGAGTATAGTAGGGAGAGTAATCGTTTGATTGAGTGGTGCCAGAACAACCTTAGCCTCAACGTCAATAAAACAAAGGAACTGATTGACTGTAGTAAAGAAAGGCCATGGATCCACAAACGATCTTCATCAACAACTTTTAAGTTCCTAGACACGACACATTGATGCAATCTTAAGAAAGCTCATCAACACCTCTACTTCCTTAGAAGATTAAAGGGATTTGGTACGTCAACTAATACACTTCTACATGTGTATGGTAGAGAGCATATTGACTGGTTGCATATGTCCGAAGAAGGGTTTCGGCCCGAAACGTTGCCTATTTCCTTCACTCCATCACTCTGCTGCACCCACTGAGTTTCTCCAGCATTTTTGTGTACCTTTGACTGGTTGCATCATGGCCTGGTTTGGCATCTCAATGTCCAGGAATTACGGAAAGTGGTGAGCACCGCCTGGTCCATCACGGTACTTACCATCCCTCCATTGAAGGGTTCTGTCGGAGGTGCTGCCTCAAAACAGTAGCCAGCATCATCAAGGACCTATACCTGGCCATGCTCTCATTTAACTGCTGTTATCAGGAAGAAGTTATAGGAGTCTGAAAAGGGTTTCGGGTTCAGGAACAGCTTCCCAACAGCCATTGAACTATTGAACACTATGAACTCCCAACTAACCTCAGAACTATCTTAGTTGCACTATGTACTTTGATCATTGTTTTGCACGATATTGTTTTTTATTTAATTAACATTTATCTATTGAGTACTGTGTTTATAGATCTGTTGTGCTGCTACAAGTAAGAATTTCATTGTTCTGCTTCGGAGCATATGACTCTAGTCTATGCCTTTATTCTGACTACCAAAATGCATGACTCCGCACTTTGCTACACTTTATTCCATCTGCCACTTCTCCGCCCACTCTGCAAACCTGCCCAATTTCTTCTGCAGAGTCCCTGCTTCCTCTACAATACCTGCCCCTCCACCTATTTTCGTACCATCTGCAAACTTGGCAACAAAGCCTTCAATCCCCTCATCCAAATCACTAATATACAATGTGAAGAGTAGCGACCCCAGTACTGACCCCTGCGGAACTCCATTAGTCACTGGCAGCTAACCAGAAAAATACCCCTTTATTGCCACTCTTTTGCCTTCTGCCAAAGCGGGCAGATGGGGCTCGTCAGCCTGGGAAGGCAGTCTATCTAGTAGAGGGAAAACTGATTTAAAACCTCCACTGCCTTGAGGCATTACCCAGTTATGGAAAAGGTTCCAGGAGTAAACCTCAAGAAAATCCAGTCGGAGCCCCTAGGGCAGTTCGTCGTTGTCTACAACCTCGCTCTGGCAGCTCCTACGACGACGCTGGTGCCAAACTGTAACAGCCCTGCTGTTCCTTTGGATTGATCAGCAACGTGGAGGGGGGGGGGAAACGTGCTGCATGGGCAACAGTCTGTCCGCCATATGACATCGCCTGGGCTTGCATCCGACTACACATCACCTGCAAACCTACAACCTGGAGAGGACACTCCAGCTGCGGCGTTGACACAACACAGGGAGCAACAGTTACCAGTTATAAGTCATCGCTAGTTTGGAGTAAAGCGAGGCGCCAGGGGTTGCTCTCGACGGTGGGATTTTTGGATCTCACTGGACAGCTACCGCCTGCCTCAAGCTGGGCAGCCCCCAGCCAATAAGGTGCTGTCCCGCCACGGTCTGCTATCCTCACTGGGTGCACGAGGATTAGGAACTATCCGAACAGCAGATCGCAACCGTCGCACCTACCAACAAAAGAACACATCAAAAGAGACCAGCTCTAAAACTGGGAACTTGGAATGTCCGGACAATGATGACCGGCCTCTCTCAAAACCTACAGGATATCAGCGATTGCAGGAAAACAGCTGTCATAAACAACAAGCTCAAGAGACTCAACATAGACATAGCCACCCTTCAGGAAACAAGGCTGGCAGACTATGCACACTGAAGGAGAAGGAGTTTTGCTGGCAGGGAAGGACTCTGACAAGCCCAGAGAGTACAGAGTAGGCTTCACAGTAAAGAACAGGCTGCTAAACACGCTGGAACCAGGCAGTAATGGCTCAGAGCGACTCCTGACTCTCCACCTCAACACCACTGCAGGCCCAGTCACCCTCACCCTTGTCAGCGTGTATGCCCCAACACTGTCCTCCACATCAGACACAAAGTTCTCCACATGAGAACCTCGCATCCATCAGCAGCAGCATCTCCAGCAAGGAAGAACTTGTTCTCCTGGACGACTTCAACGCCAGAGTGGGCGCAGACCATGAATCGTGGTCTTCCTGCCTTGGGCAGTTTGGTGTGGGGAAAATGAATAATAACTGACAGCGACTACTTGAGCTGTGCACTTATCATGACCTGTGCTTCGCCAACTCGTACTTCCAGACAAACCCCAAGCACAGGGTTTCCTGGAGACACCCACGCTCAAAGCATTGGAATCAACTGGATCTGATCCTCATCAGACGTGCCGCCATCAAGAACGTTCTCCACGCACGCTCCCACCACAGTGCGGACTGCGACACAGACTACTCTTCGGTGTGTTGCAAGATCAGGCTGCAGCCGGGATGCAAGCAGAAGCCTGCACGTGGCACATCCCAGGCCATGCTGACGACAGAACCTGTACCACAGTGACGGACTGAAGTAGCCAATTGTGCAACCACCGACCATCAACCGTCACTGACCGACCGGAAAGACGTGATATAGAAGATGGCCGGACACGAGGAAGTAGAAGACTGCAGCCAAAGAGGTTTTACCATACCAAGAAGCAGGGAAACCCCCGCATTGATGTCAGTAAGATGCCCCGTCCAGATCTCGTGCAACAGTTTGTAGAGGCTTTTGAGAAAAAACTTGGCACCTCATGGCCTGGAGACTGCAACAGAGAATTGGGAAATTCTGCGGGACACCATGCACCGCATAGCCTTGGCTAGCTTTGGGAAGAAGACCTCGAAGACGCACGGCCGGTTTGAGGACAAGTCAACCGAGATGACTCCCGTCATCTAAGTTAAGCGCGCCGCCGTAGCCGAGTACAAGCTGTCAACTAACAAGTAGAACCTGCAGATCCTCAGGGCTGCCAGGAGCAAGGTTCTGCAGACTGCCAGGCATTGCGCCAATGACTACGGCTGAGGTCATCCAGATGGCCGCCATAACAGGGAACGTCAGGGGAATGTACAATGCCATTAAGAAGGCACTGGGCCAGTCCAGAGCAAGACAGCCCCCCTCAAATCCTCCACTGGGGAAGTAATCACAGACGAATGCCAGTAGATGGAGAGATGGATGGAACACTACTCCGACCTCTACTCGAGAGAGAACACTGCCCCCCTCAGCCCTTGATGCCACCGAGTGCCTGCCGACTGTGGATGAATTGGGCACAGAGCCGAAGGTAGAAGAGCTCAGCAAGGCCATTGACAGCCTGGCCTCAGGCAAGGCCCCATGCAGTGACGGGATTCCCCCTGACTTGATCAAGCATTGCAAAACTACCTTACTGCTTCCTTTGTATGAAATCCTCTGCCAGTGCTGACAAGAAGGAGCTGTACCGCAGGACATGAGGGATGCCACGGTCATTACCCTCTACAAGAACACGGGCGAGAGAAGCGACTGCAACAACCTGTTCTTCGCCAACTCGTACTTCCAGACAAACCCCAAGCACAGGGTTTCCTGGAGACACCCACGCTCAAAGCATTGGCATCAACTGGATCTGATCCTCGTCAGACGTGCCGCCATCAAGAACGTTGATGTGGCCCTTGTGGCTAAAGGGATCAGCGGGTATGGAGAGAATCCAGGTACAGGATACTGAGTTGGATGATCAGCCATGATCATATTGAATGGCGGTGCAGGCTCGAAGGGCCGAATGGCCTATTCCTGCACCTATTTTCTATGTTTCTAACTAAAGAGGCATCTCCCTCCTCAACATCGTCGTCAAGGTCTTTGCTCGGGTCACCTTGACCCGCCTGCAGAAGCTGGCAGAACGTGTCTACCCAGTCACAGTGCGGTTTCCGAGCTGGAAGGTCAACAGTAGACATGGTCTTCTCCCTTCTCCAGGAGAAGTACAGAGAACAGCGGATGGCCCTGTATCTTGCTTTCATTGACCTCACCAAGGCGTTCAATCTCGTCAGCTAAGATGGCCTATTTAAGGCTCTGCCAAAGATCGGCTGCCCACCAAAACTGGAGAGCATGATAGAATCCTTCCACATCAACACGAAGGGGACAGTGCAATTCAATGTCAGCTTCTCTGAGCCCTTCAACATCCACAGTGGCTTCAAACAAGGCTGCGTCCTCGCTCCCACTCTTTGGGATTTTCTTCGCTCTGCTCTTGAAACATGCCTTTGGCATTGCAACCGAGGGGATCTACCTGTGTACTAGATCAGATGGCAGGCTCTTCAACCTCACCGGCCTCAGAGCAAAGACAAAAGTACGTGAAGTTCTCATCAGAGGTATGTTGTTTGCCGACGATGCTGCAGTTGTGTCCCACACCCAGCAGGAACTACAGGGGTGGAAGATTGCAACCTTCACGTGGTCCGCCCTGTTTCGACTAATAATGCAATCAACTCGACTTGCACAAACGAAAGATGAAGCAGGAACTCCAGTCACTGATGGACCGCTTCTATCAGGCATGCGAGGACTTCAGGCTGACCATCAGCCTGAAGTAGACGGACATCTTGGGGCAGGATAGAGTGGCGCCGCCTGTCATCACCATCGACAACTATGAACTTGGTGCCTTCCATCAGTTCATGTACCTCGGCTCCACCATCACTGACAATCTCTCCTTGGACACAGAGATTGATAAGAGGATTGGGAAGGCAGCTACAACTCTCGCTCGCCTCACAACTCGAGTGTGGACCAACCCAAAGCTGACAGTGAAGACAAAGACAGCAGTCGACAATGCCCGTGTCATCAGCACACTACATATGCCAGGCAGGAGAGATGACTCAACACCTTCCAACTGAGAAGCATCCGCCGTATCCTGGGCATATCCTGGCAAGACAACGTGTCCAACGCTGAGATCCTGTCTCGTGCTGGCCTTCCCAGTATGTACACTCTACTCAGGCAGCGGTGGCTGGGCTATGTCCACCGCCTGGAGGATGGCCGTATTCCAAAAGACATCCTCTATGGAGAGCTGACATCTGGGAGAACCATCGGCCGCCCCCAGCTACATTACAAGGATGTCTGTAAGAGAGATATGAAGGCGCTAGACATCGATGTGGAGTCCTGGGAGAGCCTTGCAGCTGACCGCACGACGTGGAGAGGTACCCTGAACCAACATCTCAAAACGGAGGAAGAGAAACTGTTGAATGCAGCGGCAGACAAGCGGGCACGCAGAGATTGGACGCAGCAACTTCAACAAACCAGAGACCACAGACAAATGTGACCTTTGCGACAGAGACTGTCACTCCCGCATTGGTCTCTTCAGCCACAAGCGATGCTGCTCTGGCCGAGGTTTGGAGCAAGCAGCCAACAACTAGGATGCATCACCCATGGTCAGTCATGATCGAGGGGGGCCTACGAATTGCCTTCTGCCATCCTGCCAACCTGCTAGCCATACTAGTATCTGCCCTTTGATACCATGATTCGACCACCGGCTTGCACCCTATACCATCTTGAAGCTGCGGTCTCCGGTGGGGAAGCACCGATTCAGGACTTACCTGGACTTACCTTGTCTGCACATCTGGACGCTTGCAGCGGCGACTCCGGAGGGTTGTGGTCCCGACCAGGGTGGAAAATGGAGGAGGACTGACCAAATTTTGTGCCTTCCACCAAAGTGATGAATGCCGTGGCGAATGTTTGTGTTCAATTTTTATTGTGTATTGTGTGGTCTTTTTTTTTTAATTGTACCGCTGCTGGCAAATTCATTTCACTGCACTGTATGTGCAAGTGACGAATAAAACTTGACTTGACGTGGGCTCTGATCTTTCTTAGCAAAGGCTTTCTGAAAATCTAGATAAACAACACTGACTCTCCTTTGTCTGTCCTGCTATTTACTTCAAAGAATTCCAGCAGATTTGTCAGGCAAGATCTCCCCTTCACATAACCATGTTGACCAGCCTATTTTATCATGAACCTCTAAGTACTCTGTAACCTCATCCCTTATAATGGACTCTTACCAAGCACTGGTCAGAGTAACCAGCCAGTAGTTTCCACTATTCTGCTTTGCTCCCTTCTTGTCCAGCTGGGTAATATTAGCAATTTTCCAATCATCTGGAACCACTCCTGATTCTAGTGATTCTTGAAATATCACTCTTATTGCCTCCACGATCTCGAAAGCCATCTCTTTCGGAACCCTAGGGTTCACATGACGTATCCACCTTCAGCCCTTTCAGCTTCCCAAGCACCTTCTCCTTAGTTTCCACAGTCTTCCACTGTGAAGAATGATGGAAAAAAATTATTCATCTTCTCTGCCATTTCTTTATCCCCCATTATCACTTCTCCTGCATCATTTTCCTGTGGTCCAACATCCACTCTAGTCTTTCTTACTCTTTACATAACTGAAGAAACTTGCTATCCTCTTATATATTATTGGCTGGCTTACCTTCATATTTCAAATTTTCTCCCTGTATTGCTTTTTTAGTTACCTTCTGTTCTTTAAAAGCTTCCTAATCCTCTGGCTTCCCACTAATCTTTGCAATGTTATATGCCTTCTCTTTTAGTTTTATATACTATTCTCGACTTCCCTTGGCAGCCACGCTCGCCTTATTGTCTCCTTAGAATATTTCTTCCTCTTTGGAACGAAAAGATCCTGCATCTTCTGAATTATTACCAGAAATTCCAGCCATTGCTGTTCCACTATCACTCCTGCTAGGGTCCCTTTCCAGTCAACTTTGACCAGCTTCTCCCTCGTGCCTCTGTAGTCCCTTTTGCTCAGCTGTAAGACCAACACATCCGATTTCATCTTCTCCCTCCCAAATTGCAGGTTAAACCTTATCAGATTGTGGTTGCTACCTCCTAGTGGGTCCTTTACCTTGAGTTCCCTTATCAAACATTCACTACACAACATTAAATCTGTAATTGCATTTTCCTGGTAGGCTCCACTAAAAGCTGCTCTAAGAAACTATCTCGGAGGCACTCTTCAAATTCCCTTTCAAATTCCTGTACTAACCTGATTTTTCCAGTTTATCTGCATATTGAAATCTCCCATGACCATGGTAATATTGCCTTTCTTACATGCTGATTGTATCTCCTGATGTACTCTATTTCCTGGCTGTGAATAACTTCCATTCGGGTCTTTTTACCCTTATAATTTCTCAACTCTACCCACAACGACTCTACATCTTCTGATCCTATGCCACCCCTTGCTAATGACCAAATTTAATTCCTTACCAGCACTGCTACGCCACCCCATCTGCCCGCCTGTCTGTCTGTCCAATAGGACGTATAATCTTGAATATTCCGCTCCCGGCTCCGATCCTCTTGCAGCCATGTCTCTGTAATACCCACATCATACCTACCAATTTCTAACTGTGCTACAAGCTCATCCACATTGTTACTTATTCACCTCCACTCATCTTACACCGGTCCCTATTTTACCCAACCTTACTCTCTTATCCCTTCTTAAAACTTTCCATCCTATTACTGCTGGAGACTTCTGTAACTTTTCCTGTACTCTCCCTTTAACGCCAAATTTACACTTCCAATTTGTTGACCCCCTCACTATTTAGTCTAAAGATCTATCTACGGCCCTAGTTATATGGTTTGCCAGGAGTATGGTCCCAGCCGGGTTCAAGTGGAGTCCTTCCCGTCGGAACAGTTCCCTCTTTCCCTCTGCTTCTCCAGTCCCTTCCCAACTACATCAGGCACACTTTGCTAAATTCCAAGAGGAAGAGTGTTTCTAATGTGGTGGACACTTGTTTCACAAAAAAAACCTACTACTCAACTATTAAACATGAAAGCTTACAAAATATTTTAACTCACATGATTATTTTGTATTGGGTAATGCCATTACTTTTTCTAAAAATCAGGTGGAAGCTACGGCAGTTACTTCAAAACTTGTCCTATGTGTTCAATGAACTCAAACAAAAATATTGCATAGGGTGCATAAACATTTACAACTTAAAAATAATCATCTTTAAATATAGTATGATAGATTTTAAAAATTAATTTGAAAAATATATTAAATATAATGAAGCATATTACATTCAGTTTGGGAGAAAAAAAGCAAATAATTATAAGAGAATTAATCCACCCTAAAATTGTATAAACCCCAAGATTTGTTATTTTTCTTTCAGAATCCTCAGCCAAGGCCCAGAGGTCCCTGCGGTGAAAGGATCCCCAGAAAACTTAACGTTCAAAGAACGTCAACGTCTTTTCTCACATGGACAAGATATTTCCCACAAAGTAAAGGCATCACGAAAATTGATGGAACTAGAAAATGAGCTGAACACAAAATAAAATTAACGCCTTAACTCGGTTGCAAGCTCATTACAAAATGTTTCTAGTTTGTACAGTGTGTTTAAATCTTATAGACTATTAGAACTGTAAAATAGGATGTAGGAAATTAAATTTCCACTGAATTGCATACCTAAGAATATTATTTAGCTAAACAATTTGAGCACTGTTAATTTTTTTTAAATGAAATTAAATGAAGGTAATCACTTTAACGAAGTCGGGGTTCCGAATTTTCTAGCATACAGAGTACACTATACTTGGAGACAGTGTTATAGTGAAGCTAAAGTGGTGTATTTCAAAATTGTTAACTAGTAACTTAGAAGCTTCTAAAATGTATTGAACAAGTTCTTGCTTATCCAGCAGCTGGTGCCTCAATTGTTTCAGCTATGCATTAGGTGGCTAATCAATGGGAAGTGTGGTCCTCATTCTACTTCTAAAAAAAAGCTTTCTTTGTGCATTTTAATTTTTTTAAAGGTCTGATTCCAACTAAAATTTCCTCAGCTAAGTGTTCTGATCTGGACTTTAGTTATTGAACGGTTTTCTGTATAATATTGTGGTCTATAATTGTATTTAGGGATAAATGAACACTTCACAACATAGAGTAGACTTCCACTGCCTTAGGAAAGGAATCACTTTATACAATATGTACGATAATTAAATTGTCTTGTCAGATTGGAGTGTACATATTTTTTTTACTTATTGAACTGTTTCATATGTGAAACAGTAGAGTGCTGTATCATTTCAACTGTGTAACAAGAAGCAGCGGATAAAGTAAATGGGAGTAAACCCCCCTCATGAAGGAAAACCTTGGAGCTTGTAGAAAAGTGCACATATGTGTAGGTAATTCAGCATCTTGAATATCAACAGCTTGGTACAAACAATGAAACAAATTACTGTCATTTTATAAATGAAAAATAAACTACTGTGGTTTCAGTGCTGCTGGTGATATTCAGAACTGATCTGGGAGGATAACTGGTATATTTCAATTAACTTTAAGGATTCTGTTGGGTTTACAGAGTTCTTTGTGTGGTCACCTAGAGTGTTATTAAACTGTTTACTGAGCATCAAAACTGCTGTAGTATCATATTTCTACTGTATTTCACTTGCAACCTATTTTTAATAAATTACTTTGTATGTATTCAGAAGCTGTACCATTTTACTTGCAACTCTAGTATTTAAATAAAATCAGGAAAAGTTGGAACCAGTCGGCAAGTCAGGCAGCATCTATGGACAGAGAAATGCAATTAATATTTCAGGTTTAAGATCTTTATCAGATTTTGAAATAAAAACAGGTGCCAATAATCATTTAAAAATATATTGGATAGTTATATGGATGGGAAGGGAATGGAGGGTTATGGTCTGAGCGCAGGTATATGGGACTAGGGGAGATTATGTGTTCGGCACGGACTAGAAGGGTCGAGATGGCCTGTTTCTGTGCTGTAATTGTTATATGTTATATGGTAATAAGGAGGCAGGAATATGTAACTCTAGGGTGTGGTTAGTATTGCAATGGAGATATCATCCAGTTCATGGGCTAAAGAGACATAATTAATGGGTCTTTTTCAGAATGGCAGGCAGTGACGAGTGGGGTGCCGCAAGGCTCGGTGCTGGGACCCAAATTGTTTACAATATGTATTAACGATTTAGACGAGGGAAATGTTATATCTCTGGGTTATATCTATATTTGTGAATGACACAAAGCTGGGTGGCAGTGTGAGCTGCGAGGAGAATGCTTTGAGGCTGCAGGGTGACTTGGATAGGTTGGTTGAGTGGGCAGAAACGTGGCAGATGCAGTATAATGTGGATAAATGCGAGGTTATCCACTGGTGGCAAGAACAGGAAGGCAGATTATTATCTGTATGGTGTCAGATTAGGAGAAGGCGAGGTGCAACGAGACCTGGGTGTGGTTGTCCATCAGTCACTGAAAGTAAGCATGCAGGTACAGCAGGCAGCGAAGAAATGTTACCTGCGTTGCGAGAGGATTTGATTTTAGGAGCAAAGAGGTCCTACTACAGTTGCACAGGGCCCTGGTGAGATCGCACCTGGAGTATTGTGTGCAACTGGTCTCCTAATTTGAGGAAGTCACTATTGCCATTGAGGGATCGTACGTTCACCAATCGTACGTTCACCAGGAATGTCGGGAATCACATATGCTGAAATAATGGGTCGACTGGGCTTATATTCGCTGGAATTTAGAAGGATGAGAGGATATCTTATAGAAACATAAAATTCTTAGAGGGTTAGAAGCAGGAAAAATGTTCCCGATGTTGGGGGAGTCCAGAATCAGGGGTCACAGTTTAAGAATGTGAAGGCCATTTAGGACTGAGATGAGGTAAAACTTTTTCACCCAGATTGTGAATCTGTGGAATTCTTAGTGGAGGCCAATTCACTGGAGTTAGGTTTAGCTTAGAGAATCAAGGGATATTGGGGAAAAAGTCAGAACGGGGTACTGATTTTGGATGATCGGCCATGATCAAATTGAATGGCAGTGCTGGCTGGAAGGGCCGAATGAAAAAAAAAGTGCTGGATGAATTCAGCAGGTCAGACAGCATCTGCAGAGGGAACGGACAGATGACATAGAAACATAGAAAATGGGTGCAGGAGTAGGCCATTCGGCCCTTCGAGCCTGCACCACCATTCAATATGATCATGGCTGATCATCCAACTCAGTATCCTGTACCTGCCTTCTCTCTGTGAAGCCACAAGGGCCACATCTAACTCCCTCTTAAATATGGCCAATGAACTGGCCTCAACTACATTCTGTGGCAAAGAATTCCAGAGATTCACCACTCTCTGTGAAAAATATTTTTCTCATCTCAGTCCTAAAAGATTTCCCCTCTATCCTTAAACTGTGACCCCTTGTTCTGGACTTCCCCAACCTGGACATTTCAGGAAAGACGCATGACTAGAAAGGAGTCTGGGTTGTTAGATGGTCGGAGTGTAGCAAGAATCACAAGAGAGGGAGCAGTGAAAGAGGAGAGACACTTTATGGAAATTTTGCAGTAGAGTAGTAAAATGGAGATGCAAGAAACTGCAGATGCTTGAATCTTGAGTAGAAAACAAAGTGCTGGAGAAACCGCGAGTCAGGCAGCGGGAATGGACAGATGATATATTGGGTTTGGACCCTTCAGACTTCAGCTAGAGGGAATAGAGTGATAATACAAACTGAAATAAGGGTAAACAGACTTGCTGTTAGGCGCTTCCCCCTCCTGGTGAATGCTATGTACTTACCTTTCTCTGTTTCTCTCCCGAGTACAGGCCTCGTGGCCAAAGATCTTATAGCGAAGCAAGATGGATTACTCTCACGCAAACGTGAGGTACGCTCATGGGCGGATTCATGGGTGATTATAGGACACATTTTAGCAACCCGACTCCGCCATCTTGTTCCGCCATCTTGTTACGCTTTCTTGCTCCCACCTTTTTGCTTCCGGCCAAAAGATTGGATCCGCAGCGGGGAGAGAGAGTGCGGGGCCCGGGGCAGCGGGGAGAGAGAGTGCGGGGCCCGGGGCAGCAGGGAGAGAGAGTGCGGGGCCCGGGGCAGCGGGGAGAGAGAGTGCGGGGCAGTGGGCAGAGAGAGAGTGCCCCAAGACAATGTTTCTTATTTACAATGTTTCTTATTTAATGTCCCTTGTCTAGTCTGAAATAAAGTTCATTATTGGATTAGAAGAAATATAATTGTGTGTGTTATATACATTTATATAATTTTCATGTGTGTGTGTTTATAAACAGTTTATTCTTTAACAAGAATCAACAGAATTATGAACTAACAGAATTATGAATCTAACCCTATATCACGCACAAAAAGTCCCCCCCTGTCAATCACCCTGCGAGTCGGGTCGGTTCCGGTTGCTACAAAATCAACTCAAACACTGCTTGTGAGCCATTTAAAAAGAAATGATTTAAAAAACATAAAAAAAGACAATTACCAGAATCAAATTTTATTCTTGTCAAGAAGTTTGAACTGACAGATTTATGAATCGGGCCCACACAAACTGTTGCCCCGTAACATTGATTACAGTGCGAGTCGGGTCGGGTGAAGTAGGCTCAGGTTGCTAAAATGGGCGTGGAAAAATGCCCATGATCCCCTCCATAGCGTACTACACGTCAGTCCATTGCCATTGCATTGGTTTCGCTTGTGTAATGCCTCACCGTTTATCCTGGCCATTCTGTAAATATTTCTTGTGGCGTTTGTTGCCAGGACATATAGTAATACTATTGCCATCCTGGATACTAATCTACCATGTTTTGACTTGGTTAAAGTAATCAGCCACCATGTCCACAGAGTCCCTGCTGTGTTTAGGAGGAGTAGTCTATCTTGCTTCGCTATAAGATCTTTGCTCGTGGCTGTGAGTCTGGAATCAAGGGTTAAAAGGCTTCTGTACCCGATTGGCCAAGCTGCGTCAGGTGACGGGTGACTCATCTGAAGCTTAAATACCAGAGCTTCCCAGGATGCTCCCTCTTCTTCATCGACCCTGACTGATGAGCAGACTGCTGGTGTGGGCCGAGGGAGGCCTGGCCACATGGCATAGAACTTTGTGTACTTTCACCATTCCTTGGTAACAAATATTGAATTGGGACGGATAAGGGCTGACCTTAGTGTTTTTGTGTATTTTGTTTCAGGGTTATATCTCTTTAGGCAGATTTTCGAGTCTCCGGTTCGACGGCCCATCACATGGCTGGCTGGAGCATTGTTAAATTGTTTGTTAGTTCATCCATATCCCTGACTGGGTTGTTTAAATCAGGTTTGGGTTTTGTGTTCCATTGTATAATTAAAACTATTTTTGAACTTGAACCTGGTTTTTGCCTTGTGTTACGCGGCTCTGAAGTACCTGCATTCGGGTGTCGTAACACTTGCCAACTAGAAATGTATCCCAATTATAAAAAGATTATATAGAAAAGCATTGGAAGCTGACACAAAGAGATCTACCAGGCTGATTCCTGGGGTGAGAGACAACCAAGAGTGGCTGAAAGTTTGGGTTCATATTATTTGTAATTTTGGAGAATGAGGGGGGAACATAACTCAGGTTGATACAAAATGCTGAAGTAACTCAGCAGGACAGGCAGCATCTCTGGAGAGAAGGAATGAGTGACGTTTCAGGTAGAGACCCTTCTTCAAACTAGTCAGAGGAAAGGGAGGTATGTCTCTGTCTTGGGTGGGGGAGGGATGGAAAGGGAATGCAGGGGTTACTTAATGTGAGAGAAATCAAGATTCATACCACTGGGTTATAAGCTGCCCAAGTGAAATATCTTTCATTCATTTGTCCTATATCTCTCCATCACTGTCTATACCTCTCGTTTCCCTTTCCCCTGCCTCTCGTCTGCAGAAGAGTCTTAACCCAAAACATCACCCATTCCTTCCCTCCAGAGGCCCTGCCTGTCCTGCTGAGTTACTCAAGCATTTTGTGTCCAACTGTGGTTTAAACCAGCATCTTTCCTTCTAACACATAACCGAGGTTGAGATCTATAAGATCCCCTGAGAGGGAAGATGTTAAGATACTAGTGGGTTAGTCTCAAACAAGGGAGCATAGTTACAAGAGGCAGAGCATTTAAAATGGAGATGTCTAAACATTTGCTATTAATTTATTTATATATATATATGAGAGTGTGTGTGTGTGTGTGTGTGTGCATATATCTATATTACTAAAAGTCTGTTCTTGACCGGTTTTGGCCATCTGTGCTGCAATTTCTGAGATAACGCCGCCACCTACGGCCGTCATTTTTGGCCACCTTGCTCAGAGCCCCCCTCCGCCGTATGTGTGCCAAGGATTTTTCTCGTCGATGAAAAATGACAGATATTAATGTTTTTACAAAATTCCCCATTCTCTCTGCTGCCCCTGCTGGCGTAACAAAATGGGGGCTCGTCCGAAGCTGTGAGGACCCTAGACGTTTTGGGGGGGGGGGGGGGGTTTTGGTAGGCTTCTGGTGACTAAGGAAGTCTGTGTGTGTGAGGGAATTTTTTTCTTCTCTGTTTGTGGTAGCATTTGTGCCCAGAGTTTAGCTGGTGGTTTGGTGCTACTTTTGATATGGAATTTAAGGTGCAAGATTTTGTTGAGGCTCCTAGTCGGGAGTTGTTTGATAGATGTACGAAGGAGCATTTGATTTTTCTGGCAGAGAACTATGACGTGCCTGTTGACAAGCATTCAAAGAAACAGTCCATTAAATCGGTGTTGGGGGCTGCGTTGGTGGAGGGTGGGGTTTTGCCTGGCTGTGCAGACAGTCCCCCACCTTTTGTTCAGCCTGGTCAGGACATGGAGGCAGTCATTAGGTTGAAGGAGTTAGAGCTGGCCTTGAAAAAGGATGAGCTCATGCATGTTCTTGAAATGAAACGACTTGAGGAGGAAACCAAGAGGGCTGAGGAGGAAACCAAGAGGGCAGAGATTAGGCTGCGGGAGAAGGAGTTGGATGCCTCCCGGGTTTCTTCTAGGGAACGGGAGTTTGATATGAGCAAGAACATCCGCCTGGTTCCCCCGTTTAGTGAGAAGGATGTGGACAAGTATTTCAGTGTTTGAACGGGTGGCTTTGTCCTTGAAGTGGCATTGGGTCGTGTGGATCTTGCTATTGCAGTGTGTCCTTGTGGGTAAAGCACGGGAGGTGTACTTGTCTTTATCTGTTGAAAGCAGTCTGAACTATGAGTGTGTGAAGTCTACAGTATTAAGGGCTTATGAATTAGTTTCAGAGGCGGAGCGGCAGAAATTACGGCGCTTTAGGAAGTTTGATAGTCAGACTTATGTGGAGTTTGCTAGGGAGAATGAGGCACTTTTTGACCGGTGGTGCGCTTCCCAAGGAGTGAAGGATTTTGAGCTACTGCGGGCCTTGATGATTATGGAAGACTTTAAGAACTGTCTCCCTGAGAGGGTTGCTATTTACCTTAATGAGCAGAAGGTGAATGAGGTGTCTAAGGCCGGTTGAGGTGTCTAAGGCAGATGAGTATGTATTGACTCATAAATCTGATTTTGTTTGGCGATCCTATAGTTTTGGTGCACGGCCGGTTGACCGTGGTGGTGTCGCCGGTGGCAGTGTCAAAGCCGTTTCTGTGCCTGCAAGTGGCAGCACGTTGATACAGGGGGAGGTCCGGGCTGATAAGGTTGACGGAAATTTGAGGACTAAGGAAGGTCCTGTGTGCTACTATTGTAGAGGGAAAGGGCACATGTTAAAGTCGTGTCCCGTTCTGAAGCAGAAAAATGCAAAGCCTGTGGCTTTGGTGGGTACACAGAAGGCACCTGTCGTACCTGCGGTGCCTGAGTCTGATGAGTGTAGGAATTATTCTGCGTTCATCATGAATGGTTTTGTTTCTCTAGAGGATGGGGGTGATAGAATTCCAGTATCCATCTTGCGTGATAATGGTGCTACTCAGTCCTTTATATTGGATAGTGTACTGCCGTTTTCTGGGGAATCATCGGTTGGGTCAAGTGTCCCTGTGGTAGGATTCGGGATGGATGAAATGGTAGTGCCTTTGCATACCATGAGTCTCGAGTCCGAGTTGGTTTCAGGCCGGGTAACTGTTGGGTTACGGCCGTGTTTTCCCGTTGGGGGAGTTTCTGTGATTTTGGGGAATGACTTGGCAGGAGGTAGAATTTTAGTTACTCCTGAGGTGATGGCTGTTCCGATGGTGCAGAGTCCTGATAGATTGGCTATGCAGCATCCGAGGGTCTTCGCAGCTTGTGCTGTCACGAGGGCTATGGCTAAGAGCCAGGCGAAGTTTGAGGATGTGGTGGACCTGAGTGAGAGCATTTTTGGGGATCAGGATGATAGATACTGTGTTGTGAAGGGTGTTTCTCCATCTCAAGATGGGGTAGTGTCTGGAAATGTGCCGGTGACGCTGTCACGTGACCGGCTGGTTGAGGAGCAAAAGAGTGATCCAGGTTTATCTGATCTGTTCGACTGTGCGGTGCCTGAGGGGGATATGGATTCCACGGCAAAGGGGTATTTTCTAAGGGATGGCTTACTGATGCGAAAGTGGTCTCCCTTGGATATTTCTGGGCATGATGATTGGAGCGTGGTTGATCAGATTGTGATGCCTCGTCGGTATAGGGACGAGATACTCTGTTTGGCTCATGATGGTCCTCTGGGTGGACATTTGGGGGTCAATAAGACGTATGACCGTATCTTACGGAATTTTTTTGGCCAGGGTTGAAAAAGGACGTGAAACAGCAGTGCAGGTGTTGTCACATTTGCCAGGTGGCAGGAAAGCCGAACCAATCGACTGTTCCTGCGCCTTTATATCCAATTCCTGTGGTCGGTGAGCCGTTTGAGCGGATTCTAGTTGATTGTGTGGGTCCTCTCCCTCGGACAAGGGTGGGCAACAAGTTTTTATTGACAATTATGTGTGTGTCTACCCGCATTCCGGAGGTGGTCCCTTTGCGTTAAATTACGGCCCCTACCATTGCGAAGTCTCTCACTAAGTTTTTTTCGTTGTTCGGTTTGCCCAAGGTTGTGCAGAGTAACCAAGGTTCCAACTTCATGTTGAAGGTTTTTGGTCAGGTAATGAAGTTGTTAGATATTAAGCATTGTTACTCCAGTGCGTATCATCCTGAGAGCCAGGGAGCTCTCGAGAGGTTTCACCAGACTTTGAAATCTATGTTGAGGACTTACGGCCTGGAGTTTGAAAAAGACTGGGATGAGGGGGTTCATCTAGTTATGTTTGCGGTGCGTGAGGTCATGCAGGAGTCTTTAGGGTTCAGTCCTGCTGACCTGGTGTTCGCGCATACTGTATGTGGTCCGTTGAAGGTCCTGAAGGAGAAATGGTTGCAGGAGGATACAAAACGTAGTATTTTAGACCACGTCTGTACTTTTCGCTCTAGACTGAGGAGGGCATGCGAACTGGCAATGGGTAATCTTGCTTCTGCTCAGTCTAGGATGAAGGACTGGTTCGACAGGAAGGCTTCTAGTAGGATTTTTTCTCCAGGTGACAAGGTCCTGGTGTTGTTGCCTATTCCTGGTTCCAGTCTGCAGGCTCGGTATAGCGGTCTCTATCAGGTGGTTAAGAAGGTTGGTGAGAGGGATTACGTTATTGGTACCCCTGATCGGAGGCGCAAGACTCAGCTCTGTCATGTCAACATGATGAAGCAGTACCATGAGCAGGAGCCTGTGGAGGTTGATGGGGAGGAGCTATGTCCTTCGGTTTCATCTAAGCCCGTTTTGGTTGCAGTGGTGCTGCCCCGACACGGGTGGTGATGTGGGGGAGGCACGGTTGTCTGTGGCAGTGACGCAGGGAAAGCTGTGTTACTCTGAGGCTTTGGAGGCGCTTCCCTTGCGGTTGTCTCATTTGACTGAAGGTCAGCGGGGTGATCTGCTTGCTTTAGTAGAGTCAAATGGGTCACTGTTCTTGGATGGGCCTTCTCAGATGTCTGTGCTGCAGCATGACATTGACGTGGCCGGTGCTGCGCCAATTAAACAGCATCCGTATCGGGTCAACCCTGACAAGCGTCATCGTCTAAGGAGTCAGTTTGACTATATGCGGCGGCATGGCATTGCTGAACCTAGTTGTAGTCCGTGGAGTTCTCTGTGTCTACTGGCTACGAAGGCTAATGGGGAGGACAGGTTTTGCACGGACTTTCGGAAAGTAAATGGTGTAACTAAGCCGGATTGCTATCCTCTCCCATGGATGGAGGATTGCGTAGATCGTGTGGGAAGTGCATCTTTTGTGTCTAAGTTGGACTTGTTAAAAGGGTATTGGCAAGTTCCTTTGACAAGGCAGGCGAGGGAGATCTCTGCGTTCGTTACGCCTGATGACTTTCTTCAGTACACGGTAATGGCATTTGGGATGCGCAATGCGCCGGCAACCTTCCAACGGTTGGTGAACATTGTATTGTCTGGTTTGTCCTTCTGTGAGGCATACCTTGATGATTTGGTTGTGTGCTCCAGGTCGTGGTTCGAACACATCGGTCATCTGAAGGCGGTATTTCATCGTCTAGCGGAGGCAAACCTAACGATCAATCTGGGGAAGTGTGAGTTTGGCCAGGCCACGGTAACGTATCTGGGTAAGGTGGTGGGCCGGGGTCAGGTTCGCACTCTCAAGGAAAAGGTGGGGCATATTGTCGCATTTCCTGCTCCAACCTCTAGGACTGAACTCCGTAGGTATCTGGCTATGGTTGGGTACTATAGAGGATTCTGTCCAAACTTCTCTGCGGTGGCTGCCCCTTTGACGGATTTGCTGAGTCCGAAGGTAGCTTTTGTGTGGTCCGCAGAGTGTCAACAAGCCTTTGATTATATTAAAAGTCTTCTGGTGCACGCACCTGTGCTTGCGGCACCTGATTTTGAGCGTTCATTTAAGCTGGCAGTGGATGCTAGTGATCGTGGGGTTGGTGGAGTTCTTCTACAGGATGATTCAGATGGGGTGGAGCATCCAGTTTCGTACTTCTCTAAGAAGTTTAATCGTCATCAGAAGTGGTACTCCACCATTGAGAAAGAAACCCTTGCTGTTTTAATGTCTCTGAATCATTTACGAGGTTTATGTTGGCTCCTCGAATGTCCCTGTCATCGTACTCACGGTTCATAATCCTTTGGTATTTTTGCAGAATATGCGGAATAAGAACCGGCGGTTGACGAGCTGGAGTTTGCAGCTGCAGGATTTAAACCTGGAGATCAGGCATATCCGTGGCAAAGATAATGTATTGGCTGATGCATTGTCGCGCCAGTGATGTCTGTGCTACTGAATAGTTGCTGAAATTTGGTGGTGTTTTTTAGTTCATTTTCAGAAACTTATTCAGTATCTTTGGGTGGGGGTGTTAGGCGCTTCCCCCTCCTGGTGAATGCTATGTACTTACCTTTCTCTGTTTCTCTCCCGAGTACAGGCCTCGTGGCTGTGAGTCTGGAATCAAGGGGTTAAAAGTCTCCTGTACCCGATTGGCCAAGCTGCGTCAGGTGACGGGTGACTCATCTGAAGCTTAAATACCAGAGCTTCCCAGGATTCTCCCTCTTCTTCATCGACTCTGACTGATGAGCAGACTGCTGGTGTGGGCCGAGGGAGGCCTGGTCACATGGCATAGAACTTTGTGTACTTTCACCATTCCTTGGTAACAAATATTGAATTGGGACGGATAAGGGCTGACCTTAGTGTTTTCGTGTATTTTGTTTCAGGGTTATATCTCTTTCGGCAGGTTTTAGAGTCTCCGGTTCGACGGCCCATCACGTGGCTGGCTGGAGCATTGTTACAATTTTTTTTTTTTTAAATTATATTTTTATTAGCAGTACAGTAAATCACATTAATACATCACATATATCTTATTACATTATGTTGTATCATTTTTTGAGCTTTAAAAAAGATAGAAATAAAAGAAGTAAGGAAAGTAAGCAAGAATCGTGAAAGTGCAGGAAAGTGTTGGGAGAAAAGAACCCCTTAGGGAAGGAATTAGAGAAGGAAGCAAAGAAAAGAAATAAGACCCTAGAAAGAAAAGAAAAAAAAGAAGAAAGGAAAATCAATCGCTCTATTGTAACACAAAACTCTGCAAAAAAGGATATACCAACCGTGTTTTTATTAAAAATTTATTTTATACCCCCCATTACCAGGTCCTGGTAGCCTTTATGTTTTAACTTATTATTGCACCTTATGCTTGTAATAGTTCCATAAATGCAGACCACGTCTTTTGGAAGTGATCTGCTTTGCCTGCTAGGAGGAGTCTCATCTCTTCCAAGTGTAGTGTTTCGAACATGTTTGAAATCCACATTTTTGTTGTTGGTATTGGAGCATTTTTCCAAAATTTAAGTATAAGCTTTTTTCCCATTATTAGCCCATAATTAAGTAAGTTCTTTTGAAACATATTTAATTCTGGGTTACCTTCCCATATTCCAAAAATGATCCATTCTACTTTGGGTAGTAGTTTTGTTTTAAATAATTTTGTAAAGATTTCAAATATTTCGTTCCAGAATTTTTTAATTTTTATACAGAAAACAAAAGAGTGCGCAATGTTAGCTTCTTGTGACTGACATTTATCACAAATGGGTGAGACATTGGGGAAAAGTTTATTTATTTTAGTTTTTGAATAATATAGTCTATGTAATGTTTTATATTGGATTAGAGTATGTCGTACGTTGATCGAGCATTTATGCACATATAATAAGTGTTTATCCCAGCTCTCTTTTGAAATTTTTATAGCTAGTTCTTGTTCCCAGTCTCTTCTAATATTATCTGTTGTAGGTATTTCTATATTCAATATAATATTATATAAGTATGATATTAGATTTGCTGATTCAGCCTTTATCTTCATGGCTTCATCTAATAAGTCTGGGGGCATATTATAATAGTCTTTTGTATATTTTTTCAGATAATCACGGATTTGAAGATATTTAAAATATTGATTATTTTTCAAGTTATATTTCAGTTGTAATTGTTGAAATGGTAATAATTTCCCTAATTCATACAAGTCTCCGAGCGTTTTGATTCCCGTTCTTTCCCATTGTGTAAATGATTTATCTATAATTGAGGGTTTAAACGAAGGGTTATTGGCTATTGGCATTAGCAGAGATAGATTTCTTAATTTTAAGTTCTGTTTTATTTGTTTCCAAGTTCTAATTGTACTATGTATCATTGGATTTTTATTATAATGTTTGTTATTCAAATTCGTTGGTGAGAGGAGAGTTGCTCCTGTATTACCAGGAGCGCAGTCCTCTCTCTCCATTATAATCCAATCCACCTGCTGGGCAGAGTTGTCCAGCAGGTGAATCATATTTTTAATATTTACCGCCCAATTATAGTACATAAAGTTAGGGAGCGCTAGACCACCCATCTCTTTTGGTTTACTGAGGTGTGCTCTTTGTATTCTGTGGGATTTATAATCCCATATAAAGTTTGTGATGTCTGAGTCTAATTTTTTGAAAAAAAAATTTGGAAGATATATTGGAATTGATTGAAATAAATATAGGATTTGTGGTAAAAAGATCATTTTTATAGCATTTATTCGACCTATTAAAGACATCGGCAGCGTTTTCCAGAATTTAATTAGATTGTTTAATTTCTTAAGTAAGGGGCTATAATTAGCATTAAACATACCGTGATAATTTCTAGTGATTTCAATTCCTAAGTATTTAAATTTTTCTGTAGCTATTTTAAAGGGGAATTTCAAAAGATGTGTTGAGTCTTTCGGTTTTATCGACATAATTTCACTTTTGTTCCAGTTTATTCTGTATCCTGAGAAAGATCCGAAATCCTCGATTAGGTTTAATATGTTTGGTATACTGATTTGGGGTTTTGTGATATACAGTAATACATCGTCTGCGTATAAGGATATTTTGTTATTTGAATGTTTTGTATTATAACCATAGATGTCAGGATGTGTTCTAATTTTTTCAGCTAAAGGTTCAATTACCAGAGCGAATAATAGCGGTGATAATGAACACCCTTGTCTATTGCCCCTTGTTAATTGGAATTTCGTAGATAGTATATTATTAGTTAATATTCTAGCCGTGGGTTTGTTATATAATAATTTTATCCATGCGATGAAGCTCTCTCCCATTTGAAATTTTTGCAATACTTTAAACATATAATCCCATTCTACTTGATCAAACGCTTTTTCTGCGTCCAATGAAATGATAGATAACTCTTGTTCTTGAGATTTGTGAGAGTGCATTATGTTAAGCAGACGTCTCAGGTTATTAAATGAGTGTCTCTTAGGTATAAATCCCGTCTGATCCTTATTTATTAATTTTACTGACATATTGACTTAGTCTTCTAGCTAGTATTTTCGCTAATATTTTTTGATCAGTATTTAACAATGCAATAGCTCTGTATGATCCTGGTTCTTCTATATCTTTATCTTTTTTAAGTATTAGTGTGATCGTTGATTCTGCTAGTGTTTCAGGTAAGGTTTGTTCTTTAAAAGCAAATGTATACATTTTCTGTAGACGTGGGGTCACTGTATCGTAAAAACATTTATAAAATTCATTACTGAATCCGTCTGGTCCTGGTGTTTTTCCGTTCTTAAGTGTGTTTATTGTGTCTTCTATTTCCTTAGCTGTAATTTGTGCTCCCAGTTCCTCTTGTTCTTTCAATTCTAGTTTTGGGAGGTTACAATCGTTCAAAAATTCTGAAGCTTTATTATTGTCTATTAGCGTTTTCGATGTGTATAAATTCTTATAATATTGAGCAAATCTTTTATTGATATCATTAGGTAGTGTTAATAATTCCCCTCTATCTGATTTAATCTTTAAAATTGCATGATCTTTTTCCCATTTTTTTCAGTTGGCGTGCCAAAAGTTTATGGGGTTTATCCCCAAATTCAAAACATTCTTGTTTGGTAATTTGGAATAATCTTATAATCTTCTCTGATAGTAATTTATTTAGCTTAAATTTCAGAATTAAAATTTTATTATGTTTATCCATAGTTGGATCTTTAGCATTATCTATATCTAGTTGTCTGATTTGTTCTTCTAATTGTCTTTGTTCATTTTTATTCTTTTTGTTTTGAAAAGCTTGATACGAGATAATGACTCCTCTAATAAATGCTTTGAAGGATTCCCATAATAAAGTAGGCGAAATATCTGGTGTATCATTTATCTCAAAAAATAGATCCATTTGTTTTTTTAGATATATACTCCCTTGTGGATCTTTCAAAATTTGCGAGTTAAACCTCCAGAACGATTTGTTCGTAGAGATTCCTTCCAGTTTTAAAACAAAAGATAGCGGGGAATGATCTGAAATCGTATTGGTGTGGTATTTAGGGTTAAGAGTATAAGGGATTAGTTTTGAATCCACTAGGAAATAGTCTATACGTGAGTATGTTTTATGCACCATTGAATAAAACGAGTATTCCCTTCCAGTCGGGTTCGCGATCCTCCAAACGTCTGCTATATTTGTATTTTTTATATATGTATTTAAGAGTTCACTAGTTTTAGATTTCATATCACCTCTTTGTTTTTGCGTCGATTTATCTAAATACGGATCTAAAGCATAGCTGAAGTCTCCTCCAATTATAACATTTTGGTAGTTAGATTCTGCGATTTTATTCAGAATTTTATTAAAAAATTGAGGATTATCGAAATTGGGCGCATATATGTTTACCAAGGTGATTGGCATAGCATAAATCTCTCCTGTGACTATAAGGTATCTCCCTTCCTTATCTGATATAATATTCTTTGATTTGAATGGTATTCCTTTGCGAATAATAATTAAGGTGCCTCTGGATTTCGATGTGTATGAGGAGTGAAATGTTTGGCCTATCCATTTCGCCCTCAATCTCATCTGGTCTTGATGTTTAAGGTGCGTTTCTTGTAGAAAAAAAATGTCCGTGTTATATAATTTCAACTGAGCTAGTATTTTGCCCCTTTTAATTGGTTCATTAATACCCCTTATATTCCAGCTACACAGTGTGATTCCTCCCATTTTCTTTTGTTTATCATCTTGCATTTTCTCTGATTTTAGTACCTTTATTTATTACGGTGCATCCGTAGCTCAGGACTCTGGATAGTTGGGGGGCGTTTATATTATTAACTTCCTTGGTAGATCCCTTTTGCGATTTTCCTTGAAAAAAAAACACATAATAGTGACATATTGTGATTAAAAAAAAAATTTGACAGATAAAATTACAGTGTCTGAAGCGTTCGACACTGTAATGCGTGTCCCACACGTCTGTGGGGTCCGACATTTATTCGACTTCCGAAATTGATGATGTACTGTTAGCTCCGCTCTTTTTATTATTCTGTCCCTAAGAAGGCGGTGCCATTTCAAATTCAGCTAAATTTCACACATTCCCTAATCTATATCTGTATATATATATATATTTCATTAGCCAGTATCCGATCTGTGTTCAGCTACTGTGAAATCTATTGATCTAACACTTTCATCTACTAATTATTTATAATTAATTATATCTTTGATAAAAGTAAGCTGTTAGCTGTAAGGGTTAACCAGAAACAGGCTCCTGGAATTGTGCCAGGTGCCTGAGTCTTCTCCCTTCTTCACACGAACTACATATCCCTTATCATTTCAATGTTATCTACTTTAATTCTAAAATTAGTCATCTCTATATATGAACTAGTCAGTCTTATAATCAGATTATTACATTTTACCCATTATATAGTTCAGGTTAGTTTCCATTTATATTTCTATATTAGTATTTGTTAGTTATTATTAATTCTCTATATTTTGTAAAACTGTTTAAAAATCTTGATTCGCCATTCGACCTTGGGGTGTTTTCCACATTCGGCTCTGATGTTCATCTTTGGTTAGCTCATCAGTCTTTCCTTCATTCTGAACAAAGGATGTCCTTGAGTTAAATTCCAGAGCGTCCAAAGGAGATAAGATGTCTAGACAAACGCACGTGGAAATTTGGTTCCATTTTAAACTTTTAGAGAGTGTTGTTTCTTCCCTTGTCTTCGGGTGTTCTCTGTGAGATAATAAAAGGCCAGAAAATGTCCATATCCTCCCACTGGTGTGGTTAATCTTCTGTTTCTGCCTTTGCGACAATCTCTTTGGCATATTTATAAGATGCGTCCGAGTTAGTGAAGGTTTTCTCTTTTCCCTTGTAAGTAATGCGCATTCTGGCCGGATAAAAAACGCCACATCTAACATCTTTGACTTCATAGAGAATCTGTCTTGTCTGTTCAAACTTTCTTCTCTTTTGAACGATCTCAAAGGGATAATCCCGCAGGAGTTTGATAGTGTCTTGTCCAAAGGTCATCTTCACTCCATATTTGATTTTTTTCATCAGGTCCTCAAGTGCTGAAATGTCCCGAAGTTTGACTATAATCTGTCGTGGGTGGGCTGGATCTGCTTGTGCTCTTGGCTTAAATCTCGGTATTCGATGTGCCACTTCAATTTCCGGTTCCGCAGGTAGATTGAGTACCTGTTTGATTAGGTTGGCAGTGAACCCACGAGCGTTGTCCCCTTCTGCCCCTTCTGTTACTCCCAGTATTCGTAGATTTTGGCGTCGTGAGCGAGCTTCAAGATCAAGGCATTTATCTGAAACTTTCGCCAGTTGACTATTGAGGCTGTCCACTTCTAGCTTCATTCCCTGCATATCTTCAGCCATTTGTTCAACCACTGTTTCCATGTCTTTTATTTCGGTTCCATGTGAAGAAACAATTACATTTACAGCCTCAAACTTCTTCTCAGTTTCTTCTTCGCCTTTCTTAATTCTCACCACTAGCTCTTCATGCACATCCTCAATTCGTTTTTGTATAATACCAATGCAGTCAATAATTTTTTGATTACCAGCATTAATGTTTGCCATATTTTCCATTGATTTAACATTCATATTTTCCATACTTTCCAACATTTTTGAGTTTCCAGCCTCAATATCCTTTCTCAAATCTCTTACCGAGCTCTTTATCTCCTCCATTTCATTTTTCTCCTTAGTAGCCATCTCAGTCTTGGATCTTGTAGCCATTCCAGAATCCACTTCAGAGGTCTGTTCTTCAGTTTTCTGTGTTTTCAGCAGTTTTGAGATGTTTCTCTGAGGGCTCTGAGCTGGAGACGTTTTTTTCATTTAAAATGCTTTTCCCTCCGTTTTAAATTGCAGCGCTTACTGATGACGTCATCAGCGCGACGTCCCGGGGCTCCGGTGAGTTTTTGAATCGGTCCCGACTTCCAAACACAATTTTAACGCGAAAAATCGCGTTTCCACAGGAGCGGAGCTAAAAGTTGCGACTGCTAGCCTAGCATGGCGCAACCGGAAGTCATTGTTAAATTGTTTGTCAGTTCATCTATATCCCTGACTGAGTTGTTTAAATCAAGTTTGGGTTTTGTGTTCCATTGTATAATTAAAACTATTTTTGAACTTGAACCTGGTTTTTGCCTTGTGTTACGCGGCTCTGAAGTACCTGCATTCGGGTGTCATAACACTTGCCAACTAGAAATGTATCCCAATTATAAAAAGATTATATAGAAAAGCATTGGAAGCTGACACAAAGAGATCTACCAGGCTGATTCCTGGGGTGAGAGACAACCAAGAGTGGCTGAAAGTTTGGGTTCATATTATTTGTAATTTTGGAGAATGAGGGGGGAACATAACTCAGGTTGATACAAAATGCTGAAGTAACTCAGCAGGACAGGCAGCATCTCTGGAGAGAAGGGATGAGTGACGTTTCAGGTAGAGACCCTTCTTCAAACTAGTCAGGGGAAAGGGAGGTATATCTCTGTCTTGGGTGGGGGAGGGATGGAAAGGGAATGCAGGGGTTACTTAATGTGAGAGAAATCAAGATTCATACCACTGGGTTATAAGCTGCCCAAGTGAAATATCTTTCATTCATTTGTTCTATATCTCTACATCACTGTCTATACCTCTCGCTTCCCTTTCCCCTGCCTCTCGTCTGCAGAAGAGTCTTGACCCAAAACATCACCCATTCCTTCCCTCCAGAGGCCCTGCCTGTCCTGCTGAGTTACTCAAGCATTTTGTGTCCAACTGTGGTTTAAACCAGCATCTTTCCTTCTAACACATAACCGAGGTTGAGATCTATAAGATCCCCTGAGAGGGAAGATGTTAAGATACTAGTGGGTTAGTCTCAAACAAGGGAGCATAGTTACAAGAGGCAGAGCATTTAAAATGGAGATGTCTAAACATTTGCTATTAATTTATTTATATATATATGAGTGAGTGTGTGTGTGTGTGTGTGCACATGCACATATATCTATATTACTAAAAGTCTGTTCTTGACCGGTTTTGGCCATCTGTGCTGCAATTTCCGAGAGAACGCCGCCACCTACGGCCGTCATTTTTGGCCATCTTGCTCAGAGCCCCCCTCCGCCGTATGTGTGCCGAGGATTTTTCCCGTCGATGGAAAATGACAGAGATATTAATGTTTTTACAAAATTCCCCATACTCTCTGTTGCTCCTGCTGGCGGCAGGGCGGAGGGACTATAAAACCAGGAAGTGGCGTGCCTCACACTCTCTTCAAGATGGAGGAAGGCAGAGGGTCACGTTTCTCTGAACTGTGAATAACACTGAACACATGTCTACTCAAACGTAAGTGGCCTTAGTGGTTCTAAAACGCTTGCAGAATGTGTCTATTGGTTCTAAAATGTTTGCAAAAAGTGTCTATTGGTTCTAAAATATTTGCAAAAAGTGTCTCTTTTGGTTCTACAATGCTTGCAGAATGTGTCTTTTTGGGTTCTAAAATGTTTTTTAGGTTCTCTCCCCCCCCCCTTTCCTCTCCTCTCCTCTCACCTCTCCCCCCCCCCTCACCTCTCCCCCCCCCATCTCCCCCCTCCCCCCCCCACCTCTCCTCTACTCTCCCCCCTCTCTCTCTCCCCCCTCTTTTGCTCCCCCCTCCCCTCCCCCATCATTCCTCCCCTAAACCCCCTCCGCTCCACACACCCCTACCCCCTTCCCTCCACACACCCCTACCCCCTACCCCCTCCCTCCCTCCCCCCTTCCCCTCTCCCCCTCCCCTCTCAGCACACACTCTCTCTTCTCTCCCTCCTCCCCCCCCCCCCCCTCTCTCCCCTCCACCCCCCCCTCCCCTCCCTCCCTCCCCTAAACCCCCTCCCCTCCACACCCCCACCCTCTCCCCCCCCTCTCTCTCCCCCACCTTTCCCCCCCTCACCCACCCTCCCTCTTCTCCTCCTCTCCACCCCCCCCTCCCTCTTGCCCCTCTCTCTCTGTCTCTCTGCCCCATCTCTCTCTGCCCTCACATTCTACCCCCCACCCCCTCTCTAGGTGTGACTGCAAGTTGGGGGCTATGTGTCAATAGATAGGGTGTTTATGGGGTAAAAGGAGCAAATTAATAATATCAATATAATATCAAGGGGGGTAATTAGCGTGAGTGCGGGGGGGGATAGTTAGTGTATGTGATGCTGCATGTCGCTTCCCCCCCCCCACTACCATACGTTGCGGGAACAGACCCAACGGGTCTGCACATGGTCTAGTATATTACTAAAGGTCTCATCTTGACCACTTCCTATTGCTCTGTATATTGATTTTAGAAGAAATGCTGCCACATACGGCTGTGATTTTCGGCCCTTACTCAGAGCCCCCTTCTGCTGCGCAGGACAAGAGGATTTTTCCCATTGATGAAAAATAAGAGTTATTAGTGTTTAAAAAATGTTGAGATTCTCTCTCCTGAAGGCCACGCCCCTTCTGGTGGGAGGGCGGAGGGACTATAAAACCCAGAAGTGTGGAGGTGCCTCAGTTCTCTGCAAGATGGGGGAGCGAGAGGTTGCAATTCTCAGTCAGAATAATACTGAACACATCTCTATTAAACTGTGAGTGGTTTTACTGACCTGTCAGTGCCCTTAATGTGGTTTCAAAATGTAATTTGAAAGTGCTAAAGCTGTGTTGCCTTTGGTTTGAAAGTGCTAAAGCTGTGTTGCCTTTGGTTTGAAAGTACTAAAGCTGTGTTGCCTTTGGTTTGAAAGAGCCAAAGCTGTGTTGCCTTTGGTTTGAAAGTGCTAAAGCTGTGTTGCCTTTGGTTTGAAAGTGCTAAAGCTGCGTTGCATTTGGTTTGAAAGTGCTAAAGCTGCGTTGTCTTTGGTTTGAAAGTGCTAAAGCTGCGTTGCCTTTGGTTTGAAAGTGCTAAAGCTGCGTTGCCTTTGGTTTGAAAGTGCTAAAGCTGCCTTGACTTTGATTTGAAAGTGCTAAAGCTGCCTAGCCTAATTAAGGCTGCCTTGCCCAATTAAAGTTCCCTTGCCTTCTATCTATATACTTTTAAAACTCTGTGTGCGTGGGTGTGTGCCATTTTGCCTTTGAAACGTATTTCCTCAAAACCAGACGCAAAAACGTGGTGATTATTACATATTTCGATAGGGATTTAACTTATGATTTCAGAAATCCACTCCTCTCTCAATTTGCTCAATTATTTCTCCTGATTTTGAATAAAGTTGTTCACAAAACTCACTTTAAAAAAAATAATCGCTGCTTGCCAGCTGCTGACGTCACAATGCCCACATGCCCACCAATTGAGGCCCACCTGCCTCATGGTCCCGCCCCCCCCCTTCCCCCCCCCCCCCCCCCCCCCCCCCTGTGGATGAATGCAGTTTACCATCAATGCACATGCGCAGTTTTCCATGAGTCACATTACGGCCCTTCAAAACGCGCAGAAAGAACGAGCACTGTGCAGATCTGGAGGTCACCGCCGCTCGCTCACAGCCGCCGCTCGCTCGCTCACAGCCGCAAAACGAACGCGCTGCCAGTTGCGCCGCTCGCAAGCCCTTTGAAAAAACCTTGCGAGCGGGCAAGCGAGCTTTGAAAAAAACCTTGCGACCCCCCCCCTCTCTCCCCTCCTTCTCCCCCCCCGCTATCTCCCACCCCCCCTCCACTACTACCCCCTTCCCTCTGCCCCCTTCCCTCCCTCCTCCCTCCCTCTCAGCCCTCCTCTCCCTCTCTCCTCCCATCTTGCTCTCCCCCCTCCTCACCCACCCACCCTCCCTCTCCTCCCCTCCACCCCCCCCTCTCCCTCTGTCTCTCTGCCCTGCTGTTTCTGCTTCTCACTGTCTCTCCCCATTCTCTCTGCCCTCCCTCTCACTACCTACCCCCCCTCCCTCTCTAGACGCGCCTGCGAGTTGGGGGCTATGCGTCAGTGGATAGGGCAGTTATGGGGTAAAAGGAGATTATTAATAATATTAATATAATATCAAGGGGGGTAGTTAGTGTGGGAGCGGTTAGTGTGTGTGACACCGCATGCCACCCCGGGCTCTGTACAACTGCAGAAGGACCTCTTTGCTCCTATATTCGATTCCTCTTGTTATAAAGGCCAACATGCAATATTCCACCTCTCGGCCCTTCTAGTCCGTGCCAAACACTTATTCTCCCCTAGTCCCATCTATCTGCACTCAGACCATAACTCTCCATTCCTTTCACGTCCATATACCTATCCAATTTATTTTTAAATGATAAAATCAAACCTGCCTCCACCACTTCCACTGGAAGCTCATTCCACACACCTACCACTCTCTGAGTAAAGAAGTTCCCCCTCATGTTACCCCTAAACTTCTGTCCCTTAATTCTCAAATCAAAATTGCAACGGATGACATGCTGATTGTCCTTTGCAAGACACTTCTCAACGAATATTGCAAATTTACGTTCATTTTTGAGAACTCGTGCAAGTTTCTTTTCATTTATCTTCCCCAAATGTTCCGTGTCACTTTCTACCAGATAATGAAATATGTTAGTCTTATTTAATGTATGGTTTTAATTATACACTAGACCAAGTGAGACCCGTTGGGTCCGTGTCACACGGGAAGCTTGGTCCCCCAACGCAATATTCCACCACTCACCCTTAGCCTCCATGGGAGGCCTGGTCCCCGAATGCAACCCGTTCCCCAACGTAAGATTCCACCACTCCCCTGCATCTCCCAGCACTGGACTTACAAAAAAATTTCAATTGCACTTCCCCTGCTTACCCCAGCACTTCCAATTCCAATTCCCCTGCCCCCCCCCCCCCCCCCCCCCCCCCCCCCTGTGCAGCCAGGACCATGACTAAGTGTTTTATGATGGCAACATTGTTGCAAATGTCGGGACTGTGAGATCCCATTGTGACTTCATAGCTGTAACTGCCAGAGCAGACTGAGTTATTCTTCTCAAAGTTGGCTTTTTTAAACTTGTAAATATCTAGACCAATTTGGACGGGTCGGTGTCATGCGGGAAGCCTGGTCCCCCAACGCAACCCGTTCCCCAACGCAACATTGCACCACTAACACGTAGCCCCCATGGGAGGCATAGACCCCCAATTCAACTCGTTGCCAAATATAAGATTCCAGCACTCCCCTGCCTCCCCTAGCACCAGACATAAAAACATTGCAATTGCACTTCCCCAAATTGCAATACCAATTCACCCTCCCCTCCTGTCCTGCCAGGAGCTGGAGTAAGTGTTGTATGATGGTAGCATTTTGTTGCAAATGTCGGGTAGAGGACTGTGATATCCCATTCAAGTGAAAAGTTGGTGGAAGTACAGTGTTCCTGTATTGCAACTTTGTATCGAAGTTTGTTGGAAGCTGGCAGGAAGGATTCTAAGGGTCAGACTGAGGGCAGGGTCAGACTGAGGGCAGGGTCAGACTGAGGGCAGGGGCAGACTGAGGGCATTTGCATTAAAAACCGAGAAATAAAGCATGAATTTTTCAGAAATGGCGATTTTGGACTCCAGGGGAAAAATTCAGAATATGTAAAATTTTTATTGTTAGCATGCCGTTTTTTCACAAAGATGTAATTATACACAAACACACACACACAAATAAATATACAAGATCAGACTTTTAATAGTTACTAGTTTCAATGGTCCCCAACGCAACCCGTTCCCCAATGCAATTACACCACTTACACATAGCCCCCACGGGAGGTCTGGTACCCCAACGCAGCCCGTTCCCCAAGTCAATATTACACCACTCACCCGTTCCTCCAACACAACCAAGGCTTGAAATTAATGGTTGCCCGGATGCCAATGGCTACCTAAAGTCCCGCCAGGCAAACTAAAAGCCGTGCCATTTTTTCCTGCTTGTCCCCCCTCTCTGTCTCACTCTCTGTGTCATTCTCCGTCTCCGCCCGTCATCCGTATCCGGGCCACCCAGTCTCCGCTCTCTGGCCGCTCATCTACCGGCACGGCTGGCCGCTTTGCACATGCGCACCGCCACGGCCAGCACATCCTCAGCTGCCCTGCACAGGTGCACTGCCGCGGCCGGCACATCATCAGCTGCCCTGCACATGCGCACTTCTACGGTCACTGGTCGGCGCCGGGCATTTTCACCCTCCCTTTGCATTGTGGAAGGTCTGGCCGCCATTGCTGTCAGCTCGCCGCCTGGCCGCGACCGCTGAAACCCAACGCAGAATCACTCCCAGGAACTGGAGTAACTCTTGCTTCTTGGTTTCCTGGTCCTCCAAAAGTTTAAACTGGAGGTGGTGGAGGATGGACTTAAGCAAAAAAGGGTTCTTGCGAAAAAAGAGCTACCTTAAATTTCCCACCATTGGCTTCCAAACCAAGGCATCGGAGATGTCCTCATTCTTTAGGGAACGAAGGTTCCCCTCTTCTACTACAGATGAGGCTCTCACCAGGGTCACTTCTATAGCCCGTAACTCTGCTCTCACTCCCCATCCCTCCGCTTTTAACAAGGGCAGAGCCCCCCTTGTCCTCACCTTCCACCCTACTAGCCATCACATACAACAAATAATCCTCCGACATTTTCACCACCTCCAACGGGATCCCACCACTGCCCACATCTTCCCATCTCCTCCGCTTTCGGCTTTCCGCAGAGACCGCTCCCTCCGTAACTCCCTGGTCAATTTGTCCATTCCTACCCAAACCACCCCCTCTTCTGGCACTTTCCCTTGCAACCGCATGAAATGCTACACTTGTGACTTTATCTCCCCCCTTGTCTCCACCCAAGCAGTCTTTCCAGGTGCGACAGAGGTTCACCTGCACCTCCTCCAACCTCATCTACTGCATCCGCTGCTCTAGGTGTCAGCTGCTCTACATCGGTGAGACCAAACATAGGCTTGACGATCGCTTCGCTCAACACCTCCGCTCAGTTCGCAATAACCAACCTGATCTCCCGGTGGCTCAGCACTTCAACTACCCCTCCCATTCCGACCTTTCTGTCCTGGGCCTCCTCCATGGCGAGAGTGAGGCCCACCGTAAATTGGAGGAGCAGCACCTCATATTTCGCTTGAGTAGTTTACACCCTAGTGGTATGAACATTGACTTCTCCAATTTCAGGTAGTCTCTGCTTTCTCCTTTTTAGCCCTCCCCTGCCCAGCTCTCCCACAACTCCCAGTTATAACATTGAAATCCTTACTTGCAGCAGCACAACAGAATTTGTAAACATAGTACTCTGTAAACAATGTTATAAATGATAAAACAAAAGTGTATATGAATACATAACTATATAAATATATATATATATGTGTGTGTGTGTGTGTGTTTGTATAATACACACTCACACACACACACTCACAAAATTTCCCTCCTGGTATTAATAAAGTTCTATCGTATAGTGTGTAGGAAGGAACTGAAGATACTGGTTTAAACCGAAGATAGACAAATATCTGGAGTAACTCGGGTCAGACAGAATCTCGGGACAAAAGTAAAATACTATGTTTTGAGTTGGGTCTGAAAAAGATTCCTGCACACCGTTGGAATCTGGAAGGTTTAGAATAGAATCTTTCCACATATTTCTCCTACTTGTGATAAATGTTTGCACCTAGAGGCCAATTTAACACATACTTTTGCAAACTGTACAAAAATTAAACATTTCTGGACTGATATTTTTGGATTTTTTTTTTTTTTTTTTTATTTTATTTTTTTATTAGCAGTACAGTAAATCACATTAATACATCGCATATATCTTATTACATTATGTTGTACCACTTCATTTTTTGAGCTTTAAAAAAGATAGAAATAAAAGAAGTAAGGAAAGTAAGCAAGAATCGTGAAGGTGCAGGAAAGTGTTGGGAGAGGAGAACCCCTTAGGGAAGGAATTAGAGAAGGAAGTAAAGAAAAGAAATAAGACCCTAGAAAGAAAAGAAAAAAAAGAAGAAAGGAAAATCAATCGCTCTATTGTAACACAAAACTCCGCAAAAAAGGATATACCAACCGTGTTTTTATTAAAAATTTATTTTATACCCCCCATTACCAGGTCCTGGTAGCCTTTATGTTTTAACTTATTATTGCACCTTATGCTTGTAATAGTTCCATAAATGCAGACCACGTCTTTTGGAAGTGATCTGCTTTGCCTGCTAGGAGGAGTCTCATCTCTTCCAAGTGTAGTGTTTCGAACATGTTTGAAATCCACATTTTTGTTGTTGGTATTGGAGCATTTTTCCAAAATTTAAGTATAAGCTTATTTCCCATTATTAACCCATAATTAAGTTAGTTCTTTTGAAACATATTTAATTCTGGGTTACCTTCCCATATTCCAAAAATGATCCATTCTACTTTGGGTAGTAGTTTTGTTTTAAATAATTTTGTAAAGATTTCAAATATTTCGTTCCAGAATTTTTTAATTTTTATACAGAAAACAAAAGAGTGCGCAATGTTAGCTTCTTGTGACTGACATTTATCACCAATCGGTGAGACATAGGGGAAAAGTTTATTTATTTTAGTTTTTGAATAATATAGTCTATGTAATGTTTTATATTGGATTAGAGTATGTCGTACGTTGATCGAGCATTTATGCACATATAATAAGTGTTTATCCCTGCTCTCTTTTGAAATTTTTATAGCTAGTTCTTGTTCCCAGTCTCTTCTAATATTATCTGTTGTAGGTATTTCTATATTCAATATAATATTATATAAGTATGATATTAGATTTGCTGATTCAGCCTTTATCTTCATGGCTTCATCTAATAAGTCTGGGGGCATATTATAATAGTCTTTTGTATATTTTTTTCAGATAATCACGGATTTGAAGATATATAAAATATTGATTATTTTTCAAGTTATATTTCAGGTGTAATAATTGAAATGGTAATAATTTCCCTAATTCATACAGGTCTCCGAGCGTTTTGATTCCCGTTCTTTCCCATTGTGTAAATGATTTATCTATAATTGAGGGTTTAAACGAAGGATTATTGGCTATTGGCATTAGCAGAGATAGATTTCTTAATTTTAAGTTCTGTTTTATTTGTTTCCAAGTTCTAATTGTACTATGTATCATTGGATTTTTATTATACTGTTTGTTATTCAAATTCGTTGGTGAGAGGAGAGTCGCTCCTGTATTACCAGGAGAGCAGTCCTCTCTCTCCATTATAATCCAGTCCACCTGCTGGGCAGAGTTGTCCAGCAGGTGAATCATATTTTTAATATTTACCGCCCAATTATAGTACATAAAGTTAGGGAGCGCTAGACCACCCATCTCTTTTGGTTTACTGAGGTGTGCTCTTTGTATTCTGTGGGATTTATAATCCCATATAAAGTTTGTGATGTCTGAGTCTAATTTTTTGAAAAATGTTTTTGGAAGATATATTGGAATTGATTGAAATAAATATAGGATTTGTGGTAAAAAGATCATTTTTATAGCATTTATTCGACCTATTAAAGACATCGGCAGCATTTTCCAGAATTTAATTAGATTGTTTAATTTCTTAAGTAAGGGGCTATAATTAGCATTAAACATACCGTGATAATTTCTAGTGATTTCAATTCCTAAGTATTTAAATTTTTTCTGTAGCTATTTTAAAGGGGAATTTCAAAAGATGTGTTGAGTCTTTTGGTTTTATCGACATAATTTCACTTTTGTTCCAGTTTATTCTGTATCCTGAGGAAGATCCGAAATCCTCGATTAGGTATAATATGTTTGGTATAATGATTTGGGGTTTTGTGATATACAGTAATACATCGTCTGCGTATAAGGATATTTTGTTATTTGAATGTTTTGTATTATACCCATAAATGTCAGGATGTGTTCTAATTTTTTCAGCTAAAGGTTCCATTACCAGAGCGAATAATAGCGGTGATAATGAACACCCTTGTCTATTGCCCCTTGTTAATTGGAATTTCGTAGATAGTATATTATTAGTTAATATTCTAGCCGTGGGTTTGTTATATAATAATTTTATCCATGCGATGAAGCTCTCTCCCATTTTAAATGTTTGCAGTACTTTAAACATATAATCCCATTCTACTTGATCAAACGCTTTTTCTGCGTCCAATGAAATGATAGATAACTCTTGTTCTTGAGATTTGTGAGAGTGCATTATGTTAAGCAGACGTCTCAGGTTATTAAATGAGTGTCTCTTAGGTATAAATACCGTCTGATCCTTATTTATTAATTTACTGACATATTGACTTGGTCTTCTAGCTAGTATTTTCGCTAATATTTTTTGATCAGTATTTAACAATGCAATAGCTCTGTATGATCGTGGTTCTTCTATATCTTTATCTTTTTTAAGTATTAGTGTGATCGTTGATTCTGCTAGTGTTTCAGGTAAGGTTTGTTCTTTAAAAGCAAATGTATACATTTTCTGTAAACGTGGGGTCACCATATCGTAAAAACATTTATAAAATTCATTACTGAATCCGTCTGGTCCTGGTGTTTTTCTGTTCTTAAGTGTGTTTATTGTGTCTTCTATTTCCTTAGCTGTAATTCGTGCTCCCAGTTCCTCTTGTTCTTTCAATTCTAGTTTTTGGGAGGTTACAATCGTTCAGAAATTCTGAAGCTTTATTATTGTCTATTAGCGTTTTCGATGTGTATAAGTTCTTATAATATTGAGCAAATCTTTTATTGATATCATTAGGTAGTGTTAATAATTCCCCTCTATCTGATTTAATCTTTAAAATTGCATGATCTTTTTCCCATTTTTTCAGTTGGTGTGCCAAAAGTTTATGGGGTTTATCCCCAAATTCAAAACATTCTTGTTTGGTAATTTGGAATAATCTTATAATCTTCTCTGATAGTAATTTATTTAGCTTGAATTTCAGGATTAAAATTTTATTATGTTTATCCATAGTTGGATCTTTAGCATTATCTATAACTAGTTGTCTGATTTGTTCTTCTAATTGTCTTTGTTCATTTTTATTCTTTTTGTTTTGAAAAGGTTGATAAGAGATAATGACTAATAAATGCTTTGAAGGATTCCCATAATAAAGTAGGCGAAATATCTGGTGTATCATTTATCCATTTGTTTTTTTAGATATATACTCCCTTGTGGGTCTTTCAAAATTTGCGAGTTAAACCTCCAGAACGATTTGTTCGTAGAGATTCCTTCCAGTTTTAAAACAAAAGATAGCGGGGAATGATCTGAAATCGTATTGGTGTGGTATTCAGGGTTAAGAGTATAAGGGATTAGTTTTGAATCCACTAGGAAATAGTCTATACGTGAGTATGTTTTATGCACCATTGAATAAAATGAGTATTCCCTTCCAGTCGGGTTCCAGTCGATCCTCCAAACGTCTGCTATATTTGTATTTTTTATATATGTATTTAAGAGTCCACTAGTTTTAGATTTCATATTACCTCTTTGTTTTTGCGTCGATTTATCTAAATACGGATCTAAAGCACAGCTGAAGTCTCCTCCAATTATAACATTTTGGTAGTTAGATTCTGCGATTTTATTCAGAATTTTATTAAAAAATTGAGGATTATTATATTGTATTGTATTCAAATTTATTGTCATTGTCTCAATTAGAGACAACGAAATGAATTTCCCTTTACAGTCAGTATCATAAAAATAAATAAATAATAAATATTAAAACATATTAAAAAAATAAAATAGAATTTGAAAAAATTCTGGTGTATCATTAACAAAATTGGGCGCATATATGTTTATCAAGGTGATTGGCGTAGCATAAATCTCTCCTGTGACTATAAGGTATCTCCCTTCCTTATCTGATATAATATTCTTTGATTTGAATGGTATTCCTTTGCGAATAATAATTGCGTTGCCTCTGGATTTCGATGTGTATGAGGAGTGAAATGTTTGGCCTATCCATTTCGCCCTCAATCTCATCTGGTCTTGATGTTTAAGGTGCGTTTCTTGTAGAAAAGAAATGTCCGTGTTATACGATTTCAACTGAGCTACGATTTTGCCCCTTTTAATTGGTTCATTAATACCCCTTATATTCCAGCTACATAGTGTGATTCCTCCCATTTTCTTTTGTTTGTCATCTTGCATTTTCTCTGATTTTAGTACCTTTATTTATTACGGTGCATCCGTAGCTCAGGACTCTGGATAGTTGGGGGGCGTTTATATTATTAACTTCCTTGGTAGATCCCTTTTGCGATTTTCCTTGAAAAAAAAACACATAATAGTGACATATTATGATTTTTTTTTTAAATTTGACAGATAAAATTACAGTGTCTGAAGTGTTCGACACTAATGCGTGTCCCACACGTCTGTGGGGTCCGACATTTATTCGAATAATTTATTTGGAATAATTTCTGAAGTTGTTAATACTAAATTGTATCCAGACTCAAAACTAATAATACTTGGAATATCAGAACAAAGTTTAACACTCACAACAAGCCAAAGAAACTTCCTCGACTACAGTATAATAACTGGGAAAAAATTAATATTAAAATTTTGGAAAAGCCCTATAGCCCCCACAATTAAAATGTGGATTGTGGAAATGTAGGAGATCCTACATCTAGACAGAATTAGACTTGTCTTAATGGACAAACAAGAACTTTTTGTTAAAATATGGTCTCCATTCATTAATTATTTGAAGGGATAGATTGGCCCGGCACGGAAACCCAACTGAAGCTTGAACTCAGGATTAGATGAAAAGTTATACTTCATAATCTACGAACCTATCTCCAATGATGTATTATTAATAATTAATTCCACTTTTTCTCTTTTTTGACATTTGTAATTCTTTTTTTCTCTTTCTCTCTCTTTCAATCTATATTAAAAAAATAAAAATAAAAAATATATAAAAAAGGAATGTGGAAGGAAACAAGAGCACCCAGAGAAAACCCATGCGATCAAAGGGAAAAGGAGCAAACTCCATACAGACAGCACCCATATTCAGGATCAATTCCGTGTCTCTGGCAATTTTAGGCTGCAACTTTATGGCCAATGTACTGCCCCATAGTAAAACATACAGTAGCTGTAAAGGAGACATAGCGTGATTTAAGACATTTAAGACTGAAAATGGATAGTTTATTTTTTTTAGTAACCAAAGTTATCAATGTATAATTTTTTGTGTGTTGGAAAACAAAATATAGTGGCACAGCTGGTAGACTTGCTGCCTCACATGCTAGAGATCTGTGTTCGATCCTGTCCTATGTTGAATTTGCACATTATCCCAGCAAGTGTGTGGGTTTCTTCCCAACATCCCAAAGATACATTGGCTTTGTAGGTTAACCTGTCTCTGCAAAATTACCCCTAATGTATAGGGAGTGGGTGAGGAAAGTGAGATAACAGAACTTGTGTGAATGGGTGGATAACAGCCTGATGTACATGTGTTTATTGCCTGTAGACAAAAATGCTGGAGAAACTCAGCGGGTGAGGCAGCATCTATGGAGCGAAGGAATAGGTGACGTTTCAGGTCAAGACCCTTCTTCAGACTGATGTCAGGGGGGGAAAAGAAAGGAAGAGGCGGACACAGTAGACAGTAGGGAGAGCTGGGATTGGGAGGGAGAAAGGAAGGACTACCTGAAATTAAAGCCAATGTTCATATCGCTGGGGTGCAAACTACCCAAGCAAAATATGAGGTGCTGTTCCTCCAATTTGCGGTGGGCCTCACTCTGGCCATGGAGGAGGCCCAGGACAGAAAGGTCGGATTCGGAATGGGAGGGGGAGTTGAAGTGTTGAGCCACCGGGAGATCAGGTTGGTTATCTCAAACTGAGTGGAGGTGTTGTGCGAAGCGATCGCCAAGCCTGCGCTTGGTCTCACCGAGTTTGATCATATGCTGAATAATCCAACCACATTTTTGTTTGGATGTGGAAAGAAATAATAGAAATTCCATTCATTGCAACGTGTAAAAAGAGTTGAGATACTGTATTGTCATTTAGCTGCATTTTATTGTGGTATATATCATGTCTTGATTGGTGAATATGTTTAGTTTGTAGCAAAATATGTTTATTTGAAGCAGAAATAATATGTGAATGCTTCATTGAGCATAATTCCCACTGGTAACTACGCACTTCGTCCGAGCACATTATCGCCTGTGTCATGCAAGCTGTCTTAAATGACCACCTAAACTGTCATTTGGCAACCTAAAAAGCTGCCTAGATTGCCCAACTGACATCAGGAAAAAAATGGTAAGTGAGAGCCCTGACAACCCGTTCCCCCAACACAATATTCCACCACTCACCCATAGCCGACAACTGCGCAATGGCTGCTCATTTCGCCTTATTCACCCTCCCTCATTTTTAAACTTAAAAAATATATAATTGCATTTGCTAGCTAGCAGAACTCGGTGTACTGTGACTTTTAAAAAAAAATGCATTTGCACTTGCTAGGGCTAGCAGGACTCAGTGTACTTGGATAGCAACAATGTTGTAAGCAGGGCTACAAGCCCATTGCAACGTCACAGCTGTAAACACAGGGAAGAAGCGAAAGACAGTCGTATTTATTTCAAAATTCTTTCCGATTTTTGAACATTTTTATTAATAACGAGAAATAAAGCATGAATATTTTCAGACAGGGCGATTTTGGACTCCATGGGAAAAATCTCTACCAGAATATGTAAAACATTTACCGTTAGCGTGTCGTTTTTTCGAGAAGATGTTATTGTACACACACACACATCCAAGATCAGAGTTTTATAAGTATAGAGATTATAGATTTGGATGATCAGGAATTCGGAGAGATGCGCCATATGTTTGCCACGGTCTGGAAAGGGATGCAATGGTTCATTTTCAGCAGTTATGTAATATAGGACTTTGTGCTCTGCTGCTTTAACCAATGATGCATTATGGAACAAACATCAACCACTGATGGAAAATCGCTAACTCAGTGAAAGACACCCTCTGGTCTGCCTGAATTGCAATGGTCTACTTTGGCCATCACACAACCCGTTGGTCATCTGAAGTAAGGAGTTGTGTACAATTGAATTACAGATTGCACATCCCAAGGACATGCTGACGGAAACGCTGAAATGTGTTTGTCATAAAGGCTCTGTGGAGAAAGCTCACAGTATAGGGTTCTCCTGCTATTGGACAATGAGGGGATGGGCCTTGTCTAGCAACCTCGTTACTGCTAATGGGATGTTAAAACATGAATATAAGTAAATATTGCAAGAGAATGAGCAAAGTAAGTGAACAGATGATGTTACAGGCAAAGACCTTTGAACTGAGTTCCTCCCACAGTTTGTTTTTTGCTCAGGGTTCCAATATCTGCAGTCCTTTGTGCCTCCATTGTAAGTGATCGCACTGTGCTTGATACAGAGAAGGATGATAATGCATTCATCTTTATTGTACATTTATTTTATGAATAAAATTATTTTTGGTCAAGAAAGTATCACACTGCAGCAGTCAAGATTTTAAGAGTTTCAATCTTCAATTTTATTAAATTAGAATGTTTCATATCTACAGGGGTGCAATGTATAAATCTCCAGAGAAAGTAAGAAAAATGTACATATTGTGGAACACATCCTGATAGCTATTTCTCTGTGTGTCTACATTAGGTGCAGACACCATTAATGCACACACAGCAAGAGTAAGTTTTTGCAGAGGTTTACACTGTCCCCAGTATTGTGAATATGGGTCAAGCCTTAATGCAGAATATTCCTTTAAGCTGAACTACCTGTCCCTCGAAGAAATGTACAGAAGAGGCATTTTGACCTCAAGTCAATCAGACAGTAGTCCACGTGGAATGTACTCAGATGCACTTGGACATAATTACATCTTGTTGAATGGTTCTCCGAGCAGTCTGTGAATGCTTCGATTACCAGAACTTTAAAACAAGGATTAAGATCTTACATAGGCTTAGCCCATGAACTGAATGACATCTCCATGGTAACACTAGCTCACCTTATCACATGCAGGCATAAGACATTAATTTAACTTGGCATCATGTTTGAAACCGACATTGTGGGGCAAACAACCTGTTCCTATGCTGTACTGTTCTATGAAAACCCCAAATGCTCCAGTCGTATTAAATTCATAAGATCACAAGTGATATATGATGACTGACGCAATTCTTCTGTTTACTCATTCCTGGGATCATTCTTGTAAACCTCCTCAGAACCCTCAGAAATGGTACCCAAAATTGTTCACAATTCTCGAATGCATGCGATAAAGTGCAGATAAAGTGATCGTGGGTGGGGTTAGTGTGCTGACAGAGTGCATGCTGAGAGATTGTTTCCCCATAGAGGGCACAGTATTACTCCAATAATTTGACATGCTTGCAAATTTGGTGGTGCAGAACTGGGAGATTATCCAGACTCATGGATGTTACTTCCAACCCACTATTCCAGATATTGCATTGTATAATTTTTCAGTAAACCAGGTAAAATTAAAGGCAGCGTGGAAATAGTCTCAATTAGGTTTGAAAAGAGCACAAGAAATTGGGACCAGGTGAGTAATAGGAGAGTAGGAAATGGGGCTCCAGTGAGTTTACAGAGAGCTTGGGAAAGGTGGCACCAGTAAGTTTAAATAGAGCTTTGGAAACATCTGTAAAAAGAGCAAGATGGGGACTTCCTAATATTGGCAAGCAGACTATGAAAGTTTTAGTATCTGGAAGCAGGGGGATTACTTTAAGAATAAGGGGCCCCCCATTGTCAGAAATGAGCAGGTATCTCTCAGCTGTGGCTCCTCGGGATTCTCAACTTCACAGTTGCGAAGGAGTCACCGAATATACTGAGGGAGTAATGTGGGCAAACATTTAAACGTCACACAGCAGCTATCACATAAACCAGCCCTTCCCTCCCCGCCCCCACGACTCCATCTATACTTCACAGTTCACACTGCCTCAGGAAAGCAGCCAACACAATCATAGATTACTCATATTCCTTCCTCTCTCTCCAGGCTGAAGATAGAAAAGCTTCAAAGGACAGACCACCAAATTAAAAAACATTGTCTTCACTGTTATCAGACTCTTGAACGGTCTTGGGAACATGCTTGGGGTGAATTTCCGATCCTTCAACCCACCTCATTGTGGCATTTTCAGTATTTTTTCAGGGAGGAAATGCCAAAGACTAGAGGGGCATAGTTTTAAGCTGAAAGGGGCAAAGGTTTGAAGAAAATATACCGGGCAAGCTGTGGCGGCAAATATAATAATGGCATTGAAGAAGCTTTCAGACAGTCTTGTGGATATGGAGGGCTATGAGTAGCATTGTTACTCATCTGAGGGAAGACATTCTTGCCATAGAGGGAGTACAGAGAAGGTTCACCAGACTGATTCCTGGGATGGCAGGATTTTCATATGAAGAAAGACTGGATAGACTCAGCTTCTATTCACTACAATTTAGAAGATTGAGGAGGGATCTTATAGAAACTTACAAAATTCTTAAGGGGTTGGACAGGCTAGATGCAGGAAGATTGTTCCCGATGTTGGGGAAGTCCAGAACAAGGGGTCACAGTTTAAGGATAAGGGAGAGTCTTTTAGGATCAAGATGAGAAAAACATTTTTCACACAGAGAGTGGTGAAACTGTGGAATTCTCTGCCACAGAAGGTAGTTGAGGCCAGTTCATTGGCTATACTTAAGAAGGTGTTAGATGTGGCCCTTGTGGCTAAAGGGATCAGGGGGTATGGAGAGAAGGCAGGTACAGGATACTGAGTTGGATGATCAGCCATGATCATATTGAATGGCGATGCAGGCTCGAAGGGCCGAATGGCCTACTCCTGCAACTATTTTCTATGTTTCTATGTTACAAATTCCTACCATTAGTGGCGCTCTTGATCTGCTCGCTCTCTGTGCGTGTGACTCGAGAGACTATGGGGGGGGGGTTTGTAAAATGCTGGTTTTTATTGTGTCAGGGAGGGATTGCCTCGTAAAACAAGCTTATGAGGAAATTTTGTTTTGTGATCCGGTTCGCGTTTTTTTTTTTTTAAACGTTGTTTAACTATTGAATCGCTGGGTGAAAATATTCAGATTAAAACGCCTTAAATCACAGATCGCAAGTTCAGGACAAAGCAAAAGGTATGTACTGTTGGCTGTTTATTTAACATCTTATCTAGTTTTTGGTGTAATTTAATCTGATGATCCGAAATGTGTTATTAACGCCCCGATATCGGCCGTGTCCTGTCTGACTGTGCGCAAAATCATGGGGGAAGCCACAATATGATCTTAGTATCTTAATCTAGAAACATCCACTCAAGATAATCAAAATTATTCTTTTTTGCACGATCATGTCATAAAAATATCTAACTTATCTATATTTTGTGTAATTGTCTATCCATGATCAATATTTTCAAACTAAATATCTGACTAAAAACTATGTCATGTGGAAGTTTTTAGTCAGATATTTAATATGAAAATATTGATCATGGATAGACAATAACACAAAATATAGATAATTTAGATGTTCTTATGACATGATTGTGCAAAAAATAATGATTTTGATTATCTTGAGAGTGGATGTTTGTGGATTTTGAACACATGTCTGTGCAAAACGGCCCTTGCCTGCTGCAGTGCTATAAACCAACCATGTTATATTGTGACCTTGTGTGAATGGGATCAGTTTGTTATTTGGATACTTTGGCTATTAAAAAAAATAATTTTTAGACTTTTCTTAAGGGAAAATATTTTTAGCCTTTTCTAAGAAAGGGATAGATGTTTAGATCTAGTAATTGAATTTAGATTAATTTAATTGATTTGATGACACTGATGAATATTAATTTGTTGGGTTTGTAGAGGACATGTTGTTAATTTGTAGAGGACATGACTTCAGAATTAAGGGACAGAAGTTTAGGGGTAATATGAGGGGGAACTTCTTTACGCAGAGAGTGGTGGCGGTGTGGAATGAGCTCCCAGTGGAAGTGGTGGAGGCAGGTTCATTGGTATCATTTAAAAATAAATTGGATAGGCATATGGATGAGAAGGGAATGGAGGGTTATGGTACGAGTGCAGGCAGGTGGGACTAAGGGGAACAAAATTTGTTCGGCATGGACTTGTAGGGCCGAGATGGCCTGTTTCCGTGCTGTAATTGTTATATGGTTATATGGTTATTTATTTGTTTTAACGTTACAATAATATTAAAGCTCTGATCTTGAAAATATCCTTTTTTGAATTTTTAAGGCAGTCTGAGTGTTTATTACTATTTCCGTCACAACGGTTAATTTTGTAGTAGTAGGTCCCCCTCGGTCATGACTGACCATGCGTGATGCATCCTGGTCGGATGCAAGCCTGGGCGATGTCATATGGAGGACAGGCTGTTGCCCATGCAGCATGTCCCCCTTTCCGCGTCGCCGATCAATCCAAAGTAACAGCAGGGCGCTACAGTTTAGCACCAGCGCCGTCGCCGGAGCTGCCAGAGCGAGGTTGTAGACAATGACAAACTGCCTTAGGGGCTCCGACTCCGGATTTTCTTGAGGTTTACTCCTGGAGCCTATTCCATGACTGAATATGGCCACAAGGCAGTGGAGGTTTTAAATCAAAGTTTTCCCTCTCCTAGATGGACTGTCTTCCCAGGCTGATGAACCTCATCTGCCCGAGACTCGTGGGGGCGGGAGCGTCTACCTTCCCGTGCAGGTCTATAGCACCTGCCCATTGCCCAATAAATTTGTAATTAACTACTTAATTAACTAATTATATACTTTAATTTCAGGCCATCCAAGTAAGACGTGTCATATTTGTTTCAGAATGCTTCAATCTATAACAACTGAAAATTTCATTCAGTTCGCGTAATTTTAAAGAAAGTTATGGGCTTTTATGTCAATTGACTGTCCTCGATCACAGCTTTTGTGTTAAGTTAATGGAAAAGCAATAGGGAACAAGATGCTAATTTCCGAGTATGAAAATGACCATCACGTTTTTAATACTGAAGATATGACAGTGAACTTTTTTCACACAGAGTGGTGAATCTCTGGAACTCTCTGCCACAGAGGGTAGTTGAGGCCAGTTCATTGGCTATATTTAAGAGGGAGTTAGATGTGGCCCTTGTGGCTAAGGGGATCAGGGGGTATGGAGAGAAGGCAGGTACGGGATACTGAGTTGGATGATCAGCCATGATCATATTGAATGGCGGTGCAGGCTCGAAGGGCCGAATGGCCTACTCCTGCACCTAATTTCTATGTTTCTAATTAGGTATCAAATTAAAGTTCTTTTTATGCTTTATCTGAAGGAATAAATTACAGGCTTGATTTTTTAAATCTCAAAATTTTGGAACATTCCAACTATGAGTCACGAGAAGGCATAGGAGTTTAACTTGGCATCATGCTCAGCCAAATGGCCTATAGGGGTGTCAAGTCTTCTAATGTTTTTGCAGATTCCCCGCTTGAAAGGGATTTGATTTATCTACCCCGAAATGATGAACTGGATTCACTCAGACCAAATGCTTCTTTTCCACCTTTTATTTTCTCCTCCTTTTATTTTGGAAGATTAGTCTTTAGCAGTTTTAGCAGTTTTAGTCTTTACCAGGTGAAAAACCTTTACACACAAAGGTAAAAAATATACACATTACTGTAACCAAATATAGAAAATTACATGTATCTAACATTCCAACCCATAGCAGCCATTTTGTTTTTTAAATAATTTTCACATTTCATTATTTGAAAAATACAGATAATGCCCACTACTGTTACCAATTATTTAGCTTAATATCATGTGAATCTTTACTGCTTTTTAACACATTTTATCATATTTTTTAAAATGCAATTATTTAAACTAACACCACACATAGCATATAAGCATTAGAAATTAGCTCACATTAGCCCTTAACCCCACAATGAAGCAGGATGTACTTTACATAGACAACAAACACTATCATCTCCCTGTCATCTTGGTTAACAAACACCACCAATATTTCAAACTTTCTCAATCAACACGTTAGCCAGACAATTTTCTCAGATATTAAAGGTTTAAACAGAGTCTCTGGGGCTGCAGTCTTCGGCTCAGTTCATTTAGAGTTCAGTCCTTACCGGCTGCCAATCGGGACTGTAGACAATCAGTCCTGCTTGCCTTTTCTGGCTATCGCGACAGTCTTTTCGGACAGTTCTTTTGATTTACTGTTCAAGCTTTGCCGCCCACAAGTCTCTTCTGTCTTCTTCACTGGCTTCTGCTGCTGTGTGCCCTTTTGAAAGCCCCGGGCAGAACTCGGCAGGCTGGGGTTCCGCCCACTTTAATCACTGTCTCGTGATTTCAATGTAGCATTTCTCTTCACCTGTTCTTTCATTTCAGTTTGACTTGACAAGGGGGGTTGCACGTAAGGTCACTGGGTCATAGGGCTTGACGCACGGAGCCGGTCAATCCATCTGGAGGACATCCGTCACTTCCGGTATATGTTATTAATGCTAGAAACGCGTACTTTCCTACCTGTTAAAAACCGCCAAAATGGTGAATGTTTGCGCTGAAACTTTTGAATCTCTCCCTGCACTGGAGACCCGATCTTTTCTCGTCGGGTCTCAGCTGTCGTTGGGGCCGCAACGAGAAGCGGCCTCCAACAGGAAGAAGCCGGGGACTCAGGTGCCGACTCACCTCACCGTCGCGGAGCTGGCCGAGACCGGAGCGGGTGGAGCGGTGGAGGAGCGTTGCCGCTGCTGCTGCTGCTGAGTCGGAGGCTGCTACTGCGGGTCTGCGGACGGCGGCACCGGGAGCCCGCGGATCCCTGGAGGGAGACCGCTTTTCGGGGCTCCTGCAACGGCGACTTCTCCCGCCCGAGTTGCGGGGTCGAAGAGCTCCTGGAGCGGGGCTTAGCACCACTGCCCCGCGCGGCTTGGAATGCGGGACTTTGCGAGCGCACACCGGGGGCTCCAACATCAAGACCCGGTGTGCGACCTCGCACCACCCGGCGTGGCTTTAATGGCCGCGGGACAATCGCCATCACCAGCCGGGGGCTTTGACTTTGACTCTGACATCGGGGGGGAGAGAGTGCAGTGGAGAGATAAGTTTATTTGGCCTTCCATCACAGCTATGTGATGGATGTTTATGTAAAATGTAATTATGTTGTGCCTGGGGTCTATTTGTGTGTAATGTATGGCTGCAGAAACGGCATTTCATTTGGACCTCCAGGGGTCCAAATGACAATTAAATATACTCTTGATACTCTTGATTTTGTATGTAAAAACCCACTTGGGAACCATGGGCGATTAAAAAAAATATTTCAGCCAGATTTATCACTTCTGAAACTTTTTAGATGCCAAAGGAATCAGGAAAAAACACAAATAATGCCTTAGTTGATGAAATGCAGTGAGCAAACGGCCAATGTTCGCTAAGCACTCTGGCTGTTGTTGTCCCTTCAGCTCTCGCTTCTATCTACTGTCATTTCTCCTCACATTTGGAAATGTGAAGTAGGCTAAATGTCCCACACGCTTATCCCGATTTCCATAATTATTTACAGCGCAAAAATTAACAATTTCAGCAGGTTTTAACGGGCCCGCTACGCTGCAAACAATGGCAAGTGCCTACCTGCAGTTCATCGCGTGTAATCCATTTGGAGTAGCGTAGCAACCAAACATCTTATAGCAGAGCTCCTCTATATAGGTATGTTACAAAACCTACCTGAATCGTCGATGAGAATCTGCCCCCAGCCCGTGTGCGCGATTTTGGCGCTGTTTAGAGGGGGCGGGTTTAAAACACGATTTTTACTAGGCTGTTGCAATCGAAAATGTTCAGCCTAGTAAATCATTAATGGAAAATCGCTGAAAGACCCCGTCGCAAAAGGTATTATTAGTTTTTATGGCCTTGTACAATAGTTATAGTAGTTTAAAAATCACTCTCTAAACCCGCGACCTCTCGCAGCCCCAGGGTTTTATAAAGCAAACAATTAAAGGTATGTACCTTATTTTTACATTAAAAGGGGCTTCTTAAGAACCCTGTATATAAAGTTTACTATAGCGAGTAGCTCATTTTGGGCTCTTTATGTCCCGCAGTATTTTTCTGGGCATTTGAGGGCACAAATCCACTGCAATGTGAACGTTCTAAACCAGCGCGTTCACAGGAACTTTAATAGACTTTAATTCACAGCAATTGAACACTAAATTCCTTCCATTTGGCCTATAAATTGATGTAAATGAGATTTAAAAATCATGTTTTATTGTGAATTATTTGTGAATATTATTTGGACACTTAGGCTATTTAAAAATGTTAATCATTTATTAAGAAATGGATAGATGTTTAGATCTAGTAATTGAAGTTTGAAATTAGCTACAATTGGGTAACTAATTAATTATATGCTTTAATTTCAGGTCATCCAAGTAAGATTATTTTATATTTGTTTCAGAATGCTTCAATCTATGATAACTGAAAATTTCATTCAGTTCTCTTAATTTTTAAGAAGGTTATGGGCTTTTGACTGTCCATGATCACAGCTTTTTTGTTATGTCCATAGAAAATCAATAGGGAACAAGATGCTAATTTCCGAGTATGAAAATGGCCATAACTTTTTTATTACTTGAGATATGAAAGTGAATTAGGTGTCAAATTAAACTTATTGTTATGCTTTATCTGATGGGATAAATTGCAGACTTGATTTTTTAAATCTCAAAATTTTGTAACATTGCTACTCTATAATCTTTGGTAGCAACAGTATGGGTCATGGGTTGCGACCCGACTGCCGTGAAACCTCCCTATTCCCGTGATGTACTGTTCTATGTGACACTCTATGCTGATATGAGTTGAGCAAGAAAACAGAATGTTGGAAGAACGCAGAGGATCGGGCATCTGTGTAGGAGTTGGCGTGAGGCGACTGACTCGCAAACGTTCCCGCTGCATCTCGTGTATCTGACAATAAAAAAACCAATAGCAATCCCGCACGGCAGCCGAGGCGAGCGGGAGGGTGGAGCTGAAGCGAAGTTCAGACGTGAACTCTCCTCTCTCTGCGGGTGCTTCCCGACCCCCTGGGTATCCCCAGCTATCGCTGGTCTTATTAAAAATCAACAAAAGTTCTATAATTAATAGGAATCATTCGCATTCAACATTACCTGCCTCCATTTTCAGCCGGTGAGTCGGGCCCCGCGGCCGGCACGTTGCTGGCAGTTGGCGCCGCGCTCCCGCTCCCGCTCCCGCCCTGGCCAATCAGAGCGGCGGTAGGGGGCGCTGGCGAGTCGCGCGTGCACCACTGCGGCAGATTGCGCAGGTTCGAGGGGCTTGATGGAGCTCGTGGCGGGCGCGCGGCAGCTGCTGGCTCAACGGCTGCGGCAGTTCGAGCGCGTGAGTGAGGGCCTAATGGTGCCGTCGAACAATGGCAACGCCAAGTTTATTTTGTATTCACTCGTAACCGCAGCCTATTGACCAGTAATTCGCACATTCTGCGTAGTTATCACAGCCTTTGACCGCTAATTTGTACCTTCTAACTACTGATCCCCAGCCTTTGACCAGCAATTGTCACCTGTCTAGTAATCCCCAGCCCTCGATCAGTAAGTATTCCTCCCCTTTTAATTAACATTGTTAGTAACAATCCCCCATTTTTAACCAGTAAAACCCTCACCTGTTGACTGGTAACCCTCACCTTTGACCAGTAATTTTCACCTTCTGACGAGTGATCCTAGCCCATGATCAGTATTTTTTACCTTCTGACTAGTAATCCCCAGCCTTTGACCAGTAAATCCCCTCACCTGTCTGGTAATTCAGCCTTTGACTAATAATCCAAGCCTTTAAGCAGTTAGTGCACGAAAGGTCACTAGGTCATAGGGCTCGACGCACGGAGCCGCTAAATCCAACTGGAAGACATCCGTCACTTCTGGTATATGTTATTAATGCTAGAAACGCGTACTTTCCTACCTGTTAAAAACCGCCAAAATGTTGAATTTTTGCGCTGAAAAAAATTGTGGGAGTCAGGGTAAGTGAGAGACATGTACCCAACTTTAGAATTCCAAATGTGAAGCGAAATGAAGGTATAGAGAAACGAGAACTGAAGGGACTACAGCAGCTAAAGTGCTTGGTAAACATTGAAAATATTGGAAATTATCGCGTTTGTTCACTGCATTTCATCAAGTAAGGCATTATTTGTGGGGGGGTTTTATTCCTTGGGTATCTAAAAATTCTCAGAAGTGATAAATCTGCTGTAAATGTTTCTTCAGATGCGTTTTCATTTTGTATGTAAAAACCCACTTGGGAACCATGGGCGATTAAAAAAAATATTTCAGCCAGATTTATCACTTCTGAAACTTTTTAGATGCCAAAGGTATCAAGAAAAAACATAAATAATGCCTTACTTGATGAAATGCAGTGAGCAAACGGCCAATGTTCGCTAAGCACTCTGGCTGTTGTTGTCCCTTCAGCTCTCGCTTCTATCTACTGTCATTTCTCCTCACTTTTGGAAATGTGAAGTAGGCTAAATGTCTCACACGCTTATCCCGATTTCCATAATTATTTACAGCGCAAAAATTGACAGTTTCAGCGGGTTTTAACGGGCCCGCTACGCTGCAAACAATGGTAAGTACTTACCTGCAGTTCATCGCGTGTACTCCATTTGGAGTAGCCTAGCAACAGTACGGGTCATTGGTCATGACCCGACTGCCGTGAAACCTCCCTAAGGTTTATTGTAGACTATTAAACCCCAGCCTTTGACCAGGAAATCCTCTTTTTTCTGGTAATTTTTTTAGTAATCCCCTGCATTTTCCCTACCTTTGATGCAATTCCCCTGCCTCACCCAAGTAAACATTTTAGAACATGGAACGGTACAGCACATGAACAGACCCCACAATATCTGTGCCAAACATAACACTAAGCCCCATTCTTATCCACCTGCACATGAATCCATACACCTCCATTCCCTGCATATCCATGTGCTTATCCAAAATATCTTAAATAACGCTACCATCTCTACCTCCACCACTACTTCCGGCAGCATGATCTAGGCAATCACCAACCTCTGTGTAAACTTACCTCGCACATCTCCTTTCAACTCTGCCCCTCTTACCTGAAAGCTAAGTCCACTAGTATTTAATTTTTCTATCCTAAGGAAAGTGTTCTGACTCTTTACCCTATCTATGTCTCACCATTTTATATACTTCTATCAGGTCTCCTACACCCTCCCGTGTTCCAGAGAAAATAATCTCTGTCCCAATCTGTTCAACCTCTGCCTGTAGCTAACACCCCCTAATCCAGGTATCATTCTTGTAAACCTCTTCTGCACACTTTACAAAGTCACCACATCCTTCCTGTAATGGGATAACAAGAACTGGCAGGCAGGTGGCATCGTGACACAGCGGTTGAGTTGCTGCCTTACAATGCCAGAGTCCCGGGTTCGATCCTGACTACGGGTGCTGTCTGTACAGAGTTTGTACGTTCTCCCCATGATCTGTGTAGGTGTTCTCCGGGTGCTCCGGTTTCCTCCCACACTCCAAAGATGTACAAGTTTGTAGGTTAATTGGCTTTGGTGGCGCCGTCGAGTGTGGTATCCTCGCCAGCAGCTGTTCGTCTTTTCATCCTTTTAAACATTTTTAGTCTGTTTAAAAGTTTAGTTTTGGAGGTCTTTTAGTCTTTTTTATGTGGGGGGAGGGAAGAGGGAAACTATTTTTCTCAGTCACCACCTGGTCAAGAATGCATCTTTCCTCCGAGCTGCATCTTTGCCCCCTCCTCGAGGCCTACCATCTGGATTCTTTCCTGCCGGTGACCGGCCAGAGCCTCAGCAGCGGTGCAGCACTGAAGTACCATAACGGAGCAGGCGATGCCTTACCGGGATTGGCGTGTGAAGCTCCGGAGTGTTGGAACTGCCGACTTTAACACCGTGGAGCTGTGGTCAGCGGAGATTCCAGCCGCGGGCGGCGCTGACTTTAACATCGCGGAGGAGCTCCGCCCAGCTCGGCCTGTGGACTTCGGGAGCAGTGGTCTGGGGTAGGAAGCGGCCGATTCGGAAACTCCAAGCCGCTGAGATTGTTCTTCTGTTCTGACGCCGGAACTCCATCATTCTGGCGAGAGGGCCTGAAACATTGGGCCGCCGCTGCGGCGACTGCGGAGGCCTCGATAGGCCTCGACCACGGGTGAACGGGAGGAAGAGGACTGAACTTTGTTGCCTTCCCTCTCAGAGGAAACGTTGATTCCACTGTGGGGGACGTTTTATGTTAAATTCTATAGTGTTGTGTTTATTTTATTTGTTTACTACATGTTAACTCAAATTTCACTGCACCAATTGGTGAATGTGACAATAATTGGCCTTTGGTAAACCTTGGCTAACCTTAATAAGAGCTAATATATTTTCCTCAATGCTACAAGTTCTACCCTTAAGGATGTGATGGAGAGAGAGAGGGCAAAGGAGATTCATCAGTATGTTGCCTGGATTGGAGGATATTAGTTATCCAGAAAGATTAGATCGTCTACTCTTGTTTTCTCTGTAAGAAGGAAGTTGAAGGAGGAGCTGATAGAAGTCTGTCTATCTATCTCTGAAACTCTCATATTGTTTGTTTCTATATCTATCTATCTATCAATGCGCTCCTATGTGATTAAAACGATACACAATATAGGTATGTTACAAAACCTACCTGAATCGTGGCTGAGCATCTGCCCCACCCCTTGTGTGTGATTTTGGCGCTGTTTAGAGGGGGCGGGTTTAAAACGCGATTTTTACTAGGCTGTTGCAATCGAAAATGTTCAGCCTAGTAAATCATTAACGGAAAATCGCTGAAAGACCCCGTCGCAAAAGGTATTATTAGTTTTTATGGCCTTGTAAAATAGTTAGAGTAATTTAAAAATCACTCTCTCACTCCGCAACCTCTCGCAGCCCCAGGGTTTTATAAAGCAAACAATTAAAGGTATGTACCTTATTTTTACATTAAATGGGGCATGTATATAACCCTGTATATAAAGTTTTCTATAGCGAGTAGCTCATTTTGGGCTCTTTATATCCCGCAGTATTTTTCTGGGCATTTGAGGGCACAAATCCAGCGCAATGTGAACGTTCTAAACCAGCGCGTTCACAGGAACCCACTACAAAGCCGATTTAAATTGACTTTAATTTACAGCAATTGAACACTAAATTCCTTCCATTTGGCCTATAAATTGATGTAAATTAGATTTAAAAATCATGTTTTATTGTGAATTATTTGTGAATATTATTTGGACACTTGGGCTATTTAAAAATGTTAATCATTTATTAAGAAATGGATAGATGTTTAGATCTAGTAAATTGAAGTTTGAAATTAGCTACAATTGGGTAACTAACTAATTAGATGCTTTAATTTCAGGTCATCCAAGTTAGATTATTTTATATTTGTTTCAGAATGGTTCAATCTATGATAACTGAAAATTTAATTCAGTTCTCTTAATTTTTAAGAAGGTTATGGGCTTTTGACTGTCCACGATCACAGCTTTTTTGTTATGTCCATAGAAAATCAATAGGGAACAAGATGCTAATTTCCGAGTATGAAAATGGCCATAACTTTTTTATTACTTGAGATATGAAAGTGAATTAGGTGTCAAATTAAACTTATTGTTATGCTTTATCTGATGGGATAAATTGCAGACTTGATTTTTTAAATCTCAAAATTTTGTAACATTGCTACACAATAGCGCAAAAATTATTGCACCACTTTACTCACCTTTGTCCCGTGGTCATTTGTATTTGTTGCCATTCATTCAGATTGACGCTATATGTCACAAGATATTGACATTTAAAAGTAAAAAAAAAACACTTTGAGAACAATAACTTGATAGATGCTGTAACAGTTGATGGGAGATTCTGGCAGTTTGTAGCAATGATGTTCCAATGGGATCTCACAGTCCCCCAATCACAATGGGATCTCATCTACATAAGCTGCCATGAACATTCCTCCATCCGACAATGACATCACAATGGGATAAGCTCCACCCAGTGCATTGAATGGGGAGGAGAGGAGAGGAAAAGAAATGTTATTTAAACACTAGATGCAGAGGCACAGAGAGGGACACGGTGGAATAAAGGGACATGGAGGCACAGAGAGTGACACAAAGGCACAGAGATGGACACAGGCACAGAGATGGACACAGAGGCACAGTGAGGGACACAGAGGCACAGTGAGGGACACAGAGGCACAGTGAGGGACACAGAGGCACAGTGAGGAACACAGAGGCACAGAGAAGGAAACAGAAGTGCGCAGCACGACTTGAGCACATGTTCAATGGCTTCAATCCAGAGTCATGGGGAGGGCGGCTGGGCCACATAACTCACAGCTCATGGAAAACTGCCCCTTCGCGTTGAAAATTCTGCGCAGCTTGCCGCGAGGAGCAGAGGCATTATGACGTTATTCAGCTCGTTAGATTTTTAAAAGATGTCAGATTGGTGAACAATTTTAGTAGAAAAACTCAGGAAATAATTAATCAAATTTTCAGGTGAGGGGATTTTTGAAATCATGAGGTAAATCTCTACCGGAATATGTAACAAATGTCACCATTACTGCGTCTGGTTTTCAAGGAGATGTGAATCAAAGAAAAAGTTTAAGCAAGTAAACACACAACTAAACATCCAAGATCAGAGTTTTATAATATAACTAGACCAAGGGGGACCTGTTGGGTTCCGTCCCCTCAACGCGCGGTTGCTGGGGGGTGGGGGGGGGGGGGGGGGGGGGGTGGCCAGCGGCATTTCACACACACTGACCACCCCACACATACAGGGGGGGGGGGGGGGGAGGGATGGGAGAGAAGGGGTGGGGGAGGAGAGAGAGTGGAGGGGGAGAGAGAAGATGAAGGGGGGGAGAGAGATCTGGGGTAGAGAGGAGGGGAGACAGGGAAGGGGAGGAGGGGTAGTCGGGGAGGGGGTGAGAGAGGAGGGGGGTGGAGGGAGGGAGGAGGAGAGAGGAGGGGGGGGAGGGGGGGGAGGGGGGGGGAGAAAAACATAGAAACAGAAATTAGGCGCAGGAGTATGCCATTCGGCCCTTCGAGCCTGCACTGCCATTCAATATGATCATGGCTGATCATCCAACTCAGTATCTCGTACCTGCCTTCTCTCCATACCCTCTGATCCCCTTAGCCACAAGGGCCACATCTAACTCCCTCTTAAATATAGCCAATGAACTGGCCTCGACTACCCTCTGTGGCAGAGAGTTCCAGAGATTCACCACTCTCTGTGTGAAAAAAGTTCTTCTCATCTCGGTTTCAAAGGATTTCCCCCTTATCCTTAAGCTGTGACCCCTTGTCCCGGACTTCCCCAACATCGGGAGCAATCTTCCTGCATCTAGCCTGTCCAACCCCTTAAGAATTTTGTAAGTTTCTATAAGATCCCCTCTCAATCTCCTAAATTCTAGAGAGTATAAACCAAGTCTATCCAGTCTTTCTTCACAAGACAGTCCTGACATCCCAGGAATCAGTCTGGTGAACCTTCTCTGCACTCCCTCTATGGCAATAATGTCCTTCCTCAGATTTGGAGACCAAAACTGTACGCAATACTCCAGGTGTGGTCTCACCAAGACCCTGTACAACTGCAGTAGATCCTCCCTGCTCCTATACTCAAATCCTTTTGCTATGAAAGCTAATATACCATTTGCTTTCTTCACTGCCTGCTGCACCTGCATTGCCTACTTTCAATGACTGGTGTACCATGACACCCAGGTCTCGCTGCATCTCCCTTTTTCCCTAGTCGGCCACCATTTAGATAATAGTCTGTTTTCCTGTTTTTGCCACCAAAATGGATAACCTCACATTTATCCACATTATACTGCATCTGCCAAACATTTGCCCACTCACCCAGCCTATCCAAGTCACCTTGCAGTCTACTAGCATCCTCCTCACAGCTAACACTGCCCCCCAGCTTAGTGTCATCCGCAAACTTGGAGATATTGCCTTCAATTCCCTCATCCAGATCATTAATATATATTGTAAATAGCTGGGGTCCCAGCACTGAGCCTTGCAGTACCCCACTAGTCACTGCCTGCCATTGTGAAAAGGACCCGTTTACTCCTACTCTTTAGGAGTCTGCATCACAGTATGGTATGGCAACTGCTCTGTCTCCGACCGGAAGGCATTGCAGAGGGTGGTGAAAATTGCCCAACGCATCACCGGTTCCTCGCTCCCCTCCATTGAGTCTGTCCAAAGCAAGCGCTGTCTGCGGAGGGCGCTCAGCATCGCCAAGGACTACTCTCACCCCAACCATGGACTGTTTACCCTCCTACCATCCGGGAGGCGCTATAGGTCTCTCCGTTGCCGAACCAGCAGGTCGAGGAACAGCTTCTTTCCGGCGGCTGTCACTCTACTCAACAACGTACCTCGGTGACTGCCAATCACCACCCCCCCCCCCGGACACTTATTATTATTTATTCAAATCGTTTGCTATGTCGCTCTTCCAGGGAGATGCTAAATGCATTTCATTGTCTCTGTACTGTACACTGACAATGACAATTAAAATTGAATCTGAATCTGAATCTTTGCTTCCTGTTTGCCAGCCAGTTCTCTATCCACATCAATACTGAACCCCCAATGCCGTGTGCTTTATGTTTGTATACTAATCTTTTATGTGGGACCTTGTCGAAAGCCTTCTGGAAGTCCAGATACTCCACATCCACTGGTTCTCCCCTATCCACGCTACTAGTTACATCCTCGAAAAATTCTATAAGGTTCGTCAGACATGATTTACCTTTTGTAAATCCATGCTGACATGCTGATTTCACCACTTTCCAAATATGCTGCTATCCCATCTTTAATAACTGACTCTAGCAGTTTCCCCACTACCGATGTTAGACTAACTGGTCTGTAATTTCCCCGTTTTCTCTCTCCCTCCCTTCTTAAAAAGTGGGGTTACGTTTGCTACCCTCCAATCCTCAGGAACTACTCCAGAATCTAAAGAGTTTTGAAAGATTATTGCTAATGCATCCACTATTTCTGGAGCTACTTCCTTAAGTACTCTGGGATGCAGCCTATCTGGCCCTGGGGATTTATTGGCCTTTAATCCATTCAATTTACCCAACACCACTTCCCGGCTAACCTGGATTTCACTCAGTTCCCCCATCTCATTTGACCCCCGGTCCCCTGCTATTTTCGGCAGATTATTTATGTCTTCCTTAGTGAAGTAGTTATCCAATTGGTCCGCCATATCCTTGTTCCCCATGATCAACTCACCTGTTTCTGACTGCAAGGGACCTACATTTGTTTTAACTAATCTCGTTCTTTTCACATATCTATAAAAACTTTTGCAGTCAGTTTTTATGTTCCCTGCCAGTTTTCTTTCATAATCTATTTTTCCTTTCCTAATTAAGCCCTTTGTCCTCCTCTGCTGGTCTCTGAATTTCTCCCTGTCCTCCGGTATGCTGCTTTTTCTGGCTAATTTGTACACATCATCCTTCGCTTTGATACTATCCCTGATTTCCCTTGTTATCCACGGATGTACTACCTTCCCTGATTTATTCTTTTGCCAAACTGGGATGAACATTTTTTTGTAGTTCATCCATGCAGTCTTTAAATGTCTTCCATTGCATATCCACCGTTAACCCTTTTAGAATTTAATAGTAAGATTAAACGAGAACTTACCAGTTTGAAGTTTGATCTGTATTTTATGAGGAGGAACGTTGAGGGAATACATGAAAGAAGCCCGCTACTGCGCATGCGTGTCATCCTTCAAAGCAGCGGTGTGAGGTCACAGATACCCTATATTGACCTAAAATAGCAAGATTATCAAAGAGATACCAGCTTAACATATGACCCTATGAGGGTGGGAGCGGAGGGCATGTATTCCCTCAACGTTCCTCCTCATAAAATACAGATCAAACTTCAAACTGGTAAGTTCTCGTTTAATCTTACTATTTTACTTCGGAGTCACGTGAGGGACTCCATGAAAGATTTCAAAGCTCTGTGACCTCATGCCGTGGAAACGAGTCCATGCTTCACAACTGCCTTGGTAGTTAGAGAGAAATTGTTAATTATATTCAAAGCATTCATACCAATTATTTAATGGAAATGATAAATAATATCGAATTAATTCAAATCATAACCCTGTATTCTTCAGGGATAAATTATCATACAGAACTTAAAATTGTTCCCCGAAAAAACGTTCCCATACTGCTAACTGGTTTGTTAACATTTCTGAAACGTATTCTCCAACAACCATCCTGCAATCCTGAGGATTTGGTCCATGGATACATCAAGGCGTTTTGCTGCAGATGTAGCTGCAGCCCTGGTGGGGTGAGAATTAAATATGTTATTGTCCACTCCCGCCTATCATATCCCATATTTCAGCCACCGCGAAATGGTCTGAGTTACACTCTATGGTACAGTATATTATAGCTGATTAAACGCCAATTCCTTGCCTCTGATAGCCTTACTTCCTTACTGTATAACAAACCCGTACTTTACTATACAGAGGCATTGTCCTCCGGGTAGGCCATCAATTTTATGACCTGCCCCGCTAATCCTGGCCTATTTTGTATAATAATACGGTCCTGGATCACAAACCCCAATCTTCGTGCCGCAATAGTGAAGCCATCCAGTCTTACTTTTAGCAATAACTGGAGCTTATGCACTGTGACTAGCGCTATCAGCATTCCATTTCTAGTTAGTTATCGAGATTTAATGCTGTAGCCGGCGACCAATTCCTTAGCAAGATCAAAGCCACACTTACATTCCAAATATAGTTATCTTACTGTTTCTTGCCATTAATAACTTGACAATGCACTTTCGGCATTATTCACAGTGCTGAAACACAGTCCTCCATATTGCAGGCTGGTAAGCAACTGTAGTACCCCCGGAACATCCTTATTTCTGTGGTCCACAAAGTTATCATGGCAGTAATTAGTCCATTTTAATATGACCTAAATACTGTTATAGAGTAGACCTTCTTCGTGCTGGTGTGATCATGTCCACAGTTCTTTTGATAGCCCCATGTCCCATAGCGGTGTTTTAGAGTCTACAACCTACTAAATCAATATTTTCTATGACATGGATAGCTATCCTCAGTTACTGGATGCACCAGCAACTTAGGACTATGTCTTACCGTTATACATAGTTCCAGCACCATGTCCTGTACCCCGGAAAACCATAGGTGGGTAAGCCAATCAGGTACTAAGACATCCCCAATGCCGATTCCTGTTGAATGTCCCTTCGTACCCCAAATTTATAAAATAGACATGGAGGTAATACATAAATGAAAAACCCCTCCCCTAGTGCAGTGAAACAGCATCTGTAGCTTCTGCCTCAAGATCTGGTATCAATGATACATACCTCGGTAACTGGTGATTTAACCCCGGATACAATTCTAATATCCGGCTTTACCTACTTTACTGATTTTAGCAAATACCATCTATCCAACTTCCATTTAGTACTTCCAATAATTTTTCGTGGCCTGGTGTCTGCCACTGATTTAGTATCCCTGGTAGATACGTAGCCCATAACCAAATATTCCTTTGGACACACCATTCCCAAGTTTAATTTGCCAATTCGTCACCAGCTGGTGATATCTTTCCACCCATATGACTTAAATATGCCATCACCGAGGTATTATCTATCTACCATCTACCATGCTGCAGTTTCATTCCTGAGCAATAAGATTTTTGCCCATGAAATGCACTTAACATTTCTAACCCTTAGTGTTATGTAGGTTAGCTTCTTATATATTCCATCTCCCCCATAGCTCGAGATGGTATCAGTTGTACCATAACCAATTGCACTGGCATCTGTTTGTAATAGCACAGCCGAGTTGACCTCTGTGGCTTTCCATATTAGTAAGTCATTAACATATTAAATGTGTTAATGGTGTCAATTTTGACTTAAGTGGATGGACAATGCATCCCAGCTGCACAAACAATTGATTAGTGGCAACCACTGCCTAACATGCCGATTCCTAAGTTATTCCCACAATAAGGATATCATCCAACTATACCATAATTCTATGATTTTGGTGTTGCAGCAGTCCCAACACTGGTTTAAAATTTTTCACCCAGTTTGATATAGAATAGCAAGGATCTTAACTTAATACTTCCCATAGACTAGCCTGCTGCACACTAAATCTTTGCACTGCTAAACATATCCATTTTTAAAATGAATATATTGCACAACATTGTGAAGTATTGATAATCCATAACAATACGGCATCCCCCATCTTTCTTATTTCTAATAAAGATGTTTGAGACAAATCCTGTTGTTCAGGTTTAGTTTATTTCATACCAGCATGTATATCTATCCGGTTATGTACTGGAGGGTTTTGTTCGTGTAGAACTCTATCAGATATCCCTTAAAACTGCTAAGGATATATCTGTCCATGGACATATTACACCAAGCATCAACATGAAGTTGCAATATCCCCCCAACTTCCGTGCTCCCTATTAATACTGGAGCCACAAATTCACCTACCTCCATGGTTATTGGTGGTAACCAAGTTATTTTTCCTTGGTTTCATATGCGGTTGTGGAGAGCCTAAAGGTTAATGTTAGTTTGCATCTCCACAGTGGTCGTCCCGGCCAAACCCTAAACAGGACGCTGCTGCTGGGTACCTCTGCCCAATTCTTTGTAGTATAATTACAAAAACACACTACCTCTCTTAGGATGCACATAAGGTTAATGTCTTCCCCAGAAATCCTTTGGATGCTTTAATCAGCCCCAACGTCAAGCCACCACGCCAATTCTTTACCCGTTTAGACAGGTCTCCCCCCCCCCCCCCCCCCCCCGGGCCCCCCCCCCCCCCCCAAATAACGGGGTCTATAGCCCTTTGCTCACATAGTATAGTGAAGTAGGGTCTAGAGCTAGCTGAATGGCCCTTCAACTACACATTTCAAAAATAGTGCTAATGGCATCCTTAAGGTCACTAATTTTGTACACCTTTTTTAAAAACATGCGGGCCAAAGCTGTATGCCCGCCATGAGACCTTTCAGAGTATTACGGCCTTCCCAACACGTCTGCAAATGCACCTGTAACCATGGCTACATTGAGAGCACCACAATATTCCCGGGGTATAGCAACCTTGCCAACACTTCAGCAAACTATTAGCTTGAAGTTAATGGGTGGACTCACAGTCCTTCAATACTCACAGCCATCCTCTCGAAATCATTCTCCGTGAGTTCTGCTGGCAGTACTGCTCCTTATGTTCGGCAGGTTGTTTTCCCCCCCTTCAATAGGGGACAGTGGCTCCATCACCTGCTCAGGCTTTACCCCGTCAGACCTTCCATACCCTCCTCAGAGGCGTCCGACATTTCATGCAGCCCATATGGGAAACTGCTGTGGGACTTATATTATTTGCCCACTGTGGCTACCTCCAATCCCGGAGCCTGCCAATATGGAGAATTTTACTCCAGCAAACCGCTCCAGCCGACTTACATGCTCTCGGGCACTAGTCGTCGTGGGTGCTTAATATATGGGACCGCTCCTGCCGACCTTGGTGCTCTCGGACACTAGTCGCACGCGGTATATCCCACAGCCCGTCCCCATGCCTACGGGCACTGGACCGTTCCCCATGGTCCTGGTCCTCACGGGCACCTCTACCCATTTAGGGTGAAGTTTGGCACTCGCTCCCATCTGGGAGATGCTGGTGCCGACATTTATTGCTGGCTGCTGCTGGTCATTAAACAACAGCCCTTCAGCTCTATACTGACATTAGTAGCTGGCTCCCTGCTGTTCAGCATCACACCAGTAACGACCTGTGGCTGAGCCCTGACGTCCTTAGCTGGCTCCCTGCTGTTCAGCAACACACCAGTCTCTTCAGAATACAGCAAGCACGTCTGGAAAAAGCACCAAAAAGGTAAGGGAAATTTGTTCTTACCTGTACTGGTTTTCAGCCTGCCGTTTTCGGAGGAACGTCCTTCCTCCCGCAGCCCCACCGACCCCGTAGCGCTGGTCCATGGGCTGCTGTCCCCAATGTCGGCTCTCTCTCTCCCCGGGTGGTGCAGCTGCTTCAATCAGCTGCGGAGCGCCTAACGACTGCATCTAAAAATAGACCCGACTTGGTCTAGAAACTCCCCGGGCCGTGTAGCTTTGTTTCCTGCCCGGCAACAGTCAAATCTTGCCGGTGCGGGGAGCGCCGTCGGGCACAGCTGTTCTGTGCTAAAAATAGCCGTTTGGGAATCCCCTCCAGAGGATTCGCGGTAACTGCTGGTGCTGGTTCTGGCTGCAATATTTCTGCAGTCTCCTCTCCAGCTCCTGCAGCTTCTTGTATTTCCTACCTGCAAGGTAAGTGGAAAAATTTTGGCAGTCTCTTACCTGCTTCTTTGCCTTTCTCTCTAGGGAGACGTCGTCTCCCACGTCTGACTCGTTCAATGCGTGTATGCGATATATGACACGCATGCGCAGTAGCGGGCTTCTTTCATGGAGTCCCTCACGTGACTCCGAAGTAAAATTTAGTGTCAATCTTGGCCAATTCACGTCTCATACCCTCAAAGTTACCTTTCTTTAAGTTCAGAACCATTGTTTCTGAATTAACAATGTCACTCTCCATCCTAATGAAGAACTCAACCATATTATGGTCACTGTTGCCCAAGGGGGCACGTACAACAAGACTGCTAACTAACCCTTCCTCATTCCTCAATACCCAGTCTATAATAGCCAGCTCTCGTTGGTTCCTCTACATGTTGATTTAGATAACTATCCCGCATACATTCCAAGAAATCCTCTTCCTCAGCACCCCCTGCCAATTTGATTCACCCAATCTATATGTAGATTGAAGTCACCCATTATAACTGTTTTGCCTTTGTCGCACGCATTTCTAATTTCCTCTTTGATACCATCTCCAACTTCACTACTACTGTTAGGTGGCCTGTACACAACACCCACCAGCATTTTCTGCCCCTTAGTGTTTCACAGCTCTACCCATACCGATTCCACATCCTCCAAACTAATGTCCTTCCTTTCCATTGCATTAATCTCCTCTCTAATCAGCAACGCTACCCCACCTCCTTTTCCTTTCTCTCTATCCCTCCTGAATATTGAATATCCCTGGATGTTCAGCTCCCAGCCTCGGTCACCCTGGAGCCATGTCTCCGTGATCCCAACTATATTATAGTCATTAATAGCTATCTGCACATTCAACTCATCCACCTTATTACAAATGCTCCTTGCATTGAGACACAAAGCCTTCAGGCTTGTTTTTTACAACACTCTTACCCCTTATACAATTATGTTGAAAAGTGGCCCTTTTTGATTTTTGCCCTGGTTTTGGCTGCCTGCCACTTTTACTTTTCACCTTGCTACCTATTGCTTCTACCCTAATTTTACACCCCTCTGTCTCTACGCTCACACATTTAAGAAACCCTTTCCCTTTAACTCCATCCTCCACTATCCCATTCGACACCCCACCCCCCTTATTCAGTTTAAAACCACCCGTGTAGCAGTGGCAAACCTGCCTGCCAGAATGCTGGTCCCACACCTGTTAAGATGCAATCCGTCCCTTTTGTACAGTTCCCCCTTACCCCAAAACAGATCCCAGTGATCTAAGAATCTAAATCCCTGCCCCGTGCACCAGTTCCTCAGCCACACGTTCAGGTCCCATATCTCCCTGTTCCTGCTCTCGCCAGCACGAGGAACTGGAAGCAAACCGGAGATAACAACCCTGGAGGTCCTGCTTTTCAGCATATGTCCGAGCTCTCTAAAGTCACGCTGCAGAATATTCATCCCATTCTTTCCGACATCGTTTGTGCCGACATGCACTACCACTTCCGGATGTTCACCTTCGCCCTTGAGGATTTTTTGCACTCTGCCTGCGACATCCTGGATCCTGGCACCGGGAAGGCAGCACACCATCCTCGCATCCCGTCTGTTGCCGCAGAAACCCCTGTCCGTACCTCTCACAATGGAGTCTCCCACTACAATGGCGTTGCCTGCCTTAGGCCTTTTTGGTTTTGGCTCAACAGCCCTATTCGCACCGCAAGCCAGTCCGCCGCTCAGTGTAAACACGTCTTCTGTCCCAACAGCTTCTAAGCAGGTGAACCTGTTCACAAGAGGTACACCACCCAGGGACGTTGGCATTCCATGCTTCCCTCCCTTTCTCACTGTCTCCCACCTCCTCTCTCCCAGTACCTTAGGTGTAACAATCATACTGTAGGACTTGTCGAGGAACGACTCCGTTTCTCGGACGAACCGGAGATCATCCACTTGCTTCTCCAGTTCCCCAACATGGTCCTTCAGCTCTACCTAGATGCACTTCTCGCATTTGTAGCAGCCAGAGGCACCAGCGGTGTCCTTGACCTCCCACATACTGCAAGCATCGCACTGAATCAGCTGGCCTGACATCCCCTTCTTTCGTCTCTACCTCTCAAGCGTATTGCGTGGTCTCCTCTCCTCAGCAGCCTCCTCGCCGAAGACTCTCGAACCAAAGACTCACACTTTTCTCACAAGGCCGCTCCTCACTGCCGCTCCCCAAGAGCAGTCTTGATTAAATTGACTGACAAATTGCCTGATTTACCAATTTACAAACCAAATTCCTCAGTTTTCAACTGTTTTCCCGGCACTGACCCACTCTCCTCACACTTGGGCTAGAGCCAATCAGTCGTATCTCTTGCTAATCTCCTGCTGCTGTTGCTCCCAAATCTACAGCAGTTCTGAGTAAAGTATGCCGGTCCTTGGCCTCTACTTTTCAACTGTTTTCACCCCTCTGACTCGCTTCTCTCCTCCCACTTGGGCTAGAGCCAATCAGTCGTATCTCTTGCTAATCTCCTGCTGCTGTTGCTCACAAATCTTCTTCTTCGTCTATATAGTCTTTTTTGGCGGTTGGCAAACAACTTTTTTGGTGCATTACCGCCACCAACTGGCATGGAGTGTGGATCAAACAACACCATTACATACACTAATATCCTATATCCTTCCGAACAAATTGGTTACCCTAAGAAAAAGCAACAGGATTTGATAGCATTTATTTGAACTCCCTTGCAAAATATCTACCAAATCAAATTGTACTCCTTCTTTTCTGAACTGCTCACTCATCCGTTCTCTCTCCTCCTCATACCTCTCACAATGTACAATGACATGCTCTATCGTTTCCTCTTGCCCACAGTATTCACATCTGCCTTGATTATGCTTGCCCATTACAAAAAGTGTACTGTTCAGACCAGTGTGTCCAAATCTAATTCTTGAAATCACTGTCTCCTCTTTGTTCTTTCCTGCACATCTCATCTCTCCCACTTTCCTCTGGACTCTGTAGAACCACCGTCCTTTCCGCTCTTCCTCCCATTGCTTTTGTCATCTTTCCTTCAGTCTTTGCTTAATAATGTATTTGATTTCAGTTTTACCTATGTTAATACTTAAATCAATCTTACTTCTTTTTGATACCTCTTTTGCTACCTTATCTGCCATTTTGTTTCCTCTAATGCCAATGTGTGCTGGTACCCATAAAAATATGACTGTAAGCCCCATCATTTGAATTCTGAATAGTGTTTGTTGTATTTGTAAATCTGTATCAAAATGTCTGGTCTACTGTCTGAATGACTGTGCTGTAAACTCTTTATTGCTAAACTCGAATCTGAACAAATAACTGTCCTTAAAGGCCTATTATCCTCGACCCACTGTACTGCTAACCACATTGCAATCATTTCACCTGTGTATACTGAGACCTCATTATTGATCCTCTTCCCTACTTTGATGTGAAATTCTGGTACAATAAATGCTACTCCTACTTTATCTACTGAATCTTTTGATGCATCTGTATAAATTTGGACAAAACTGTAGTATCTGTCAATGTATTCCTGTATGATGACTGAATTATACATATGCTGTTTATCCTTGTTTTTTCTGTTCTAATATTGTAAAGTCTACTGTTGCATCTGGAAGTATCCAAGGTGGAATTGAAGGTAATGGAATTGTTGGAACCACATTTAATTGTGCTATGCTGATTTGTAATGCTCTCTGGGTCACTGTCCACCCAAAACTTTTTGTTTCCCTTCTCTCCTTTTCCCAGCATGGTTTGACAGTAACTTGTGCTGGGTGTTCTTGACTGTGGCCCTGTAGGTTAATCCAGTAATTCAATGAAAGCTGTATCCTTCTCATCTCTAGAGGCATCTCCCCCATTTCAACCTGTAATGCTGCTGTTGGAGTTGTTTTTATTGCACCTGTACATATTCTCAATGCCCGATATTGAATGTTGTCTATTTTCTTAAGAGAAGTACTTGATGCGGACCCATATACAACACAACCATAATCTAACACAGATCTAATTAACCCAGTGTATATAGCCTTCAAAGCTGTTCTATCTGCCCCCCAATCACATCCAACTAAACATCTCGTTACATTAAGTATCTTCTTACATTTGTCCACTACTTTCTGAATATGAACCATCCATATAATCCTCTCATCAAACCATAAACCAAAAAAATTATAGTATTTTACTCTCCAATTCCTGGTTATATAATTTTAGTTTTACCTTACTATCAATTTTCTTCCTAGTAAAAAACATTATCTTTGTCTTTTCCACAGAAAATTTGAATCCCCATTTATATGACCACTCTTGTATCTTTATTATAGCCCTCTGTAGTTTCTGCACAATAAACTTCACATTTCTCCCCCTTTTCCAGATTGCCCCATCATCCGCAAACAGTGAAACTCCCATTTCATTTACAATTTCTTCATATACATCATTTATCATTACTAAAAATAGTAAAGGACTTATTATGCTCCCTTGAGGTGTTCCATTTTCAATATCTAATGTTCCTGAGTATTGATTTCCAACTCGTACTTGTATTGACCTCCCAAATAAAAAATCCTTAATCCATTTAAATATACGACCTTTAATCCCCAATTTACCTAGTTTCACTAATAACCCTTCTCCCCACATCATATCATATGCTTTCTCAATATCAAAAAATACAGCTACTACACTTTCTCTGTTAATTTGTGCTCTCCTAATTTCATGTTCTAAACATATAGCTGGATCCATGGTGTTTCTCTCCTTCCTAAAACCACTCTGGTAATTGGATAAATATCCTTTATTTTCTACATAATATGTTAACCTTTCATTTACCATTTTTTCCATTACTTTACATATGTTGGATGTTAATGCAATAGGCCTATAATTCCCTGGTTTGTCAGATCTTTACCTTGTTTTCCTATTGGGATTACTACTGCCTCCTTCCAGCTTTGCGGTAATTTCCCACCCTCCCACACTTTATTATAAAATTCCAACTAAAAATCCTTGGATGTTTCACTGAGATGGTTTAACATGGTGTAACAAATCTGATCTTTACCTGGTGCTGACATCTTGGTTTTTCTAAGAGCTCGGTTGAATTCTGTCTTTGTGAATGGTTTGTTAAAAACATCGTTAGTGTCTTCCTCATATCGTATTAACTGTATATTCTGCTCCCAAATCTACAGCAATTCTGAGTAAAGTATGCCTATCCTTGGCCTCTACTTTTCAAGTGTTTTCACCCCTCTGCGAAGAGGGGAGGGAGGGAGGGGGGAGAATGAGGGCAGAGGGAGAGAGGGAGAGGGGGGGGGAGGGGGGGGGGGGGGGGGGGGGGGGGGGGAAGAGGGGAGGGGAGCGGCCTGGGAGGAACGGGGTGGAGGAGCAGGACAGAAGCGGATAGCTACGGCCGGACGAAGTCGGGTGTGTATGGCTGGGCCTCGTAACTCGCAGCTCTGGCTGCGCATTGAAAAGTCTGAGCGCAGGCCGCGAGAAGAAAGTTCTTCATCATTGCCGGATGAAGAATAAAAGAATGCAGACGTAATGCAGGAAAATGGGACTCGTATAAAAGGGCAAAATGTTGGTATAGACGTGATGGGCCAAAGGGTCAGTTTGTGTGTTTTGCCTTGTGATGAACTTATGCTGTACAGCCAATCACTATCACATTAGCCTGTATTACTGTAACCCTTAATGGTAATAGTGCATGATTGCTTGCACCACACGTAATGTCCATCAATAAATAATTGGATATGCGCAACTACAAAATGCAAATTTTAAACATCTGGATTTGTTTTGTTGATATGTCTTCAACCTGAGACAGTAACTGTTTCTCTTAACATAGATGCTCTTGACCTGCCAAGTGTTTCCAGCATTTTCTGTTTTTGCTGAAAGTGCTGAAATTCAAGATATTTTGCTTTTGATTTTGTTTTGAGAATCCACGTTGGGTTAGAAGTGAGTTTCAAATGTCCTGACATGTTTTCTGTGATTTCAGAGCAAAGAAGAAAGGATTATTCAACTAGAAACGGAAAATGCTCTTCTTCATCTTAAACTGGCAAAAGTAATGCTTTCTTTAATATAAAGTAATAAAAAAGAAAATTTTCAAACAGGTTGCTTTCCTCTTGTGGGGAGACAAGCATCCGTTGAATGGCTGAAATATTCTCCAGAGAGCATTGTGTATAAAAGTGTACTCATTAATGAGAAGAGAGCATTGCACATTGTTCCGGAAATTTCTCAAGTTTGAAATCTCATTCATGTAATGACTATTGCAATATTATGTGTCACACAGACAAACAGTGCCCATAATGTTTGGGACAAAGACCCATCATATATTTATTTGCCTCAGTACTCCACAATTTGAGATTTGTAATAGAAAAAAAATCACATGAGGGTAAAGTATGCATTGTCTGATTTTATTAAAGGGTATTTTTATCCATTTTGGTTAAATCGTTGTAGCAGCCGATTTTTATATCGTTCGAGAAATTAACCCTCTTGCCGCTAAATGGATGAGCACGATTAAGGGGAATGTCTTCGAAATGCATGCGAGCTCACCCACAGAGACCATCAGAATTTCTTCAAAGATAAGTCTTCCAAAACACAGTCTTTTGATGAATAAATGCTTTATTGGTGATAGAAAACAGTAAGATACATCCAGATTTCTTGCAACACGTTACTACTATCTTCATCGAACTCCAACATATTACTTTAAATATTAGAAAACTCCTTGTGACTCTGTTACACTTTGCATGGTCGAAGGGTAAACCTTCTCCACGGTCTCTCCAAACTAATCTAAAACCTAAACTTCTGCGCAAGCTACATAGCCCAAAACATGCCCAAAAATACGTCATAAATCCCACCCACAATATAACGGGTAGTCTAAAATTTAAAGGCCCATGCCATCAACAATGACATGCAAAACAAGTCAAATGGCCACTACAATCGTGTAGAAATTACAGCTGTGTTTATACATAGTCCCCCCCATTTCAGGACACAACAATGTAATGTAAATAAAAGTAGTTATGTTTAGTATTTAGTTGCATATCCTTTACATGCAATGATTGTTTGAAGTCTGCAATAAATGAGCGGTATTTCGAAAAATGCAAGGAATCGTGGGATTTGTCAAAGGTCGAACAGTATAATAAAAATCGAACGAAGCTCTGTAGATTCAGCGCGTATAGTTTGGGTCTGATTTTTTGTCTTTTTTCAGTGGGAGATGGGGGGGGGGGAGATTGGACCGGCTCTCATCCGTAGCCGGAGACGTCCGGACTGACGGGACACCGGCCCCCAGGCCCACCGCCAGCATGAAGAAGCACCAACCTCAGCTCAACTCTGCCTCTCCCGCCGGGCCATCCGACAGCCCCGTCCGACGACACCAGTGGCCCCAGGCCCACAGCGAGCACGGAGAACCCATAGTCTGTGCGGAGAACCCACAGTCAGCACGGAGAACCCACAGGCCCACAGCCAGCATGCAGAACCCACACCCAGCGCGGAGAACCCACAGACCCACAGCCAGGGCCAACTCCAGCCCAACTCCTCTCCAACGTCCGATCGGCCGCTACGGTGACAAGTGCCAGTTCGCCCACCGCCTGGCCGAGCTGCACTCCCTCAGCCGCCAGCCCAAGTACAAGACGTACCTTGCACACCACCGGCTTCTGCCCCTATGGTGCCTGCTACCACTTCATCCACAACCCTGCTCCAGAGCGCCAGCCTGGGCTCAGCCTCCTCCGGACCAGCGCTCGACTGTTCAGCCCTGACGAGTTGGGGCTGGGCAAGGGAGGGGGAGGAGGTTGCTGCTGCAGCCAGCACCACCAACAGCACCAGCGGGCGCCTGGTCTGCCCATGGGCGGCAGGAGCCCGCCCGCAGACTCTCTCCGACCAGGACGACTCCAGCAACAGCGGCTCTGAGTCGCCCATCTTCGAGCAGAGCTGGCGGCTGCCCATCTTCAGCAGGTTCTCGGTGTCGGACTGAGGTGAGGGGAGTGGAGGTGGAGGGCTGCCGGACAACCCGACAGGACAGGCAGAGCCGAGCTGGAGCCAGCGGCTGCAGCGGCGGCTGCTAGTCCAGGGCCGCCCCGCCAGCCCAGGGCCACCCCGGACAGGGGCGGGACACCGGGGAAGGGATGGGGATGGTCTAGCAGCAACTCAACAGCAGTCGCAGCGACGAAGAGCCGATCCCGACCACGAACGAAACGCAAGCCTGCGCACAATGCAGCACCACTGCTGCCGAGACTGTTATATGTAGTGACCTATGACCAGGGCATGCGCAGTCGGAATACTGAACTCGCTTATTCATGGGCATCACCAGTTGCTGGGTGTCTTCTCTGGTGATGCTGTGCCAGGCCTGTATTGCAGCCATATTTAGCTTATGCTTGTTTTGGGGGCTAGTCCCCTTGTTTTCTCTTTAGCATATAAAAGGCATGCTTAATTGGGTTCAAATCGGGTGATTTATTTGGCCACTGAAGAATTGACCATTTTTTAGCTTTGAAAAACTCCTTTGGTGCTTTAGCAGTATGTTTGGGATCATTGTCTTGCTGTAGTGAGCCGCCAGCCAATGAGCTTTGAGGCATTTGTTTGAACTTGAGCAGATAGGATATGTATATACATTCAGAATTCATTATTCTACCATCAGCAGTTGTATCATCAATTAAGATAAGTGAGCCAGTACCTTCAGCAGCCATACAATACAATACCATTTATTTGTCATTGGAACCTCACATGAGGTTCAAACGAAATTTGGTTTCTGCAGTCATACAAGAAAAGAACCAAGACACCACCAACACAATTTACACAAACATCCATCACAGCGAATCTCCCCCTCACTGTGATGGAAGGCAAAGTCTTGTCCCTCCCCTGTTCTCCATTCTTCTCCCGATGTAAAAGTCAAAGCCCCCGGCGGGCGCTAACACGTCTGCGGCCATTTAAAGCCGCGCCGGGCGATGTAAGGCCCCGCTCCAGGTCACTTTCAACCCCGCAATTCGGGCGCGAGAAGTCACCGTTGCCGGTGCCCCGCAGAGCAGTCTCCCACCGGGGACCCGCGACTTCCCGGTGTCTCCATCCACCGGAGTCGGGTCGCAGCCGCGTGCCACCGCAGCTCTCCACGCTCCGAACTCTCCATGCTCCGAAGCGGGCCAGCTCCACGATGGTAAATCCGCAGCTCCGCGGGCTCTGTGACTTGAGTCCCCAGGTCGTTCCGGTTGGAGGCCGCTCCACAGTGCTAGGCCCCAACGACAACGGAGACCCGACAGGAGAAAGGTCGGGTCCCCGTGCAGGGAAGAGATTTAAAAGTTTCCCCCCTGCCCCCCACACATACACATTTAAAAGCCCACTACAAACTATACCCTCAACGGGACAAAAAAATAAAAAATGGCAAGACAGACTGCAGAGGCCGCTGCGACGTTGGTCGAGCCGCCGACCCACTACAGCACAGGCCATAACACCTTCTTTGCAAACTGTAACCTAGCCATCCTATTTTTGTGGTTAACTAATGGTTTGCATCTTGCAGTGTAGCCTCTGTACTTCTGTTCATTAAGTCTTCTGCAGACAGTGGACATTGACAAATCCACACCTGACTCCTAAAGAGTGTTTCTGATCTGTCGGACAGGTGTTTGGGGATTTTGCTTTATTATAGAGAGAATTCTTCTGTCATCAGATGTGGAGATCTTCCTTGACCTGCCAGTCCCTTTGTGATTAGTAAGCTCACCTGTGCTCTTTTTCTTTTAATGATGTTCCAAAAAAGTTGATTTCGGTAAGCCTAAGGTTTGGCTGATATCTCTAATAGTTTTATTCTTGTTTTTCAGTCTCATATTGGCTTATTTGACTTTCATTGGCACAACTTTGGTCTTCATGTTGATTATTCAGCAATAAAAGTTTCCAAAGGTGATGGAAAAATTGGAGGAAAGACGAGGTGCTGCAAGCTCTCATACCTGCATAAAGGAGGCATTTAAACACATCTTAGCAATTACAAACACTTGTGAAGCCATGTGTCCCAAACATTATAGTGCCCTGAAATGGGAGAGACTATGTATAAACACAGCTGTGATTTCTCATGTTAAAACTAAAATGTATAAAAATACCCTCTAAAAAAATCTGACATTGCACTTTAACAACATGTGATTTTTTTTCTATTACAAATCTCAATTATGGAGTACAGAGACAAATAAATAAATAATGGGTCTTTGTCCCAAATATTATGGAGTGGACTGTAAATTGGTTGCATAAAAGTAACTGGATAACTTGTTAGTAACAATGAAAGGGTGTCCTTGTACACCGGTCACTGAAAGTTGGCTTACAGGTATAGCGGGCAGTGAAGAAAGCTAATGGAATGTTGGCCTTCATAACAAGAGGATTTCAGTATAGGACTAAAGAGGTTCTGGCTGGCAAACAGTAGGAGTAAACGGGTCCTTTTCACAATGGCAGGCAGTGACTAGTGGGGTACCGCAAGGCTCAGTGCTGGGACCCCAGCTATTTACAATATATATTAATGATCTGGATGAGGGAATTGAAGGCAATATCTCCAAGTTTGCGGATGACACTAAGCTGGGGGGCAGTGTTAGCTGTGAGGAGGATGCTAGGAGACTGCAAGGTGACTTGGATAGGCTGGGTGACTGGGCAAATGTTTGGCAGATGCAGTATAATGTGGATAAATGTGAGGTTATCCATTTTGGTGGCAAAAACGGGAAAGCAGACTATTATCTAAATGGTGGCCGTTTGGGAAAGGGGGAGATGCAGCGAGACCTGGGTGTCATGGTACACCAGTCATTGAAGGTACAAAATTCTTAAGGGGTTGAACAGGCTAGATGCAGGAAGATTGTTCCCGATGTTGGGGAAGTCCAGGCCAAGGGGTCACAGCTTAAGGATAAGGGGGAAATCCTGTAAAACCGAGATGAGAAGAACTTTTTTCACACAGAGAGTGGTAAATCTCTGGAACTCTCTGCCACAGAGGGTAGTTGAGGCCAGTTCATTGGCTATATTTAAGAGGGAGTTAGATGTGGCCCTTGTGGCTAAGGGGATCAGAGGGTATGGAGAGAAGGCTGGTACGGGATACTGAGTTGGATGATCAGCCATGTTCATATTGAATGGCGGTGCAGGCTCGAAGGGCCAAATGGCCTACTCCTGCACCTAATTTCTATGTTTCTATGTTCTTCTGCAGTTGTATAGGGGTCTGGTGAGACCACATCTGGAGTATTGTGTACAGATTTGGTCTAATTTGAGGAAGGACATCCTTGTGATTGAAATGAAATGAAATGAAATGAAATGAAATGATTGAAATGATTCAATTTATTGTCATTGTCAGTGTACAGTACAGAGACAACGAAATGCATTTTTAGCATCTCCCTTGAAAGGGAGACACAGGGCGTCGCGGTGTGCCCGCGCCTGCCGCCGTAACATTCCATTACAGGCAAAGGTGGGTGAAGTGTCTTGCCCAAGGACACAACGACAGTATGCACTCCAAGCGGGATTTGAACCGGCTACCTTCCGGTCGCCAGCCGAACTCTTAGCCCATTGTGCTATCTGTCGTCCCATAAGTAGTGCAGCATAGGTTCACGAGATTGATCCCTGGGATGGCGGGACTGTCATGAGGAAAGATTGAAAAGACTAGGCTTGTATTCACTGGAGTTTAGAAGATTGAGGGGGGTCTTATAGAAACATATAAAATTATAAAAGGACTGGACAAGCTAGATGCAGGAAAAATGTTCCCAATTTTGGGCGAGTCCAGAACCAGGGTCTTAGAATAAAGGGGAGGCCATTTAAGACTGAGGTGAGAAAAACCTTTTTCACCCAGAGAGTTTATGGAATTCCCTGCCACAGAGGGCAGTGGAGGCCAAGTCACTGGATGGATTTAAGAGAGAGTTAGATAGAGCTCTAGGGGCTAGGGGAGTCAAAGGATATGGGGAGAAGGCAGGCACGGGTTATTGATAGGGGACGATCAGCCATGATCACAATGAATGGTGGTGCTGGCTCGAAGGGCCGAATGGCCTTCTCCTGCACCTATTTTCTATGTTTCTAATAGAAAATAGTTAACATTTCTTTGTTTTAATCATAAACTACTCATTTAAAATATGATTTCAGTCACATGTCTGTTTTATTTACAGTAACTTGCAAAGCATGTATTTGTGTATTGATAATCACTTGAAAAACAGACTACCTTCCCCATGACTTCCCCATATTATAATTTATAATCTTTTTTTAGATATCAATTGCATTGAGCAATTTGTACCCTTGGGTAATGTGCAATGAAAGGAGAAAATGTAAATTGAATAAATTCCACGTATATACTGACCATGCAACTGTTAATCTATTTACACAGTGTTGTGGCTCAGTAAAAGACAGTAGAGAAGAGGCAAAGTATTTACGCAGGCAGTTAGAGGAAATGCAGATAATTCAGAAAAATGCTAGCAATCAGCTGTTTGCAGCAGTGAAGGTAAAAGCTGTTCTGGTTAGGTAATTTACTTGTCATTTTGCATCCTAATCTGATGGGTTCACACTTTGTACATTATTGAACATCATATTTCTTTTTTTTAATGGGGAATTATTGGCACCAGTACACATAAAATAATTGTACATATGAGGTACAGGTTTTTAAGAGGGAACTGCAGATGCGGGAAAAACGAAGGTAGACAAAAGTGCTGGAGAAACTCAGCGGGTGCAGCAGCATCTATGGAGCGAAGGAAATAGGCAACGTTTCGAGCCGAAACCCTTCTTCAGACTGATGTGAGGGGGGGGGGGCGGGGAGAAAAAAGGAGCAAGGAAGAGGAGGAGCCCGAGGGCTGAGGGAGAGCTGAGAAGGGGAGGAGACGGCAAAGGCTACCGGAAATTGGAGAAGTCAATGTTTAAGCCGCTAGGGTGCAAACTGCCCAAGCGGAATATGAGGTGCTGCTCCTCCAATTTCTGGTGGTACTACCATGAAGGAGGTCAAGGACAGAAAGGTCAGATTTGGAATGGGATTTGGAGGGGGAGTTGAAGCGCTGAACCACAGGGAGATCAGGTTCATTAATGTGGACTGAGCGGAGGTGTTTGGCGAAGATTGCAAATCAGTTCCAATATACGCACCATGATTTTTAGTTACTTCTGAAGGTGGCAGACTTGTCTTTCGTTGCTGAGCAATAGAATATAGAAGCAGATAAATGATACTAGAATTATATACCACACTGAGGCCACAACTTTAGTGATCCGAATCAGAAGCCATGGATGAACAGCGAGGTCAGGCTACTGCTGAAAGCACGGGACACCGCTTTCAGGTCAGGCGATGCTCGAGCCTACAGTTCATCCAGGGCTAACCTGAAGAGGGGCATCAGGAAGGCCAAGCACTGCCATAAGCTCAGGATTGAGGAGCACTTCAACAACAACTCCGACCCCCGACGCATGTGGCAAGGCATCCAGGCCATCACGGACTACAGACCCTCCAACATCACCCCCACATCCAGCGACGCCTCCTTCCTTGAGGAGCTGAATCACTTCTATGGCCGCTTCGACAGGGACAATCTAGAGACAGCCATCAAGGCTGTGCTACCTGCCGATCACCAACCCCTCACACTCACCCCCCTACGACGTGTACGTGGCACTGAGTAGGACTAATGCACGTAAGGCTGCTGGCCCTGACGGCATCCCCGGGCGCGTGCTCAGTGCCTGTGCTGCGCAGCTGACAGACGTCTGGACTGACATCTTCAACCTGTCACTTGCCCAAGCAGTTGTCCCCACTTGCCTTAAAGCCACCTCCATCGTGCCAGTGCCAAAACACTCCACTGCGGCAAGCCTCAACGACTTCCGCCCAGTTGCACTTACCCCCATCATCACCAAGTGCTTCGAGAGGCTGGTCCTGGCACACCTCAAAAGCTGCCTACCCCCCACACTGGATCCCTATCAGTTTGCCTATCGCAAGAACAGGAGTACGGAGGATGCCATCTCAACGGCACTTCACTCCGCCCTCTCCCACCTTGACAACAGAGACACTTATGTAAGAATGCTGTTCATCGATTACAGCTCAGCATTCAACACCATTATTCCATCAAAACTGATCACCAAACTCGGTAACCTGGGCATCGACCCCTCCCTCTGCAACTGGATACTGGACTTTCTAACCAACAGACCCCAGTCTGTGAGGTTAGACAAGCACACCTCTTCAACCCTCACCCTGAACACCGGCGTCCTCAGGGCTGTGTGCTGAGCCCCCTCCTCTACTCCCTCTTCACCTATGACTGCACACCTGTACATGGTACTAACACCATCATCAAGTATGCAGATGATACAACGGTGATTGGCCTCATCAGCAACAACGATGAGCTGGCCTACAGGGAGGAGGTCCAGCACTTAGCAGCATGGTGCGCTGACAACAACCTGGCCCTTAACTCCAAGAAGACCAAGGAGCTCATTGTAGACTTCAGGAAGTCCAGAGGCGGCACGCACACCCCCATCCACATTAACGGGACGGAGGTGGAACGTGTTTCTAGCTTCAGGTTCCTGGGAGTCAACATCTCCGATGACCTCTCTTGGACCCACAACACCTCTACTCTGATCAAGAAGGCTCATCAGCGTCTCTTCTTCCTGAGAAGACTGAAGAAGGTCCATCTGTCTCCTCAGATCCTGGTGAACTTCTACCGCTGCACCATCGAGAGCATCCTTACCAACTGCATCACAGTATGGTATGGCAACTGCTCTGTCTCCGACCGGAAGGCATTGCAGAGGGTGGTGAAAATTGCCCAACGCATCACCGGTTCCACGCTCCCCTCCATTGAGTCTGTCCAAAGCAAGCGCTGTCTGCGGAGGGCGCTCAGCATCGCCAAGGACTGCTCTCACCCCAACCATGGACTGTTTACCCTCCTACCATCCGGGAGGCGCTACAGGTCTCTCCGTTGCCGGACCAGCAGGTCGAGGAACAGCTTCTTTCCGGCCGCTGTCACTCTACTAAACAACGTACCTCGGTGACTGCCAATCACCCCCCCCCCCGGACACTTATTATTTATTATTATTTATTCAAATCGTTTGCTATGTCGCTCTTCAAGGGAGATGCTAAATGCATTTCGTTGTCTCTGTACTGTACACTGACAATGACAATTAAAATTGAATCTGAGTCTGAATCTGAATGTACAATTCTGGTAATTATGTTACAGGAAATATATGATTGGAACTGAGAGGGTATTTGTAAGTGTACATGAAGAGCAAGTACATATGGATGAGATCTCCAGGGCTATGCTGGAAAAATGGGTTTGGGGTTTCATTTCAATGAGCAGAATCTAGGCTGAAAACTTACTTCTGTCTTGTAAATATCCCCTGATTCTTTCAGAATTAGTATTTTGTATGGCCAGTATAAAGCTTGGTTCATTGATACCCATTCACAATACTTAAGTTCCAAAATACAATACATCAAAATGGCTTATCTGCACTGTTCCATTTCTACCATGTGTGCTCATAACACAATTTTTGTTTACGTTTTTAAATTGTAAATCTATATGGTTCAACTAGATGCAACAAAGCTATAAATCTAACAAGTGGTATTAACAACTGCTTACTTTGACATCACCAATGGAGAATTGTGCTGAGAAGCTGAGGCCTGTGTAATAACATGCCTAATCGGCCTTATTGCATGGTTGAGGATTACTTTGGAGTTATTGAACGGAGACAGACATCTTACTCAGGCTTCGCTCTTCTCCTGTGACCCAACTTTTCCCCTTTCCCCCAATATTTCCACTCCTTCCCTCTCCTACTTCCTTTGCCCCACTTCACCAATCCGCAGAGCCACTCCTCCACCCACCACTCCACTCTTCTTTTATCCCTCTCTTCCATCCTTTTCTTCCTCTTTCCCCAACTGTCGATTTTCTCTCCCATTCTCTTTCCTCCCCTTCTCTTCTCCCTCCCTCTTGACTTTCCTCCTTCCACACTCTTATCTTTTTGCTTTTTCTCTAAACCCCCCCTCCCCCCACCTCCTTTCTTCCTCACTTCATTTTCCCTCCCTCTTTTCCCCTCTTATTTGGGAACATGAAGCAATAGCTCTTTCTCATTCCACAGATGCTGCCTGGCCTGTTGGGTATTTCCATCATTATGTATTTGTATTCCATATATGTGGTTGAATGTTGGGTCTCTCAAAATGAAATGTAATGTTTTGCACATCATGTTGCTTTGTCGACCTGTAGAACTTACAACATTCTTAAGGGGTTGGACAGGCTAGATGCAGGAAGATTATTCCCGATGTGGGGGAAGTCCAGAACAAGGAGTCACAGTTTAAGGATAAGAGGGAAGTCTTTTAGGAGCGAGATGAGAAAATCATTTTTTGGACAGAGTGGTGAATCTGTGGAATTCTCTGACACAGAAGGTAGTTGAGGCCAGTTCATTGGCTATATTTAAGCCATTTAAGATGTGGCCCTAGTGGCTAAAAAGATCAGGGGGTATGGAGAGAAGGCAGACTGAGTTGGATGATCAGCCATGATCATATTGAATGGCGGTGCAGGCTCGAAGGGCCGAATGGCCTACTCCTGCAAATATTTTCTGTTTCTATTGAAGCATTCCATGTTTCAGGCTGTCTGAAGAAGGGTCCTAACCTGTTTGTCCATTTCTCTCCTCAGTTGCTTTCTGATCTGCTGAATGTCACCAGCCTTGTGTTTTTTGTTTAAGATTCCAGCACCTGCATTTTCTTGAGTCTGCATTGAAGCATTTAATGATTTTCTCCTACCCTCCTACCAAGGCACATTATCTCACATTTATCTGTTGTAATTAATTTGCAATTTAGACACCAGTTTTGAGTGTGTTGCATCTTCATTTTGTTAGAACCCTTCTCAGAGATCAACACTTTAGTGTTAATATGTAATTAGTACATCTCTTCTGTAGAATTGAACTTTCTTCAGAAACGGCTTACATGAAGCCTTTTAGCTTTGTTTTATTGGTTTGATTTTGATACAGATTTTTTTTTGACAATTTTGATGATTAATAAAAATGTGTGATATTTTTAAGATCTCAGAATAACATGATTCTCTCACCATATGTGTTATAATAGCGATGATTTTTGTGTTTTGAAGCTATGATTGCTGGCTTTGTTTTATCTGTTCCATCACAGATGTTGAAGCAAGAGCTAAAATCTCTGCATTCACTATCTAAAGATTTATCTGAGAAGATTCAGGAGAAATACAAAACATCTTTGAAGGAAGTTTTATCTTTCATCGAGAAGCAACATATAAACAACACTGATGTGAATCGTAAGCATCAAAACCACAAGAATTATGATTTGAAAAACTTTTCCTCTCAAAAGATATTTTTCAAATTCTCAAGCTTGACAGGTTTTGGTAATTCTATGTGGTAATTCTACTCCTATCCTTTATGGCCTTATGTCATTGGGCAAAAGAAAAAAGTCATATCCATGTATCTGTAAATGTCCTTTAAATGTTACCCACCTCAACAGTTTGTTCTGTCAGCTCGTCCCATGTACACACATGTGAAAAAGTTGACTTTCAGGTCTCTTTTAAATCTTTTTCCTCTCGGTTTAAATCTATGTCCTCCAGTTCTGGACTTATCCTGGGAAAATATTGTAAACATTCACCTTATCTTTTTGTCATTTTGTATAACTCTATAAACCCCCTTGGCCTCCTATGCTCCAGGTGGCAAACTCTTAGCCAATTCAGTCTGCTCTTCTAACTCAAGCCTTTGATTTCTGGTAACATCCTGATTATTCTTTTTTACTGAACATAATACATAAGTGTGGTCTTCTCACCAATGCCTTGACATGAGTCCCAACTCCCATACTCAATACCTTTATTAAGTAATGAAAGGAAGCATGGCAAACACCTTATTCACCTTCGTGTCTACCTGCGCCTGTACATTCAGGGAACTGCACCTATAACCTTTGGCCTCTTGCCCTATAAGACTCGGGGCCCTATCCTTTACTGTGCAAGTCCTGCCCTGGGTTATCAAAATGCATCACCTCATAATTGTATGATAAATTTCATCAGCTGTTCCATGGCCCATTTTCCTAGTTAATCCAGATCCTATCATAAACTTCGATAACATTATTCGCCGTCTACAATACTACCAATTTTCCTGTCATCTACAAATTTTCTTATCACAATAACTATATTGCCATAAAAATTATTAATATAGATAACAAACAACAGTATAGATTCCTGCAGCACACTGTTGGTCACAATCTCCAATCATAAAAACAACCCTCCACTACCACCCTCTGACTCCTTACGCCCAACCAATTCTGAATCCACTTGGCTACCTCACCCTGGATCCCATGTGATCTAGCCTTCTGACTAGCCTATCATGCAGGACCTTGTCAAAGGGCTTGTTGAAGACAATGTTCACTGCCCTGCCTACCTCTTGGTGACGTCTTAAAATTAATTCCATCAAATTTGTGAGACATGATTTTGCATGCATAACACCATGCTGACTAACTCTAATCAGTCCACGCATATCCAAATGCTGGTAGGTCTTGTCCCCCGGAATCCCCTCCAGTAACTTTCCACTCACAGCCTGTATTTCCTTGACTTGTCCTAAAATAAATATGCAACTATAGCTATCCTCCAGTCTTCCCTTTGCTAAAAATGAAGCCAATATCTGCCAGGTCCCAGCAATTTCTTCCCTAGCTTCCAACAATGTTTGAGGATACATTTTAGGCTTAGGTTTATTATTGTCATGCATACCCAAGGTTCAGGAGGAATGATATTTGCTTATTGTTCTTAAGCCTGATTTTTTTCCCCCTGTGCACACCACTTCCCACCGAGGTTTGCCCAGAATTATTGTGCTTCGTACTGGAGTGTGATCGTTATGCATGCAAAAATGCTCAATCAGAGTTAAAGGGGTGGAGTTGGGGGATTAGAGGCAAAATCTGTCATAAAAATCACTGAGAATAAAATAGTTCCTTCTCTGTGATTACAGAACTCCAGCAACAAGTCCTTCAACTTGAAAAATCCCTTCAGGAAGTTAATGGTAGATATAATGGGGAAAAGCATAAAAGGAAGATGCTTCACAATGCCCTAATTGTAAGTACTATTCTGCATATTCTAGAAGTTCCATTTTTAATACCAAACCTAAAATGTAATTACAATATTACAACAATAATTCCATTGATTTTTTAAAAATTCTAACACATTGCATAAAATTATCTGATGGCGATTTGTTAATCAAATAAAGGCCATTGATTTAATAAAAAACATATTATATAGATTTCTATTTTGCATTGAAATTTCGGATATTTCCAGATATTCTCGTAGATGTAGCCTACTACGGGCTATGTATTTCCAACTCTTTGGCAGTAAAAATAATATTCCAGTGAGGCATTGATCTTTCCTTTTTTTATAAGACAGAGTGATTTAGGCCATTTGGAAGAATGGGCTGAAAGATGGCAGATGGAGTTTAATGCTGATAAATGTGAGGTGCTACACCTTGGCAGGACAAATCAAAATAGGACGTACATGGTAAATGGTAGGGAATTGAAGAATACAGTTGAACAGAGGGATCTGGGAATAACCGTGCATAGTTCCTTGAAGGTGGAATCTCATATAGATAGGGTGGTAAAGAAAGCTTTTGGTATGCTAGCCTTTATAAATCAGAGCATTGAGTATAGAAGCTGGGATGTAATGTTAAAATTGTACAAGGCATTGGTGAGACCAAATCTGGAGTATGGTGTACAATTTTGGTCACCCAATTATAGGAAGGATGTCAACAAAATAGAGAGAGTACAGAGGAGATTTACTAGAATGTTGCCTGGGTTTCAACAACTAAGTTACAGAGAAAGGTTGTATAAGTTAGGTCTTTATTCTCCGGAGCGCAGAAGGTTAAGGGGGTACTTGATAGAGGTCTTTAAAATGATGAGAGGGATAGACAGAGTTAACGTGGACAAGCTTTTCCCTTTGAGAATAGGGAAGATTCAAACAAGCGGACATGACTTCAGAATTAAGGGACAGAGGTTTAGGGGTAACATGAGGGGGAACTTCTTTACTCAGAGAGTGGTAGCGGTGTGGAATGAGCTTCCAGTGGAAGTGGTGGAGGCAGGTTCCATGGTATCATTTAAAAATAAATTGGAAAGGCATATGGATGAGAAGGGAATGGAGGGTTATGGTATGAGTGCAGGCAGGTGGGACTAAGGGAAAATAATTGTTCGGCACGGACTTGTAGGGCCGAGATGGCCTGTTTCCGTGCTGTAATTGTTATATGGTTTGTTATATGGTTATAAGACTGACTATTGCATTTTAATATTCTTTACACATGAGCCCACACATTTCTTTGTGTCTTTACTGTTCTTAACTTTTCACTATTTGAACAATACTGAATCTTTCCTTTTCTGGGCCAAAATGAATGAACCCTGTTGAAATCCAATCCCCACGATTTTTGCCTGCTTAATAAATTTGTCACTGCTGTTTTTTTATGCTGCTAACTTTATGTCACTGACTGATTTTAACGAATCTGTCTTTTTGTCCTCATGCATTCTTTCTTGTACTTTTTCTCTTAACACATGGAGAAGTAGAATGGGATGGAGGAAGGGTGCATGAGGCAGATTCACCTCATCAACTATTATCTTTGTCCATATCCGCAAAAGAATAGATGTTTCAACAGAATCATCACCGCTGTTGAGTATTAACCAGGTCCAACTGTTTGTGCAGTCTGTACAATGTTAATCATAGAAAATGTAACTCCATAATTTATCAAGAAATGCAGTAACTTTCTAACTAAGACTTCTCCAATTCTAACATTAACTTCTCCAATTTCAGGTAGTCCATGCTTTCTCCCTCCTTCCCCTCCCCTTCCCAGCTCTCTCACAGCCTACAGTCTCCGCCTCTTCCTTTCTTTTTCCCAGCCCCCCCCCCCCCCCCCCTCCCTCCCCCCCGGACATCAGTCTGAAGAAGGGTCTCGACCCGAAATGTTGCCTATTCCTTTGCTCCATAGTTGCTGCCTCACCTGCTGAGTTTCTCCAGCATTTTTGCCTACCTTCTAACTAAGACGGCTTTACCTGAATGAAAATATAATTTGAAAAGTGATACTTACCATTAAAACAACTTTCCTTTTGCTTCAAGCCTTTCTCATTTTCATTCTCGTGCTGTGATTATACTGCTACTGTCAGGAGGCATGAAGACAAATCCCATTAAGGTTTTAATTATCTTATTCATTCATTCTATCTTTAGAGATTATGCTGGTTGCCTTCTATCTAGCTCCTCTCTCACTATCCATGGTGCTCTTCCAGTTTTCCTACTCAGGACTGGTATAACCTGAAATATTTTATTGCCAATCATGACCAACTTATGGCTTGCCACATTAATGACTACTGTGTCATACAATTTCTTCAAAATATTTATTCAACTACTTGTTTTGGTATATTGCACTCCATCCTGTTCCTGTCCCTTTATGGTGTCTTTAACATTTGGTAAATGGGAGCAAGCAGTAGAACACAAAAAGAATGCTTGACAGGATTTGCATTGGAGCACCACACAAAAATATTTATCTTGTCCATGCTTCAAAGATTCATCAGATAATGCAGGTCAAGTAAAGAGCTGAGTAAAGCATTGACATATGGAATAATGCTGCATTAAGAAACATTAATTATGCTGTAAATGCCAATGGCTGAGGATCAGCTTGTATTAGTAATTTTTTTCTGATTTTTGTCTGATAATGGCTATGCACGATAAAGCCCCAAAAACCAGGAAATAACCCAATAACCCCAATAACCAGGATTGTGTGGACGAGATTTGATAATAAATACATTTAATTTTAAAACTAAGAGCATATTAGAGCAACAACATTGCACCTTGGACTAACAAAGATGTGAGCAGATCACATACCAAGAGCTCTTGACCTTAGCCATCCTGAGACAGGGAGGAGTTGAATGGAAGGCAAATCCAATTTGACAGAAGCCTAAGAGAAATGAAAGTACAGGTATAGAAAATAACTATTCTGGACTGCAGTAAAACATTTATGATGTCAAGAAACCAAATAAAGAGTTTGAAAGTTTGGGAACAAGTCATCCGATTAGTTTAGTTTATTGTCACGTGTACTGAGATACAGTGAAAATCTTTTGTTGGGTGCTATCCAGTCAGGGAAAGACAATACATGATTACAATTGAGCCATTTACAGTGTATAGATACATGATAAGGGAATAACGTTTAATGCAAGTAAAGCCAACAATGTTAATCAAGGATCGTCCAAGGTCACCAATGAGGTAGATAGTAGTTCAGCACTGCTTTCTGGTTGTGGTAAAATGATTCAGTTGCTTGATAACAGCTGGGAACAAACTGTCGCTGAATCTGGAGGTGTGCGTTTTCACACTTCTATACCTTTTGCCTGATGGGAGAGGGGAGAAGAGGGTGTGGCCAGGGTGCGACGTCTTTGATTATGCTTCTGACCTTGCCAAGGTAGCGTAAGGTATAAATGGGGTCAATGGAAGGGTGGTAGACAAAAATGCTGGAGAAACACAGCGGTGCAGCAGCATCTATGGAGCGAAGGAAATAGGCAACGTTTCGGACCGAAACCCTTCTTCAGACTGAGGAAGGGATAATGGAATGGAGGTTGGTATATGTGATGGTCTGGGCTGCGTTCACAATTCACTGCAATTCTTTGCGGTCTTGGATGGAGCTGTTCTCAAACCAAGCTATGATGCATCCTGATAAAAATGTTTACTATGGTGCACCTGCAGGAGTTGGTGAGAGTTCCCAAGCCTATTGAAGTAGAGGTGTTGGTGTGCTTTCTTGGTCGTTGCCTCAATATGGGTGGTTCAGGAGAAGTTGTATGTGATAGTGACTTCGAGGAATTTGAAGTTTTCAACCATCTCTACTTTGGTGCTGACAATGGAAACTGGGGTATGTGTTGCTGAAGTTGATCACTAGCTCCTTTGTCTTGCTGACATTGAGAGAAAGGTTTTTGTCTCAACACCAGGACACAAGGTTCTCGATCTCCTTCCTGTACTCCGTCTCATCATTAATTGGTATCTGGCCCAAAATGGTGGTATTGTCTGCAAATTTGAACATTTAATTAGATTTGTACATGGCTGCACAATCATGGGTAAACGAGTAAAGAACAGGGGTGAGAACAAAGGCTTGCGGGGTACCAGTGGTGAAGATTAATTGTAAAGATGATTTGTCCCCTATCCTCACTGATTGGGGTCTGTTGGCCATGAAGTCGAGGATCCAGTTGCAGAGATGAATGCTGACACCAAGTCCTGTGAGTTTGGTTATAAGTTTGGATGGCATAATGGTATTAAAGGCTATAGTCTATGAATTGGAGTCTGACATAGGTGGCTCTCTTATCCAGGTTTTGCAGGGATGAGTGTAGGCTAATGCGATGGCATCATCCGTGGACCTGTTGTAGCCGTAGGCGGACTGCAGTGGGTCAAGGCCGCTGGGTCTAGACTGGATTTAATGCGTTCCATAACTAACCTCTCAAAACATTTCATGATGGTGGATGTCAAGGCCACTGGACGGTAGTCGTTTAGGCATGCGGTCTTGCTTTTCTTCCGCACCGGGATGATGGTGGTCTTTTTGAAACAGGTGGGTACCTCAATGCAGAGTAGGAAGAGATTAAAGATGCCCACGTATACGCCCACTAGCTGGTCCCCGCAGCTACTCAGGTCATGGCCAGGAACTCTGTCTGGGCTAGTTGCTTTTCGTGGATTTACCCTCAGGAGAGGCACACTTGAGTCAGAAAGGCCAGGTGTCACCACCCTGTTGGCCTTCTGCTCGAAGCAAGCAAAGGAAGCATTCAGTTCATCGGGTAGGATCACACTATCACCAATGATGTTGCCTGACCTTGCTCTGCAGCCATTTATCTTATTCAGACCTTGCCACATTTTCCATGTGTACCATTGATTATACTGGGGACTTGGTATTGTTTCTTAGCATCCTTGATGGTTTGTTTTCTTGTATAATGTTTATGCCTTGAACACAAAACAGAAATGAAAAAACTTAGAACCAAAAAATAATCAAAGTAAACATTTTTATGGAGCATACAGAGCTTCAAAGGAATGTCAGAAATATTTATAGCACCACAAAAAAGGACACTAAATGCTGAAGTAGCTCAGCGGATCAGGCAGCATCCTGGAAATTTAGGGTTGGGGCCCTTCTTCAGACTAAAACTCTTCTTGCAGCACCACAGTTTGTTTCACCATCTGTTAACATCAAATATTAAAACTTTGTTTATTTATTTTTCCTGATGACTACTGATGGAAGTCATTTTTTTCTTGTCAGGAATTATGTGGGAATATTAGAGTTCATTGCAGAGTGCGCCCAACTATGTCACTTGACTTTGGAGAAGGTGATGCAATCCCTTTGGAAAGGTAAAATATGATGCCAGTCAACTCTGTTATTTCCCTTTCCTGGAACAGTTGGAAAGTTATAAGTTTAGTGCAATGACAGCACATTAGTAGTGTTTATGGATGTGGACATTGGAGCTTTTAATGGGAGAGTCCACACAAATTGACAAGTTTGCAGCTGTGGTTAGCTGGCAGTTTTGCAAAAATTGTTGGCAAAATACAGCGTGCACATCATTATGTTCCCAATCTCCACACTTGTGCTGTACTGAGAAGTGCAGACCATCTGACCTCCCCTTTAGCATTCCATTATTTACTACGTCTTTAGTTATATCTGGACCAATTCATTTGATGACTTTGGGCCAGAGATTCCCAGAGGCAGTGCTGATGTTGCATTTCTTCAAGGAAGCTTTGAGTACATCCTTATCTCTGATTTCCCGGTAGTCTCCTTCCATGAGGCTCTCCAGAGACTGAATGTTGGAAGAGGCTCGTAACTGCAGGCAGAATAACAACAGTGAAGTAACAAGATAGCAGTGTTAGGAGGTTCTACATAATTTCAATGAGTCGACCGAGGAAGAGGATAATTGGAAGTTGTAGAGTTGTGGTAGAATTGCTGCCTTACAGCGTCAGTGACTTGGGTTTGATCCTGACAATGGGTGCTGTCTGTATGGAGTTTGTATGATCTCCCTGTGACCGCGTGAGTTTTCTCTGGGTGCTCTAGTTTCTTTCCAAAAACATACAGGTTTGTACGTTAACTGGCTTCAGTAAAATTGTAAATTGTCCCTAGTGTGTAGTTAGTGATTGCTGGTCAGCAAGGACTCAGTGCTGCATCACTAAAAAAACATGTTTAGTTTAGAGATACAGCATGGAAACAGGCACTTCAGCCCACCAAGTCCATGCCGACCAACGATCCCCGCACATTAACACCATCCAACACCCACTAGGGACAATTTTTACATTTACCAAGCTATTTCCATTTACCGAATGGTCTACTACTGCACCTATTGTCCATTGTCTAGTACAGGATACCGAGTTGGATGATCAGCCATGATCATATTGAATGGCGGTGCAGGTTCGAAGGGCCGAATGGCCTACTACACCTATTTGCTATGTTTTTATGTTTCTATTATATGCCATAATTGCACAGAATACAACGAGGAAACCTAAGATTAAACCACAGACACGTATTTACAAAAGTAAAGGAAAACATAGGTAGTGGCAAGAATAGTGGGAGATAAAAATAAGATGCTGAAGCAGCACTGGAAGATGTGTGGGAATAAGAGTAAGTACTTGCCCTCCAAAATAAAATCACCAGCAACCAGACTTAAAAGAACAGAGCTAACTTTACTGAAAAAAAATGAAAAGAAAACTGATTAAAGTATATATATTATAACCAGGAGCACCAAATCACTGGCATCAAGAGAGGGAACACAGACCAGGGTGGTGAACATCTGATTGATGAGAAGTGCAGATTGCAAACTGAAAGGAAAGAGCCTCACTGTGGATCTGATTGATAACTGGAGGTGAAAACTGTGATTTTGAATGGGAGGATATGACTGAACTGGAAAATTTGAAGTTTTATTTCTGGGTTGTGGTGAGGAGTTAATTTAGACTCCACTAATATTTTTTTTACTGCTTTTAGTGTCATCTGTCAGTTTTTCAAGTATTTTCTTACAGATGGTATTTTGTAGGCCTGGAACTGAATCCGAGAAGGTGATTCATTTGATTGATAATGTGAGTACCACCCTTCCCAGTAACAAATATTAATATAGCCATTTTTCATTACTGGAAAGGAATTGTTGCCTGTCATTTCACAGTCAGGCATGATCTATTAACTAGCATTTCAGTGAGAGCGTGCTTTCAGTGTGCTAACAGAATGCCAGTATCGAAGGTGCTCAAAGACTGACTCCTCAAAATCTTGCATCAGTCAAGTCTGGCACAAGTCAGAAAACAAAGCTTACACTGTTCTCACAAATTCAGAAGAAGCCAGGTGTTAATTTGTATTTTTAAATTTATGCTTTGAAATACTGTCAGCCTTGAATAGCGATAATTCAACCTTCTTAACAAATTTATGTGTTAGATGTGTTTATTTAGCACTTTCTCTCTCATTATTTTAATCCTTTCAAAATGATTTTAAACGTTTCTGATTTTAGGGGACACGTACAAACATTTCCACTGATAGCAAACATCAGTCAAAAAAGGCCTCAGGCCATGTTGCTGAAGGCTTTGTCACCCCTGCAGATGCTAAATGTTTCTGATTTTGCATGGGAGCAAGGCCTGAAACTCAATTTACAAAAAAACTGTTTCTATAATGGTTGGGACTTCAAGAATAGAATTATAGAGTCATACAGCATGGAAACAGGCTCTTCGGCCCAACTCAACCATACCGAGCAAGATACCCCACCTACCCAAAATTATTCATCCTTCTGGTACCTCTGGCTGAAATGTTTGCCAAGGGTACAGCTGAACTGTTTGCATTCAGGCTGGGATCCGCTACCACTTTGATTCCCTAATTTAATTGCTCCCTACCATTCATACCTGAATGTAATAGCACTGCAGGCCCATGATCTGATCTGTTGGTTGTTGGATTGTTTTGGTCTATTGCATGTTGTTTTAACTGCTTAGTATGAATTTTGTTCTGCATAATGGCCCAACCCCTGAACCTGAAATTTTTTCAAACTTTTATACCTTTTGCCTAATGGGAGAGGGGAGAAGAGTGACCGGGATAGGCCTTGATTATGATGGTGGCCTAGCCAAGGCAGTGTGAAGTGTAAAAGGAGTCAATGGAAAGGAGGCTGGTTTGGGTGATGGTCTAGGCTATGTCTGCAACTCTCCGATTGGAGGGAACTGTTCCCAAACCATGCTGTGATGCATCCCAATAGAATGCTTGCTAGGGGGCTTCTGTAGAAGTTGATGAAGGTTGTTGGGGACATGCCAAATTTTCGAAGCCTTCTAAGGAAGTGATATTTATTGAACTTGAAGCTTTCTCGACAATCCTGCTGCCTGCTGCTCTCTGATAAATGTTTGCTCCTTGATCTGGTGGGAATTGCTTTCTTAAGTTACAGTTTGATAAAAGTCTATTGAATCTTTTTTTTGTGCAGGAAACTATTCAAGTAAAATGCAATCGTTCTGGTCATACTGCAGTGAATAAGACCTTTGAGTTTGAACGGTAAGTTATAACAGAGATATTAGAAACTACAGATACTGGAATCTTGAGCAAATGGATAGGCAATGTTTCGGGTCGGGATCAGTCTGAATAAGGGTCTTGACCCAAAACGGCGTCTATCCATTTCCTGCTGCCTGACCCACTGAGTTACTCCAGCACTCTGTGTTTTCAGTGAGATATAACCATTCAGTAAATCACAGCATTTATTTCTAACACATAGCAAATAATTGGTGAAAATAAGTAGATCAATGTGGGATATTCAAAAAATGTTTAATGTGTTGTATGGCAATCTATAATGCATAGCATCTTGTGGCTAAAATAAACAGGATTAATGGCCATGTAGGAAAAAGCTGCAAGCATTGAAGGCAAAAATTAGCCAAATGCCCTGGCACAGATACAGGAAACAAATCCAGCAAAATGCAAAAAAAAGGTGGAGAACTTGAAAAAAGAGAGTACGAAAGAAATTTGCAAGTTAGATCAAAATCAACACAAATAATTGTGATCGAGGTAGAAAGGGCAATTAGAAGAAACATCATACACCTTATAGAGATAATGCTAATGGTGTAACTAAAAATAATAAATTAATATTCAATGAATGATTACTTTGCATTAGTAATTACAAGAAAGGACGTGGGATAGTACCCTGTGATGACAAATAATGAATCAGGAAATAATAATTATTAAAAAAATGGTTCTAACAATAAGGGGCAGATAATTTCTATTCCAAGGTTTTAAAAGAAGTAGATGGGAACATTGCAGATGGTTGAACTATGATTTTACAACATTCTGTCAATTTGAGAACGATTTTCTATTAGATCAATGTCTAGAATGTTGCCTGGGTTTCAGCAACTAAGTTACAGAGAAAGGTTGAACAAGTTAGGGCTTTATTCTTTGGAGCGCAGAAGGTTAAGGGGGGACTTGATAGAGGTCTTTAAAATGATGAGAGGGATAGGCAGAGTTGATGTGGATAAGCTTTTCCCACTGAGAGTAGGGAAGGTTCAAACAAGGGGACATGACTTGAGAATTAAGGGACAGAAGTTTAGGGGTAACATGAGGGGGAACTTATTTACTCAGAGAGTGGTGGCTGTGTGGAATGAGCTTCCAGTGAAGGTGGTGGAGGCAGGTTTGTTTTTATCATTTAAAAATAAATTGGATAGTTATATGGACGGGAAAGGTATGGAGGGTTATGGTCTGAACGCAGGTGTATCGGACTAGGGGAGGATACGTGTTCGGCACGGACTAGAAGGGTCGAGATGGCCTGTTTCCGTGCTGTAATTGTTATATGGTTATATGGTTAATGTATTTGTTATTTAACTTACGGAAGATGAGTAAGGGAAATCTTGGAATTACAGACCAAATAAAGTAGTATCTGTCATTTAAATATTACTGAAGAGCACAATGAAAGATAAAGTGACAAAATATTTTTTTAATCCCGTAAAAACCAGGACATACCCGTGGAATGTTATTAAATTATTTTTAGAATTGATTGACGTGGTGAACTGGAAATGTTTAGAAATATATATATATATATACACATTTGATAAACATAAGTTCATAACAGGCTGTTAGCTAAAATTATTTGTGGGTTTAAGTGCAAGTTATTATCCTGGCGAGAAGTGTTCTCAATGACAGGTTATGGAGTATGGGGGAATGTGCAACTACATAAATGGACAGGATTTGTGGTGGGCATAAACAATTCATTTAATTTGTTGATTAATTAAATGATGAGATAGAAACATACTACATTGTGAAAAGGTAGAAGTTGTGGTGATCTGAGATGGATTCGATGTATGTTGGTCGACAAAAAGCCTTGGCCTTCTTGTGCATTGCAGGATCACCCGTTTTGAAAGCCTCGGATCTGGACATAACAGAGAGTGAATCTCCCTGTTCATAGAAACATAGAAAATAGGTGCAGGAGTAGGCCATTCGGCCCTTTGAGCCTGCACCACCATTCAATATGATCATGGCTGATCATCCAACTCGGTATCCTGTACCTGCCTTCTCTCAATACCCTCTGATCCCTTTAGCCACAAGGGCCACATCTAACTCCCTCTTAAATATAGCCGATGAACTGGCCTCAACTACCTTCTGTGGCAGAGAATTCCAGAGATTCACCACTGTGTGAAAAATGTTTTCCTCATCTCGGTCCTAAAAGATTTCCCCCTTATCCTTAAACTGTGACCCCTTGTTCTGGACTTCCCCAACATCAGGAACAATCTTCCTGCATCTAACCTGTCCAACCCCTTAAGAATTTTGTAAGTTTCTATAAGATCCCCCCTCAATCTTCTAAATTCTAGCGAGTACAAACCGAGTCTATCCAGTCTTTCTTCATATGAAAGTCCTGCCATCCCAGGAATCAGTCTGGTGAACCTTATCTGTACTCCCTCTATGGCAAGAATGTCTTTCCTCAGATTAGGAGACCAAAACTGTACGCAATACTCCAGGTGTGGTCTCACCAAGACCCTGTACAACTGCAGTAGAACCTCTCTGCTCCTATTACTCAAATCCTTTTGCTATGAATGCTAACATACCATTCACTTTCTTCACTGCCTGCTGCACCTGCATGCCTACTTTTAATGACTGGTGTACCATGACACCCAGGTCTCGTTGCATCTCCCCCTTTCCTAATCGGCCACCATTCAGATAATAGTCTACTTTCCTGTTTTTGCCACCAAAGTGGATAACCTCACATTTATCCACATTGTACTGCATCTGCCATGCATTTGCCCACTCACCCAGCCTATCCAAGTCACCTTGCAGCCTCCTAGCATCCTCCACACAGCTAACACTGCCCCCCAGCTTTGTGTCATCCGCAAATTTGGAGATGTTGCATTCAATTCCCTCGTCCAAATCATTAATATATATCGTAAATAGCTGGGGTCCCAGCACTGAGACTTGCGGCACCCCACTAGTCACTGCCTGCCATTGTGAAAAGGACCCGTTTACTCCTACTCTTTGCTTCCTGTCTGCCAGCCAGTTCTCTATCCACATCAATACTGAACCCCCAATACCATGTGCTTTAAGTTTGTATACTAATCTCTTATGTGGGACCTTGTCGAAAGCCTTCTGAAAGTCCAGATATAACACATCCACGGGTTCTCCCTTATCCACTCTACGATACACCCTCGAAAAATTCTATAAGATTCGTCAGACATGATTTACCTTTGATAAATCCATGCTGACTTTGTACAATGATTTCACCACTTTCCAAATGTGCTGCTATCCCATCTTTAATAACAGATTCTAGCAGTTTCCCACTACCGACGTTAGACTAACTGGTCTGTAATTCCCTGTTTTCTCTCTCCCTCCCTTTTTAAAAAGTGGGGTTACATTAGCTACCCTCCAATCCTCATGCAAGATTTCTGTTGAGATTGGCCCTAATTGTCTTTGCCTCTTGCTGTATAATACTGGCATACAAGACAACCGGATACAAGCATAACACTGGTGAAGCCCGCATTACTGGCCATATATTTGTTAGCTTGAAACACTTGGTACATTAAAGGTGGACACACATTTATTAGCCTCTAACACTAGGGCACTGTCTTGATGGGCTCAGGTCTGCCACTGTATAATATTGGGGTGCAGTACGCTTGTATCCTATTAAACCGTGTGTAACGATGCAAACATTTCCACTATTCTGAGGTAATGCCACTGCTACGTCTTTGCACGTAAGTCTCACAGTATGAATTGAAGACCTGAAATGTAAAAAGTTGAATTTAAGGCACAAAATTGTGGAAATACTCAGCAGACCAGAAACATTTGCATCTTGAAACTACAGATTTAGCATTTCAGGTTGAGTCCTTTCAACAGATTTAATTGAGGTGAGGTAAAATCTTCATGCACATTCCAGTCCTGGACTCCATTAGAACACCATACTGTTAGAAAAACAGATATTCCCCACAAAATCTGTGTAAATTAATTCCTAATTAATTTTGTTGTTTAGAAAATGCATTAAAGTACTTTCTCTGAACGTTTTATTATCTGTACCTTTATTTCCTGTGGGGTGCTATTTCTATGTTCTGTTTCAGGGTAGCTTCAAATTCCTTCTTGGCATCAACCATCTCTAATCTCCACTACCACTAAAGCATTTAATCCTATTGCGAACAAAATTCACATTTCTCATCTGTCATTATGTTAGTAAGTAGACGCTATAATTTACAATAGCAGCCGACATACGTCACAATGTTTGCATCGCTATGCTTCAAGTGCTAATGCTAGATATTTATAGAAGTAGGCATTACAGTGGAAATATATTGTTGCAATCCTCAGAGGTTACAATTATGTACACTGCCCACGTACATTTTCTTGTAAATTGATCTTAATTGTACGTTCCAGGTAATATGAAATTAATTATATAAATTCTTTCTGCACAATAGAGTCATGTACATTTTCTTGTAAATTGATCTTAATTGTACGATCCAGGTAATGTGAAATTCATTACATAAATTCCTTCTGCACAATAGAGTTTATGGACCTAGTAATTCCCAGGAATCAATTTTTGAGGAAGTGTGCCCCTTACTTACCTCCTTACTAGACGGGTAAGTGAACCATCCATCGATCCATCCGTCCAGTCCAGTCCCACGAGGTGATGAGGGGGGGTAGGGAGGGGAGAGGGGTTATGGAGGGAGGGAGTGACTGAGGGTAGGGGAAAGAAGAAGGAGAGGTGAGGAACGTAGTGGGTGAGGGTCAGAGGAGGGGATAGAAGAGGGAGGGTGAGGAAGAGGGGGAGGGAGTGCTGGGGATGAAGGGAAATGAGCTGTGCCTGCTCAGTTGGGGGCTATGGGTGAGTGGTGGAATATTGCATTGGGGGAACGGGTTGCGTTGTGGGAACGGGTGAATGGTGGAATATTGCGTTGGGGGAACAGGGCCCAACGGGTCCCCCTTGGTCTCGTATATATTACTGAAACTCTCATCTTGCTTGTTTCTATGTCTGTCTGTCCGGGGTGAGCTCCTGGAACTACGCCAAAACGGTACACAATAACGCTACAATTTTTGGCCCACCTTACTCACCATTGTCTTGGTGTGTGTTTTTATCAGGTTTCGTTTAGATTAATGGTATATTTTACAAGTTATTCACATTTAAAACTTTACAAAACGGACCTTTTACAGAAATCTTGCAGTTAGCAGCGTACAATGTCACAATTGAATCTCATTTACATAAACTGCCCGTCAGCAGTGTTCCACCCCACAATGACATCACAAAGGGATGTTATTTACATTTAAAAAATCATTTTTTTAAAAATGACGTACTGACTCAGTTATTTTAAAATCCGCACGCACGGATAACTGAAAGTCTTCCCGCGTGGGCAGGATTTGAAATGACCGCGGCACTGTGGCTGGAGCGAGATATGGGGGATGCGGCGTCCGGTCCCGCGGGGAGGGATGGTCCGTTTTCAAAAAATGACGTACTGACTCAGTTATTTTAAAATCCGCCGCACGGATAACTGGAAGTCTCCCCCGCGCATGAGGGATGGGAAATGACAGCGGCGGTGAGGCTGGAGCTGGGTCTGGGGGCACCGGCATCCGGGCCCGCAGGGAGGGGGAGGAGCGGGACCCAGAGCAAGGACTAGGCCGCAGCCTCGACCACTCCCTCCCCTTCCACCGACTCCAGGCCGCTCGCTCCGTCCCCCCGACAGCCCTTGCCTCATGTACAACTTCATCACCGATGTTGTGAAGAAAACTGGGTCGGCGGTGGTTTACATCAAGATCCTGGGGAGGTGAGGCGAGAGATCGGGGGATTCGAGGAGAGGGGGGGAGAGGGAGGGAAAAGTGGGGAACATGAGGAGGGAGAGTGAGGGGGGGTGTGGTGGAGGTAACGAGTGGGGGCTAGATGGAGAGGAGGACAGTGGGGGAGATGAGGGAGAGTGGTATGGGTGAGATGGGGAGGGGAGGTGAGTGGGGGACGAGGGGGTAGGGAGGGGAGAGGGGTTATGGAGTGAGGGACGGAGTGACTGAGGGTAGGGGAAAGGAGAGGGAGGAAGTGGGGGAGGGGGGGAGGAGGAGAGGGGAAAGAAGAGGGAGGGTGAAGAGGAGGGGGAGGGAGTGCTGGGGAAGAGGGAATGGAGGAGGATAGGGGTAGGAAGAGGGATGGCGAGGTCAGGGGGTGAGGAGGTAGCAGAGGAGGGTTGGTCGAGGGTGGATAATGGCGGCATGGAATAGGGGACAAGAGGGAGAGAGTAAAAGTAACATTAGCAAATTTGCAGCTGACACAAAGCTGTGTGACAGTGTAAACTGAGGAGGATGCTATGAGGAGGCAGGATGACTTGGACAAGTTGGGTGAATGGGCAGATGCATGGCAGATGCAGTTTAATGTGGATAAATGTGAGGTTATCCACTTTGGTGGCAAAAACAGGAAGGCTGATTATTATCTGAATGGTGTCAAGTTGGGAAAAGGAGAAGTACAATGAGATCTGGGGGTCCTTGTTCATCAGTCACTGAATGTAAGCATGCAGGTACAGCAGGCAATGAAGAAAGCGAATGGCATGTTGGCGTTCATAACAAGAGTAGTTGAGTAAAGGAGCATAGAGGTCCTTCTGCAGTTGTACAGGGCCCAAGTGACACCACACCTGGAGTGTTGTGTGCAGTTTTGGTCTCCAAATTTGAGGAAGGACATTCTTGCTATTGAGGGAGTGCAGAGTAGGTTCACGAGGTTAATTCCCGGGATGGCTGGACTGTCATATGTTGATAGAATGGAGCAGCTGGGTTTGAATACTCTGGAATTTAGAAGGATGAGGGGATCTTATTGAAACATATAAGATTATTAAGGGTTTGGACACGCTACAGACAGGAAACATGTTCCCGATGTTGGGGGAGTCCAGAACCAGGGACCACAGTTTAAGAATAAGGGGTAAGCCATTTAGAAAGAAGATGAGGAAAAACGTTTTTACACAGAGGGTGTGAATCTGTGGAATTCTCTGCCTTAGAAGGTAGTGGAGGCCAATTCTCTGGATGTTTTCAAGAGAAATTTAGATAGCGGAGTCAGGGAGATATGGGGTGAAAGCAGGAACGGGGTACTGATTGTGAATGAGCAGCCATGATCACAGTGAATGGCGGTTCTGGCTCTAAAGGCTGAATGGCTTACTCCTGCACATATTGTCTATTGGGGCATTCACATTGATCTTATATTTTACAAGTTATTGCCATTTTAAACTTTAAAAATATCAGCCGTGCCTGCTCAGTTGGGGGCTATCGGTGAGTGGTGGAACATTGCATTGGGAGAACGGGTTGCGTTGAGGGAACGGGTGAGTGGTGGAATATTGCGTTGAGGGAACGGGGCTCAATGCGTCCCACTTGGTCTAATATCTATATACTATTAAAAGTCTCATCTTGTATGTGTGTGTCTGATTCTATGTGTGTGTGTTTTTGTATCTTCACCAAAACGCTACGCTCTAGCGCTTAAATCTTTACATATTCTGACTCACATTTTTCCCCAACATGCGTTAATCAGGTTCACTTAAGATTTCATCCTATATTTCACAAGTTATTGACGATTCAAGTTTAAAACAAAGGGCAAAAAACAGTTCTCACACTCAGCCTTTTTCCAGGACCTTCCACTGATGATGTCACAATGCCATTACCAGTGCACCAATCACAAAGGACTCTCAAGCTGCCTAGTGCCACAATGACATCACAATGGGACATTGCCAACAGTAACCGCAGCTTCTCACGGACAGCCTTATTTCCAGGAGCTTCCAGTGACGATAATCACAATGGGCTCTCAAGCTGCCGAGTGCCACACCCCCTGCCCCCTTACCCCTGGGTTATTCACACACCCTCCCCCTACCCCCCAGTTATTCACCCCCCCACCACCTCCATCCCCCCACAGGTTATTCACACCCCCTGCCCCCTCACACCCGGGTTACTCACTCCCCCCCCCCCCCCCCCCCCCCCCCCCCCCCCCCCCCCCCCTCCGGTTATTCATGATTAAAGTTTCAAAAAAAGCCAAAACTACCTTTTAAAGCACCAGCTTACAGCGATATCACAATGCCCCCCCCCCCCTTTACGGAAAAGTGAGACAAAAAATTCCCCCCCCTCCCCGCGATTTCAGGAGGAGGGCCCCATTTCAAAAACAGCTTCATGAACAGGTCTGCACTTAGTCTACTTTTTTATTACTAAAACTCTCATCTTGTTTGTTTCTATGTCTGTCTGTCTGTGCGGGGTGTGCTTCCGGAACTACGCCAAAACGGGACACGATAACGCTACAGTTTTTGGCCCACCTTACTCACCATTGTCCTGTGGTGTGTTTTTATCGAGTTTCATTCAGATTGATGGTATATTTTACGTTATTCACGTTTTAAACTTTACAAAACCCCACTTTTAAAAAAAATCTTTCATCTGCACTGACCCGGAGCAGTGTATGATGTCACAATGGGATCTCATTTACATAAACTTCCCATCAGCAGTGTTCCACCCCAGAATGACATCACAATGGGATCTCATTTACATTTTTTTTTATTATTTTTTTTTTTAATTTTATTTTTATTAGCAGTACAGTAAATCACATTAATACATCGCATATATCTTATTACATTATGTTGTACCACTTCATTTTTTGAGCTTTAAAAAAGATAGAAATAAAAGAAGTAAGGAAAGTAAGCAAGAATCGTGAAGGTGCAGGAAAGTGTTGGGAGAAGAGAACCCCTTAGGGAAGGAATTAGAGAAGGAAGCAAAGAAAAGAAATAAGACCCGAGAAAGAAAAGAAAAAAAAGGAAGAAAGGAAAATCAATCGCTCTATTGTAACACAAAACTCCGCAAAAAAGGATATACCAACCGTGTTTTTATTAAAAATTTATTTTATACCCCCCATTACCAGGTCCTGGTAGCCTTTATATTTTAACTTATTATTGCACCTTAGCTTGTAATAGTTCCATAAATGCAGACCACGTCTTTTGGAAGTGATCTGCTTTACCTGCTAGGAGGAGTCTCATCTCTTCCAAGTGTAATGTTTCGAACATGTTTGAAATCCACATTTTTGTTGTTGGTATTGGAGCATTTTTCCAAAATTTAAGTATAAGCTTTTTTCCGATTATTAGCCCATAATTAAGTAAGTTCTTTTGAAACATATTTAATTCTGGGTTACCTTCCGATATTCCAAAAATGATCCATTCTACTCTGGGTAGTAGTTTTGTTTTAAATAATTTTGTAAAGATTTCAAATATTTCGTTCCAGAATTTTTGGATTTTTATACAGAAAACAAAAGAGTGCGCTATGTTAGCTTCTTGTAACTGACATTTATCACAAATGGGTGAGACATTGGGGAAGAGTTTATTTATTTTAGTTTTTGAATAATATAGTCTGTGTAATGTTTTATATTGGATTAGAGTATGTCGTACGTTGATCGAGCATTTATGCACATATAATAAGTGTTTATCCCAGCTCTCTTTTGAAATTTTTATAGCTAAATCTTGTTCCCAATCTCTTCTAATATTATCTGTTGTAGGTATTTCTATATTCAATATAATATTATATAAGTATGATATTAGATTTGCTGATTCAGCCTTTATCTTCATGGCTTCATCTAATAAGTCTGGGGGCATATTATAATAGTCTTTTGTATATTTTTTCAGATAATCACGGATTTGAAGATATTTAAAATATTGATTATTTTTCAAGTTATATTTCAGTTGTAATTGTTGAAATGGTAATAATTTCCTTAATTCATACAGGTCTCCGAGCGTTTTGTTTCCCATTCTTTCCCATTGTGTAAATGATTTATCTATAATTGAGGGTTTAAACGAAGGGTTATTGGCTATTGGCATTTACATTTTTTTTAAACTCGTTTTTAAAAAACAGGTTATGGTGGGAGGGTGGGCGTGACTGAGGGTAGGGGAACGGAGAAGGAGGGAGAAGTGAGGGAGGGAGTGGGGGAGGGGAAGGGGAGAGGGGAAATAAGAGGGAGGGTGAAGAGGAGGGGGAGGGTGAGCTGGGGGATGAGGGGGAATGGAGGAGGATATTGGTAGGAAGACGGAGGGCGAGGAACAATCGGGGAGGGTTGCCGTGACTCGCGTACCTGTCTTGTTGTTTCTTAAATGTTGTGATAGTCCCAGCCTCAATTACCTCCTCTATTCCATACACCCACCACCCTTTGTGTGAAAAAGTTACCCCTCAGATTCCTATTAAATCTGCAGAATTGATCCAGTGATTGTTGTGAATACAAAAGTATGGAATACCAGTAGCAACAAATGTTTAGCAATCCCAGTTGTAAAGTAGCTCTGCATTCTTCTTCTCTGTGTAATTGACAGGCTTTGACCATCTTTGGGTAAAAGTCTCCCTAAGAAGTAAAAGGTTGTGAGAAGGTATTAGTCCTTGTGCTTCATGTTTGTTAATTAAATGATGTGTAACCCTGTGATACTGCTCCCATTCAGGCCAGAAACGTTATGCTGAATTCTTGGAAAGAGATTTGTGCGAGATTCTTCAACAAGATGATAAATAATGCTTCCCTCATCCACCCCCATGACAGATTTAGTAGCCTCAAGGTCTCACTTGGAAAACTTTGGAGGCATAAATGGATTATTGCCTGGAGCAAATTAATGTCACTGTGAAACAAATAATCAGCATGAATATTGGCTCTAGTACCAATGTTGCGTTATTTTACAACACGTTACATGTTTCGTTATTTTTAATTTACATATTATACAGATAATGAAGCAATAAATCCCTGCGAAAAGCAAGTGAATGGTGGCTATTTAAATATAATTAAGAACAAACAACACAAAAAATAGATGAAGGAGTGGATCATCGAGCCCCTCTGGCCTACGCTACCATTTAGTGAAATTATGGCAATATGGCCTGTGCCACATTGTTGTGCTCTGTGCCTTTGCCCCATAATTTTTGAAAGCTTAAGAAAGATTACAGCCTTGAAAGCTTCAATTCTTTCACCATAGTGAAAGGCTTTGATACAGTGGATGTGAAGAGGATGTTCCCATTAGTGGGAGAGTCTAGAATTAGAGGTCATAGCCTCAGAATTAAAGGACGTACTTTTAGGAAGGAGATGAGGAGAAATTTCTTCAATCAGAGGGTGGTGAATCTATTTAATTATTTGCCACGGAACGCTGTAGAGGCCCTTCATACACTCCCCCCCCCCCCATCTTCTGTGGCCCAGTCGGATTGAAGATGGTGGCGCGCAACATTCTCTTTCAAGCTGCTGCTGCCGTTACCGTTGGCAACCCCCAACGCAATATTCCACCACTCACCAGTTCCCCCAACACAACCCGTTACTACCACTTACCAGTTCCCCCAACGCAACTCTCTCTCTCTCTCTCTCTCTCTCTCTCTCTCTCTCTCTCTCTCTCTCTCTCTCTCTCTCTCTCTCTCTCTCTCTCTCTCTCTCTCTCTCTCTCTCTCTCTCTCTCTCTCTCTCTCTCTCTCTCTCTCTCTCTCTTCTCTCTCTCTCTTCTCTCTCTCTCTCTCTCTCCCTCTCTCTCTCTCTCTCTCTCTCTCTCTCTCCTCTCTCTCTCTCTCCCTCTCTCCCCCTCTCTCTCCCCCCCCTCTCTCTACCGCAACTCTAACACTGTGTCACCCCAAATGAGACCAGTGTTAAAATAAACAAATTGGGTTTTGAGAAATGGAATTGAAGCTGTTCGGCATTGTTTTCTGTTAAATAGCTGAATTTTATACTTCTCATCAGGGATTTCTGGTGGGGGAATGGGGCCCAACGGGTCCCACTTGGTCTAGTTTGCTTCTAAATTCATATTAAGTATATTGTTATAGTGAATCAAAGAACCAGCTTTAACAGCATACACAGAATGTCAATACTGAATTGATTGAATTTTTGAAATGTTATTTTTGACCTAGAATTGTATTATGAGAAAGTTGTAGCTGGGGAATCTTTATGGAGAGTGAATAATATAATTGTTGTATACAAAGGTTAAACATTTTTTAATACAATCTAAAACCAGGGTCCTATATATAAATAATGCAAACTAAAGGTAATGAAGCATGGGATGACTCTAAAGGTTAGGAAACTATTGAAAGGTGTGACAACAAATAAACAATAGCTGCCATTTATAGGATTAATACATAGTGAGATAATTAATACATTGCGTATAAATGCGAAACACAACAGAAAAAGTAGTCCAAGTTTGGCAAACATGAGAAATTAAAAGATAGCATTATCACAAAGAGGCTCAATGTTTCCAAACACCTGGGTATTGGGGATATTTGGGAATTAATCAAAGGAGTCTCAAGACTGATGAGAACATTGAATTCAGTTAGAAATGCAAAGAAGAAATGTAATGACCCAGCGTCACTCTATCCACCTGCCAATCACACCCACCTCACCTATACAATATTGTTGCCATCATGGAAGGGTGATTGATAGACGGGCAAGACTGGTAACTTAGTATAACCTAGAATAGAGAATAGAGACACGGAGGTGATGTAAAAGAGGAGGTATTGTTTGGTCATTTAAGGAAGGCATTCCTTCAGTATTGAGGAAGGATATATTTGAATGAAGCATGTGAGTTGAGATTAAAAAGGATGTTCTGCTCCCATCCCTCCTTCAGCCCCGGCTCTCCAACACCCGCGGACCATGCAGTTTATCCGAGTTTTGAAATTTTCGTTGATCATGGAATTTCTCACCACAGAGCGTGAGAAATTTCTGATCAGCGTGAGGGCGTGATTCTCACGCTTTGAGCGTGAGAGTTGGCAGCCCTGTTCTACTAATGTGGAACTACGGTTTGAAGCCAATTCCTTCTCAGTATGCAACAGACCACAAGAATGAATTGCATTTATATTAAATCTTATTCCAAATCATTACTGCTCATATACTTCATGTTTTTTTCAAGTGCAGCCTCCCTCCTTGTTAAGTAGGATGATGTTCTTAAGTCAGAAAATTCCTTCTGCCCTCTCAGTAAAGGAATTCCCCAATTATCCTCCACATTAGGGAAGTTTTAACCATACACTAGACTAAGTAGAACCCGTTGGGTCCCAGTCACACGGGAGGCCTGGTCCCCCAACGCAACCCATTCCCCAACGCATTATTCCACCACTCACCTGTTCCCCCAACTTAACCCTTTCCCCCAACGCAATATTCCACCACTCACCCATAGCCCCTAACTGCACAGGCGCGGCTCATTTCCCCATCCCCGAGCACTCCCCCCCCCTTCCTCTTCATGTGTGGGAGGGGGGGAGGGAAGTGGGGTGTGTGGCGGGGTGCATGTGAGGGGAGGCGGGGTGTATGTGTGATTTTTAAGCCTCGCTCACTTTTACAACATTCAACCGATCGGAACAGGAGAACGGCAAGTGAACTGGCGAAAAATCATTGCGCTATCGCGAACCGTTTTTGCGCAAATAGAAAGACTGTGCAAGCCGGAAGATAACAAGATCGGAGTTTTAGTTATGTATAGATAGATATAGAGATAGATATAGAGATAGATAGATAGATAGATAGACAGACAGACAGACAGACAGACAGACAGACAGACAGACAGATAGATAGGATTTTGCAAGCTGAAATTATTCACTGTATAGATTGGAGCTATTGCAAGCTGACATAAAACTACCACTTCCCTCACGAACAGCAAAGATAGACTACAAACATCCTCCCACCCTCAATCATCGGTGCTTGTTGAATCTGCAGTGCAAAATCAGCTGTTGCAATTACTTTCTACTGTCCCCAGAGGCAGGTCAAGTGGAACAACATAGTTTTATGTCAGTGTATTGGAGCTTCCTAACCTTTAAGTTTCCAACCCAAGGTTTAATTTACAACTTTAAGCATAGTCCATGTTGGGGAATGTAGCCAGTCAAGTGGAGGGAGCAGTTGGAGAGCATTTGAGAGTGTCCAAAACTCTATATATTTCAATGTGCTTATGGAAAATGTTAGATAAGGGCCAGGAATAAATGAGATATTGAGGGAGTGGGTGAGGAGTGCAATTTAATCAAATTAAGACTGGCCCTAGCAAAGATAGACTGGGAGTATGTACATGCAATTAAATTATGTCAACACAAAGAAGAAATACTAAGAATTATTGTCCCTGCAAGAAGGAAGACCAAAGATAATGATTACAGGAAACCCTGGTTGCCAAGGGAGCTCGAGGGTTGGATAAAGATAAAATAAGGAAACACTAAAGACGGAAAGCCTGTCAAGCATATAAAAAGAGTAGGAAGTTGCTTAAAAAAGATATAAGGAAGGCACCGAAGGATCTCAAGATATCATTAGGAGACAGAATTAAGATAAATCCAGTGGCATTTTGTAAGTATATTAAAGGTAACAGAATAACAGGGTAAAAATAGGGCTCATTATAAACAACAGGGAACTCTGCACCTACAACCAAAAGGTATGGATGAGGTGCTAAATTAATACTTTCCATCAATATTCACAAAGGAAATAGACTTTGTAGTTGAAGGATTCAGCAAAGGAGAAGATGAAATTTTAGCGCATGTCTTCATAAATAAATAAAGCGAAGGCAATCGATGCCTCAGAGGACGTATTTATTTATTTTTAAAATGTTTTTATTTATTAGAAGTACAGTAAATTACAATAGTACAAGCCAGATATATCTTATTACATTTATTGTACTCCTTCATTTTTTAAGCTTTATGGAAAGATATAGATAAAGAAAGTAGAGAAGGTGAGAGAAAGAAAGTTGTGTTCGTGTAAAAGAGTGATCACTGAGACAAAAAAAAGAGACACATTGGTTAGAGAAAATAATTAAGAAATAGACCCTAGAAAAGAAAGGAGGAAAAAGGAATAAAAAAACAAAGCTCTATTATAAAAACCGCGCCTAAATAAATAAAGTGAGGGCAATCGATGCCTCAGAGGACTTAAAGGTGGATTAATCCCCGGGACCAGATTAAATCTGTACCTTGTTGATGTAGGAGGCAGGGGAAGGGATTGGTGAGGCTAACCTGGAAATTCACTTGGACGTAGAAGGCTTCAAGCCAAGTCTTAGAATATGCGATTAAATCCATCTGGGTGCCCACTAATTGGAATGGATATGGTTGGCATATGTTGTATGACTATGACTGCTGCATCCTCTAAACTTCCTTAGTTCTCTGCTTGAATCTGTCTCCAGAATTTAAAATATAATCTAATTTACATATAGTCCATCGTAAACTGAGTTAGCTATTACCGTTTTGAGCTTTTAAAATCTTTGGTACAAATTGTATTTGACATATCACTGATTGCGTGTAATTCAAAACAAGATAAATATTTGTTATTTATCTCTGGACAGTTAAGAGTGCCAATTGGGAATATGACTGTGTTGCTAAGCATATAGTGTTAGAGTGATACAGTGGGGAAACAGGCCCAACTTGCCCACACTGGGCAACATGTCCCAGCTACACCAATCCCACCTGCCTGTGTTTGGTCCATATCCCTCCAAACCTGTCCTTTCCATGGACCTGTCTTAACTATTTCCTAAACGTTGGGATAGTCCCTGCCTCAATTACCTCCTCTGGCAGCTTGTTCCATACACCCACCACCCTTTGTGTGAAAAAGTTACCCCCTCAGATTCCTATTAAATCTGCAGAATTGATCCAATGATTGTTGGGAATACAAAAGTATGGAATACCAGTAGCAACAAATGTTTAGCAATCCCAGTTGTAATGTAGCTCTTCATTTTTCTTCTCTGTGTAATTGACAGGCTATGACCATCTTTGGGTAAAAGTTTCTCTGAGAAGTAAAAGGTTGTGAGAAAGTAGTAGTCCTTGTGCTTCATGTTTGTTAAGTAAATGTTGTGTAACCCTTGTGATACTGTTCCCATTTAGGCCAGAAATGTTATGCTGAATTCTTGGAAAGAGATTTGTGTGAGATTCTTCAACAAGATGATAAATAATGCTTCCCTCACCCACCCCCATGACACAGTTAGTAGCTTCATAGTCTCACTTGGAAAACATTGGAGGCATAAATGGGTTATTGGCTGGAGCAAATTAATGTCACTGTGAAACAGCATGAATATCGGCTCTAGTACCAATGTTGCGTTATTTTACATCACGTTACATGTTTCATTATTTTTAATTTACATATTATACAGATAATGAGGCAATAAGTCTTCACGCATTAAATCCCTGCGAAAAGCAAGTGAATGGTGGTCATTTAAATGTAGTTAAAAACAAACAACACAAAAAATAGATGAAGGAGTGGATCATCAAGCTCCTCTGGCCTACGCTGCCATTCAGTGAAATTATGGCAATATGGCCTGTGCCACATTGTTGTGCTCTGTGCCTTGGCCCCGTATTTTTTGGAAGCTTAAGATAGATTACTGCCTTGAAAGATTCAATTCTTTCAACACAGTGAAAGGCTTTGATAGAGTGGATGTGGAGAGGATGTTTCCACTAGTGGGATAATCCAGAATTAGAGGTCATAGCCTCAGAATTAAAGGACGTACGTTTAGGAAAGAGATGAGGAGAAATATCTTTAGTCAGAGGGTGGTGAATCTATGGAATTCGTTGCCACGGAAGGTTGTAGAGGCAGTCAGTGGATATTTTTACGGCAGAGATAGATTCTTGATTAGTACAGGTGTCAGAGGTTATGGGGTGGGTGCGCGGAGATCAGCGATCACCCAAACACTAGTTCTATCCTACACACTAGGGACAATCAACAGAAGCTAATTAACCTAGACATCTTTGGTATGTGGGAGAAAACCAGTTCACAGGGAGAACAGACAAACTCCACACAGACGCCATCCACAGTTAGGTCTCTGTAAGGCAACAACTCTACCAATGTGTCATCCCAAATGATACCAGTGTTAAAATAAATTAATTACATTGCGTTTTGAGAAATGGAATTGAAGCAGTTCGGCATTGTTTTCTGTCAAATAGTTGAATTGGAACTTAATTAAAAAGGAAGTGTAGCAAGTATTTTTAAAAGTCCTAAAACTTTTTATGATCTATACTGTATTCCAGACACAATGTGTGCATCATGGCATATGGCCAGTCAGGCAGTGGCAAAACATATACTATGCTGGGGCCACATTCTGAAGGAAACATCACATTTTCTCTGGAGTCACAGATAGATGAAGGAATTATCCCCAAAGCTACAAGAGAGTTATACAGGTATGAAGTGCTTTTATAGCCAATCAGATTTTGTTTCGGTTTTGGACAACAGTCGGTTTTACCAGTAATCAACTCACTGATGCTCAGTATTGGTTTTGTCAGGAAAGCTTGACCTAGATTCATACACAGATTAAAGAGCTGAATTCCAGAGTCAAGGTGACAGTGCCTTGACATCAACGCAAGATTTTGGCAAGTGTAATGAATGCATACAAAAATTAAACTAAATTAATATTGATTACAGAAATCTCCACTGTGACTAGCCCTCAACTCCCCCCATATTCCACCACTCTCCTGCACACTCAGAGCAATTTGCTATCGCCAATTAACTTATCAACCAGCATGTCTTTGGATGTGAAAGGAAGCTGGAGCCTTTGAAGAAAACTCATGTGGTCACAGGAAGAACATTCAAACTCCTGAAGACAGCATTGGAGGTCAGGATAGAACCCGGTCTCTGAAGCTGTAATAGAGCATTTGGCTATTTAGATATCTCTGATGGCCCATGTCGATTTGTGGCCCTTATAATAACAGTGGCCTCACACCATGTCTACACCATAGAGTTTATTAGGAACCAACAATACAACTTCTCACTTGAGAGTTCACTTTAAGACTAATGGAATGCAGGAGACCGCAACACTAACAAACTAGTGGGCATAACTATAAATGCATGACATAGCCTGAGCCACTAATCTACATCCCTCCTCTTAAAGAATCAATAACGATGTATACCCATAATTAAGCAAAGCAAATAACACAACCGATGACAGGTTGGTGGAAAGTCAAACATAGTCCGGATACTTCACGACCGGCCTGCAAACATGACTGGCACATGTATGATAGAGGCCATCTCCATTCTTTTTCTCCGGGGAAAGAGCAGGCAATTTCATCGCCATGGGGGAGTGGACCAACGCCTCTGGAGTCGAAGCAGGAGACTGGCACAGGCGAAGTTGGAACAGCCTGAGGAACTGTCGCAGGCATGGATTGTTGTGGGGGCAAGAGCATGCGAGGGTCACTAAATGCAGATTAAAATGAACTTGTATGATCCGGAGGATAAGGAGGAGGAATTGGCTCCTTCACAGGCAGAAGATGTTGTCTGTTTCGTCGGTAGGTGCCACCATCGGCTCTAACAATGTACGAGCGTGGCTCCGAGGCAGGACCAGAAACCACTCCAATACGGTCATGGCCTTTGTCGGTCTGTAAGTGGAACACCTGTCCTTTGGTCAATGGCGGCAGAGGCCTACTCGTCTTGTCAAACCATTTCTTCTGAATTTCACTCTTCTGTTGCAGCCTCAGGTGGAAAGACATGTGGGATTAACGTTTGCTCTGCTATGGGCAGCGGGGTACGGGTCTGCCTTAACAATAATCGTTGAGCAGGGGAATCCAAGGCAGGGTCACGGGAAATGTTGCGTAAGTTGAGCAAATCCAGGAATACGTCAGATTTAGCCCTGTGAGAGCACTCCATGAGTTTTGCACTTCTGACAGCCCGTTCAGCCAGCCTGTTAGACTGGGATATTCAGGGCTGCTGGTGATGTGGTGAAAATTCCAGCGTCTGGCAAACTCTCTGAATTGTTGGCTGGTGAATTGACTGTCATTGCAGCCAACAGCTTGCCTGGAGATCCCTGGCCAGAAAAATGACGAGATAATTTTGAAACCACACCTCTGGAAGTGGGGCTACTGAGAAAATCAATGTCGAACCATCCTGAATACGAATCCACGAGCACCAGGTACTGCTTGCCGTGCAATTCAAATAAATCAGCTGCCACTGTAGACCATGGGAGCGCAGGTACAGGTTGTGGCAGAAGTGGTTGCTTTTGTTGATAAGGCGCCAGGCTATAGCACACCGCACAAGCTGCCACATTTTCGTTGATGTATTCGGCCATGCCAGGCCAGTAAAACATGCTTTTCGCCCGTGAAACAGTGGCTTCAGCACCTGGGTGTCCTGCATGGACAGCGTCAAAATACCGGTGATGCAGCGAAACAGGAACCACGGCCTTTTAAAACAATGCCTTCTTGTAGCACTAGTTCGTCTCAAACAGGTAAGAAAGGTCGGACTGGCAATGGAACTTGTAGTGCTTGCCTGGCCATCCGCGCTTAATGATAGAAGTTAGTGACCTTGTCAGTGGCAGTGTGGGCAACCAGGACCTCCATCCAAGATGAAGGTATGAAAGATACTGTCATCACGATAAAGTCATTATCCTGCGAGGGTAGATCCTCGCAGGTCTTCAGAGGTGCAAGTGAAAGAGCGTCTGCCAGGTCAAGCAGAGTCTTTGTGTGTGAGATGGCGCAATGGGGCTGATATTTCGCTGAAATCTGGAGTGAATTTGCTCAAATAGTTTGCCATGCCATGGAGCCTTTGTAAGCTGGGCACATCCATGGGTGCTGGAAGCTCATTAATAGCACTGGTTTTTGCTGGATCAGTTTTCAGGCCTAGGTATTTTACATCATTCACTGAATCTGCATTTTTTTGGGATTGAGTTTGAGATGGATGGCCTCGGCATGCTTCATTACGTTTGTCAGATTGGCAACGTGTTCCTCGATCGTTTTTCCAGCAGTAAAGATATCGTCCACCACGATGGAGCATGGGTATCTGGCAAACAATTGCTCCATGGATTGTTGAAATACTTCACTGGCAGAACTTATACCAAAGGGCATCCTCAAAAATTTATAATGTCTGCACGGAGTACTGAAAGTTGTCAGCTTGGAGGATTTATGTTCCAGAATGAACTCTTGGCTACTAGCACTGTGAATACAGTTGCTTCGGCCATCTGCGCTGCAATCTCGTCCACCGAGCGCATTGGATAACGTGGTCTCTTAATTGCTGTATTTAAGTCCTTGGGGTTAATACAAATCCGTATCTCATCTTTATTCTTCTTACTAGCGACAACCATTGAGGAGACCCAGTCTGAGAGTTCAGTTAAGGGAATAATCACACCAAGAGCCACCATTCTATTAAGTTCACTTTGTACACAATCCCGCATAGCATGGGGAATCCTGTGAGCCTGACGAACAACTGGGATTGCCTCATGGTCAATAGTAATCGTGTATCTCACAGGCAGCCTGCCCTTTGTATTGTTTTAAAATGTGATGTGTAATATCACAGCCCATAGTCAGTGGACAGACTGAAGGGCTGAAGGAAATCAAACCCATGTCATGGCATGCATCGGCACCCAGTATGGTTGGTACCTTCTCGCGTACCATGTAGAAATCCAGGATGTGGTCACGCGCGTTGAGACGGCAACGTAACTTTACTTGGCCGATAGGGTGTAGTGGTGCACCATTAAACGAGATAAGTGATGCAGTCGTCTGAGTTAGAGTTTCCATGTTTTGCAGCTGTTCGAAGACAGCCAGCGAAATTGCACTGCACCAAGCGCCGATATGAACTTTAAGATAGAGTTTTGCTGTTGATGAGCAATCCGACCTTAGGATCCAATTTGGACGCTGAGCCAGACAAAGCATGCACATTAAGCTCGGTGCTGTCATCATCTGTTTGTGCAAACTCGGAGCTTGGATATTCATCCTGGTTTAACAAGTTGCCTCATTTGAAATCTGTTGTTTCGTGACCTGCAGCATTTCGCAAAATCATTTCATTTATTGCAAAACCTACAGAGCTTTCCATATGCAGGGCACCGGTCGCAACCTGCCGTGTGTGAACCGCCACAATTAAAGCAATTCGCAATCCATCTTAGGCTGTTAACTGTCCCCTGAAACGGGCGAGCAGTAATTTGATTAGACACACTGGCTGCATTGACTTCACGAGCAGCAGAACATGTTAGCATTTTAATGTGGACATTGGTTAATTCAGCTATACAACAGCAGTTTTTTGACAGCTTCTAAGGTCAGGCCAACTTCTCGTAACAATTCATCGCGTAGTTTATCATTCAATATGCCATGTATTAAACGGTCTCTTATCAAACTATGTTCAATTTGATCATGGCTGATCGTCCCCAATCAATAACCCATGCCTGCCTTCATCCCATATCCCTTGATTCCACTAGCCTCTAGAGCTCTATCTAACTCTCTTAAATCCATCCAGTGATTTGGCCTCACTGTGGCAGGGAATTCCACAAATTCCACAAATTCACAACTCTCTGGGTGAAAAAGTTTTTCTCACCTCAGTCTTAAATGGCCTCCCGTTTATTCGAAGACTGTAGTCCCTGGTTCTGGACTCGCCCAACATTGGGAACATTTTTCCTGCATCCAGCTTGCCCAGCCCTTTTTTAATTTAATATGTGTCTATAAGATAACCCCTCATCCTTCTAAACACCTGTGAATACAAGCCTAGTCTTTTCAATCTTTCCTCACATGGCAGTCCCGCCATCCCACTAGGGGCGCTGCACAGACGGCAGCCTCTGCTTACAGCCCGTTTGTCTTTCAATCTTTTTAAAATTTTTACTCAGTTTAAAGTTTGTTTTGGGGGGAATCTTTGACTATGTGGGCGGAGGGGGGCAGGGTAAGAGGGACGCTGTTTCCCAATCGCTTCCTGGCGGCAACTATTTCTCCGAGTCACGTCCTCGCCCCCCTCCTCACGGCCTACCACCTGGATCGGAGCGGCCTTTCCTGCCGGGGACCGACAACCGGACCAGAGCTTCAACAACGGAGGCGCGGCGCTGGATACACCGCGGAATGGGCGATGCCTACCTGGGTCACCGTTTGGAGCTCCAGAGCGTTGGCCTGCTGCTCCAACATCATGGAGCTGTGGTTTGTGAGAGCTTCCAACGCGGGCAGCGCTGATCGTCGTCGTGGCGTCCTGGGGCCCTTTGTCGAGGGCCGCCAGCGCTGCATCTCTGCCCAGCGCAGCCTGCGGACTTTGGGAGCCGCGGACTCCGGTAGGAGGTGGCCGACTCGGGTGTCCAGGCCACTGAGGAGGTCCCCAGCCCCGAGGTCGGACTTACATCACTCCGGCGTGGTGCCTGAACATCGGGCCGCCCATAGCGGCGACTGCGGAGGGCTCGGGGAGGTCCCGACCACGGGTGAACATCGGGAACATTAGAGGAAGAGGACTGACTGGTGCCTTCCCTCATAGTGGGAAACTTTGATTCTGCTGTGTGGGGAGGTTTTATGTTGAATTCTATCAACTCTATGTTGTGTTCTTTATTTTTGCTGTATGGTGATTACATTTCACTGTGCCAACTGGCACATGTGACAAATATATGTATCCTGTATCCTGTGAACCTACGCTGCACTGCCTCAATCACAAGGATGTGCTTCATCAAATTATGAGACCAAAACTGTACACAATACTCCAGATGTGGTCTTACCAGAGCCCTATACAACTGCAGAAGAACCTCTTTACTCCTGTACTGAAATCCTCATGTGATGAAGACCAACATTCCATTAGCTTTCTTCACTGCCTGCTGTACCTGCACGCCAACTTTCAGTGATTGGTGTACAAGGATACCCAGGTCTCTCTGTACCTCCCCCTTACCTAACCTAACCCCATTGAGATAATAATCTGCCCCTTTGATTTTGCCACCAAAGTGGATAACGTCACATTTATCTATATTATACTGCATCTGCCATTCATCTGCCCACTCGCTCAACCTGTCCTCTTCACAGTTCACACTGCCACCCGGCTTTGTGTCATCCACAAACTTGCTAATGTTGCTCCTAATTCCCTCCTCCAAATCATTAATATATATGGTAAACAGTTTCGGCCCCAACACCGAGCCTTGCGGCACTCCACTCGCCACTGCCTGCCATTCTGAAAAGGACCCGCTCACTCCTACTCTTTGCTTCCTGCCAACCAATTTTCTATCCACGTCAACACCTTACCCCAATACCATGTGCTCTAATTTTAGTCACCAGTCTCCCGTGCTGGACCTTATCAAAGGCTTTCTGAAAGTCTAGATACACTACATCCACTGGCTCCCCTTCATCCTGCTCCCTTTCTGAAAGTCTTCATCCATTTTACTTGTCACATCCTCAAAAAATTCCAGAAGATTAGTCAAGCATGATTTTCCTTTCATAAATCCATGCTGACTTGGACTAATCCTTTTACTGCTATCCAAATGCCCCATTATTACCTCTTTAATAATTGACTCCAGCATCTTTCCCACCACCGGTTAGGCTAACTGATCTGTAATTCCCCGTTTTCTCTCTCGCTCCTTTCTTGAAAAGTGGGATAACATTAGCTATCCTCCAATCCACAGAAACAGATCCTCAATCTATTGAACATTGGAAAATGATCACCAATGCGTCCACTATTTCTAGAGCCACCTCCCTGAGGACCCTGGGATGCAGACCATCAGGCCCAGGGGATTTATCATCCTTCAGTCCCATTAGCCTACCCAATACCATTTCTCGCCTAATAAAAAATTATTTCAGTTTCTCTACCACCTTAAATCCTCTGTCCTCCAGTACTTCTGGGAGATTGTTTGTGTCTTCCTTAGTGAAAACAGATCCGAAGTACCTGTTCAACTCTTCTGCCATTTCCTTGTTCCCCATAATAATTTCACCCGTGTCTGCCTTCAAGGGACCCTTGGCAAGGGTCTAGGTAATTCTTGGCAAAGCATTCCGATATGCTTAGAAGTTGGAGTACAGGTATCTGCAATAACGTGGAAAGTTGCATGGGTGTTTTTTGTGTTAAAAAAAGGGGTAGCATCTAGGCATCCCAACATGAGAGATTAAAAAAAAACATTGAATCTATACCTTTGCAAATTTCCTGCAAAAATAACAAGATTTTAAATGTAACTAATGAATTATTCAATATATTTAATGCATGTTTTCTTTGGGGACTTTCTAACTTTTGTTATCTTTGCAGGCTGATATCAAATAGGTCAGATACACATTCTATTGACGTGTCTATCGTGGAGGTGTACAACAATGAAATCATTGATCTACTGGCAAAAAGTAATCGTGGAAAGTTAGGTGTAAAGCCGGAAATTGTGACCACTCTCGTTGATGGTAGCGATATCCCTTTGTTAGCTTACACGTAAATAAATCATTTTTTATATTTCTGTGGATGAATGTTAGATTGTGCATTCTTGACATTTTTTCCAGGCAAATGTTTGATGTCCTTTTTTTCCTCGTTAAAAAGATGCCCATCCTTTCTGCCTCCACACTTCTCTTGTTCACTTGGCTGAATTTGTTCTTGCATTGAATAAATTCTCCTGTGCACACTACCTACAAGGGTTTGGTGTAGTTGCCTGGGTCTAAGCTAAGCCTGGCTCTTTGTGGAATATGTGGAACAATCTATGTCTCAGAACTATTCAGGCCTTCTCCCTCACCTTTTTCTACAGTATATCAATGAGTATCAGCACTGTTTCCTTCACATATACTGTTTTCAAAGCTCTTATCATTTCCATTTTAGTTTAACTGAAAATGTTCAACAATGGTTGTAGGTTGCTGCATTTTGGTCTGTTTCATGTTGTTACGGCGGATGTGGATATCCTGGGGAGCCATAGCCCGCTGACTGGGGAGCTGGCCCCCTGGAGACTGAGTACTCACCCACCTGGTGGGCCCGGCTCACCGCCGAAGACCCGCACCACAGACCAGAAAACCACCCGGTAGGTAGGCCCGGTAGGGGACTTGCCTGGTGGGCCTGACTCGCCTGTCATAGATGGTGGAACCACGACCTGCATAAGAGACCAGAACCCGTCCAAAGGCCTGACTCGCCTGCCCCGGACAGAGGACCCGCGGACCGGAACCCAACCCGTCTCGGATTGAGGACCCACGGGAACTCACCTGGAGGGCCGGTAAGCATACTGGCTGCGGGAGGGAATGCACAGCCTCGACTGTTGGAGGGCCTGCAGCATCCTGGGGCTCGGCTGGTCCGGGCGCTGCTCCCAGCTGCTGAGCACATGGACCAGTGGAGCAGCAGTGGAGGACATCAACAGCTACACTTGGCCAGGCCGACCCTGCAACGCTGCCAGTAGAACAACTTCATGGTAAGGTCAAGATCCCTACACTTACAATAACTGGGACTTGAAAATGGCGCCAAACTAGCAACGCTGTATACTGGATTAGTGTACTACTGCTATACATTTGAACTGTATCTGAGATGCTTATCTAATATGCATCTATGTGCTTATGTATAGTGATACTTATAATGAACTGTATACAAAAATGAATTTCACTGTACCTCGGTACAGTGACAAATAAAGTGCCAAACCATACTAATATAACAATGTCATTTAGTCCCCACCTTTCATTGTGATTGGTCAGGTCTTGACCAGTATACAGGTCCTTCCCAGGTTAGGAAAGAGCTCCATGTCTGTGAACTGTTCATAACCTGATCAGTTCGCAAGCTGGAAATGTGGCCACAAACTGCATTACAGCATAGTATGGCAGCTGCACCATGGCAGACAGGGAGAGGCTTCAGAGGGTAACTAGGACAGCGCAGAAGATCATTGGTTGCCCTCTCCCCTCCCTGATGGATATCTACACCTCCCGCTGCCTTAGCAGGGCAAAGAAGATCATCAAAGACAGCTCCCATCCTGCGTTTGGACTGTTCGACCTGCTGCCCTCTGGAAGGCGCTATAGGTGCATCAAATCCAGGACAAATAGACTCAGAAATAGTTGCTTTCCGAAAATTATAACTACTCTTAATTCAAATTCACACATGCACTGACTTCACAGCCCAACACCCGGACTTCCATCTGTATATATGTATATATGTATATAGCGCCGCAGAATTGTGCACCTATCCCCCCCCCCTTCTCCCTTCTGTTTTTGTTTTTTCTGTTTCTTGTTTTTTTGTACTAAATTATATGTATGCACTGAGTACGAGCAGCTTTCAATTTCACTGTACATGTATAGTGGCAATAAATGGCATATCATATCATATCAAACCAAGTTCCCACGTGGTGGAAGATGCCTGCAGCCCCGTATTATCCTGCTAATCTATCCTACTGGCTTAGAAACATAGAAAATAGGTGCAGGAGTAGGCCATTCGGTCCTTCGAGCCTGCACTGCCAATCAATATGATCATGGCTTGCCAAATGTTCAATCATATCTATCAACTCTGCATACGTCAGCCATTCATAAACTAGGGAGTGCATGTAGTGCAAGTCAAGTCAAGTCAAGTTTATTTGTCACATACGCATACGAGATGTGCAGTGAAATGAAAGTGGCAATGCTCGCCAAACAACCAAACAAACTATAAACACAATCATAACACACATATACCTTTACATAATAAATAATGGAAGGAAAAACGTTCAGTAGAGTTAGTCCCTGGTGAGATAGGCGTTTGCAGTCCGAATGGCCTCTGGGAAGAAACTCCTTCTCAACCCCTCTGTTCTCACCGCATGGCAACGGAGGCGTTTGCCTGACCGTAGCAGCTGGAACAGTCCGTTGCAGGGGTGGAAGGGGTCTCTCATGATATTGTTGGCTCTGGAGTTGCACCTCCTGATGCATAGTTCTTGCAGGGGGGCGGCCGAACGCAGAGCTCTGCAGAGCCTTCTTGTCCTTGGCAGAGCAATTCCCAAACCAGATGGTAATGTTGCCGGACAAGATGCTTTCCACCGCCGCTGCGTAGAAGCACTGGAGGATCCTCGGAGACACTCTGAATTTCCTCAATTGCATAACTGTTTGCAGTTCAATTTCACTCCTGGTGTAATTTCACTTCAACACGATCTCCAGTATGATTTATGCCAGATAAATCAAAATTGGATAAAGCAACATAACAAGTGCTACTCTCTCCAATTTCTGGGATTCTGTTTCTGGATATTTCTGGAGGTGTACTGCAGCACACATCCTGCAGTTTATCCAAAGTGGTCATGCTATGCTGTGCTCTGAACAATATTACTTGGCAATGAGGATTTAATCTTTAAAATGGAAGCTAGTGTAGACAAATCTTAGAACCTTTTCCAAAGAAACATCATGTTAAGAAGGTGGTGCGGAAAAGTGTGATTCCATGAAAGGACAAGGACAACATCTTCTCATAAGTTTGCCAACATACATTTGTGTAAATTAAAACCTTTGCTTTTATCTGCTGTAACTATTGTAGATTCAGCAAAGGTAGACTCCTCAGCTCCCTTCTCTGACTTATGGGGCTGTCCCACTGTATGAGCTAATTCAAGAGCTCTCCCGAGTTAAAAAAAAATATCAACTCGTGGTAAGCACGTAGAATGTACTTACCAGGTACGTCAAAGCTCGGGACGTCTCTTAGCGGCTCATAACGCTAACGGCAGGTACTCGGGAAACGCGGTAAGCTCGGGAAGAATCGTGAAGATTTTTCAACATGTTGAAAAATGTCCACGAGAGCCCCGAGTACCTAAGAGCGGCTATTACCATAATTCTCTAAGTTCGAATCAGGGGAAACTCGGGAGAACTCTTGAATTAGCTTGTACAGTGGGACAGCCCCATTAGAAACGCCCAGCAATGTTAATGATTTGCAACTGTTTGCTGTCCTTCAGCTGCCTCAGTGTCTGTCCTGTAATGGTCCACATCCTTGACCTCTTCACAACCTGTGGCTGCTCAGAGGCAAAAGAGGCTGTGAGATTTGTCACAGTGATCTATCATGTATTCCTGCCTTCTTAGACAGCCGATACATCCCAGAAATTACTACAGAGGACCAAGCACAAACTGACAGGCAAATATCAACCAAAGAAATATTACAAGCAATCAAATCGATTGCGAGCAACAAAGCTCTGGGACCAGATGGTTTCCCAATTGAAATATACAAAGAATTTGCAATCAAACTGGCTCCAACACTTAAATTGTTGTACCAGGAAATATTTAGCCAACAGAAACTACCTCAAACAATGTCGCATGCAACCATATCAGTCCTACTTAAAAAGGATAAAGACCCACTATTGTGTGGTTCATACCGCCCTGTAAGCTTGTTGAATTGTGATTATAAAATCCTCACAAGAATTTTAGCCACCCGTCTGGAAACAAAAGTCTCCAAAGTTATTAAACCTGACCAAACTGGATTTATACCGGGCAGGCAGTCATTCTATAACATGCGGAGCCTACTTAATGTATTGCATACACCTCACACCACAGAACAATTGGAAGTAATTGTTTCTTTAGACGCCGAGAAGGCATTCGACCGTGTCAAATGGCAATATTTGTTTGCTGTTCTCAAAAGATTTGGCTTTGGTCCATCATTTTTATCATGGAGTAAAATATTATATTTTGCGCCAATGGCAGCTGTGCGGATCAACATTATAATCTCTGACTACTTCCAGCTCCATAGGAGCTGCAGACAGGGCTGCAGCCTTTCTTCCTACTTATTTGATTTGGCAATAGAACCACTTGCTATAGCTCTTAGGACAGAAGATAGTATCAGAGGTATCGTTCAAAGTGGTAAATCTCACAAAGTATCGCTGTACGCGGACGACCTGCTGGTATATATATCCAACCCAACTGACTCCATACCATAGCTACTGCATATATTAGAGAATTTTGGCCGCCTGTCGGGTTATAAGATAAATTACTCAAAGAGCTTGCTTTTCCCAATCAATCACACTAACGGCAACTACTCCAGCTTCCCATTTAAACTTGAGAAAAATGTATTTACTTACCTGGGAATAAAAGTCACCCATACCATGGGAGGTTTACACAGCCATAACTTTAAATCATTATTAGAACGAACAACAAAGGACTTCAAAAAATGGTCAACACCACCACTCTCATTAATAGGTCGCATTAATATCATTAAAATTACAGTTTTACCTAGATTTCTTTATCTTTTTCAAATGATTCCCATATTCATACTTAGGCCAACTTTTCAGCAATTCGATAGACTACTCATCATTTATTTGGAACACTTCAAATCCCAGGATGAAGAAAATATACGGAAGTTCTTAAGAAGGCAGGTGGTCTAGGTTTGCCTAACTTTATCTATTACTACTGGGCTGCAAATATTGTAAAACTTTTACATTGGACATATTCATATGAGAGTAAACAGGGCACAGATGGAACTCCTATCTGATCCTCTACCGATAATCACCTGCTCACTACCTTACAATCGCAAAATACAAATGACAAACCCAGTGGTTAAAACCTCGCTTAAAATATGGCTATAGCACAGGTAACATTTTGGACTAAAAGGTATTAGCAGGCTTTTCCCAGTGGCAAATAATCAATTTTTTACATCCTCAATGTTAGATACTGCGTTTTCATATTGGCATAGGAATGGACTGATATATTTTTGTGACTTGTTTACTGACGGAACGTTCACTTCCTTTGAAACGCTTGCTGAAGACCACAATATACCCAGGTCTCATTTCTTCAGGTATCTTCAAATACGTAGCTTTGCTAAAACTGTGTTTACCTCATTTCTTCATCTGTCCACTAAGAGCCAATTACACACTATTCTGGAGTTGGGCCCCTTTGATAAGAAACGTGTTTCAGCAATTTACACATTAATACAGGAATTAAAACAAATAACCTGGGACAAAACTAAAGCGGCATGGGAGAGAGACCTGGGTGTAGAGCTTTCTGATGAGGTGTGGCGAGAGAGCTTAATTCATATACACATCTCTTCGCTGTGTATACGCCATGGGTTGATCCAATTTAAAGTGCTTCACCGTCTTCATTATTCAAGAGACAAATTTGCCAGAATCTTTTCTACCACAGATCCTGGCTGCCCTAGATGTGGCCAGAGCCCAGCCTCTGTAGGACACATATTTTGGACATGTCCATCTCACAACAGCTACTGGGGAAACATATTTGAGGTATTCTCCCATATCTGCACACAGACTATAATTCCTGACTTGCACAAGTTATCTTTGGAATACCCGCCCCCACACTGTAAGCTTACAAATTTACAAGCACATTTTCTTTAGCATTTGCATCACATAAATGCACGTCGGCCTGCCTTGTCCATGCTGACCAAGTTGATTGGGTTAATCTCATTTCCTTGCATTTAGTCCGTAGCCCTATAACCCCTTCCTATCCATATATTTGGGCATAGCTGGTCCAGCATAGCTTGGCCATGACCATCAAAAATCAAAGATTGGTGGATAAATTCTGTCATGTCGGAAATTGACTTTTGCCAGGCAATTTGGTGACACGGATATTACTTGCTCCCTATTTACCCATACCTGAATGTTGTCTATGTCTTGTTGCATCAAGGCATGGACTACCACATATGTAACTCATAAAGGGCTCTGTCTTGGCCTGCTCCACCTATATTTATGCAGGGTCAACACAACATTTGGGATACAAGGCAACATGAAGCATGGATAGAAGAGGTGGAATGTGGTAGCAGATGAAAATGGAAAAAAAAACTTTGATCAAAATGAAGTAGCAACGTGCATAGAACATTGAATGACAGGAAACAGGAAGCGGAGTGAAATATGAAGTAAAACATTTTGGAAACAATTGGTTGGTTGGACATGTGTGGAGACAGTAGAAGGGTTAATGCAGCAGGCCAAAGATCCTTCATCAAAAGTTTGGAAAGAGAAAAAACACGAAAGTGAGGGAGGGGTGCAGAGGACAAAGGAAATATCTCTGATAGGTTGTGGACAGGATTACCATGATGATCAGTTGCAATGAAGAACGTGTGAAGTACCGGCATGGAGGCCACTAAAACGGGCCCAGAACATGATCTACTGGCCCGGGATGACAAGGTACATACGTGAAAGAACGGAATCATGCGCTATCTGCAACAGCTTGTCACCACACCAACAGAAGCAGCCCTTCCTGCCTCAGCCGGCTCCCTTCCGTGGTCCTCGCTGGCCGCCGACATCTTCGAATGGCATGGGAAACATTTCCTTGTTCTGGTAGATTCCTACACGGGTTGTTTCGAAATTGACCTACTCTCAACAATCACCTCTGAAATAGTGATCCAAAAACTATCAATCCACCTGTCCATGCATGGTACACCCGTCCGCCTTCAGACTAACAACGGAATCAATTCACCAGTCAAAAGATCAAGAACTTTGCCAAAAGCTGGAACTTTCAAAACGTCACCAGCAGCCCAGAGTACCCACAATCCAATGGACTTGCCGAATGCACTGTTCGGAGCGCTAAACAACTCATGGAGCGCTCCTACCTGGCTAAATCTGGACCTACTAAACCTGCGGAACATTTCAAGGTACAGCATTCTTGGTTCCCCGCCTAGCAGCTAATGTCCCGCCAGACACATCCACCACTGCCCGTCTTCCAGCAACAGCTGCAGCTGCAGGTCCGCTCTCCCACCGTGATACAAAAGCGAGTGCAGTTTAAACGAGACACGCAAAAGCGGGTTTATGACAAGACTAGCAAGCCGCTCAAACCACTTGTACAAGGACAAGTGGTACGCCTACAAACTGACAAAGGACATACCAAACTGGGGCACATGCATGGCCCCTCAAAGGAACCACGCTCCTACCTGGTCGAAGTGGATGGTATCCTCTACAGATGCAACCGTCAACACCTCCTTCCTGTGAAGGAACCTCGTCCAGCGCCTCCGGGTCCTGATGCCCCACCGCTCGTGTTCACACGGACGCCTGATGCCCCACCACCCGTCGTAACCAAGACCACTCACTCCCCGCGTCGATCTGCCCCTGCGTCTCCTGTTGTAACCGGTGCCCCGGGCTCCCCGCGTCAGTCCGCCCCCGGTTCCCCTGCAGCGGTCTCTCCCCACAAGCCCGTTGGGTCTCCCGCGGCATTACCAAACCAGGTCCCCATCTTTTTGGAAGGAAAGGATGATGAGGCAGTCCCCTACCGCACGAGGACCGGGTGGGTTAGTATGCCACCCACTAGATATGACGATTTTGTTTAACCCGACTATATTCCCTCAGCTTATTGTTGAAAGTGCTTTTGTTGCTTTTTCATTTCTACAAGAAGAGAAGTAGATTGGCTATTGCATGTTAGCCAATCAGAATGCTTAGTAATAATAACTCTGCCTAGTGCATGCTTTATAGTGTAAGAACCTGTCTACTGTATTCAGTAGCTGCAGCAGACTGAATGTATGATGTACTGCATATCTGATACTGGAATGAACATTAAAGATGCTTACACCTTTACCTGTGTGAGAGTAAGGTATTTACACTGACCACGATTCTTCCTTCCTGTAACATCTCCAGCATCTTTCGTGTGAGTCACCAGCTAGGTTTATTGAATCTAGATTTATTGCCTTACAGGGGTATGTCAACAAATAGACCCTTGAACTTCTATGGGTGTACAGTAGAGAGCATATTGACTGGTTGCATCACGACCTAGATCAACAACTAAAATGCCCAGGAATGAAGAAGATTGCAAAAAGTGGTGAACACTGCCCAGTCCATCACAGGTACTGACCTCTCCACCATCAAAGGGATCTACAAGTGTCGCTGCCTCAAAAAGGCAGCCAACATCATCAGAGACCCATACTACCCTGGCCACATTCTAATTTCACTCCTGCCATCGGGAAGAAGCAATAGGAGCCTGAAAATTCTAACGTCCAGTTCAGGAGCAGCTTCTTCCTTACAACCATCAGGCTAATAAACACAACAACCTCCAAATAGGCTTGAAGTTACATAGACTTGGAGGCATTATTTTTGACTTTGCACTATTATTGTTTGTTTATTTGTGTGTTTGTATATATATATATATATATATACTGCATTATTTTTGTTAAATAAGTGTTTTACAGAGTGTGATTTTTACATATCTGTTGTGCTGCTTAAGTAAGAATTTCATTGTCCCGTTTGGGGACATGTGACAATAAAGCATTATTGACACTTCAAGTGGACTCAAGAGACGAGTCATAAATGGCGTTTAAATACATAAATTTCGGCAAAAAAACATATTGACATTTTGGAAAAATACATCGGTACCAACGCTTAAGATGTGGATTTCAAACATGTTGGAAACCCTACATCTTGAAGAAATACGATTCCTCCTAACAGACAAAGTAGACCAATTCCAAAGGATTTGATCTCCATTTGTCGATTTCTTGGAAGCATATGGTGCAATACAAACGTAGAAACGATCCGTTTCAGGACTGGGTGAATGGTGGCCAACCTTTATTCTACTGCTTTCATCCTCTGCTTTTTTTCTTTTCATTCTCTTTCCTCATTTTCCGTTTCTTACTTTCTGATATCACACACGTTTCTATTTCTTTTCTATTCTTTCTCTGTCTCCTTTTTATTGTAAAAATAAAAATAATAAGAAGTTGTACATGAATTGTAACATGCCAATATATACTAGGTACCTAAAAAGGTACCATATTATTGTACTTACTTCTAATTAAAGAACAAATAAATAAATAAATAAATAAATAAATGGATACATAAATTTGAACCGGCAAAGCCCAAGTGGTTAGGTTGACCAATTATGGACTTGATTGTTTTTACTTCCTGTTGCATTCAAGTCGACATGAGTACAAATTGCTGAATGATGCTGAATTCTGCTACTGGACAAGTCCCTATCTCTCTGTCTCCCATAGGCAACCAGGTATTTTGTCACACCAGTTGCCCTGACCTGTGGCTGTTAATTGCAAGTATAGGACAGGGAACCTCTGGACCTCTGTGGTGTAGGCTGAGAGGGCTGAAGTAATAGGCTCACCAGGTCATGGTGGATGGGTCACTGCACTCATGCTATCTGATGACAGCACAAATTTGCTTGCAGTACTGACTCTAGGAGCTTGATGCTTGACACGGCAATGTAGTCTAGAGGTGGCTATGCCTCATTTACCTTCCATTTTCTCGCAACAGTGATTTCTCCTACCTACGCCTTGTCATGCCTGCAATGTCTTCTTAAAATAGTGGAAATGAAGATCTGTGCATTATTGTAGCTGGTCAACCCAATTAGTTGTAATACTTGAAAGTTTTACATAACAGTGATGGAAACAAAGATCCACAGAAGTTCACCACTTAAACTATAATTTACTGCTCAGACTGCCTTCACCTAGTTAAACCTTCACCCCCTCCCCCTCCCCCCAGCCGCTGAACAACTCCACACACACACAGAATCGAATCTAAGACTCTGGTTCATAAATTCTTAGGTAGAATTAGGCCATTTGGTCCATTGAGGCTACCCTGCCATTCATTCATGACTGACCTATATTTTCCTCTTATCCCTGTTCTCCTGCCTACTCCCATTTGCACCACTGGGTCACCCTTCAGATGATAAATTGGCAAGATGATGCAGCCCTACCTTTTTTAGTGGTGCAAACATTTGTAATGATGAATACTGAAGATTATAATGGTGTGTAGAGGAGTGTAGAGACTGGTGGGGCAGTCGAGAACTCATTGCTACAGAGGGCTGTGGAGGCCGTCAGTGAATATTTTTAAGACAGATAGACAAATTCTTGATTAGAATGGGTGTCAAGGGTTATGGGGAGAAGGCAAGAAAATGGGATTAGGAGGTAGAGATCAGCCATGATTGAATGGCAGAGTGGACTCGATGGGCCGAATGGCCTAATTCTACTTATATAACGTGAACTTGAGATGTTTAGCATGACAGTCAAGAGTAAGCAGAATCTGTGAAACTACAGAAGAAGCCTCTGCTTTTCTCTTACAGAATTTCACTTGGTTATCCATACTCAAACTAGATAAGTTACCATTACAGAATATGAACTGTATCTGTGTCATTCTGAAAGTTATTCATATTCTTTGAGGGATTAAAAGCAAAGGAAATTCTGGAGCAGAAGGTAGCGTAAGGAACCTGTGGCCAGGGTTGTACTATAAGCATGGCATAAAAGAAAATTAATGCGACTGCAGATTCTGAAACTTTACTAGGAAAGCATTCTACCTTGCATCGGTCATTTTTATTCCATAAGACCCTCATCGGTAATTATCCTTCAAGATAGCTCCCAAAGACTACTGGCATCAAATAGAGCTTTAATTATTTAATATTAAACTTTGTTCTTTGCAGTTCATGATAGACAATGTTTCCTGCTTTACTAGTTTATAACATCATTTTTTTGTTGTAATACAGACATGTTGAAAATCCTGCAACAATTCTGAATATTATCTCCCATGGTTTACGACATAGAGCCAAGCACTCAACATTAATCCATGAACATTCCTCACGGTCCCATCTTGTGATAACAATCACTGTCACCACAAAAGCCACTGCTGACAATAGGCCAGGTAAGGAAGCCTGAAGAGAAAAGTAACCCAGTAATCGAGTTTGTTGATTATTTTTCAGTTGTTTTTTTAAACTTTATTGTTCTAGATGTATGCGCATCATTGAATTCTCAGTCTTCACAATCCGTGGCTGTGAACCACTCAACCACAGAATCTACTATGTTTTCAAGACATAAAAGCAAGCTACAGCTGGTGGATCTTGCTGGCAGTGAATGCATAGGTAAGCGGCATTAAATCCTTCCACTCGAACAAGCTAGCCACTACAGTGAACAAATTAGTCACTTTTAGTTTTAGTTTAGTTCATTGGTACGTGGACCGAGGTTTGCTTCATCAAATATCTAGGTACCAACAAGGATAATTAGATATGCTAAATTACTAACAGATAACTTAGAACCTGCTGAAATACAGGTATAAAGTGGCTGGTTTTCCTCTATGGATAACTTTAAGTTGGGAAAAGGGGAAGTACAACGGGATTGGCTTTCCACACCACTTAAAAGGCAGTGAATCTACAAATGGTGATTTTGCACTTTCCATCTTCTGATTTTTGACAGTACCCTGATTGGTGAAGGAACCAACTAGCTCAGAGATGCATTCTACTGCATCCGCACTCATTTTAACATGATTCTACTTTCCCAGTGGCAAAACCATGCATGATGTACATGTGCAATCAATATACTTGTGTTATATTGTGCACTTGAGGTGTATTTTAAAACAGGAAGGCAGATTATTATCTAAATGGTGTCAAGTTGGGAAAAGGGGAAGTACAACGGGATCTGGGGGTCCTTGTTCACCAGTCAATGAAAGTAAGCATGCAGGTACAGCAGGCAGTGAAGATAGCGAATGGTATGTTGGCCTTCATAACAAGAGGAGTTGAGTATAGGAGCAAATAGGTCCTTCTGCTGTTGTACAGGACCATAGTGAGACCACACCTGGAGTATTGTGTGCAGTTTTGATCCCCTAATTTGAGGAAGGACATTCTTGCTATTGAGGGAGTGCAGCGTAGGTTTACAAGGTTAATTCCCAGAATGGCGGGACTGTCATATGCTGAGAGAATGGAGCGGCTGGGCTTGTATACTCTGGAATTTAGAAGGATGAATTGAAACATATAAGATTGTTAAGGGTTTGGACACGCTAGAGGCAGGAAACATGCTCCCGATGTTTGGAAAGACCAGAACCAGGGACCACAGTTTAAGAATAAGGGGTAAGCCATTTAGAACGGAGATGAGGAAACACTTTTTCAATCAGAGAGTTGTGAGTCTGTGGAATTCTCTGCCTCAGAGGGTGGTGGAGGCCAGTTCTCTGGATACTTTCAAGAGAGAGCTAGATAGGGCTCTTAAAGATAGCGGAGTCAGGTGATATGGGGAGAAGGCAGGAACGGGGTACTGATTGGGGATGATCAACCATGATCACATTGAATGGCGGTTCTGGCTCAAAGGGCCGAAGGGCCGAATTGCCTACTCCTGCACCTATTGTTTATTGTCTATTTTGGTTCCCGGCAACCACTTACAGACATGGTAGGATATTTTATTTTTAAAAAGCACACAAAAGATGCCCAGTGCTTTGTATGGTTTAAAGGTGGAATGGGACTTAAGAGAATATAGAAACTCCTTATGGTATCTGTGCTTATCAGCCCACTGTGCAGCATCAGATCTCCAAGATGTTGGTGCTAACTATTCAAGGAGTTAGAAAAACCTCCTCCAGTACATGATAATCAGAAAAAAAATCTGATATCTAGAGATTATCATCATGGCAGATGACAATTCAACAATCTAAAGAAGTTTCTAAAATCCATGAAAATAGAAAATCTTGACCAAGCCTTAATTGGGCCATGTTCTGAGCAATTTGAAAAGACATTATCATTCCAGTTGTGCAGGAGTGGACCATTATAATCATCTTCAGTATCCTGAGCTAGGGAGAGTTTAAATCAGCACAGATATCTGCTCCTGATCAAATATTAAATGTATCAATACAGCTGATAATTGGCATATGTGTTCTCCCAGGAGCATAATTCTGTTCTTAGTCTACGTGCAATACACAAGCGAGAAAGGAAAGCAAATTTAAAAGACCATATACATTTTTGAGTTAATTATTAAATTTCGATAAACTTTTTTAAGAAATAAAACTGGATGGCAAGAGGCAAGAATTGTGATTTTGAATATGCTATCTTCTATTGGTATCCTCATTGCTTATTCTGAGTTTTATCTGAGTCAATTTTATAGGAATATTTAATTTGGGTAGTTTACAACCCAGCAGTATGTATGTTGAATTCTCTCATTTTAAGTAACTTCCACTAACACTCCCCTCCGATCCTCTCCCCTCTTCCCCCTTTCTCAACCCTAGTCGTTTTACCAGCTCCACAGTTCATCACATTGTATCCCTCAATTCTCCTACCAGAGCACCAGCCTGCCTGAGGTCATTTGTTGCCAGCACTGATTTGTCCTCACCTCCAGCTCTTCCCCCTACTTTCAGTCTAAAGAAAGGTCCCAACACAAAACATAATCTATCCTTTTTCTCCAGAGATGCTACCTGACCCGCTGAGTTACACCAGCACTTTGTGTCTAGCTTTCATGTTTAACCTGTGGTTTGATTTCTGACAGGAATGTCAGGAGTGACTGGAGCAGCTTTGAGAGAGACTTCTTTTATAAATCGCAGCTTAGCAGCATTGTCTGATGTGCTTGGAGCACTGGCAGAACAACGATCGCATATACCTTATCGAAACAGCAAGCTGACTCATCTACTCCAAGATTCCTTGGGTATGTACATATTCAGTAAAATCGTTTAATAATTGTCAATAGTTTTTGATTGCAGGTGCTTGCACTAATATTCATTATGCACACAACTACAACTTGCAGAAGGACACTTTGTGCAAAATCAACAAGCTGCACCTTACTTTCAAATTTCTATTCGCTTATGTATGGTTAACGTGTTTCAATTACTTGATGCTTCTGAATGAGGGCATGGCCAGCCTGGGATTCAACGCTTTGCTTTGCAGTTTGACTTAGCCTGCAAAATTTCAACATGGCTGGATACTCGAGGCATCAATGGATTCATCTTAAAGCATCTCTTGAATACCCCCAGCATGACAAGGATGAGGGTCTCAGAGCAGAAAGGAGGTGGTTGGAGGAAAATATTGCCGTCAAAGACAGCAAAAGTAGCAGACAGGACGGGCAGGAGCACAGGAAAAAGAGAGGAAAGTCCAATGGTTTAAACTGCATTTATTTCAATGCAAGGGGCTTAAAAGATAAGACAAATGATATAGGACATAGATTGGCTCCATGAAATAAGATAATTTAGCCGTAACAGAAACATGGCTGACAGTGATGGAAATGGGTTTTAGGAACTAGGGGCACTCTAAGGTCCATGAGGCTGAGGTTGGGAAGGAAGGGGGGGGGGGGGGGGGGGGGGGGGGGGGGGGAGGGGGGGGGGAGGGGGGGGGGGGGTCATACCCGTAAGAGTACAAGAATGCATAACTTGTTTATTGTGTATTTATAATATAGTTTATTGTGTATTATATGTCATAGCCTTTTTCTCTCTCTCTCTCTCTCTCTCTCTCTCTCTCTCTCTCTCTCTGACAGACAAAAGCAATGATCATAGAGTGGAATAGATGGTATTTCGGGCCGAGACCCTTCTTCAGACTGACAGTCAAGGGAAAGGGAAACAGGAGATATAGGCATATCTTCCACTTATTTGTCCTTAGTACTGTCTATATCTCTTGTTCCTCTTTCCCCTGACAGTCTGAAGAAGGGACTCGACCCTGAAATGTCATCTATTCCACTCTATGATCATTGCTTTCGTCCATCTGTCCGCTCGCCCTTGGATTAAGTAGCACAGGATAAAGCTGTGAATTCACTCCATTCCCCTCCCATTCCCAATCGGACCTTTCTGTCCTGGGCCTCCTCCATTGTCAGAGTGAGGCCCAGTGCAAATTGGAGAAACAGCACCTCATATTTCGCTTGAGTAGCTTACACCCCAGCGGTATGAACATTGACTTATCTAACTACAAATAGCCCTTGCTTTCCCTCTCTCTCCATCCCCTCCCCTTCCCAGTTCTACCACCAGTCTTACTGTCTCCGACTGCATTCTATCTCTGTCCCACTCATCCCTGACATCAGTTTGAAAAAGGGTCTTGACCCGAAAGGCCAACCATTCCTTCTCTCCAGAGATGCTGCCTGTTCCGTTGAGTTATTCCAGCATTTTACATAGATACTTAGAAAATAGGTGCAGGAGTAGGCCATTCGGCCCTTCGAGCCATTCAATGTGATCATGGCTGATCATCCACAATCAGTACCCCATTCCTGCCTTCTCCCCATATCCCTTGATTCCACTAGCCCAAGAGCTCTACCTAACTCTCTTTTGAATGCATCCAATGAGTTGGCCTCCACTGCCTTCTGAGGCAGATAATTCCACACATTCACAACACTCTGGGTGAAAAGGTTTTTCCTCATCTCAGTTCTAAATAGCCTACCCCATATTCTTAAACTGTGGCCCTTGATTCTGGACATCTCCATCATCGGGAACATGTTTCCTGCATCTAGCGTGTCCAATCCCTTAATAATTTTATGTTTCTATAAGATATCCTCTCATCCTTCTAAATTTCAGTGGATACAAGACCAATCGTTCCATTCTTTCATCATATGACATTTCTGCCATCCCGGGAATTAACCTCGTGAACCTACGTTGCACTCCCTCAATAGCAAGAATGTCCTTCCTCAAATTAGGAGACCAAAACTGCACCCAATACTCGAGGTGTGGTCTCACCAGGGCCCTGTACAACTGCAGAAGGACCTCTTTGCTCCTATACTCAAATCCTATCATTATGAAGGCCAACATGCCATTAGTTTTCTTCACTGCCTGCTGTTTCTTGCATGCTTACTTTCATTAACTGATGTACAAGTACACCCAGGTCTCATTGCACTTCCCCTTTTCCTAATCTGGCACCATACAAAAGAAGGATCCCGACCCGAAATGCCACCCATTCCTTTGCTCCAGAGATGCTGCCTGACCCGTTGAGTTACTCCAGCATTTTGTGTGTACCTGCCATTCAGATGATAATCTACCTCTTGTTCTTGCCACTAAAGTGGATAACCTCACATTTATCCACATTATACTGCATCTACCAAGCATCTTTCTACTCACCCAACCTATCCAAGTCACCCTGCATCCTCATAGCATCTTCTTCACAGTTCACGCTGCCATCCAGCTTTCTGTCATCTGCAAATTTGTTAATGTTACTTTTAATTCCTTCATCTAAATTATTAATAGATATTTTGAATAGCTGCGATCCCAGCACTGAGCCTTGAGGCACCCCACAAGTCACTACCTGCCATTCCTACTCTTTATTTCCTGTCTGCCAACCAATTTTCTATCCATGTCAAAACCCTACCCCCAATACCATGTGGTCTGATTTTGCCTACTAATCTCCTGTGTGGGACCTTATCAAAGGCTTTCTGAAAGTCCAGGTACACTACATCCACTGGCTCTCCCTTCTCCATGTCACTGTCTACCTGAACTTAGTTGTTAGGGATAACATTCATGTCTTTTCATTCATTTTTGAATGACAATTAATTTCAATTCAATTCAAAATGTACAGGTCTATTACCAAGAAGATCTTGGAACATTTCACATTGTTTGGCAATGCTCTGCATAGTCTACTCTTCTGCCTCACTTTCCCAGCATCACACGGGAGGGCTGCTCCCCCAACGCAATATTCCACCTCTCCACCAATTCCAATATTGGTGACCAGTGGGGGGGGGTGGCATTCTGGAGCGCTAGTATGGGTGTTGCGGTCTGAAGGGTCCAGAGGGCTAGTATGGATATTGTAGGCCGTATGGATTCTTGGGATGGCGGCTCAGTCACTCAAGCCTACTCAGTCACACTAATAACTCTTTTATTCTTCATCGATGGGTAAAATCCTCTTGTCCTGCGCAGTGGAGGGGGGCTCTGAGTAAGATGGCCAAAAATCACAGCCGTAAGTGGCAGCGTTTTTTCTAAAATCAATATACAGAACAACAGGAAGTGGTCAAGATCAGACTTTTAGTAATATAGATAGATACACACACACACACACACACACACAC